>NC_055992.1:117343954-117970383 GCF_018446385.1 Zingiber officinale
GTCCTGGTGAGTGAAGCCGGGCAAGGGAAAATCCAGATGGATCAAGGGTGATCAGGACATCTGGTGTTGAGAAGGTCAAGTAGGTCAAGGGAGTGACCGGATACTTGACACAAAGAGGAAAGCCCAAGTGGGTCAAAGGGATTGACCGAACACTTGGTGGAGAATTCTAGCAGGTCAAGGGAGTGACCAGATGCTAGGAATGATGAACCAACATGTCAAGGTTGACCGGATGTTGGTGTAGAAGACTGAGGTTTAGGGATGAGGAGTTTGGATCCGGGACCGATCGATACATCGATAGCCCGACGGTCACCGACCGATCAAGAATCATACCAAGAGTTTATCAGGTTATCGATCGGTGGAGACCGATCGACAACGATCGAGGCGCAAAGAGAGAGAAGCTGATCGGTCACGGACCGATCGAGGTTACCCGATCGTGGACCGATCAGATTCGATCGGTCCATGGACCGATCGGACGAAGCGGGATAGGAATGGATCGGTGCGTGGATCGATCCATGACTGATCGGTCCACCACGACATAGAAATAACGGCCAGATTCTTCTACATTCCTTCATGTTTTTCTTCGCAGGTATAAAAGCTACTACTGCTTCCTCCTTAGAACTTCTGTTCTTGTGCTCTAGAGCTTCGCTCTTACCGCCATCGAGCTTTGCTGAAGCTTCGCGTGAGCTTCTCGACTGGATTTTCGTCAGCTGCTGCTGGTGTGAAGCTGCTACTTCATCACTCCAGTCAACAAGAAAGGCAAGCAAGTGTTTCATATTGTCTTTTGCTTTCTTGTATCTGTTGTACTCCTATCTTGCTTGTGCAAGAAACATTGTGGCGATGTTTCTCCACCCAGAAGGAGTATATTGTATTAGCCGGTTCTCCGGGGACTCATCCACCGACCGATTGGTAGGCTTCGTCCACCTTACGGACACGCCGAGGAGTAGGAGTTCATCTCCGAACCTCGTTACATCGGTTTGTTTGAGGTTTGTCTTCTTTTCTTTCGTTTCTACGTGTTATTTTCTGCTGTGCTAACCCTAGTGTGTAGAAACGCGACGATTTGGGGTCGACTATTCACACCCCCCCTCTCTAGCCTCCGTACGAAGGATCCTAACAGGACCAACTTCGGGCGTCTGGACTGGGCTAAACTAGGGCTCGGCCAGGGCGAGTACCGGGGGCACCCTGGCTGCCCCCGGTGGTCCTAGAGCCCGAACTAAGAAGTCAACTCCAGTTGACTTTTTCGGTCCAAGACTTCTACTCTGGCTCCGCTCGCTTGGTTCCGAGTCTTCCGCTCCAGCTCCGCTTGATTGGGTGATTTCGGCCATCTGGAATAGGGCTCACTCGAACCCATTTTCTGGCCTTCATGAGCAACCTTCTGCTCCGGCTTCTCATCCCTCGGAAACGCTGCGCGCCTCCTTCTCGTCCGTCGGCATACTCTTCCGTAGCGCCTCATCCTTCGGACGCACTGAGCCCGTCGACTCTCTCCCGTGCCGTTTTTCTCGCTATCTATGTTTTTCGCTTGACTTCCTATGCTCTTAAGTTCCTGCACACTTAGACACAAGGGTTATACCACAATAGGACCTAACTTGACTTGGTTGATCACATCAAAACTACCACAGGGTACTTACAATTCCCTTGTCATCCGATCTTCCTCGTGATGTCCCCTAGGGGTGTAAATGAGCCAAGCCGCTTATGAGCTATTCGAAGCTCAATTCGATAAAAGCTCGTTTGAGCACGTTTAATGAGGCTCGTTAAAATAAACAAACCAAGCTCAAGCTTCATAATATTCGACTCGTTAGCTCGTGAACATGTTTGTTAAGCTCATAAATCAACTTTTAAATAAAAAAAATAATAGTTTTGATATTGAATTTATAGATTTTACACTCTACTTATGAAAAACATAGACAAATATATTAAATTTATTTATTAAAATAAAATTATAAAATTTAACAAGAATATTATAATTTTTTAAAATATATAACTTAGTTTTTAATAAATATTTAAATTTATAATTTATATTTATTAAGCTCGTTTAGGCTCGATAAAAGCTCGAATAAGCTCGTGAGCCATGAATATATTCGTTAAATAAAGCTCGAGCTCGGCTCGATTATAAACTAGTCAAACTTAAACATCCAAGAGTTTGGCTCGGCTCGGCTCGATTACACCCCTAATTTCCCCCCAATCAGCTGGAATGGTGTGATCGGGAGATGGGGATCTGCGGTAAAATCTTAGAGATATTGGTCTACCTGGCTTCGGTTTGAACTGATAGTAGTCTCTAGTATTATGGGTGGCCGAACTGTGATACGAGCAGAAGAGCGGGGTTTATGGTCGGGGCTCTGTATGCCATGGGTTGATCGGCCTCCACATGCTGGATGGTGTTGGTGCAATATCCCTCAGGTCAAGGTTGACCTGGGTAACCAAGCTGAGTCTTGGTTTGGGTTTAGATGTTTGACAATAAGATATTGATTGAAGAAGAGTCAAGTAGGTCAAGGTTGACTGGATACTTGACTGGGAAGTCCTAACTGGAATGTTAGGCAAAATGAAAGTCCTGGTAAGTGAAGCCAGGAAAAGTCAGAGGTGAGGCAAAGGAAGTCTGGTGAGTGAAGCCAGGTGAAGTCCTGGTGAGTGAAGCCAGAAGGAAGTCCGGTGAGTGAAGCAGAAGAAAGTCCTAGTGGTGAAGCTAGGCGGTGAAAACCCTAGTGAGTGAAGCTAGGTGAAAGCCCGGGTGAAGGCAAGGGAAAATCCGGATGGATCAAGGATGATCGGACATCCGGTGTTGAGAAGGGTCAAAGGATTGATTGGATACTTGGCATGAAAGAAAAGTCCAAGTAGGTCAAAGAGATTGACCGGATACTTGGCACAGAGAAAAGTCCAAGTGGGTCAAAGGGATTGACCGGACACTTGGTAAGGGAGTCCTAGCAGGTCAAGGGAGTGACTAGATGCTAGGCATGACATACCAACAAGTCAAGGTTGACCGAATGTTGGTTAGGATGTTTGGGACTTGGTTTTGGACAAAACCAAGTGTTGATCGATCCGCGGATCGATCCAGCTCGATCGATGGATCGATCCGCACTGCCCCAACAATGAGAGCTTGGATCGATCAGATGTCCCAATCGATGGATCGATTGGGACGCTCGGCGCGCTGGATCGATCCGTGGATCGATCCCGAGGTCCCAATCGATAGGCGCCTGGATCGATCCGTGGATCGATCCAAAGCCTCCCCGATCGATTGGGAACATTCGAATCGATCGAGATCCGACCGTTGGCGTCGTTTAAGCTGCAGCGTTCGATGGCTGCGCAAGAACTTCTCCGATTCACTCCAGAGCTCTCGCCTACTCCTCCACAGCGCTCTCAAAGATCAGATCGCCAGTTCTTGAAGGATCTTGGAAGCTTTCCAAGTCAAGAGGCGGATCAAAGGCAAGAAGAGAAGCTAGGGTTAGGGTTTTCTGTACTCATTGTAAGCTTTGCGCTTGTATTTTGTTTCCCTTTCCTTTCTTCTTGTACTGAGAGTCTTGTAGGGCTTCTCCGCCCTCGGTAGTTACCGAAAAGGAGTGTTTTCATAGTGGAGGGTGCGTGCGTGGTGTGGATCCTTGGACTAGTCACCTCTTGTGAGGTGGATACCAAGTAAACCAACCGTGTTAGCGTTGTTGCATTTGTTTCTGTATTTTCCGCTGCATATTCTTGAAGAAACAAGCAACGCCAAGCAACGCCGAGCATCGAGAGAACGCGACGAGCTATTCACCCCCCCTCTAGCTACTTTTGGTCCTAACAAGTGGTATCAGAGCGAGGCCGCTCTTCACCGGAATCATCGCCGGAAGGGTCAAGCATATCAAGAAAAGCTAGAGGGTGAAGAAGTTAGAGCAAATTCTTCAAGTTCAAGACTTTATCAAGCTCAACTTCAAGATGCAATTCCAAGATGGGCTTGGATTTGACACAAGGGTGGCTCCACCATACACTTCTACGAGTTTCGATTCTTGGAAATCAAGAATCGAAAATTTTCTTATGATGGAGATAGAGCAATGGTTTGCTTTAATGGAAGGCTTCAAAGCTCCAACAAACTCCAAGGGCAAGCTTCTAAAGAAAAGCAGATGGAGCTCAGAGCAAATTCAAAGGGGCGAGGCAAATGACAAAGTGACCAAGCTTCTGGTCAACTTATTGCCTAGCCACATCTTGGCTTGAGTTGGAGAGTTCGAAGATGCCAAGGAGCTTTGGAGCAAATTGGCCAAGCTTCATGAAGAGATCCCCTCCACTGTACAAGATCATGAAGAATCCAAAGAGGGTGACTCTTTGGAGCAAGACCAAGAGGAGGACCCCGAGGTTGAGAGATACTCAACCTCCGAAGAAGAGGAAATCCAAGAAGCTTCATCCTCAAGGGAATGCACCGAAGGGAACAAGGAGGGAGCATACTCCTTGTTTCACATTCAAGATGATGAAGCCTCCACCTCTAGGATTGAGGGGGAGCAATCCTTGGTGACACCGGATCAAGAAGAAGAAGAAGCTTCTACATCCGGGTCAAGAGATCAAGAGGAGGAAGAAGCTTCTACCTCCACAAGTCAAGAAAAATCAAATGGAGGAGAATCAAGGTCCGATCAAGAGGAAGCTTCTACCTCCGGATCCAAAGAAAAAGATGCCACCCCTACAAGCAAAGGTATAAATATTTCAATTAATAATAAAAATCATATAATATGTTTTGAGTGTAGGGAACATGGGCACTATAAGAGCAAGTGTCCCAACTTGGCCAAGAAGAAGGGCCAAGTGGCACAAAAGGGCAAGGAGAAGCCCAAGGTGACCACCCCCGGGACAAAGAAGAGCAAGGAGCACATTGTGTGCTTCTTGTGTCAACAAAAAGGGCATTATCGAAGTCAATGCCCCAAGGGGAAGAAAGTGGTCAAGGCTCAAGGAGGCACTAGTCAAGGGGGAGCCTCCAAGGTAAAAAGGAAGGTAACTTTCGTTGAGCCTATTTCCTTGCAAAATGGTAAAAAGCATGCTAGGTCAAATTTTTATCATTTTAATGCGATTTACCATAAGAATAGGAAGCATGAGGGCTTTAAGGAAAAGCATGTGGCCCTACATGCCAAAACTACTATCCCTAAGGCTAGGAATGTAGGTAAAAACCTAGGCGATAACTCTAAGGATGTAAGATACAAGCCTAGAAACAAAAATGCTCATGGATCAAATGAAAAACCAAAAACTAAGGACTTAGTGATAGAAAATCAAGTCTTGAGATCAAGGCTTGATAAAATGGAAAAGACCCTAAAAAGGATGGAAAATATCCTATTAGGGCAAAATGAGCATAACCTAGGTTTAGGGGTACAAAAGCCATCCAATGGCCATAGAGGTTTGGGATACAAACCAAAGGCTAAGAAGGATGTGCCCTCTTACCATAGAGTTCCATATAGTTATGGAACAAACCCTAGGTCTAGTGGTCAAGCCAAAAATACTAGGGAAGTCATCCCTAAGAGTATTTTTGCAACAAATGTGACTAAGACTTCTAAGAAGTCTAAGAAAGTCACAAACAAGGTCACAAGGGAGGCTATCCCTAGAGTTGACCTAGAAAATGTGACCAAGGCTTCTAAGAAGCCCAACAAGGTCACTAGGAAGGTATCTAGGGAAGTTATCCCTAGTGAGTACCTAGAGCATCCAAGGAGCACCAATAGGTGTTGGGTTCCTAGGAGCATCTCTACCCCATAGATGGGTTAGAGAGTGTCAACTCCGATTAGAAGGGTAGTTAACCCAACTTTGAGGAAATTGACACTCAAGGAGCATTTTCAAGGTTTAGTTAACCTTTGAAAATGAAATGGACCTATTATTTACTCCTTGAAAGAGTAAAATGTGCCTAATGGTGGAAGATTTGATTTTAATCTTAAATGGCACATATTGGAAAATTAATAAGAACTATCAAGTTGGGTTTTTGGTATGTTCTTAGGCAATTTAAGGCAATCCGGGCCTTAAATTTAAAAGTGCTGCTCTTGAGAAAAAAAATGGAATATGCCAACATTTGAGGACATGTTCATTTTAATTGGCATAAATTAATCAAGGGAATAAGAAATGCAAACTTAGGCTTTGGCATTTTCTTGAAGCACTTTGGGCAAGCTAGGGTTTAAGTCTTAGGATTAGCTAAGATTAACGATACTTAGATAGGTAATCTAGGTATATTTTATTTATGCTAAACCTTGCCATGATTGTTTGCTCATAATATGCCATGACATCATATTTTATCTTATTTGTATTTTGCATTCATGACTTATCATGAAAAATACAAAAATACCATGTCATGCCATACATACATCATGTAGTTATAGGAATCTTTCTTTTGAAAGCTATTTTATTTTGATGTATGTCATAACATTATCATGCATTATGTTTATTTCCTTTAAAATTAAGGACATATGGCATTAGTTAAACAAGTGGCATTTGTTTACAACAAGTGGAATAAACAAGTGACATCCTTTGTGGATGTCTACCTCTCAAAATGCCTAGATAGATATGCATGATCCCTAGAATAGGGAAAAACCAAAATCTTACATCTCACAAAGACCTATAAGATGACTTGTATGTGTTTCAGTGCACATTAGATACAAGGGAGATGTTAGGATGATGAACAAAACTCAAGATGTTGATTTAGTGCATTCTTTTGAGTTTTAAGTTCATCAAAACACATAGTTATGTGTTTTCCCATCATTGGGAAAGCTAATGTACAAGTCATGTGCATTATGCCCAAGGAACATGATGGGATATTGGTTTTGAAAATGTTTTTAAAATGTTTTTGGAAAACCTTGGTGAAGGCTATCTTTTGATAGTAATCACCATTGAATAGTTAGACACAAACTTGAAGAAAAACACTAAAGTTTTTGCAAGCTTTCAAGTTTGTGTCAATCTTTGAAAATATGATGTATTTTCATAGAAAGCTATTTTTCCATGAGTAAGTATGCCTAAATAATGTCTACACGAAATTTCATAATTTTTGGATTTTGTAGAATTTTATAGGGGTTTCAGTTGACCGAAATGGAATTTCAGCAACTATCGAGACTCGATCGATCCATGGATCGATTGAGTTCCATGAATCGATCCATGGATCGATTCAAACGGCAATTCCCGGCAGAAGCTCGCTGGATCGATCAGCCGATCGATCAGGAGTCTGAATCGATCCGTGGATCGATTCGAGAAAGGTTCAATCGATTGGAACCCAACTCAATCGATCCAAGTTGCTGATTTTGGCCGGGAAGGCCGATTTCAGCATCTTTGAACCTCTTTGAGTCTAGGTAACCATTCCAAACCCTTAAATACATTTGTATACATACAAAGGGTGTTTTCATGTTGAAAACAAGGATGGATTGGTTAACGAAGACTAAGTAGAAGTTTCGTTGAGGTTGTTTCAAATTTTGAATATTTGAACCTCAAAACTTCTAAATTTGGGTTTCCTAAAGGTTTAGGGATTCCAAGTCATTGTTGGTGCAATGACAGAAGTTACCACCATGTCTTTAGGGGGAGGGACTCTTTAAAGACATGAAAATTATTTTTCATGAACCTTGGAAGGTGGTTAACCTTCTGTTGTGAACTTGCTCAATGTTGAGCATTTAAACTTGAAATGGGAAAAATGGGGAGTGGATATCCTCATTATTTCAAGTGGACACTCAAGTGGTTGAAAATGCTCAAGGTTGGGTATTTGTCAACATTGAGGGAGAGGTTAAGGATAAATGAAGGGTATGGGACCTTCATTATCGTGTTGATCACAACGAGTGATGTTGTGAACAACGATGAGCAACTCTTCAGGGGGAGAGTCTTCAACAAATGGATTTGTTGAAGTGTGCCCAGAATTGGAGCATAGGTTGATGTGTGTCCAACGATGGGTTGATGTGTGCCAATAGGGGGAGAATGTATGGTTAAGCTTAGTCCTTCATTACCTATGGGAAGGTCATAGGGGGAGAATGAAAGGACTCATGAAAGGGAGTAAGTTAGGCTTTCATTACCTAGAGGGAGTTTGCACTCTTGGGTAGAATGAAGAGCTTAATTTATGCTTTCATTACCTAGTGGCATGAAGAAGGAGGCTATGGGATTAGCCTAACTTACATATGGGATTGTAAGTGTTATTGTGGTATTGTCAAACATCAAAAAGGGGGAGATTGTTGGTGCAATATCCCTCAGGTCAAGGTTGACCTGGGTAACCAAGCTGAGTCTTGGTTTGGGTTTAGATGTTTGACAATAAGATATTGATTGAAGAAGAGTCAAGTAGGTCAAGGTTGACTGGATACTTGACTGGGAAGTCCTAACTGGGATGTTAGGCAAAATGAAAGTCCTGGTAAGTGAAGCCAGGCAGAAGAAAAGTCCTGGTGAGTGAAGCCAGGCAGAAGGAAGTCCTGGTGAGTGAAGCCATGCAGAAGGAAGTCCTGGTGAGTGAAGCCAGGCAGAAGGAAGTCCTGGTGAGTGAAGCCAGGCAGAAGAAAGTCCTAGTGAGTGAAGCTAGGCAGAGTGAAAACCCTAGTGAGTGAAGCTAGGTGAAAGCCCTGGTGAGTGAAGCCAGGCAAGGGAAAATCCAGATGGATCAAGGATGATCGGACATCTGGTGCTGGGAAGTCCAAGTAGGTCAAAGGATTGACTGGATACTTGGCATGAAAGAAAAGTCCAAGTAGGTCAAAGAGATTGACCGGATACTTGGCACAGAGAAAAGTCCAAGTGGGTCAAAGGGATTGACCGGACACTTGGTAAGGGAGTCCTAGCAGGTCAAGGGAGTGACTAGATGCTAGGCATGACATACCAACAAGTCAAGGTTGACCGAATGTTGGTTAGGGATGTTTGGGACTTGGTTTTGGACAAAAACCAAGTGTTGGATCGATCCGTGGATCGATCCAGGCTCTGGATCGATCAGTGGATCGATCCGCCGACCGAACCGGTGAGCCTCGGATCGATCGGTCGATCAGATGTCCCAATCGATCGGATCGATTGAGGTGCTTCGCGCGATAAGCGCCGGATCGATCCGTGGATCGATCCAGCGCTTTCAGCACAGAGGCGCTCTGGATCGATCCGTGGATCGATCCAAAGCCTCCCCGATCGATTGGGAACATTCGAATCGATCGGGATCCGACCGTTGGCGTCGTTTATAGCTGCAGGCGTTCGATGGCTGCGCAAGAACTTCTCCGATTCACTCCAGAGCTCTCGCCTACTCCTCCACAGCGCTCTCAAAGATCAGGTCGCCAGTTCTTGAAGGATCTTGGAAGCTTTCCAAGTCAAGAGGCGGATCAAAGGCAAGAAGAGAAGCTAGGGTTAGGGTTTTTCTGTACTCATTGTAACCTTTGCGCTTGTATTTTGTTTCCCTTTCCTTTCTTCTTGTACTGAGAGTCTTGTAGGGCTTCTCCGCCCTCGGTAGTTACCGAAAAGGAGTGTTTTCATAGTGGAGGGTGCGTGCGTGGTGTGGATCCTTGGACTAGTCACCTCTTGTGAGGTGGATACCAAGTAAACCAACCGTGTTAGCGTTGTTGCATTTGTTTCTGTATTTTCCGCTGCATATTCTTGAAGAAACAAGCAACGCCAAGCAACGCCGAGCATCGAGAGAACGCGACGAGCTATTCACCCCCCCTCTAGCTACTTTTGGTCCTAACAGATGGCATGTGTGCGGGCCTTTTGGTGTTGCTGTGCTTGTCCAGCTTAAGGCCCCTTCGGTGGTTGGTGTGCATGGGCCACTCAACGCTCCAAGACATTCGCTAGCTCAGGAATCACTTCCTTCTTCCTAGCTACTTGGGCCTCCTCGATGTTGATGTACTCAACGGCCTGCCCGAGTAGATAGTCGAAGTTTCTAGAGGACCTATGGGTGAGCGAGCGAAAGAACTTGCCCTCCGTCAGTCCTTGGGTAAAGGAGCTTACCAAGATTTCCGGAGTGGCTGAAGGGACCTCCATGGCCACTTGATTAAACCTCATAATATAGGCTCGCAATGCTTCCTTGGGCCTTTGTTTGACTGTGAACAGATTAACATTCGTCTCCTGATAGCGGTGTTTGCTTGCAAAGTGTTGGAGGAATGTTGTTCAGAAGTCCTTAAAGTTGCTTATGGACCTGATCGGCAATCGCCTAAACCACCTCTACGTCGATCCAGAGAGTGTGGTGAGGAATACCCAGCACTTTACTCCCTTGGTGTAATGATGGAGAGTGACCATGTTATCAAATTTGATGAGATAATCTTCCGGGTCTGTCGCCCCTGTGTACTCTTCGATTGTCAAAGGCATGTAATGAAGAGGCAGTTGATCATCTAGAATTTCTTGGGAGAACTACATGTTGATCCACTCAGGAGAGTCATCCAGTCTGGGCGCTTTGTCTTTTCACTCGTCCAGGACGAGCACGCCCTCTTCCGAGGGTATGTGGAATAATGAGTGATGGTAGGAGATGGGTGTGTTTGGTGCTTCTCATGAGGCGTCGGCCGCCTCGTTGTTTGTCTTGCCAATGACGAGGTTTTCCGCTCAGACTTTGGGATCAACTTGTTGTCCAATCATCGACGCTACGGGGTCGGTTGTTTTATAGTCGACTGCTATTTGCTGTTACTCCACCATCTTCACAGGCCGGGCTTGTATTAGCATCTCCAAGTCTTTTTGTGTTAGTGTTACCGTGGTAAATCATCCAGCGTCCTCCATCTTCACGTTCCATATTCAGGTAGAGTTCCCATAGACGGTGCCAATATGATCCTATCCAGAAGCGGAGAAGATGGTTGGCTGGGGATATGGCACTACTGTTGACTAAGCGAAGACTCCTCGCTGTCCTGCATAAGTAAGAACGTCAATGTCGGGTCGAGAAGGAGTTCCTGGTATTGGTCCTTTGATGCTCAAGTCAGCTATCGGTCCAAAGAATAGTGAAAATGATGTAGCTAAGAGCATGTAGAATAGAAAAGTTGCGCATACCTCCGCTGGTGAATGAAACTCCTTCTTTTATAGTGTAATTGTAGCGACTATGCATGCATCTCCAAGTATGTGCATGCTTCCCAAAGCATCCTAGAAAAGAAAAGTCAAAAAGTATTTCTGATATATTTCCTTAAGCGGATATGTAAATATCTAATGTGATAGCTGAAATCTTTCAAAGTACGATTTGCCTACTAGACATGTTCTGATGTCAGCGGCACAAACTCCTACAAGAATGTATTGAGATACGTAGATGGGTCCCACTGTAGACCGATCGACGTCCGCTTGGCTGGGGCACCCCCGTTAGGTCCTCCTGACCGGAGTTGCTCTCCCTCACTTGGCCGTATGATTGTTGGAGAGCTGCTTCTCGTTTGATTGGTCATGATGTCTGATTGGATAGGACCCGGGATGGCAGTCTAAGCTCTTTGCTTTTGTCTCTAATCCTCAGTGCAAGCTCCTCAGAAGATGGCCATCCGGACAACTGTGTCCGCCCGACCTCATAGGCTTGCTCGGCTGACTCCACTCGATCTGTCATCTGGATCCTTTGACTATTTTGACCTTAACCTCTACGTCGGCCGTTCTTAGCTATCTTTAGTTGTCCCCTCATCATCGTATCAGTAACTGACCATTCAAATTATTTGAGCTTATGTCAAGTTGAAATTGTGAATTATTGAAAATGAAATCCAAGCACCAACTTGGAATATTTCCATAAAGTCCAACTTCAGAGAAAGATAAGTCTCTCAAAGTTGTTTGTGTTTAAATCCAAGAATGATTTAGTTCCCAAATGACAAAAGCTCATATGGATCATCTCAGCATGCAAAGGAGGAAGCCAATCGTATGATAAAATCAAATTCAAGGAGTTATAAGATGTATCCAAATCATTTAAGTCAGTGAGCTTGAGAAGTGAGCGTCAGTCATGATGCCCTGTAATAAATTCCATGAGCTATACAAGAATTGCAGTAGAGATATGCCCAAGACTGAAAGGTATTGACCCACTGGACATTTTTAAAATTTATTTGGTTCAATTTAAATTGAAATATCATCAGCTTACTGCTTAATATATCTAAGACAATAACTACCCAGCTCAATTCATATACTTAATATTAATCAATTGATGGTGTTAATCAACCGAATTAATCGATTTTATTCTGTTTGGTTTATTTGATTTTGATGAGAAAGTTCAGTCAATTTGGTTTTTCTAACACAATTCGATTTAATTATTTTTTATTTCTTTAGTTTGATTTTTAAACGATTGCTTATCCTTATAAATGAATAATGCAAATAAGTAAATAAATAATTAAAGGAAAAAAATAGAATGATTCATGGATATGTAATAAAAAATTAAGAATAGAAAATATTAAAGACGAAGCCATCTATTAATAATCTTATCTAATAAAAATAAGCTATCTTTATCTTTAATTGTCTAACTAAAGATAAGAAATTTATGATAATGATTTACATAGGATAAAAGCATTAGCAAAAAGATAATCTATAAGCTATTTCCAAAGATAAAATTATGAAAAAGTCAATGATACATTTATCTACATATGGGTTGTATGCTCCCCTTCCCTCTATTTATACCACACGAATTCTATTCCAATTAACTCAATTTTCTTCTCCTTCTTCTCCATGGCTTCTAGCTGCCTCCAATGGCTCCTTCTTGTCCAAGCCTTTCTCACCGTAGCAGCCTCCTCTGATTCTTGTCACTTCCCAGCCATTTTTAACTTCGGCGACTCCAACTCTGACACTGGCGGGCTATCAGCCGCCTTCGGGGCAGCCCCGCCACCCTACGGCGAGTCCTTTTTTGGCAAGCCGGTCGGCCGGTACTCTGACGGTCGTCTCATTGTCGACTTCATAGGTATATTCGTTCATTATTTCAATCTCAATTATGGCAATTGATTGTCTTCCATCATCTCACTTGTAAAACCATAATATTATTGCAGCAAGTAGCTTAGGTCTCCCGTTCCTCAGCGCTTATCTCAACTCTATTGGCACCAACTTCTCTCACGGTGCAAACTTTGCCACGGCTGGGTCAACGATCAGGCAGCCTTACGCCACACTAAGTCAGTCTGGCTTCAGCCCCATATCCATGGATGTCCAGACTTGGGAGTTCTCCCAGTTCAAGTCTCGCTCCCAAGCACTCATACAGCAAGGTACACAATAATACCACTCATACAGCAAGGTACACAATAATACTAAAATCTCTTTATTTATTCGTTATAATATAACTTAATCACTTATTCACTTCATAATACAATTCATATATTGTGCTTAACTTTTTTTTAATGAAATTGATGGCTTCTCTTGCATTACAAATCTAAAATCTACTAGCTAATATATGAATTCATAATACAAAAATTAAATTATCGTTTGTGTGTAGGATTGTTCAAGGATCAACTGCCGAAGGAAGAGTACTTCTCTCAAGCCCTATACACGATCGACATTGGCCAGAACGACCTCACGGAGAGTTATTTTAGAAACTGGACCACCGACGAAGTCAAATCGGCCATTCCTGATATCTTGGATAAGTTTGTTCTCGCCATTCAGGTGGATTTAATTTCTTAATCTTTTATAGTTTGTTCGTTTTTGAGATATCAATGTTAATGTTAGGGAGTGTTTTGTTTTATCTATTTTTGTTTGGGTGTTTGCAGAGTATTTATTCGGAGGGAGGGAGGTACTTTTGGATTCATAACACTGGGCCTTTTGGCTGCCTCCCTTATGTTTTAGACCGACTCACCCTTAAAGCGCCAGAGGTGGACCGTTTTGGCTGTGGGGCCCCCTTCAACTACGTAGCCCAGCTATTCAACCAAAAGCTAAATCAGACTTTGAGTCGACTGAGAAAGGATCTCCCACTCGGTGTCTTCACCTACGTGGATATTTTCTCGGTCAAGCGCGAGCTCCTAAGCCATCCGCACCAGCATGGTTCGTAAGAATTACAATTAAACCTTAAATTTTAACTTTTAAATTCTTATAAATATGATTTTTTTTTTAGGATTTGAGTTGCCACTTGTAGCATGTTGTGGGCATGGAGGAAAGTACAACTACAATATGAATATAGGATGCGGATCGACAGTGACAAGAAATGGAAAAGAGGTGATTGTTGGGAAGGCATGCCAGAATCCATCGAAGAGGATCATTTGGGATGGAGTTCACTACACTGACGCCGCCAACAAATGGATCTTTCAACAAATTGTGGATGGAAAATTCTCGGATCCATCGGTTCCTCTACGGTTGGCTTGCAAAATGAAGGCATAATGAGTCGTTGATGCATTAGGTTTTAGCTTATTGATTTCGAATTTTAGTCGATCTTGTTAGGAAGCTTGACTATTAATAAATTGTCAATTATATTTATTTTTATTAGAAGTGAAGTTTGATTCCATTTACTAGCTCCAAGTATTTTAATGGGTCTAGTTGCCCGAGACCGGAAGGGATTGACTCACTCAACTTATTGCCATTAATGCTCAAGGAGATTTGTTAGTTCTCCACCAATATTATTCAAAGACAAATCGAGTCTCAAAGTTGCATAATCACCCAAACTCAATGGTACTTGCCCCCATCAAGTTATTCATTGATGCATAAGATTGCTAATGTTTTATGGTATTTGACCAGAAATATTATTATCAGATAGTAATAACTCCTCCAAATAGATGAGATTGCACAAAGCATCCGGTATGCGTCCAGAAAATTCATTAGATGACAAATCCAAAAGTAACAAGCTAGAGAGGTTGCCCAAAAAATCAGGTATGCGTCCAAAATATCCATTAGATGACAAATCCAAATGTAAGAAGCGGTTGCCCATGCTCGGAGGTATCTCTCCAGTGATATGATTCCGAGACAAATCTAAATGCATCATGTGGATAAAATTGCTCATGCTCAAAGGTATCTCTCCAATTATATAATTTCAAGATAAATCTACTCCAGATGGATAAAACTTTCCATATAAATTGGAACTTATGTTAAAGAATTACATGCAAAATCCAAATGCTTCAACTTCTTATTTACCTTCATCGAAATATTACTTAACGAATTTTTAAGTTTTATCGTTGATCCTATCGGGAATATGATAAAACAAAATTATCAGTGATGATGTGACTAGAGTGCTGACTAAGTCGTCATGTCTTGGAGGAAGAGTGTAATGAGTTTTCTTTTATGTTGACCAAATCATCAAAAGATCTCTGGTCAATGCTACCTGCAAGCAAGGTCCGGGTTGCCCTGGTCCCTGGCACCCTGATGCTCGAGGCAGATCCCATGAATATATAAGGAACAAACTAAATAGTAGAACAATGAAATGAATAAACAATGAGTATGATGATATACCTTGGCCCAGGGGGTGCCCACTGGTAGATCGGTGAGCTGATCATAAGGATGATCGAGTCGTCGTGATCCGGAAGGGTAGGTGAATGTGAGCCGGATGAGGAGCTGGATCCAAAAGTGACGACACAGAGCCGAATACAGCATGGATCCGAAAGTCAGCATAGTTGGAATACAACAATGACACGTAGGTCGAATATGACAGTGGCATACATACCAGAATATGAAAGCGACACGCAACCAGGATAATACCAATAACTCGCAATCATAATAATAGTGTGAAGACCGAAACATAACAACTCAATAGTCGGAACACAGCATGTAGGGCAGAACACAGATCACAGAGGCAGAGTACAGCAGCAGTGGACTGAAGGCCAAATCAGTAGTGGCCCGAGGGCCGGATCAGCGCCAAAACCATACATCGACATGGATCGAATATCGAATCGGCGTCGAAAGTGTATGACCGCATAGATCGAGGGCTGGGCAGGCACCGTGAACATGGCATCGTCGCTAGATGGTCGGATCTGGCAATTGGGGTGCCAACAGCGGCGATGGCGTTATGCGGTTGGCGAAAGCCGTGGGTCGGCCAATGGCTGCCAGTAGAAGCGATGGCCGGAAGGGGGCAGAGTTAGCGCAAAGCACCACAAGGGGTGCATGGCTGTAGCACCCCGGAGGCCTAAGGCGGTGGCGAGATTTGACTGCTACGGCTTGTAGCGCCAGTGACCCACATACAGGGGAGGAAAGGTGCATCATCGGCCGACGGTGGAGCCCTCGCTTGAGGGTGTCAGCGTAGTCGGCGACGGAGGTGTGCATGAGCTCATATCCCTATGCGTGAGGCAGTCAGCTGTGGCGCGAAGGCGGTGGTCAGTCCGACACGAAAGCTGCTGCCCTGGAGTGCGATGGCGACGCCCTTGGCGCTGGAGTGGGTTGAGGGTGGCCTACGGTGGCACTGAGGGGCAGCTATCGAACTGCTGTGGAGCAAGGAGGATGCTCATGAGAGAGAAAAGAGGAGGAATGGAGATGTCGTTGCCGGCAACATGGTGGACAACCTCCAAAACCCCTCCTCTAGTGGCGGCCTCATCCAAATCCAAAACAAACCCCTAATCCTCCCCTCCCGCTGGCGGCAGCCTCCTCCCCAGAAGAAGAAATGCCCCCACTCTTCTCTCTTTACATGCGATGCACAGTAGCCGTTAAAAACCAAAACCCTTCCTCTATCAAAAGACCGAAATACCCTTCTTCTTCTCCATAATTCCCCTTGGGCCCCATAAATATATCCGCATCACAAGTCTCCCCTTCAAGTCTAGTCAAAGGAGGCGCGAGTTCGACTGACTAGAGAGCATGTTGCAAAGGCTGAATCGCTCTCGAGTACAGAGTCAGATCACTAGGTTTATCATGTAATGTCAAGCCAGTATCTATGATGATGTTGATCGAGCAACAGAAGCGGCGTTGAACAAGTGACAAGAGCGATGCCAATCGAACAACGATAGCGATGATGAGCGAATGGTAAAAGATAGCGCTGCCTGAGTGTCGAATGAGATAGGTACCGACAGAGCAATGAGCGAGGCTAAGAAGGCGACTGAGTGAATGCCAAGTGATTTCGAGCATACGAATGCTAAACAGGTGATTGGGCAACGAAAGTGAAAGTCGTGGTTCAAGCGGGCGTAGAGCCTGAGAACTTAACGGGAGCATAGCTCGTGAGATCAAAGATGCACGAAAGAGAAAGTCGTGAGCTAAACAGGCATAGAGCCCAACAACTGAACTAGAGCGTAGCCCGTGAAATCGAAGGCGCACAAAAGCGAAAGTTGTGAGCCGAGTGAGCGTAGAACTTGACAACTAAACTGGAAAGTAACCCGTGAAATCGAAGGCGCACGAAAGCGAAAGTCGCGAGCCGAGCGCTGTAGAGCCTAACAATTAAACGGGAGTGTAGCCCGTGAAATCGAAGTCACACGAAAGTGAAAGTCATGAGTCGAGCGGGCGTAGAGCCCGACAACTAAACGGGAGCATAGCCCGTGAAATCAAAGGCGCATGAAAGCGAAAGTCATGAGCTGAGCGGGCGTAGAGCCCGACAATTGAACGAGAGCGTAGCCCATGAAATCGAAGGCGCATTAAAGAGAAAGTTGTGAGATCAGCAGGCGTAGAGCCCGTGAGATACTCTGGTTCGAGACTAGTAGAGATAGCTCGACCCCGAACGGGGGAGATAAATACCACAATAAGCTAGTCCGAGACCAGTGGCGGCTACTCAACCTCGAACGGGGGAGATAAGGGATCCGATAAGCTGGTCCGAGACCAGTGAAGACTGCTCGACCTAGAACGGGGGAGATAAGAGATCCGATATGCTGGTCTGAGACCAGTGAAGACTGCTCGACCCCGAATGGGGGAGATAAGGAATCGGATATGCTGGTTCGAGAACAGTGACGACCACTCGACCCCGAATGGGGGAGATAAGTTATCCGATATGCTGGTCTGAGACCAATGACGACCGCTCGACCCCGAATGCGGGAGATAAAGGATCTGATATGATGGTTTGAGACCAGTGATGACTGATATACCCCGAACGAGGGAGATAAAGGATCCGATAAGTTGGTCCGAGACCAGTGACCACCGCTCGATCCCAAACGGGGGAGAAAAAGGATCTGATATGCTGGTATGAGACCAGTGACGATTGCTAGACCCCGAATGGGGGAGATAAAGGATCCGATAAGCAGGCCTGAGACCAGTAACGACCACTTGACCTCGAAGGGGGGAGATAAAGGATCCGATATGCTGGTTCGAGGCCAGTGATGACCGCTAGACCCTGAACGGAGGGGGGGGGATAGAGGATCCGATAAGCTGATTTGAGACCAGTGAAGACCGCTCGACTTCTAAAGCCCGTGGCTCTAATATAACTCAACTCCGACTGATCGGCACGGGAGTCTCTAACTCGAGGGTTTATAGTCCCCACTCGACTTCTATAGCCCATGTCTCTAATATAACTCAAACCCGGCTGATCGACACGGGAGTCTCTGACTCGAGGGTTTAAAGTCGTTGTTCGACTTCTAGTCTATGATCAGAGAGCTAGGCCCCGAGATCCTAATCGAAGACTTGTACCGCTCATTTCTGATCACGGAGTTGTGGCAGATCCTACGACCGAAGGAAAAAATATAATAAAAAAACTGACCTATCAACAAGCTGAGGATCTGACTCAGTTCCTCGACTCCCGAATATCCATGGAGTGAGGAGAATATGATATGTCCGTCAAAAACCATCGGGATGATGATGATGATAGTGTTTTTCGGCGTCGTTCATCTTCACATTGCAGATCAGGTGTAGTTCCCACAGACGACGCCAATATGATCTTGTTAGGAATCTGAGAAGACGGAAGTGCTGGTGATGATGTCGCTGGAGTGTTGACCAACTCGTCATGTCCCGAAGGGGAGTGTGATGAGTTGTCTTTTATGTTGACCAAGCCGTCAAAAGATATCTAGTCAACGCTACCTACAAGTTGTGTCCGTGTTTCCTCGGTCCCTAGCACCCCGATGCTTGAGGCAAATCCCATGAATATATAAGGAACAGGATAAATAGTAGAGCAATGAAATGAATAAACAATGAGTACGATGACGTATCATGGCCCAGGGGGGCGTCCTCTAGTAGATCAGTGAGTTGATCATAAGGATGATCGAGTCGTCGTGATCCAGAAGGGTAGGTGAATGTGAGCCAGATGAGGAGCTAGATCCGAAGGTGATGGCACGAAGCCGAATGCAGCATGGATCCAGAAGTCAGCACAGTCGAAATACAACAGTGGCACGTAGGCCAAAATATGACAGTGACACGTAGATCGGAATATGAAAGCGACATGTAGACTAGATAATACCAATAGCTCATAATCATAATAATAGTGTGAAAGCCAAAACATAATGTCTTGATAGTCGGAACACAGCATGCAGGGTAGAACACAGATCACGGAGGTAGAGTACAACAGCAGTGGCCCGAAGGCTGAATCAGTAGTGGTCCGAGGGTCGGATTATCACCGAAATCGTACATTGACATGGATCGAATCTTAGATCGGCGTAGGAAGTGTATGACTGCACAGATCGAGGGCTGGGTAGGCGCCGCGAACATGGAAGCGGCGTTGGATAGTCAAATCTGGCGATAGGGGTGCCTACAGCGGCGATGGCGCTGTGCGATCGGCGAAAGCCGTGGGTCAGCCAATGGCTGCAGCTAGAAGTGGTGGCCGGAAGGGGGCGGAGTTAGCGCAAAGCATCGTAGGGGGTGCATGGCTACAACACCCCAGAGGCCTAAGGCGATGGTGAGATCTGACTGCTACGACTTGTAGTGCAGGCTGCCCGCATACGAGGGAGGAAAGGAGCGTCATCGACCGACGAAGGTGCCCTCGCTTGAGGGTGTCGGCATAGTCAACGATGACAGTGTACGTGAGCTCAGATCCCTGTGTGTGAGGCAGTCAACTATGGCACGAAGGCGGAGGCCAGTCGTGCCACAAAACCTATTGCCCAGGAGTGCGATGGCGGCGCCCTTGGCGCTGGAGTGGGTCGAGGGTCACCTGCAGCGATGCTAAGGGGCGGGTATCAAATTGCCGTGGAGCAAGGAGGACACTCATGAGAGAGAAGAGAGGAGTGGAGATGTCGTTGCCAACTATCGTCAACATGGTGGACAACCTCCAAAACGCCTCCTCTAGCGGTGGCCTCGTCCAAATCCAGAAAACCCCCCTAATCCTCTCCTCCCGCTAGCAGCGGCCTCCTCCTCCCCAGAAGAAGCAGTAGCCCCTCTTCCTATGTCAAAAAGACCAAAATACCCCTCTTCTTCTCCATAATTCCCTTGGGCCCCATAAATATATCCGCATCAATCGTATTTTCATTAGCTCCTACTTCATCTTATAGCAAACAATTTGACAAAGCAAGATGCTCTAGGATATTGTAATTAATTTGGTGAATCCGATTATTTGTTGAAGAGAGATTGACACAACTCATATCTAGATATTTTAGAGAAGTCAGGTGGGAGAGCCAACCTAGATTATTTGACCATAGTGAAGAATAGCAATCGTAACAACTAAGGTCAAGGAAGCGTAGATTAGAAAGATTGCCCAATTGTTGAGGAATTAATCCATCAAAGTTTACACAAGATAGATTAAGATGTTCCAAATGGACAAACGAGGAAATCATATTAGGCACCAAGGATGAGAAGTTGTTGAAGCTTAAGTCAAGATATTTTAAATGCTTTAGTTCAAACAAAGAAGGATTTACCTTACTTTTAGAAAGATCAAGATATTGATCAAGTGGGTAGTGAAGATAAAGCCTAATGATGGTTGGTGGTGCTGTTGTTGATTCTAAAGTATGAAATATAGAAATATGAAATCTGTAAAACTCACAGTGATCTCTCGTAGTAGATCTTGATCTTCGTTTGTCCTCGGAAGAGCGATCACGAATGAATCAGAAAGCTCTTCAAGATTCCATGACCAAATCCCAAGCCTTCTCTTGTATTCTTCCTTCACTCTTATGATCAACTTCTTTAGATTGCTTTGGATGACCTTATATAGGTGTAGAAGGTCTCTTCCCCTTTCTTCATTGATGGAGGAAGGTGAATGGATTGGAAGAGTAAGGGGAAGGAGTGCCTTCTTACCTTCCGAACTCTAACATCTCACACTCATCCAAGTCAATCCATAAATGTTAACTAGTCACAAAGACCATGTAAGTCACATAGACTATATTATAATCAAGTCATAAAGAGCAGAGCAAAACACAAATTAGTTACAAAGACTAAATAAGAACATCTAATCCATACTTTAGGGAAAATGGTTTGTGCGACAACAAGCATAGTGAGCAATTATTGCTAAAAAGATTGTTACACCTTACATAGTTGCTCTATAGAATAAATCAGAGACATTAATAACTTGTCTTTACCTAGATTAAATTATTTTCATTTACATCAATATAAATATATCTAATTATTCATAATAACTATTATGTCAAGAACATATTCCATATTTAAATATTTACAAACATTTCTATACACAACAGAAATAGGTCGACTAATGAATAACATCAAAAGATATAAATCTATTTAATTTTCCTTTTTAGTTAGAATCTATTCATTCTAATCAGTCGCTTTCCTAGTTATGTTCTATAGGCCAAATCACCCATTGCCAATAGTAAACATGTTAAAGTAGTAAACAATGATTAGAACTTCAAGTAGATAGCTAAATAGTCACTTAAGATAAGATTGAGATTAACTTATAATCTCAAGGGTCTCACATAGTAGAGGAGTAGGGATCCATTCTTCTACTACCCTTATTATCAGTATAACATATGTGCTATGAATCACAAGCTACAATGTTATTCTCTTTACTAAGTGACGTTTAGTTCTTTCTTAGGAATGAGAATGAGAATGAGAATCATAGTATTGTATAATAGAAATGAGTATGAGCATGGATATCACTCTTAAAAATAATATTTAGTTAGTTGAATATTTTCTATCAGAATAAACTAAAATTTTCTTTTTTACCCTTAAAAGAAAATAAGAGAGAGAAAAATTAGATGTGAGAGAAAGTTAAATGTGAGAGAAAAATATGATGAGAATGTATGATGAGAGAGAAAATGTGATAGCAAAGAATAAAAAGAGGGAAAATGTGATGAGACAAAATGAGAATAGAGACTGTGATGGGAGAGAGCATGATGAAAGAGGATGAGAGAGAAAATATGATGAGAGTGAAAGTGTGATGGGAGTGAATGAAGAAAGAGAAAGTATGATGAGAGAAAATGAGGAGAGTGTGTGTGATGAGAGAAATTGAGGAGAGAGAAATTATGATGAGAGAGAAAGTGTGATGAGAAAAAAATGAGAAAAGGGAGTGTGATCGAAGAGAAAGTATGGTGAGAGAGGATAAGGAGAGAGATGTTGGTGCAATATCCCTCTGGTCAAGGTTGACCAAGCTTGAGTTGGCTTAAGTTTGAGTTGTGATGTTTGGATTTCGATTTTTGGTAATACATGGAGATGATATGATCAATATTGGAGATTGCAAGAGCGATCGTTTGAACTGGAGGTTAGGCAAAGGCAAGTCCAGCAGGAAGGTTAATAGAAGTTAAAAATCTAAGTGGGTCAGTGTTGACCAGACACTTGGTGGTGGAAGTCCTATTGGGTGAAGCCAGACAGTTAAAGAAAATCCTGATGAGTGAAGCCAGGTGAAAGCCCTAGTGAGTGAAGATAGGCCGAAGGAAAATCATGGTGAGTGAAGCCAGGTGAAAGTCCTAGTGAGTGAAGCTAAGCAGATGGAAGGACCTGGTGAGTAAAGCCAGGTAGTTGGAAGTCTTGGTGAGTGAAGCCAGGTAGTTAAGGAAAATCTTGGTGAGTGAAGCCAGGTGAAAGTCTTAGTGAGTGAAGCTAGGCAGATAGAAAGACCTGGTGAGTGAAGCCAAGAACATGGAAATCCAGATAGGTCAAGGATGATTGAATACCTAGTGTTGGAAAGTTCAAGTAGGTCAAAGGATTGACTGGATACTTGGCACAAGGTGAAAAGTCCAAGTGGGTCAAAGGTTTGACCGGACACTTGGTAAAGAAGTCCCAACATGTGAAGATTAACTGGATGCTAGGAATGCGGAGTCCCAACAGATCACGGGTGACTAGATGTTGGGTTTAGGAACCTTGGACTTGAATTAGTCAAGTCAAAGGTTTGTCAATCGATCAAATGATCGATTGAACTGATGCCCAATCGATCAATCGATCGATTGGGAGTGTGCTGCGAGTGGAGGTTGGCCCAATCGATCAGTCGATCGATAGGGAAGCAATGTCGCGAGCACAGAGGGATTCTCAATCAATCAACTGATTGATTGGCCATCCCCAATCAATCAGCCGATCGATTGGGGCTGGATTTCATGCGTGGACACGAGGAAGGCTGAATTGATAGATCAATCGATTCAGGCATTTTCCAGCAAGAGCACAGAGGCGCTCAGAATCGATCAGCCGATCGATTCAAGCCTCCCCAATTGATTGGTCAATCGATTGGGATATGACTGTTGCACAGGAAGCGACCGATGGATGGCTGAGATGACGCTGATCTGACGTGGCAATCGATTGGGAGCAAGCCCAATCGATTGGGAGCCCTAGGAGCGCAGAGTATAAAGCCGTGGCGAGCTTTCTTCTTCGCATCTCTTCTTCCCGATCTTCACATGAGCTCTCACCATCTTTCCGCCAGTTCTTGAAGTTTCTTGGGGATAAGTGTTGTTACACTTCCAAGAGTCAAGGGGTGATCAATAATATCAAGCAAGAAAAGGTTTTTATTTATACACTTGTGCATTTTTATCTTGTTTGAGTGCATCTTATTGTGAGGAGATTGTTAGAGGTTTCTCCACCTCTAGTAGTTACCGAGAAGGAGTGTTTTGACAGTGGAGTGTGTGCCGTGTGTGGATCCTTGGATAAATCACCTCTTTTGAGGTGGATACCAAGTAAATCCTTGTGTTAGCATTGTAAGTTTTGCTTCAAGTTCTATCCGCTGCATATCATCATCACGAAGCTAGTCAACAAGCACGGGATGAGCTATTCACCCCCCCCCCCTCTAGATATAAATTGATCCTAACAAGTGGTATTAGAGCGAGGTCGCTCTTCATCAGAATCAACGCCGAAAAGGACAACGAGCTAGAGGTTGAAAAAGTTGAAGCTGAATTTCAACAAGTCAAAGATTTCAAAAGAGTTTTAACTTTAAATGGAATTCCAATATGGATTCGGATATGACACAAGGATGCCTCCTCCATACACATCGACAAGCTTCGATTATTGGAAATCAAGAATAAAAAACTTCTTCATGATGGAGATAGAACAATGGTTTGCTCTAATGCAGGGATTTGAAACTCCAACAAATAGCAAAGGTAAAACTCTCAATAAAAGCAAATGGAGCAAGGAACAAATTCAAAGAAACGAGGCTAACAACAATGTGACCAAATTATTGGTCAACATTTTGCCGAGCATTGAAGATGCCAAGGAGCTATGGAGCAAATTGGATAAAATCCATGAAGAACCCTCCACTGCACCAATTCAAGAGGAATTTAAAGAGAGTGACTCATTGGAACAAGAGGAGGAGGACTCAGAAGTTGAGAGATACTCAACATCCGAAGAAGTCAAGCAAAATCAATTGGAGCAGTGGAGGGAGTAGAGAACAACTCTCCTTAATTCTCTGTTAAAAATTAATTAAATGGTTTTTAATTTTCATCTTTTTAAATAGTTAGAATTTTTTTAAACTTTTAAATGAATCCCATTTTTAATGTAATCAAAAGGGGGAGTAGAGAACAATTTTCTACTTGCAAAAAGGTTTTTTTTTCTTTTTTGAAAAAATTTCTTTTTGTAAAAATTCTTTTGTAAAATTTTTCTAGCAAATTTTACTTAGAAAAATTTTCTTACTTGCAAATTTTTCTTACTTACAAAAATTTAGAAAAATTTCCTAACTTAGGTTTAATCACATCAAAAAGGGGAGATTGTTAGTATCCTGTGGTAGTTTTGATATGATCAACCAAGTCAAGTTAGGTCCTATTAGTATTTACCATGTGTGTAAGTGTACATGAACTTAGGAGCACAGGAAGTCGAGCAGAAGATGCGGCTAGTGAGAAGGACGACACAGGAGAGAGCTGACGGGCTCTATGGTGTTGAAATGTATACTAAAAGGCTAGCTTTTTGTATAAATATTTATTTAAAAATAAGAATCACATTGGTCAAATATCTCTATTTATATGCTAAGTATAGTTGTTCAATTAATTTATATTGTAGATAACATGGTGTGTGGTGTCACACACAGAAGATCATGTTATCAGTTTCTTATAAATTATAAACAGTAGCTCACGACTAAGATGTATAGGAACAAACCAATGGAATAGTCGTAGTGTAATTTGATATTAGTTTATTTTGACTATAAAATTACACTAGTACACTCTGAGTGAATTGAGCAGGACCATTTAAGGTAAGTTCTTTTTATACTGACTGCATAAAAGAACAAGACCTTTGTTATTATGGAAGTGTGTGCTCTTAATCATGATATAATAACAAGCACATAAACTCAATATTCATTTCTTTAATTTATCAAAGGGCGCGATTTAGTTCGATAAATCAATAGGCCTGATAAGTTGGGAAATGATATTATTTATATGGTGTGTTATTGATTATAGAATGAAACTGTGTCCTAGTAATCTAGGTTGATGATGTCCTCAAGAAGAGCTCATAAGGATTGTCACGTAAACCTTGCAGGTAGACTTAGTCCGACATGACAATAAGGTTGAGTGGTACTACTCTTGGAGCTAGATATTAATTAAGTGAGTTGCCAATAACTCATTTAATTAGTAGACATTCTATATCTTAAACTCAGGGAGATTAACACACTCATGATAAGAAGGAGCCAATATAATAATATGGGATTGGTGCGGTAGTTCAATAATAATTCTTTAGTGGTATGAGTTATTATTGATGAACTCGAGATAGGTGTTTGGGGTAAACACCCAAGCTCAAGTTTATCGGGAGACCAAAGCTAATTCCTCCTCTCGGTCCCTGTTGTAGCCTCTTAATTATAAAGTGTTATACCCACCCATACCCACCTTCTTACCTATCCTTAGGTGGTTGGCCAAGCCAAGCTTGGAGCACAAGCAAGGGCCGACCAAGATAAGCTTTGGTTGGTTCAAGTGGTGGCCAGCCCTAGCTTGGAGCCAAAGCTTAGGTGGCCGGCCACAACACAATAAAAGGATTTTAATTTTTAAAATCTTTTCTTATGTCGAAGCCATGGTTTTAAAAGAGAGTTTAAAATTTAAATCTTTCCTTTTATAGCTTTCTACAAAAGATTAAGAGAAATGTTTGATATTTTTCCTTATTTGTAGTTAAAAGGAAGATTTTAATTTTTGATAAATCTTTCTTTTTTTTTTGTAACCATCCTCATGATTTTAAAAGAGAGTTTCAAATTTTAAATCTTTCCTATTATAGCTTTTTACAAAAGATTAAGAGAAAGATTTGATATCTTTCCTTATTTGTAGTTAAAAGGAAGATTTTAATTTTAGAGAAAACTTTCCATTTTGTAATCATCCACATGTTTTAATTGAGAGATTTTAATTTATAAAAGTTTTCTTTTATAACCAACCATGAACGAAATTTTTAAAAGAGAAATTTTTATTATAAAATTTTCAGAAAACAAATTAGGAAGTTTTAATTTTGTGTTTAAAACTTTCCTTTGTTGGAGGAGTTGTAGGGGTCGGCCACATTAATAGAATAAAGGAATTTTTAATTAAATTTTCCTTTCATTGGCAAGGAAATTAAGGAAGTTTTAATTAAAAACTTTCCTTATTTGCCATGACCAAGGAATATAAAAGAGAGGGTAGAGGTGCCTCACCTCATAACAAGACTTCTATTATTCCTCTCCTCAATTCCTTGATGGTGGCCGGCCCTCATCTTCTTCCTCTCCTCCTTTTCTTCTTCTTTGGTGGCCGGTGGCATCAACTCTCAAGGAGCTTGTTGGTGGCCGGACTTTGCTTGGAGAAGAAGTAGAGAAAGGAGGCTTTGTTTCTTAGCATCCCTTGGAGCTTGGTTGGTGGCCGAAGTTCTTCATCTCTAGGAGATTGTTGATGGCCGAAACTTTCAAGGAGAAGAAGGAGGCTTGGGTGGATTCTCGTCTCGGTAGATCATCGCTCATACGACGTCCGATATAAGAAGAAGAATACGACAGAAGATCGTGAGGTTTATAAGCTACAAAAGGTATAACCAGTTATTAGTTTTCGCATCATAACTAGTTCATCCTTTTGTTTAGATCTTGAAATACCAAACACAAGAGGCTTATGATTCTAGGTTTCGGATTTATGATTTGAATTTGTGTTTCTTTTGTTTTTTGATCTTGTGATTCGATTGTTCTTATTGGTTAAACCTAGGGTTACTATAAGGAGATTAAATATTGAATTTCGTTGAAAGGCTTTGTCTAGGAAGTGGTGGATTCTCCCATAACCAAGAAGGCCTAGTGTCTCGTCATGTTTAACCTAGAAGCCAATCTCTGAAATAAATATTTAATAAAATTTGTAACATGGGTGGATTTGGATCAATAATGTTAAGCATCGTTTGCGATCCAAGTCTAAACCTCTAAGAATAGATAAGTTGAATTTGGAATCAATAATGTTAAGTTTCGTTTACGATTCCAAATTTAATTTATAAAGAACACAATAGGTTGTTAGGAAAGGTTCAAGACTAGTACAAAATTTTTGTACAGGGGAACTGGTACGATATCCGAGTAGCAACCAACAATTGGTATCAGAGCTAGGTTTTGCCTCTCTATGTTTGGTTTTTAGTTTAATTATGCACATGTCATACATATTTTAGGCAGGATAATAGTAGGATATGCTAACTCTGTGGTTGCAGACTCCAACTATTATGACTTAATGTGATTATGTGTGATTGGACCCTTGGGCATGTCAAGGGCATTTTATCTGTGTGCATGATTGTATTTATTAAATACAGCAGGAGCTGTATTAGCCCTAGGATTTTACTTTTTTGTTCGATATAGACTTCATGTACATTCCTTTGAGGAATATAGGATTGATATACATAAAATTCTATTTTTTTCACGGATCATATCCTTGCAAGGTGTGGTACTATTGGAGGACCAAAGGCGCAGCAGAAAAGGAAGCTCGATGGACCTGACGACATGAACCCTAGGGCTGGCAACACACGGAGGACAGTGATGGAAGAAGCCATAATAGTTGGAAAATTATATTTCCATATTTATTTCTTTTATTTACTGTGATGTGTGTTTGCATTGTTAAAATTCCTCACCTTAAATAACTAAGTGGGAGAGGGATTAGTAAATAAATTCCACGGTCTCCATTACTGGTTTGTAAGTGATGCAAAAAACTTACGTGTTGGCTCTGAGTGCCTCCCTCCACAACGGATGAGTTTGTTTGAGGATCACTAGGTCAAATTTCCTTTATGGATGATTATAGGAAATTATTTAGGAGCGTGTGATCTTCTCCAACTGAAGGGGCACAATCCTATTTAATGGACTAAGTATCAAGTAATGGTATACACTTAGACACATTTAATAGTATCCTCCCCAACGGAGTCACTGCTATTATTTGTGTGACCAAAGGGATACCAACTATTAATTTTATTTGTCATAAAGTTAGGATGATAAGATAATAAAATTAATGGGTAAAACCTCCTCTTGCAAATGTTTGAATTTGTATACGTCCACACTAACGTGGCATGCAAAATTCATGGTGTTTTGAGGTGTTGGTAAATTTAAATAGTATTGTTTTGAGAAATCAATATTATTCTAAATTTAGAGTCTTGACCAAAGTTTATTTTATGATTCTTAGGATGACTTTCAACCCATTGCTATTATACTGAAAGAGAACAAACTTACTGGTCCCAATTACATAGATTGGAAAAGAAACCTGAATATTGTCCTAACTGCTGAAGGCTACAAGTTTGTACTGTTAGAGGTCTGCCTTAATATGCCTAATAGCGATTCTAGTGAAGAGGAGATGGCGCGGAGTTACATTTGGCTTTTATATCAAATGTGCTGCAACATCAGCATCAGACCATGCCTACTGGCCATGACATGATGTACAATCTCAAGGAACTTTTCAGACACTAGAATCGGGCTGACAGGAAAGACTGTATGATCTCTAGGCACTGGACTAAAAGTAGGAATGAAGAAGCCGAAAGGCAAATGCTTCATTTACAAGCAGTCTGTACATTTGTAGGCGGATTGTCCTCGTAGAAAGATAACAATATAAGTATATCTTATTCTCTAGTAGTTGGAACATGTTTAGTGGTGTTATCTACCAGTACCTGGTGTGTAGATATGATAACCACTGATCATTTCTACAAATCATTGTAGGGGTTTCAGGAAACCCGACAACTACACGAAGGAGAAATCACTGTTTACATGGGCAATGCTACAGAAGTAGTAGCTATTGCAATGGGAGATGTTTATAGGAATAAAATATTAGTTTTAATAAATTATCTTTACGTATCAAGTTTTAGAAAGAACTTGTTTCCAGTTTTAAACTATACAAGGATGGATATTCTATCTATTTTGATAACAAAGATGTTATCAAGAAAAATAGGGAAGTTATCTGTTCTGCTATGTTGGTTGGCAATTTGTATACTTTAAATTCTATAACTCCCATGATGCAATAAATGAAAATTAATAACACATCTTCTAATTCTAATAAGAGAAAATAAACTTCGGATATGAACCAAACATATCTTTGGCATCTAAAGCTAGGTCATATTAACTTGAGTAAGATTCAAAGGTTAATAGCCGATGGACTTTTGGGTTCATTGGTAGTGGAAAAAAATTTTCCAAACCTGTGAGTCTTGCTTGGAAGGGAAAATGACCAAGAGACCTTTTAAGACCTAAGGGTATAGAGCCAAAGATGTGTTGAAATTGGTTCATTCTGATTTATACCTATGACTATCCAGGCAAGAGGTGATTTCGAATATTTCATCTCTTTTATAGATGACTATTCGAGATACGGGAATATTTACTTGATGTGCTACAAGTCTAAGTGCTTTGATGAGTTCCAAAAGTACAAGGCTGATGTGGAGAAACGTTATGGTAAAAGTATCAAGACACTACGGTCTGATCGTGGTGGCGAATACCTCTTTAGAGAGTTTAGGAATTACTTATCAGAGGTTGGGATTCAATCCCAATTGTCTACACCTGGTACACCCTAACAGAATGGTGTGGCAGAACGAAGGAATATGACTCTTATGGAAATGGTTAGATCGATGATGAGTTATTCAGAATTACCAAATTCGTTTTAGGGATATGCTCTGGAAACAACAGTGTACATTCTGAATATGGTACCTTCTAAATCAATACCCTCTAATCCCATGAAATTGTGGAATGAGCATAAGCCTAGTCTGAGTCATTTTTGGATATGAGGTAGTCCAGCACATGTGCTGAAGGGAGATACTGACAAGTTGGAATCACGTACAGAAGTTTGTCTGTTTGTGGGATATCCTAAAGGAACAAAAGGTGGTTTATTTTATAATCCTAAAAATCAGAAGATCATTGTTAGCACCAATGCTCGATTTTTAGAGGAAAATTATGTAATAAACCATAAGCCCATAAGTGAAATTGTTCTAGAAGAAATGAGAGAGGACATGTCTACTCTAGTACCAACAGTACAAGATGAAATATCACAAGAAACTGCAATATGTATCACAAATGATACACAACCACAGATAGTGCCTTATCGTAATGGAAGGGTTGTGAGACAACCTGAAAGATTCATGTTTTTGGGAGAGTCTTCGGACTTGATCCCTGATAAACATGAACCTGATTCCCGGAGATATGATGAAGCACTCCAAGATAAAGATGCAGCATCTTGGCAAAGAGCAATGAATTCAGAAATAGAATCTATGTATTCTAACAAAGTTTGGGAGCTAGTAGAACCATCAAATAGTGTAAAAGCTATTGGATGTAAATGGATCTACAAAATGAAAAGAGGGGCAGACGGGAAGGTGGAAACCTTCAAAGCAAGGCTTGTTGCGAAGGGGTATACTCAGAAAGAGGGAATCGATTATGAGGTTCGCCAGTAGCTATGCTTAAGTTTATCCGGATACTCTTATCTATTGCTGCTCATATGGATTATGAGGTTTGGCAAATGAATGTCAAGACAACTTTCCTTAACGGAAGTCTTGAAGAAAATATCCATATGAAGCAACCAGAGGGATTCATTGCAAAGGGCAAAGAGCATCTTGTATAGAAGCTCAATCGGTCTATGGACTGAAGTAAGCTTCAAGGTCTTAGAACATCTAGTTGTAATCCAGTCTTATGGATTTATTGAGTGTCTGGATGAGTCTTGTGTATACAAGAAGTGTGATGGAAGCGTTGTGATATTTCTTGTACTATACGTAGATGACATTTTTGATAGTTAGAAACAATATCAAAGTGTTGTCAGAAGTAAGGGTATGGTTGTCCAAGCAATTCGATATGAAGGACTTAGGAGAATGCGCACATATTCTCGGGATCAAAGCGATAAGGGATCGCAAGAAAAGAATGTTGTGCTTATCCCAAGCTTCATATATCGATACTATCCTAGCTCGTTTTAGCATGCAAGACTCCAAGAAAAGTTTTCTACCTTTTAGACATGGAGTATCTTTATCTAAAGAGATGTCTCCGAAGACATCAAAAGAGATAGAAGAAATGAAGGCAGTTCCTTATGCTGTAGGAAGCCTAATATATGCTATGCACGAGACTAGATATCTGTTTTACCATGGGCATGACTAGCAGATATCAAAGTAACCCAGGACCGGGATATTGGACTGTCGTAAAACATATATTAAAGTACCTTAGAGGGACTAGAGATTATATGTTAGTTTACAAGGTAGATGATTTGCTCCCTATGGGATACATGAATTTTGACTTTCAATCAGATAGGGATAATAGTAAGTCGACCTCGGGGTTTTGTGTTTTACTTTAGGAAGTAAATCCATAACAATGGAGGAGTGTTAAGCATAGGTACTTTTCGGACTCCACCATGGAAGCTGAATATGTGTAACCTCTGAGGTAGCCATAGAAGTTGTATGGCTCAGAAACTTCATGATGGACTTAGATGTGATTCCTGTTTGCCCAAAAATTATTATAGTGTATTGTGATAATAAGTGGTGCAGTAGCAAACTCGAAGGAACCACGAGCCCATAAGGCAAGCAAACACATAGAGCGCAAGTACCAACCAATACGAGACATCGTATAATGAGGAAAAATTGTTGTCACCTAGATTACATCAGATGATAACCTGGAAGATCTTTTCACTAAGACCCTTAAGGCAAGGCTTTTTATGGGCATATTGAAGGGGTGAGAATCATATGTATGGCAGGGTATATGGTAGCATAGTCTTTTAGAATAAGTGGGAGATTGTTGGAATGTATACTAATAGCCTAGCTTTTTGTATAAACATTTATTTAGAAAAAAGAATAACATTGGTCAAATGTCTACATTTATATGCTAAGTGTAGTTGTTCAATTAATTTATATTGTAGATAACATGGTGTGTGGTATCACACACAGAAGATCATGTTATCAGTTCCTTATAAATTATAAACAGTAGCTCACGACTAAGATGGATAGGAACAAACCATTGGAATAGCCATAGTGTAATTTGGTATTAGTTTATCTTGACTATAAAATTACACTAGTACACTCTGAGTGTATTGAGCAGGACCATTTAAGGTAAGTTCTTTTTATACTGACTGCATAAAAGAACAAGACCTTTGTTATTATAGAAGTGTGTGCTCTTAATCATGATATAATAACAAGCACATATACTCAATATTCATTTCTTTAATTTATCAAAGGGTGTGATTTAGTTCGATAAATCAATAGGCCCGATAAGTTGGGAAATAGTATTATTTATATGGTGTGTTGTTGATTATAGAATGAAATTATGTCCTAATAATCTAGGTTGATGATGTCCCCAAGAGGAGCTCATAAGGATTGTCATGTAAATCCTGCAGGTGGACTTAGTCCGACATGACGATAAGGTTGAGTGGTATTACTCTTGGAGCTAGATATTAATTAAGTGAGTTGTCAGTAACTCATTTAATTAGTGGACATTTTATATCTTAAACTCAGGGAGATTAACACACTCGTGATAAGAAGGAGCTCATATAGTAATATGAGATTGGTGTGGTAGTTCAATAATAACTCTTTAGTGGTATGAGTTATTATTGATGAACTCAAGTTGGGTGTTCGGGGCGAACACGGGAAGCTCAAGTTCATCGAGAGACCAAAGCCAATTCCTCCTCTCGGTCCCTGTTGTAGCCTCTTAATTATAAAGTGTTATACCCACATATACCCACCTTCTTATCCATCCTTAGGTGGCCGGCCAAGCTAAGCTTGGAGCCCAAGCAAGGGTCGACCAAGATAAGCTTTGGATGGTTCAAGTGGTGGCCGGTCCTAGCTTGGAGCCCAAGCTTAGGTGGCTGACCACAACACAATAAAAGGATTTTAATTTTTAAAATCTTTTTTTTATGTGGAAGTCATGGTTTTAAAAGAGAGTTTAAAATTTAAATCTTTACTTTTATAGCTTTCTACAAAAGATTAAGAGAAAGGTTTAATATCTTTCCATATTTGTAGTTAAAAGGAAGATTTTAATTTTTGATATATCTTTCTTTTTTTTGTAACCATCCTCATGATTTTAAAAGAGAGTTTCAAAATTTATATCTTTCCTATTATAGCTTTTTACAAAAGATTAAGAGAAAGATTTGATATCTTTCCTTATTTGTAGTTAAAAGGAAGATTTTAATTTTAGAGAAAACTTTCCTTTTTGTAATCATCCACATGTTTTAATTGAGTGATTTTAATTTATAAAAGTTTTCTTTTATAACCAACCATGAAGGGAATTTTTAAAAGAGAATTTTTTATTATAAAATTTTCAGAAAACAAATTAGGAAGTTTTAATTTTGTGCTTAAAACTTTCCTTGGTTGGAGGAGTTGTAGGGGCCGGCCACATTAATAGAATTAAGGAATTTTTATTTAAATTTTCCTTTCATTGGCAAGGAAATTAAGGAAGTTTTAATTAAAACTTTCCTTATTTGCCAAGACCAAGGAATATAAAAGAGAGGGTAGAGATGCCTCACCTAATAACAAGACTTCTATTATTCCTCTCCTCAATTCCTTGATGGTGGTCGGCCCTCATCTTCTTCCTCTCCTCCTTTTCTTCTTCTTTGGTGGCCGGTGGCATCAACTCTCAAGGAGCTTGTTGGTGGCCGGACTTTGCTTGGAGAAGAAGTAGAGAAAGGAGGCTTTGTTTCTTAGCATCCCTTGGAGCTTGGTTGGTGGCCGAAGTTCTTCATCTCTAGGAGATTGTTGATGGCCGAAACTTGCAAGGAGAAGAAGGAGGCTTGGGTGGATTCTCATCTTGGTAGATCATCGCTCATACGACGTCCGATATAAGTAGAAGAATACGGCAGAAGATCGTGAGGTTTATAAGCTACAAAAGGTATAACTAGTTATTAGTTTCCGCATCATAACTAGTTCATCCTTTTGTTTAGATCTTGAAATACCAAACACAAGAGGCTTATGATTCTAGGTTTCGGATTTATGATTTGAATTTGTGTTTCTTTTATTTTTCGATCTTGTGATTCGATTGTTCTTATTGGTTAAACCTAGGGTTACTATAAGGAGATTAAATATTGAATTTCGTTGAAAGGCTTTGTATAGGAAGTGGTGGATTCTCCATAACCAAGAAGGCCTAGTGCCTCGCCATGTTTAACCTGGAAGTCAATCTCTGAAATAAATATTTAATCAAATTTGTAACATGGGTGGATTTGGATCAATAATGTTAAGCATCGTTTGCGATCCAAGTCTAAACCTCTAAGAACATATAAGTTTTATTTGGAATCAATAATGTTAAGTTCCGTTTGCGATTCCAAATTTAATTTCTAAAGAACACAATAGGTTGTTAGGAAAGGTTCAGGACTTGTACAAAATTTTTTTACAGGGGAACCAGTACGATATTCTGAGTAGCAACTAACATGTGCGTCTGAGGGACGAGGAACTGCGGAAGAGTACACCGGCGGACGAGAAGGACGCGCGCGACGGCCCGAGGGGCGAGAAGCTGGAGCAAAATCCTGCTCGAGGAGAAGGCCGTAAATTGGGCTCAAGTGACCCCTATTTCGGTTGGCCGACATCACCCAGGCGGTCGGAATAGCAGGAGAGCAAGAGAAGGCTGAAAATGCTGCTGGAGGCGCCTTTAAAGGGAGTTGGAGGCTCCTTCGAGGTGCCTTCGCGCGCCTCCACACCGTCATTGTGGAAGGCACCTTCCATGGCTGGAAGGCGCCTTCGATGAACAGTATGAAGGCACCTTCCATCCCTATGGAAGGCTCCTTCGACCAAGCTAATTTTAGCCAGTACCAAAGGATAAAGCTTTATCCTTTGGCACCTCATTAGAGGCACCTTCCAGCCCTATAGAAGGTGCCTTCAAGCCACGGATAAGATTTTTTAGGGGCTATAAAAAGACCCTTGGACCTTGAAAATACAACACAACTCCTGTATTCTTTTCCTAGCAATAGTTTGAGCAATTAACGAGTGTAAGAGGCTTCTTCGCCTTCACCGAAGGAGATTTTTATAGCTTTCATTTGTCCTTGGATTAACAACCACTTAGGTTGTAACCAAGTAAATCCCGTGCCTCTTCCTCCATTTTTCTTATTGTTTATTTTAACTATACTATTACTACTAATTTGAGTTGAACGATTGAGAAAGGTGTTGTTTTAATTTTTGATAGATAAAATCACCTCCCTCTTGCTGGCCCTACCGATCCCAACATTAAGGTTAAGGCTTGATAGATTAGAGAAGACCCTAAAGAGAATTGAAAATATTTTTAAGGGTCAAAATGAGCATAACCTAGGCATAGGAACACAAAGGTCATTCAATGGTTATAGAGGTTTGAGATACAAACCTAAGACTAAGAAGGATATAGCCTCATACCATAGAGCTCCATATAGTTAAGGAACTAATCCTAGGTCTAAGAGTCAAGTCAAAGATACAAGGAAAGTTATCTCTAGATGTATTTTTGCAAAGACCAACGTGACTAAGGCCTCTAAAAAGCCAAGCAAAGTCACTAAGAAGGTCACAAGGGATGCTACCCCTAGAGTCAACTTAGAGGAAGTGACCAAGGCTTCTAAGAAGCCTAGAAAAGACATTAGGAAGGTAACTAGAGAAGTTATCTCTAATGAATACCTAGAATATCCAAGGAGCACCAATAGGTTTTGGGTTCCTAGGAGCATATTCTCTACACCCTAGATGGGTTTAGAGAGTGTCAACTCTAATTGGAAGTGTAGTTAACCCAACCTTGGTGTAGTTGACACTTGGAGGCATTTTCAAGGTTTGTGTTAACCTTTGAAAATGAAGTGGATTAAATGCTTAATCTTTGGAAGAGTAAAAAAGTGCCAAAATTTAAGGAATTGGACTTAATTTAAATTGACGCAACTAATCAATAGTAAAAGAAATGATAAGTTGGGTTTTAACATTTTCTTGAAGAAGATGAGGGGCAATTTAGATTTAATTCTAAGTTTAGCTAAGAATTAAGGATATTTAGATAGATTATTTAGGTATATTTTATTTATGCTAATTTAACATGACTTATTGCCCATCATATGCCATGACATCATGTGTTGCATTCATTGTCATTATGAAAAATATAAAAAAATACCATGTCATGTCACTGATACATCATATAGCTAAAGCATATTTTTCTTTTGAAAAATTACTTATGTTGATGTATGCCATAAATCATCATGCATTATTTTAAATTCCTTGTAAATTATGGACAATGACATTTACTAACAAGTGACTGTTAGTAATTATCCCTAAGAGCCAATCATGAGATGATTAGGCCTTTTGGGTTACTCATTGAGTTAGACTCAAATGAACCCACTCATTGGATTGAGTTCAATCCGAATTAGACATATTGGATTAATGGATTAGACTCAATGGGTCAGACTTATTGGGTTATTGGATTAATGGTTAATCCAATATAATAAATCCAACCCATTAAGAGAAATACAAAGAGACAAAAGACCCTTGGTATTCATGGGATGAATATAAATAGCCTTTTGAAATGAATTTTTCATAAGTGTTGAGAAGTGATGAGAATGGTGTCTCTTCATCTCCCTCTTCTTCCTCTTCCTTCCATGGCCGAATCTTCCTCTTTGGCTGAATCATGTTTCTTGCTAGCACAAGAAGATGGTTCTTCTCCGAAGGCTTCGTTCGTGCGACAAACGAAGGATATGTTGTGTGGATACCGTTGAGGTGCGGACGCTTGAACGTGCTGAGATCTGGATCCAAAGAAAAGGTTATTGTCGAGATTGCGAAGGGCATGCAACAAAGGTATAATCATATCATGTAACTTAGTATAGATTGTTTGTATGCAATGTTTATTCGCTTCGTATAGATCTGTTGGATAGAGAATCTAGTTAATTTCCGCTGTGCTTCCGCATTTATCGCACACTAGATCCTAACAATGGTATCAGAGCCACTTGTGAACGGCTATACTAAGTTATGAGAATTTTTATATATGATATAGAAATTGCATGATAGGTTTACTATGATTTGCAAAATTATGGGTCTCGGCCAAACAAGGTTTCGGCCAGATTGTGAATCTCGGCCAGACTATGAGTCTTGGCCAGATTTTGTGTCTCGGCCAAATCCTGAGCCTTGACCGAAATGGGTGTTTTGTTGGGAAAAAACATAGTTGGTGTGTGACCAACAAGGTCTCGGTAAGAGGTGTTTTGTTTAGAACAAAACATAGTTGGTATTATGGGTAGTAGGGGCTCGGGTATAGCAGCAACTCATAAAATGATTGGATGACATGGTGCATGGTTATGGGTAGCGGGACCGCCGTGGCGTTGCTGCTCATAATTTATTGTTGAAATCATAGTAAATTCATGTCATAAGCATATTGTGAATATATGTGACATGGTACATGGTTATGATCCTTTAACCCCAATGTGATTGGATGTGTGTAATGTTGTAATTCATAATACGGCCTGCGTGTCGTGCCTTTATCCCTTTTATTCTTGTTGTAATTAGATTACACTTGAATGTAACTCGAGTTTCTTTAGATTTTGTAATGTACAAAATTAGAAAGAGTTAGTTGTTGGATCAAGAAGCGCTAGAGGGGGGGAGTGAATAGCGCTCACAGCTATTTCGTTCGATTCGTAAAATTATCGGAGTTAAAACACGTAGCGGAATAAAGAAACAAACACAGAGACATAGGAGATTTACTTCGTTCGGAGCCTAGATCAACTCCTACTCAAAGGCTCGCGATCCTTGATCGCTTTCCGTGGGCAACAACTATAAGCTCGTATAATTATTACAAACTAATTACAAATGTAACTGTAATTAAAGTTATACCGACAATAGTGGTAGAAAAATCTGAGCTCCGGGTCGTCGGAATGTTGCAGCAGCACTTCGGAAGGAATACTTGAGCAGAACACAGCACGAGGAAGCTTTTTATTTTGTTGTACGTTGCTGCTGCTCGAACCCCTCTTATAAAGGGTGTTCAAGGCGCCTTAAACCCCTCTAAGGCGCCTCCAGGCTGGTCGTGTTACCCGTGTGGATCAGAACTAACCTGGTCAAACTTTATCTTGTTCAAGGCGCCTTCAACCTCTCCAAGGCACCTTCATCAACTTGTTCAAGGCGCCTTCAGCCTCTCTAAGGTGCCTTGAAGCTTGCTTTGCAGCCAGCTCAGGTTTTGCACCCGAGGCGCCTCCAAGCTCCATGGAGGTGCCTCGGACACTGTTTATCCGAGGCTTAACTTTGCTCTTTCATACCTGCAAGACATGTTAGACCCAAAACACAAACATATCCTGCAAAACAAAAGTTAGCACATATAATATTATAAACATGAAGTTTGACAGTCATTGGACTGTCCGGGTCTGACTTCGGATTTCTGACTGGAAACCCTAGGTCAACCCGACGTCTACTGTTCCTTCTATGGGGAACGCATCCTCACCTACTCCACTCAGGAGATTTACCTGATGCCAGTCTGGTCCTCCAGACTGACTGGACTTTTCGCCTAAGGTTACCACCCCCTAGGACCTAAGGTTACCGCCCCCTAGGGTTTTTCTCCACCTAGGGTTACCACCCCTAGGACCTAAGGTTACCGCCCCTTAGGGTTTTCCTCCACCTAGGGTTACCTCCCCCTAGGACCTAAGGTTGCCGCCCCTTAGGGTTTTCCTCCACCTAGGGTTACCACCCCCTAGGACCTAAGGTTACCACCTCTTAGGATTTTTACCTGCCTAACCGCAGTTAGGACTTTCCTGAAACCTTATTTAAGCATGTTAGATAACAAAGAATCTTAACTTTGAATCCCTTTGTCATTATCAAAACTTAGGTTCGATCGTCGGATGCTTCCCGCACCAACAATCTCCCCCTTTTTTATTATGGCAACAAAAATTCAAAGTTAAGAAAATAATGCCACAAAAAATATAAGCATGAAAATACAAGCATAATGATAATTAAGTGCAGAGCTTAAATTAAGTGCAGAGCTCCCCCTTAGTGAGAAACATAAGTATAAAGACTCCCCCTTGATAAAAGCTCACCTTAAATTTGAATTTCTTAAATTCTTTGAATTTTCCTTAATTCTTTGAATTTTCTTATACTCTCCCCCTTTGCCATATATCAAAATAAACAAGATATTAGTTTATATAGGCCTTAGTTTTGTTTTTGTAAAAACTGAACTTTTCATAATAGAGGGTTAAGTAAACACTTAGATACCAAGAAGATAAAAATAATATAGGGCTCTAAAGATACTTCGATAAATACTTAGCTTTTAGAAGTTGCTTGTAATATTGAAGTCATATATTTTGAAAGTATGCCTTTTTCTTTTAAAATTAGCTAAGATAAAATTATTTTGACCTTGAAAAATAACTTAACTAATTTTGTGATATCAAAACACTTAGAAAAATATTTAGCTTAATTAAAAAAAACTTCTTGAAAGTTAGTTAACTTTTTAAATTAGAACAAGAAATTTTTCTAAAAAGGAATACTTAGTTAAATCCTTAGTTTGAAAAGTAGGGAGTTTGAGAGGGGATAAAAATAAGCCTTTTTGTTTTTAAAAAAAAATATAGCCAAATTTGAGATAGTTTTGAAAGACCATTTAGAAAACTACTAAGCTAAATTTAAAAAGTTTTTAGAAAGATATTTAATTAAATTTGAAAAGCTTTAGTTTGAAAAACTTAGCTAAATTTGAAAAGCTTTTCAAGAATTACTCGATAATTAGCTTGACTTTGCTTACTCCCCTTAATTAATGCCAAATTAAATCCTTAGGGTCTTAGAGTACAAGCATAAGAAGAACTTTATATAATCCTAATTCCATCTAACCCAAGCTAGATTATCAAGCATGTTCAGCTTATGAGTGAGTGTGAGACGAAATTAATTTTAATATTTGAAAATATTGAAAATTTAAGTTCCAAATGAGTAAATATTAAACTTTTGAGAATATGTTGAAAATTGATTGGAGTTAACATTAGCAATTAGAATTTGATGATATGATTTGAAAATTAAAGATTTTTAAACCCCTTTAAATTAATTTATATTTTGAAATTAATTTTCAAATAATTTTTAAATGATTTTGAAATTAAGTTTAAAAAGATTTTTAAATAATTTTTAGATAATTTTTCAAATATCTTGAAATGAAGTTAAAAAGACTTTTAAAATAATTTTTCAAAGATTTTGAAATTAAGTTTAAAAAGATTTTTAAAATGATTTTTCAAAGATCTTGAAATGATTTTTAAAAGATTTTTCAAATAATTTTTGAAATGAAGTTTTAAAAGATTTTGAAACGATTTTAAAAGATTTTTCAAATAATTTTGAAATGAAGTTTTAAAAGATTTTTAAGAGATTTTTAAAAGATTTTTCAAACAATTTTGAAATGAAGTTAAAAGATTTTTGAAATGATTTTCAAAATATTTTTTCAAATAGTTTTGAAATGAAGTTTTAAAAGATTTTGAAATGATTTTTAAAAGATTTTTAAGAGATTTTTAAAAGATATTTAAGAGATTTTTAAAAGATTTTTCAAATAATTTTGAAATGAAGTTTTAAAAGATTTTTAAAAAGATTTTTAAAACAATTTTGAAATGAAGTTAAAAGATTTTTGAAGTGATTTTCAAAAGATTTTTTCAAAAAATTTTGAAATGAAGTTTTAAAAGATTTTGAAAGGATTTTAAAAGATTTTTTCAAATAATTTTGAAATGAAGTTTTAAAAGATTTTGAAGAGATTTTAAAAGATTTTTCAAGTAATTTTTAAAAGATTTTTCAAATAATTTTGAAATGAAGTTTTAAAAGATTTTGAAATGATTTTAAAAAGATTTTTAAGAGATTTTTAAAAGATTTTTCAAATAATTTTGAAATGAAGTTTTAAAAGATTTTTAAGATATTTTTAAAAGATTTTTCAAATAATTTTGAAATGAAGTTAAAAGATTTTTGAAGTGATTTTCAAAAGACTTTTCAAATAATTTTGAAATGAAGTTTTAAAAGATTTTGAAACGATTTTAAAAGATTTTTTCAAATAATTTTGAAATGAAGTTTTAAAAGATTTTTAAAAATATTTTTCAAACAATTTTGAAATGAAGTTAAAAGATTTTTGAAGTGATTTTCAAAAGATTTTTTCAAATAATTTTGAAATGAAGTTTTAAAAGATTTTTAAAAAGATTTTTCAAACAATTTTGAAATGGAGTTAAAAGATTTTTGAAGGGATTTTCAAAAGATTTTTTTCAAATAATTTTGAAATGAAGTTTTAAAAGATTTTGAAATGATTTTAAAATATTTTTTTTCAAATAATTTTGAAATGAGGTTTTAAAAGATTTTTAAATAATTTTTCAAATAATTTTGAAATTAATTTCATTTGAAAAAATAATATTAATTACGAATTTAATTTGAATTAATTATAATTATGAATCTCTATTCTTTAGTCATCTCACCCGATCTAATTTTTCAATCAAGGAATTCTATAATTTTTGTGAGATGAGTTGAGGTTCAATTTTAGGATTATGTTTAACTTTGTGTTAGATTCAGGTTTAGTTTTGGGTTCAACAAGTAAGCATTCTTTGGATAAACTTGTGGGCTATGGTGAGTCACAAGGAACTCATTAAAGTAACCATGCCTTCGAGGTTTTCCAAATAGTCCTACCCATTGAACTTAATACTAAACCTTCGTCTAACTAGTTAGGATCTATTTAAAGGTAGCTTCGGTCAGTTCCACTTGGCCAAATGCACCAGGTCGAAGCCATATCTTCCTAGACATGCGATGCTCAAGCATCCCTAACGTACTATCATCCAAAAACTTCACCAGTACCGTGGGTCAAGTTAAACCTAGCTCATTCTTAATCTACCCTTAATTACCCTGCCGGGTAGTCTACTCTTGTTTACCCTTATCGGGTGGATTAATTTCGGAGGTGCCAGCTATTCTAAAGCCTTCCTTTGGATCTTAATTTGATTTAATTTGATTTTATTTCCTTTTTAGCTTGTTTCGTAGTGTTTAAGTTTTACTTTAGACTTGTAATCTAAGTCTAGGTTTTGTGATTTGACTAAATTATTAACAATCTTCTCTAATTTATCAATTTTATCTTTTAAAATATTGTTTTGTATTTCTAATTTTCTAAGAGTTAATTTCTTATTTTTATTTGAATTAATTCTATTTTTTACATTATTAGCATGCATATCTAATTTTGAAGGGACATCTATACTTGAGCAAGCAGGATTAGTTAAACTAGTGCAATCATGTGTTGCAAAAACTGGATTTTCATATAATGTAAATGTACTAACCTTGATTTCTCCCTCTGGATTCTTGGGTCTTCTTTCTGGGCATTGTCTTTTGCAGTGACCCATTTGTTTGCATTTGGAGCATTTAATGTATTTCATCCCTCTCCTGATCATTTTCTCCTTCTCCTCCGATTGTGCCGGTCGAGTCTTATGAGTGGGGCATTGGTTTCTATAGTGCCCTCTCTCCCTACACTTAAAACAGATTATGAGAAATTTACTATTTGAATTTATAATTTTACCTTTTAGATCTGTGATAAGATCCTCCCCCTTGACTGTTGCCGTCTCGAATTCAGACTCAGATTTAGCAATTTCTTCTGTGGCCATTAGTGCTATGAAATCGGTCTGATCTGATTCTTCTGAGTCTGGTTCAGAGGTTGATTCCGGAAAGTCGTGTTCGAATTCGAACTCTGATTTATCTTGATGTTCTGACTCTGAAGGAATCTCATGAAGCTTGAGCAATTTCTCCCAAAGCTCCTTAGCATTGTTGAATTTTCTGACTCGATCAAGTTCTAAATTTGTTAGGCCGCATAGGAGAGTCCATGTTGCTTTTGCATTTGCCTCGAATGTTCTTATGGTTTGTGAATCCCACTTGTCGCAAGTGATGGGTACACCTTCTTCGGTGGGGAGAATAAATCCAATATGGATTATAGTCCATATTTCTGCTTCGGTCTTCAATTGGTGCTCCATCTGGTCTTTCTAGTATCTGAAGTCTTCGCCGGAGAAGAGCGGTGGACAAGTGGTGCTATAGCCTTCTTAGAGAGCCATTGAATCTTGCACGAAAAGGTAAACAAAAAACTTGTCCCAGGACTTAATCCTGGATTAGTAGTACAGAATAAAGATAGAAATAAAATTTGTAAATTTTGAAAAAAAAATAATAAAATAATAAAAAATATTATTAAAATAATATAAAAAATATTATTTCAAAATTTGCTAAATGCGATATTTTGTTAATCCTAATCAATTGTCAAAAGATGAAAATGAATTTTTTGAAAATAGTTTTGGAGGGAAAAAACGAAAGGTGTAAGGTTTTATTTTTTGCCTAAAAAGATGAAAAAAGCCACAAAAAACAAACTTGAATGGTGGTTTCACCTATTCAAAGCGACCCTGCTCTGATACCAATTGTTGGATCGAGAAGCGCTAGAGCGGGGGTGAATAGCGCTCACGACTATTTCGTTCAATTCGTAAAATTATCGGAGTTAAAACATACAGCGGAATAAAGAAACAAATAGAGACATAGGAGATTTACTTTGTTCAGAGCCTAGATCGACTCCTACTCGAAGGCCCGCGATCCTTGATCGCTTTCCGTGGGCAACAACTATAAGCTCGTATAATTATTACAAACTAATTACAAATGTAACTGTAATTAAAGTTATACCGACAACAGTGGTAGAAAAATCTGAGCTCCGGGTCGTCGGAATGTTGCAGCAGCACTTCGGAAGCAATACTTGAGCAGAACACAGCACGAGGAAGATTTTTATTTTGTTGTATGTTGCTGCTGCTCGAACCCCTTCTTATAAAGGGTGTTCAAGGCACCTTAAACCCCTCCAAGGCGCCTCCAGGCTGGTCGTGTCACCCGCGTGGATCAGAACTGACCTGGTCAAACTTTATCTTGTTCAAGGAACCTTCAACCTCTCCAAGGCGCCTTCAGCCTCTCCAAGGCGCCTTGAAGCTTGCTTCGCAGCCAACTCAGGTTTTGCACCCGAGGCGCCTCCAAGCTCCATGGAGGCACCTCGGACACTGTTTATCCGAGGCTTAACTTTGTTCTTTCGTACCTGCAAGACATGTTAGACCCAAAACACAAACATATCCTACAAAACAAAAGTTAGCACATATAATATTATAAACATGAAGTTTGACAGTCATTGGACTGTCCGGGTCTGACTTCGGATTTCCTACCGGAAACCCTAGGTCGACCCGACGCTTACTGTTCCTTCTACGAGGAACGCGTCCTCACCTACTCCACTCAGGAGATTTACCTGATGCCAGTCCGGTCCTCCAGACCGACTGGACTTTCCGTCTAGGGTTGCCACCCCCTAAGACCTAGGGTTACCGCCCCCAAGGGTTTTTCTCCACCTAGGGTTACCACCCCCTAGGACCTAAGGTTTCCGCCCCTTAGGGATTTCCTCCACCTAGGGTTACCGCCCCCTAGGACCTAAGGTTGCTGCCCCTTAGGGTTTTCCTCCACCTAGGGTTATCGCCCCCTAGGACCTAAGGTTGCCGCCCCTTAGGGTTTACTCCACTTAGGGTTACCACCCCTTAGGATTTTCACCTACCTAACCGCAGTTAGGACTTTCCTGAAACCTTATTTAAGCATGTTAGATAACAAAGAATCTTAACTTTGAATCCCTTTGTCATTATCAAAACTTAGGTTCGATCGTCGGATGCTTCCCGCACCAACATTAGTCTTCTGGATGATGGGTGAAAAGGAAGGAAGGACAACAACACACAACAACCAAGGAAGTGCTTGGAGAAGCAGCTTAGACCTAGGTTGACTTATCGCTCTTCTCATTGGCTTGAGAAGATCGTTGTTTATGGGAGCCATAACCATGCCACGTTTAAATTTGTGGATATATGCCATGATATGCCATAAATGTATGTGATGCATGTGTAGCTATCATAATTAGGTCCTTTACATATGCCTACCAAAGTTTGGTACTCACTACTACCTCAATCATTTGTAGTCAGGTTTGCCAAAGCAAAGTGACTCGTTTTATCTTGGTAGAGTACGAATGGACAATTGTAATGTCCGACTATTGGACGTTGGGTGTGACCTAACTAAGTTGAGAACTTAGAGGCATATCCCATAAGATGTAAATCATATTATACTAATCTTGGGCGATTAGCCAAAGCTAACTCAAGATGAGTAATAGTATGGATTTCATAAGATGGTAAAACGAACAAATAGTCTTGTTCACCTATAGATACAAGAGTTACATAGGATGTAATTGGTAAACGTTGTCTATCTAAGTTCTACTAAGTCTTGGGCGATTAGCCAAAGCTAACTCAAGATGAGGTATAATGTGGATCTTGCCCCACTTGAATGTCTTTGCGATTGGGTTTAGAGCTAGTAATGACTTGCTCCTATCAAACTTTAGAATTCAGTGGGAGAATCATTTAATTAAAGTCCTAATTAAATGATCTGAGTATGATACTTCTCTGCATTTTATTGTTGTAGACCACCATGTTATCTAGTACGTAGAAGACACTATCTCTACGATCTATCCTTGATAAGGACAAGCTCAATGGAGCTAATTTCCTAGACTAGTATAGAAACATGATAATAGTTCTCAAGAGAGAAAGAAAAATATACGTCCTAGAGCAGCCTATTCCTGAAGTACCCCCTGCCACTGCCATTAGAGCTGATAGGGATACTTACAAGAAGCATCAAGATGATGCATTAGATGTGTCATGCCTTATGCTCGCCACCATGAACTTTGAGCTTTAGAAGCAACATGAGAACATGGATGGTTATGATATGGTTGAATATCTTAGACAACTATATCAAGGAAAAGTAAGGCATGAGAGATTTGAGATATCTAAAGCACTGTTTCAATGCAGAATGTAAGAAGGAAGTCCCGTAGGGCCTTATGTACTCAAAATGATCAGGTATGTGGAAAATCTACAAAGGTTGGGATTCCACTAGGCCAAGAATTGGCCACTGATCTTATCTTGTAGTCATTGCCTAAAAGCTATAGTCAATTTATCATGAACTACAACATGAATGAAATTGACAAACCACTACCTGAGAGGTTAAGCATATTGAGAACTGCTGAACTCAATCTTAAGAAGGCAAAACCTAGTTCTATTTTGATGGTATCTAAAGGCAAAGGCAAATGGAAGCCTAAAGGTAAGGGTAAGACCCAAGCCAAAGGCAAGGGCAAGGCTCATGCACTGAAATCCAAAGGTGAGGTTGTTAAGGAAGGAACCTACTTCCACTGCGGTGAGACCAAGCACTGGAAGAGGAACTGCAAGTTATACCTAGAGGAACTGAAAAGGAAGAGAAGTGAGACTTCTGCCTCAGCTATATATGTTATAGAAGTCAATCTGTCTATTTATTCTTCACGGTTATTAGATACCGAGTGTGTTAGAGTGTATACTAAAAGCCTAGTTTTTGTAAATATTTATTTGTTGAAATAAAAGAATCACATTGGTCAATATCTGCATTTATTTGTTAAATGTAATTATCATTTAATTTATATAGTAGACAACATGGAGTATGGTGTCACACTCAGAAGATCATGTTGTCAGTTCTCTATAAATTATAAACAGTTGCTCGCGACTAAGATAGAAAGGAACAAACTATCAAAATAGTCGTAGTGTAATTAAGTATTAGTTTATCTTGACTAATAAATTACACTGATACACTTTAAGTGTATTGAGTAGGACCATTTAGGTAAGTTCTTTTTGTACTAACTTAGTAAAAGAACTAAACCTTGGTTATTATGGAAGTGTGTGCTCTTAATCCTAATATAATAACAAACACATATATTTAATATTTATTTCTTTAATTTATCAAAGGATGAGGTTTAGCTCGATAAATCAATATGCATGATAAGTTGGGAAACGATATTACTTATAGTGTGTGTTGTTGATTATAGAAGGAATCTGTGTCCTAGTTATCTAGGTTGAGAATGCCCCCAAGAGGAGCTCATAAGGATTGTCATGTTAAACCCTGCAGGTGGACTTAGTTCGACATAACAATGAAGTTGAGTGATACTACTCTTGGAGCTAGATATTAATTGAGTTGTCAGTAACTTATTTAATTAGTGGGCATTCGTAATCTTAAACACAGGGAGACTAACACACTCATGATAAGAAGGAGCCCATAATGTAATTTGGGATTGGTGCGGTAGTGAGGTAATAACTCTCTAGTGGAATGAGTTATTATCGATGAACTTAAGTTGTGTGTTCGGGGAGAACATGGGATACTCAAGCTCATCAGAAGGCCAAAACCAATTTCTCCTCTAGGTCCCTGTCATAGCCTCATTAAAGCCTCAAGTCCATCCAAAGAAAGGCCCGTCTTGATGTACAAGAAGGGGGCCGACCCATTGCTTGGTGACCAAGCAATGGCCGGCCACATCTCCTCTTAATAGGGCCGGCCCTATTGCTTGGTGACCAAGCATGTAAGGATCGGCCACAATTATTTCAAATAGGAGGGGTGTTTTGAATTTTTTAAATCTTCTCTTTGAAAAAAATTATAAGTTTTAAAAGAGAGTTTTTAATTTTTAAAACTATCCTTATTTGAATTAGGCCACATGTTTTAATAGAGATTTTTAAAAGTTTTAAAACTTTCCTTTTTAACCATCCTCATGGTTTAAGAAAAAAGGGAGATAAGTTTTAAAATTAAAATTTTCTATCATCATGTTAAAAAAAAAAAATTTATTAGAGAAGTTTTAAATTTTAAAACATGTTTTTAATTTTTAGAACTTTCCTTTTTTAACTCTAGGAAAGAGAGCATGTAAAATTTTATAAGAGTTTTTTCTTCTTGTAAAATTTTATAAAAATTATTTTTCTTTACTAAATATGGTGGTCGGCCACCTTGCTTGGTGCCCAAGCAAGGGGCCAGCCAAACTTAATCCTAAACCATATAGGATTGATCACAACCATTGATTTGGAGATTGATTCAATCAAGAGGAAAGGAAAGGAAAAATTAAAAGGGAAAAGGAAAAACTCTTGGATGATTTTATTTTTGTTAAAAGTTTTTCCTTATTTGCCTTGGGCAAGTAATATAAAAGAAGGGGTGAGGGGGCTTCATGAGATACAACTCTTATTCTCTTGCTTGGAGATCTTTTGGTGGCCGACCCTCTACCTTCTCCCTTTCCCTTTGCTCTATTCTCCTTGGTGGTGGTGGTGGCCGAATTTTAGAGGAAGAGGAAGGACTCTTTTGGGTGGTGTTCATCTTGGAGGATCGTCGCCCACACAATGTCCAAGGCGAGGCTAGGAATACGGCAAAAGATCTCGAGGTCATTAGCTTACAAAGAGAAGGTATAACTAATAGTTTTCTTCCGCATCATACTAGTTATTTTCTTTGTAAGAATTCTAAATACAAGAGGCAATTAGATCTAGTTTATCGAATTTATTTTTTGATTTTGTGTTTTTTTTTTCTTTTTCGAATTTGTAATTCGATTGTTCCTTTTGGTTAACCTAGAGTTATTTAAGGAAATAAATATTAGCTTTCCTTAAAAGGCTTTGCCTAGGCGATGGTGGTTGCTCCCATATCCAAGAAGGCCATGTGCCTCGCCATGCAGTCCTGGAAGCCAATTTTGGAAATTAATATTTATGGAATTAATAACTTAGGTAGATTTGAATCAATAGTGTTAAGTTCCGCTTGCGATTCAAATCTAAACCATTAAGAACAGATAAGTTAAATTTGGAATCAATGATATTAAGTTCCATCTGTGATTCCTAATTTAACTTCTAAAGAACACAATAGGTTATTTAAGGAAAGGTTCGACACTTGTACAAAAATTTTTGTACAGTGGAACCGGTACATTTTTCTAGGACTAACCAACAGAGTGTGCATCACACATTTATACTAATGTGTAGTGGAAGAGAAATAGTAGAACATTGAGAAAGGGCGAAGTGGACCTACGAGTAGGCAATGGTGCAAGAGTTGTTGTTGTCGTTGTAGGAACATATTCCTTATCTTTGCCTGTTGGGCTTGTTTTAGAACTTAAAGAGTGTTGTTCTGTGCCTACCTTAACTAAGAACATTATCTCTGTTTCTTGTTTGGACAAGAAAGTTTTTTCATTTGTAATAAAGGACAAATGTTGTTCTGTTTATTTCAATGAAATGTTCTATTGTAGTGCACGTCTTATGAATGGACTCTATGTTCTAGACTATGACAACCAAATCTATAACATAAATATCAAATGGTTCAAGTCTAATGATTTGAATCAAACATATCTCTAGCATTATTGCTTAGTTCCCATAAATGAGAGTCGCATATCCCAACTCCATAAGGATGGACTTTTGGACTCATTTGATTTTGAATCATATGAGACATGAGAATCTTATCTTCAAGGCAAGATGACAAAGACTCCATTTAGTGGACACGACAAAAGGGCTAATGATTTGTTAAAACTCATACATACTGATGTATGTGGCCCTTTCAGAGTAGCAGTTAGAGGAGGCTATTATTACTTCATTACCTTCACTGATGATTTTAATAGATACGACTATATGTATCTGATAAGACACAAGTCAGAATCCTTTGAAAAGTTCAAAGAATTCAAGAATGAAGTACATAACCAACTTGGTAAGAGTATTAAGATGCTTTGATCAGATCGAGGTGGGGAATACCTTAGCTAATAGTTTCATGACCATCTTGTTGAGTGTGGGGTCATATCTCAACTCACTTCACCTGGAACACCACAATGGAATGGTGTATCAGAAAGAAGGAATCGTACTTTATTAGATATGGTACGATCGATGATGAGTCATACAGGTCTTCCTACTTCCTTCCGGGCACATGCTCTAGAGACCGTCGCTTTCACACTTAATCGAGTTTTATCCAAGGTCGTCATAAAGACACCATATATGATATGGATAGGGAAGAGTCCCAAGATGTCTTTTATGAAGATTTGGGGTTGTGAGGCTTACGTTTGACGACAAGTCTCAGATAAACTAAGACTCAAATCAGATAAGTGCTACTTTGTTGGATATCCCAAGGAAACAAAGGGATATTACTTTTATAATCCCACCTAAGGCAAGGTGTTTGTTGCCAGGATAGGTGTATTTCTAGAAAGGGAATTTATTTCTAGAAAAACTAGAGGGAGTGAAGTCGATCTTGAAGAAATTCAAGATACACAAACTAGCACTGACACCATGATGGAAATTGAACAGGTACCACAAGATGTTGTGGATTAGGATTTTGTTACACCACAAGAGGTTATGGAACAACAACCTATTCAAGTAGCACAAGCTCTACGCAGATCTGATAGGACCCGTCGTCAACCTGAGAGATATTCTTTTCTCTTGTTTGACAACGGTGATGTAGTGCAAGTTGATCTTAACAAGCCTACATCTTATCAGGAAGCTGTACAGGGCCCAAATTCTGAGAAATGACTAGAGGCCATGAAATTTGAAATGGAATCCATGTACACTAACCAAGTATGGACTTTGGTTGATCCACCTGAAGAGATCAAACCCATTGGGTGTAAGTGGGTCTTCAAGGTGAAGATTGACATGGAAAGGCATATACCTATAAAGGTAGATTGGTAGATAAATGATTCAAATAAATTCATAGTATAGACTATGATGAAACTTTTTTTCCAGTTATGATGCTCAAGTCTATTCGGATCATGCTTGCTATTGCTGCTTGCTATAATTATGAGATCTGGCAGATGGATGTCAAAATTGAATTTCTTAATGGAAATCTACTCAAGGATGTGTACATGACACAACTTGAGAGTTTTTGTCGATCCAGAGGATGCTGGAAAGGTGTGTAAGTTGCAACAATCCATTTATGAATTAAAGTAAGCTTCTAAAAGCTAGAATCTTCGATTTGATGATGCGATCAAAATATTTGATTTCATTAAGAATGAAGATGAACCTTGTGTCTACAAGAAGGTTAGTGGGAGCACAGTCATTTTTCTCATATTGGAAATGATATCCCTACTCTTCAGTCAGTGAAGACTTGGCTTGGAAATTGTTTCTCAATGAAGGACTTAGGTGAAGCATCCTATATTTTTAGCATCAAGATCTATAGAGATAGATCCAGGAGATGACTTGTTCTAAGCCAGAGTACATATATTGATAAGGTGCTTAAACGTTTTGCCATGCAGAATTCTAAGAAGGAATTCCTATCGATGTCACATGGTGTGTGTCTTTCGAAGACTTAATGTCCTTCTTCTAAGGAAGAAAGGGACCGCATGGATCAGATTTCTTATGCACTAGCTATAAGGTCTATCATGTACGCCATGCTTTGTACTCACCCAGATGTCTCATATGCTTTAATCATGACGACTAGATACCAGTCAGATCCAGGTGAATGCCATAGGACAACAATCAAGAATATTCTTAAGTACTTGAGAAGAACTCAAGATTATTTCATGATCTTTGGAGGCGATGAAGAGCTTGCTGTAAAGGGTTACAGCTGTTGCTGTAAAGGGTTACAGCTATTACTGTAAAGGGTTACAGTGGAGTAAGCTTCCAAATTGACAAGGATGATTCTAGATCGCAGTTAGGACATGTATCTTACATAAATGGTGGTCTTGGGTATTGGATACTACAACGATTCGAGGGATTATCGATATATGAGATATGATGATATGCATGCAGAGAACCAAGAAATGCTAATATTACGGATCCTTTAACCAAGGTTTTGGCACCGAGAAAGCATGATGGTCACACTAGGTCAATGGATATTAGATATTTCAGTGATTGACACTAGTGACATAAGGAGATTGTTAGTGTAACCCCTAAGAGGCAATCAAGAGTTGATTGACTTAGGACATTTTGTATCATATTTCATTATATCATTAGAAGGGAAAGGTTATGGTTATTATATTTACTTTAGTTCAGTATCGAATGAATAAGTATAATAATGTCCTTGGGTAGTAGGTTCTTATCTACAGTATATCAATTGGTTGAATTGATAGTGAGATATTGTAGAGAACACTACTCTTAACTGTTCCTAGTCAAGCATTAATATACAAGGACTATATTAATGCGTTGAGACTAGCATGTAGGTCAACGGATGACTTGATCTCACAAGTCATGGATATGAGATATCAGGTTGATACATGGGTATATATTAGAGAATATATACTGAATGACCCGCCATGAGATGTTTCTTGGATCGTTATATGAGTGTCATAAACATTCTCATGTGACTATTGATATAAATAGTCCTTAGACCTAAAGTCACTACGGTTCCCTACATAAGGAGTTGTATACTTTGATATCGTCAAACGTCACCCGTAATAGGGTGGACTATAAAGTCGATCACTGGGTATGTAATAAATTATACGGAGGGATGTGAGTGATGTAGATGGGATCTATCCCTTCCATATAACAGAAGTGATATTTGTGGGCCCCTTGATTAGTAGGGCACAAGAATGTATGACCATACTCAAATGAGTCAATATGAGATATTGAGCTCATTTGTTTGAGTGTGTCTACTTAGAGATCAAGAAACACAAAGATTGATAACAGGATAACATGATCTATGCCTCATTGATCAATCTAGATATCAATGATAGAGGGACTGAGTCATACAAGATAATAGTCACGGACAGGTTAGGTCGGATCTCGACTTTCTCGTCACTTGGGTAGTAATGATGCATTGCTAGATGCCGCTCATTGTTTATGTATCGTAAATGTTGATTTGGATACATTGCCAACATTACGAGAGCCTATAGGGTCACACACAAAGAATATATTGATTTAGAGATGGGTATTTTAGTTTGACTAAAATATTAAGGATATTAAGAATAATGGGTAAATCCAAAGTGTTGGTGTCATCTTAGTGGTGATTGACACTAGTACTAGTGGGAGATTATTAGTAATTAGCCCTAAGAGTCAATCATGAGATGATTAGGCCTTTTGGGTTACTCATTGAGTTAGACTCAAATGAACCCACTCATTGGATTGAGTCCAATCTGAATTAGACACATTGAATTAATGGATTAGACTCAATGGGTTAGACTTATTGGGTTATTGGATTAATGGTTAATCCAATATAATAAATCCAATCCATTAAGAGAAATACAAAGAGACAAAAGACCTTTGGTATTCATGGGATAAATATAAATAGCCTTTTGTAATGAATTTTTCATAAGTGTTGAGAAGTGAAGAGAATGGTGTCTCTTCATCTCCCTCTTCTTCCTCTTCCTTCCATGGCCGAATCTTCCTCTTTGGCTGAATCATGTTTCTTGCTAGCACAAGAAGATGGTTCTTCTCCGAAGGCTTCGTTCGTGTGACGAACGAAGGATATGTTCGTGTGGATACCGTAGAGTCGCGGATGCTTGAACGTGCTGAGATCTGGATCCAAAGAAAAGGTTGTTGTCGGAATTGCGAAGGGCACGCAACAAAGGTATAATCCTATCATGTAACTTAGTATAGATTGTTTATATGCAATGTTTATTCCCTTCGCATGGATCTGCTGGATAGAGGATCTAGTTAATTTCTGTTGTGCTTCCGTGTGTTTAGCAACAAGATCCTAACACTGACATCCTAGGTGGATGTTCATAAGTCTTAAAATGCCTAGATAAATATGCATGAACCCCTAGTTAGGGCAAAACTAAAATCTACATCTCATAAAGAATCATAATTAAGGTGATTTGTATGTAGTTTAATACACATTAGATGAAAGTGAGAAGCTAGGATGATGAACAAAACTCAAAATGTTGTTTAGTGCATTTTTTGAGTTTTAGGTTTATCAAAACACATAGTTATGTGTTTTCCAATCATTGGGAAAGCTAATGTACAAGTCATGTGCATTTAGCCCAAAGAACATGGTTGGAAATTAGTTTTGAAAATGATTTTAAAATGCTTTTCGAAAACCTTGGTGAAGACTATTTTTTTATAGTAATCACCAATGTATAGTTAAATACAAACTTGGAAGAAACATTGAAGTTTTTACAAGTTTCTAATTTTGTGTCAATCTTTGAAAATAAGATGTATTTTCTTAGAAAATATTTTTTCCATGAAAATATATGCCTTAAATAATGTTTACAAGAATTTTCATAATTTTTTAAAATTTTATAAAATTTTTGGGGTATTTCTGAATTTTACTGAAATTGGATTTCAGGAAATCAAAAATCCAATCGATCAACCGATCGATTGGGAGGTATCAATCGATCAGCTAATCGATTGAGATTGAGTTTCTCACGAGCAGAGGCTCGTGAAATCGATCAGCCGATTGATTCAACTCTGCAAGATCGATCAATTGATCGATTTAAGCAGCTTTTTCGCAAACAGAAGCTTGCAGAATCGATCATTGGATCGATGGAATAGGCTTCAATCGATTGAGTCCCAACTTCAATCGATTGAGAAGGCAGAATTTGACTGTAAAAGTCTGATTTTAGCCCGTTAAGCTATTTTTAGTCATGTTAATCATTCCTAACCCGTTGAAATACATTTATATACATTTAAGGGGAGTTTTCATAATGAAAACAAGAATGGATTGGTTAAGGAAGACTAAATTGGAGTTTAGGATGAGGTTTGGTTTCAATATTGATATTTGAACCTCAAAACTCCAAAATTTTAGGTTTCCTGAAGTTTTACGAACTTCAAGTCATTGTTGGTGTAATGACAGAAGTTTGAAGCGTGTTTTGGAGGGGAGGTTACTCCTTAAAGACATGGAAACCTATTTCTCACAAACTTTTTAAAGGAGTCAAACCTTCATTGTGGTGAATGCTCTAGGATGAGCATTTTGGAGAGGGTTAATGCTCAAGGGCGAGCATTGGAGACAATGAAGGATATGGGACCTTCTTCATAGTGTTATTAACAACATGCGAGGTTGTGAACAACGTATGAGTAACTCTTCATGGGGAGAGTTTTTGATGTATGCCAAAGAGGGAGAATGTAGGGTTTAAATTAGGTCTTCATTACCCAAAGGGGGAGTTTACCCTCTAGGAAAGGGAGAGAATGAAGGAAGCCCTCATTCATGCTTTGGCATGAAGAAGAAGTTGATATTATAGGATTAGCCTAACTTAAATGTAGTGTCAAATATCAAAAAGGAGGAGATTGTTGGTATAATATTGCTTTGGTCAAGGTTGACCAGGTTGACCAAGGTTGAGTTGGCTCAAGTCTGAGTCATGATGTTTGGGTTTCGATATTTGGCAATACATGGAGATGATATGATCAAGATTGGAGATTGCTGGAGCAATCATCCGAACTGTAGGTTAGGCAAAGGTAAGTCCAACAGGAAGGTTGGCAGAAATTGAAAATCCAAGTGGGTCAGTGTTGACCGGACACTTGGTGGTGGGAGTCCTGGTGAGTGAAGCCAGGCAGTTAAGAACAAATCCTGATAAGTGAAGTCAGGTTAAAGCCCTAGTGAGTGAAGCTAGGCTGAAGGAAAATCCTAGTGAGTGAAACTAGGTGAACGTCCTGGTGACTGAAGCTAGGCAGATGGAAGGACCTGGTTAGTGAAGCTAGGTAGTTGGAAGACCTGGTGAGTGAAGCAGACAATTAAGGAAAATTCTGGTGAGTGAAGCCAGGTGAAAGTCCTAGTGAGTGAAACTAGGCAGATGGAAAGACCTGGTGAGTTAAGCTAGGCACATGGAAATCCAGGTTGGTCAAGAATGACCTGATACCTAGTGTTGGGAAGTCCAAGTAGGTTAAAGGATTGACTGGATACTTGGTACAAGGTGAAAAGTCCAAGTGGGTCAAAGGTTTGACCAGGCACTTGGTGAAGAAGTCCCAGCAGGTCAAGGTTGACTGGATGCTAGGCTTGAGGAGCCCCAATAGATAACGAGTGACTGGATGTTGGGTTTGGAAACCTTGGACTTGAATTAGGAAAGTCAAAGGTTGGTCAATCGATCAATCGATTGATTGAACCGGAGCCCAATCGATCGATTGGGAGTGTGCTGTGAGTAGAGGCTGGCCCAATCGATCAGCCGATCGGCTGATCGATTAGGAAGCAATGTCGCGAGCACAGAGGGGTTCCCAATCAATCAGCAGATCAATTGGCCATCCCCAATCAATCAGTCGATCGATTGGCCATCCCCAATCAATCAGCCGATCGATTGGGGCTGGATTTCTCGTGTGGACGTGAGGAAGGCTGAATTGATAGATCAATCGATTCAGGCCTTTTTCAGCGAGAGCACAGAGGCACTCTGAATCGATCGATTCAAGTCTCCCTAATCAATTGGGATATGACCATTGCGCAGGAAGTGAGCGATGGATGGCTGGGATGGCGTTGATCTGATGTGACAATGGATTGGGAGCAAGTCCAATCGATTGGGATCCCTAGGAGCGCAGAGTATAAAGACGTGGTGAGCTTTCTTCTTTGCATCTCTTCTTCCCGATCTTCACACGAGCTCTCACCATCTTTCTGCTAGTTCTTGAAGCTTCTTGGGGATAAGTGTTGTTACAGTTCCAAGAGTCAAGGGGTGATCTACATCAACAAGAGCAAGCAAAGAAAAGGTTTTTATTTATACACTTGTGTATTTTCATCTTGTTTGAGTGCATCTTGTTGTGAAGAGATTGTAAGAGGTTTCTCCACCTCCGGTAGTTACCGAGAAAGAGTATTTTGATAGTGGAGTGTGTGTCATGTGTGGATCATTGGATTAGTCAACTCTTCTTGAGGTGGATATCAAGTAAGTCCTTGCGTTAGCATTGTATGCTTTGCTTCGAGTTCTATAGAACTCGTTGCATATCATCATCATGAAGTAAGTCAACAAGCACGCGACGAGCTATTCACCCTCCTCTAGTTACAAATTGACCCTAACAAGAGAAAAGTGTAATGGAAGAGAATGAAGAGAGAAAAAGTATTATGCGAGAAAATAAGGAGAGAGAGTGTATTGTTGGTTGCAATGCGGAATATTATACCGGTTCTCTTGTACAAAAATTTTGTACAAATCCTGAACCTTTATTAACAACCTATTGTGTTCTTTAGAAATTAAATTAGGAACCGCAAACAGAACTTAATATTATTGATTCCAAATTTAACTTATCTATTCTTGGTGGTTTAGACTTGGATCGCAAATGATGCTTAACATTATTGATCCAAATCCGCCCATGTTACAAATTCAATTAAATATTAATTTCTAAAATTAGCTTCCAGGACTGCATGGCGAGGTACTAGACCTTCTTAGGTATGAGATCATCTACCACCGCCTAGTCAAAACCTTTTAAAGAAATTTAATATTTAATTTCCTTATAGTAACTCTAGGTTTAACCAAAAAGAACAATCGAATCACAAATTCGAAAAAATAAAAGAAACACAAAATCGAAAACATAAATTAGATTACCTAGATTCATTAGCTTCTTGTGTTTGGTATTTCAAAATCTAAATAAAAGGATGAACTAGTTATGATGCGGAAACTAATAACTAGTTATACCTTTAATAGCTTATAGACCTCACGATCTTCTGTCGTATTCCTCTTCTTATCTCGGACATCGTGTGGGCGATGATCTACCGAGACGAGAATACACCCAAGCTACCTTCCTCTCCAAGCAAGATTCAGCCACCTCAATAACTCCAAGAAAGGATGAGGTTCGGCCACCACCACCAAGCTCCAAGGGATGCTAGAAACAAAGCCTCCTTTCTCTCCTTCTCCAAACAAAATCCGGCCACCACAAGAGCTCCAAGAGATTATGTGGTTCGACCACAAGAAAAAGAAAGGAGAAGAGGAATAGGGCCGGCCACACCAAGGAAGAAAAGAGAGAGGAATAATAGAAGATATGTTGTAAGGTAAGGCACCTCTACCCTCTCTTTTATATTCCTTGGTCTTGGCAAATAAGGAAAGTTTTATAAATAAAAACTTCCTTATATTCCTTGCCATTATTTAAAAAGGAAAATTTAATTAAAATCTCCTTATTAAACCTCTAATGGTCAGCCACCTTAATCCCTCCAAATAAGGAAAGTTTTAAACACAAAATTAAAACTTCCTAATTTGTTTCCGGAAATTTTTAAATAAAATTTTCTCTTTTGAAAATTCCCTTCATGGTTGGTCATAAAAGGAAACTTTATAAATTGAAATATCTCTATTAAAATATGTGGATGATTTCCAAAAAGGAAAGTTTTCTCTAAAATTAAAATCTTCCTCTCAATCTATAAATAAGGAAAGATATCAAATCTTTTCTTAATCTTTTGTAGAAACTATAATAGGAAAGATTTAATTTTTAAACTCTCTTTTAAATCATGAAGATGGTTACAAAAAAGGAAAGTTTTATCAAAAATTAAAATCTTCCTTTTAACTACAAATAAGGAAAGATATTAAACCTTTCTCTTAATCTTTTGTAGAAAGTTATAAAAAGAAAGATTTAAATTTTATACTCTCTTTTAAAACCATGACATCCACATAAGAAAAATTTTAAAAAATAAAATCCCTTTTATTTTATTTTGGCCGGCCACCTAAGCTTGGGTTCAAGCTAGGGTCGACCACCCAATGGAGCCAACTCACCTTGGTTTGGTCGGCCCTATCTTGGGCTCCAAGCTAGGCTTGGCCAGCCACCTTAAGGTGGGGAAGAAGGTGGATATGAGTGGGTATAATAATTTATAAATAAGAGGCTACGACAGGGACCGGGAGGAGGAATTGGTTTTGGTCTCCCGATGAACTTGAGCTTCTCGTGTTCACCCCGAACACACAACTCGAGTTCATCAATAATAACTCATACTACTAAAGAGTTATTATTGAATTACCACACCAATCTCATATTACTATACGGGCTCTTTCTTATCATGAGTGTGTTAGTCTCCCTGTGTTTAAGATATAGAATGCCCACTAATTAAATGAGTTACTGATAACTCAATTAATATCTAGCTCCAAGAGTAGTACCGCTCAACTTTATCGTCATGTCGGACTAAGTCCACCTGTAGGGTTTACATGACAATCCTTATGAACTCCTCTTGGGGACATCATCAACCTAGATTACTAGGACACAGTTTCCTTCTATAATTAACAACACACACTATAAATAATATCATTTCCCAACTTATCAGGCCTATTGATTTATCGAACTAAATCGCACCCTTTGATAAGTCAAAGAATAAATACTAGATATATGTGTTTGTTATTATATCAGGATTAAGAGCACACACTTCTATAATAACAAAGGTCTTATTCTTTTATGTAGTCAGTATAAAAAGAACTTACCTTAAATGGTCCTGCTCAATACACTCAGAGTGTACTAGTGTAATTTAATAGTTATGATAAACTAATACCAAATTACACTACGACTATTCCAATGGTTTGTTCCTTTCCATCTTAGTCGTGAGCTACTATTTATAATTTATAAGGAATTGATAACATGATCTTCCGTGTGTAACACCACACACCATATTATCTACAATATAAATTAATTGAATAACTGCACTTAGTATATAAATGTAGACATTTGACCAATATGATTCTTATTTCTAAATAAATGTTTATACAAAAAATTAGGTTTTTAGTATACACTCTAACATGTATGATGAGAGAGATTGAGGAGAGAGAAAGTATGATGATAGAATAAGGAGAGATAAAGTATGATGAGAGAGAACAAGGAAAGATAAAGTGATATGAAAGAAAAAATGAATAAATATATTAAGGGTATTTTCATTCAAAATTTAATTCTTATTCCCATCAAAACCCAATGGAGGAGGTGGGTTTTATCAATACCCAAGTTTTTGGATTTCATTTCAAAATTTTAATTTCATTCCCATCAACCAAACACAAGGTTTAGGAATGAATCCATTCCCTCATTCCCAAACCCCTAAACCAAATGCTATCAAAAAGAGAGCATGTTTTTTTAAAAAATTTAACATCATACAAATTTTGATCTAGACATACCTAATGTCTAATCCTAAATACAACATATGAATTTTAATCTGACCTTAAGCAGATTCAGTAAATGCTGGGTTCATTTACTTTGATCATTACATAAATGATCTCATTTTGACACAATTATTAAGGCGACTTAACTTATGTGTATGTATGTATTCATAACTACATAAGTTGTCCTATAAGTAACAGTTTTACCTCTATTTATACTTAGCAAATAGAAATGATTATTCATGTGAGTGGACCAATCTCAACCTGCAAACATGCTCATCGAGACTTTAATCCAAAATGTAACAAAGTATACACTGAATAGATCATAACATTTTATAACATGTTACATTTTATGAAGTCACAAAGACTTTCCATATCCTTGAAATGACTCTTTAGTCATTGACTTAGTAAAAGGATCTGCAAGAATATTACGTGTAGGGATGTCTAAGTACCCAAAATAAGTTTTGATGTGATCAACTGGGTTAAGTTAAGTCCTGTGGTACTTTGATCCTTGTATCTAAGTGTGCAGGAACTTAAGAACACAAGAAGTCGAGTGGAAGACGTAGCTAGCGATCGAGAAGGATGACACAGGAAGCGAGTCGACAGGCTTAGTGCATCTGACAGACGAGGTGCTACGTAAGAGAACATCGGTGGAACAGAAGAACATGAGCGACGCTTCTGAGGGACGAGAAGTCGAAGAGAAGACTACTCAAGGAAAAGACGAAAGTTAGGTTCAGGTGAGCTCAATTCTGGAAGGCCAAAAGATCACCCAAATGTCTAAAGAAGAAGGTAGCAACTGGAGAAGGTGTCGGACGGTTAGCGAATGGTTGACCGATCTTGGTGCCCATACCAGTTTGGTGACGAAAGGGCGTCTCAACATAGTGGATCAACTTTGGGCCCACATCAGCAGCGGTCCGGGCGCTCGGAACGGGTCCAAGCGCCCTGGAGGGATAAATTCTTATCCCTTTATAGTTGTGAAACAGAATGAGACAACCAACTACACAACCACCTGGGGCGCCTGGATAGGGGCTGGGCGCTCAGATCGTGCCACGTCATCAAATTGTTACTTCGACCAGTGAGCCTATAAAAGGAGCTTTGGTGCTCAAGATTTATTACAACATTTTCTATACTTCAAATTTCAATTTTGTTTCCAAAGTTCTGTGCTTCCAACAAATTTTATAAGTGCTTTCAATGTCTTTGATTAACAACCTCTCCGGTTGTAACCAACTAAAAATTAGCAGCCTCTTTTAATTTATGGAATATATTTTTATTTATTAAAGTTTTTATCTTAATTATAGTTGAAATTCTCAAGAAGAGTATTCTTGTCTTTTCAGGGTAATTCACCTCCCTCTTGCCAGTCACATGGGACCTACAAGTGGTATCAGAGTCAGGACTCTTCAGAAGGACTAACCATCAACCGAAGCAAACAAGAAATGGTCGGAGCTAGCATCTACCCACTAGTGTCCGAGGGGGAGTTCGCATTTTGGAAACGTCGAATGAAGATATACTTTAAAATCTATTTCAATATTTTACTAACGATTAAGTACGGTTTTGAAATGTCCAAAATTGAAGAAGGAAGGAGCATCGATGGACTAAAAAGTAGCACAACAATTTTATGGCTAATGGTAAGGCTGAGTTCCACCTTCTAAACATTCTGCATGCTCAGGAACTCGACAGAATCGACAACTACAAAAGTGCAAAAGAACTGTGGGAAAAATTCTTAAAACTACATAAAGAAGTCAAATCCGACTCCTCGATGGATACTAATTCATCTTTAGAAGAGTTTGAGACCAAGGAGATTGTTGAACTATCATTAATAGCTAAATATCTACCTGAAGACAATGAAGAAAGCTCGTTCGAGATGAGCATCGACGAAGGGGGAGTTACTTCAGAAGAAAGCAACATGACAAGGGGAGCGTCGGACAACTAAACTGACATGGTAAGTAAGGTATGTCAGCTTCGTCCTGATCAATTATTCGAGTGTATTAAAATGCTAAGTAAATTCCTATGTAAATTATGAACCCAGGCTGTCTCCTTGAAAAAGGTTAATCTTGACTTAGAAAGCAAAATAGACAACACATGCCTAAAAGAAGAACTTAAGAAATTAATAGCTGAAAATACAAAATTAAAAGATAAAATAGAAATTCTAGAAAAGAATAATTTATGCTCAAAATTTTTACATGCTCTAAAAAGAAATTTTAAATATCATCGAAGGCTTAATTGGTATTTACAAAACCATAGTGGCCAAATTACAAAAATAGATAGAAAATTAATTCTCAGATTTTTTTAGAGTGTTAGTCACTATTTATGTATCACTTAGAAATTTTTTATAAATTTATTTTCAATATTTACCCCTATTTTTAATGTGATCAAAGGGAAACAAATTAGAGGAGTAAAAGTTAGGACTTATTTGTAAAATCTTAATTAAACTTAAATTGCTTGATTCATATCAATTTATTTTTGTTAAATATATTGATTGATTTACTTTTGCAAAATATTTAGTTAATATAGCATAAAATAATTTATTTTGGATATCAAAGTCATGATTAACTCAATAAATTAATTTCTAATTAGGTTAGAAAATTAATTTGATTGATTTATTTTTTAAATCAATTATTTCGTTAACTTTCTGATCATATTTTTTACTCTAAATTTTATCTATGACAAATAGTAATATTATCTACTCATAAAAAAGTTTTAAAATTTTTTGAGCAATATATTATTTTTTATGAAATTTTCAAGAAAAATTATAATTTTAAAATTAAAATTATATCTCAGATTCATTTTTAAAATATTCAATTTTTGTCAGATAAAATATTTTGTCCTCTCTCAACAGAAATTATTTCTAATTTTGACTAATAATTTATTTTCTACAAAATTTTTGTCAAAATATTAATTTTTAATATTAGAAATTTTCAAAAAGTCAATATTTGAAAATTTTATTTTTTCTATAGATAAAATCATTGTTTTATATACATAGAAAAAGTTATAAGATTTTTCGAGCAAAAAAAATCTATTTTTAAATATTCTTTTATAGAAATTACATCTGGCTAGACAAAATAATTTAATAATAATTAAAAAAAGATAGATCCGTTACCTTAGCGGCCCTCTAGTACCGACCTCACAGATATGGAGGGAGGTAAATGCAGGTATACAAGTCATAGATGCATGGTTGGGTAAATCCCATGTCTCAGTTCCTGAGAATTGACCCCTAGTAATTACGCCAGAGATACCATGCGTCCACCATCTGCGCTATGCCCTAGGGGTAACAAAATAATTTAATATAAAAAAGGTAGATCCGCTACCTTAGCGACCCCCTAGTGCAGGCCCCACGGATATGGAGGGAGGTTCAAACAAGCACACAGACTATATGCGCATGAGGAGTAAATCCCAGGTCGTCAGTTCCTGAGAATTGACCCCTAGCCATTATGTAACAACCCAATTTTTCCTATTCTGAGTTCCAAATGTCCATAGAAATATTTGGAAATGCCTTTAAAATATTCTAGAGATTTTTAGAAATTTTTAGAGTATTTTTACACAATTTTTGGATGTCATTTAGTATGTTTACAAAAAGAAAGAAAGTTTGACAAAAACTGTGGAAGGTGAGGTTCGAACCCACGGCCAAAACCGGCCTAACCAGCTGAGCTACAAGATTTTGTTAACCTTATAAGGAGAGAATTAAGTTTATAGCATGATTTTGGTTAAACCCGAATATATTAAAGGGAATTAGGTTTTGATTTTTCCAAAAAACCAAACATTTTCTCCCGAATTCCTTTCTCCCTTGCGTTCTCGCGTGCGACAGCGGCGGCGTTGCTTGGACGAAGGCGAAGCCGAATTTAGGGTTTCATTCCGGCAGTCGGCGAGTGTTCTTCTTCAAGGGTTCTACACAAACCCAAGCTCCTCTCGGCAAGGCGAATGCACGGGCAGGAGAAGAGGCCGAGAATCCCAAGCCTTCGAACCCTAGGTCACCTTCCTCCGTCGGCTGTAAGTCATACAAGCAAGAGTAAGTACTACTCACCTGTAGTAGGAGTAGTTCCGAGTATTACTTTGATTTCTTGGCTTTTGAAATTGAGGTAGTATGGATTTTGAGATCTTTTCATTGCTACCGTGAGCTCTTTGAGGGAGGATTGGGTTTTTGTTTGATGATACTGCCGTAAGAGAAGGGTTGGGGAAATAGAAGGAGGAGATTTCTTAAGTTTTGTTCCTGATTGTGTGGAATTGCCATGGTTAGTGTCGTTGCTCAATTTTCTCTCCTTGCTGTCACAATGAACATGAGATGTTATGTGTCGTGTAGTGCTAGGTAGGTTGAATTCTTCAATTCTTCCATGCTTTGTGGAGATGCCATTTCCGGATTATGTATATGTATCCTTGGAATTTAGTTTTGTTGCCAAGCAATGAGCATGAATTAGTTAGATACTTTCGTGGCTTAGTTTAGCATTTCAGCTGCAGATTTCTTGCTAAGATCCGAACAAGAACAACCCCTAGATTTCAGATCAGCTTTAGACTCTTCTTCTTGCTGGTTTACTAAGTAGGAGTGGTATTCTTTTGATATGCAGCCCTAAACTTGTTTATTTCCAGCAACCGGGCATGAAAACTTCTTTTCACAGCAGTAGAGTTTTATTCCAATGAGCAGATTGCTAATTTTTCTATTAGTAAAACTTGAGTAGTATTGTTTAGTTTTTCCCTTTGCTATTGAACATGCATGATCAGACTTCATGTCCTATTTCTTTGCTATAGATTTAAGCATGAGCAGTAGTTGAATGTATTTTACTTTCACAGCTTGAGCTTCACAGTATGCTTAACTTGATTCCATTGCGTTCCTAGTAGTTAAATCTGTTTTTACAGCATGTTTAGAAAGCCTAAAATCACTTTCCTTTGCTCTATTATATGGCATGATTAGTAAGTTCAAAGTCACTCTCCTTGATTTGGTTTTATAACATGCTTAGAGGGTTCAAACTGATTTCCCTAGTGTATTTATATATAGCATGCTTAGTTAGTTGTAATCCTATACCTGTTAGATACATCTACAGGACTCTAATAAGCTCTAATAAAAGAGTATGAGAAATATGAGTAGAGAAAAGATTAGAGTCTAGTAAAAAAGAGATAACTAGTGAATTAAAGTAAGAGGTTAGTACCCGACTTCCAAGGTTGTCGTTAAATAAATCCAGGTGACCAATTCCAAGGTCTTGGCCCTAGTAAGACCAAGGTATTTACCTCATAGGACTAGAGGTTCGCTACCTCAGTCACTATTAGAGAGCGCACAAAACAAAGATGGTACTAAGCCTGGGCCCAAAGAAAAGAAAAGTTAAAAAGAAGAAAGAAAGAAGAAGAAAGTAAAAGATAGAAATTAAAAGATTAATTTCTATTACAAGGATATAAGAAATTGAAACAAGTTTTATGCTTAGAATAAATAAAAAGTTAGTTTCTTTAATTCTAAGCTTACAGTGTTAATTTCTTATTATCCTGTTAGATAGTGAGCATGTTTAATATTCAGTTTCACCATGAGCACATGCAGATTTGCTTTAGCATTTCAGTTTCAGTATTATTGCATTACTTTTTATGCACTTCGAGTTTTGTGAGATAGATTAGTACTTACTAAGCATTTTCGCTTATAGTTTTGTTTTCTTTCCTCCTACTGCAGATAAAGGAAAAGCTAAGATATGAAGGGAGGCGACCGGGTGGTGGTGATGATGAATGTGTGTGGTGACTGGACTATGGAGAGATCCAGAGGGCTCTAGCAAACCTGCAGGACTTAGTTATTTAGAGTTTATGCTCTAATTCCTTTCTTTAATTATTGTTATGAAAATTATGAGGTTGTGATTGAGTTTGATTCGGATTGTAGCTTAATATGTTCCATTCTGGGAGATTGTGTTTAGTTCTTGTTGTTAGACTAGTCTTTTGGTTATAATATGAATTTATTACTGCGTGGTTGTGAATAAAATGTGATCCAGTCGCATGTGGCTGCATATATTTCTTGTGTATTATAGATTTGGTCACCGGTACAGGGGAGACTCTGTCGAAATTTTTCGGTAGGAATTCCTCTAAACCGTGATAAATCTAACTGACTCTAATAATAGCGTCAGTGACACTAGATAGAGGGTTGTAGTTAGGTAACATTCGCCCTTAGAGAGTAGAAGTAAGAAGGGTGGGTGGTTACACATTACGCTAGAGATATCATGCGCCCACCGTCTGTGCTACACCCTGGTCAATTCACGTTTTATACCTATACTATGCATTATCATGTTGTCAACTGTAGGAGTAAAGGTGTTCAATTTATAAAGCTTATCAACCAAGGAACCATTGTCAACCAATACTGAATTAAAGAAAATACTGAAAATTCTATTTCTAAATGAACAAGAATAACTTGATTTGTCCAAAAAGGAAATTGAAATTAAATTCCATAGAAAAGATGGTACAATAAATATACTTTTTAAATCCAGAAAGGCATTGGTTACTAAACAAAACCTAAAAACACCAATCGACTCGACTTTAGCCTTTTTTCCATTTCCTGTATAGATGTATCTTTCACCATCAAGAAAAAGTCGGCTCTTGAGACAATCCTGCATAGTGATACTTATGTAAGTAGTAGCACCGGTATCTATCCACCAAGTGTCAATGGGTATAATAGGTAAATTGACTTTCGAACTAACAAAGTTGAGAAGTTTATCTTTCTTTAGACACCAGTTGGTGTACTTGAGGTAATCTTTTTTCATATGACCTTTTTTTCAAAAAAAAAACAAATAGATTCCTTATCCTGCTTCTTGTCCTTCTTATGGCCATTACCTCCAGAATCTACAGTTTGTTTTCTTTTTCCTTTGTTATTGATCCTCTTTCATTTCTTGCTCGTACTTTGAGAACTAGATGCTAAGTGAGTATTCTCAGATGTCTCAATTTTTAGTCTCCCTTCCTCTTGCACGCATTGAGCAATGAGCTCATTCAATGTCCACTTTCCTTTTGAGTATTATACGATATCTTAAAAGAAGTGAACCATGCAAGCAGAGACATCAAGACGAAATGCACTAACATATCCTCAGACATATCGAGTTTTAGTGTTTTCAGGTTTATTGCTATATAATGTAATCCCTTATGTTTCATTTACTATTATACCACATGGTTACCAACTTCGTAAGAAGTGTGGTAGTATCGACCTTTTCATTTGAGGTGAATCGGTTTGCTAATTGGTCCAAGAAACTCCTAGAATCTCCTCCCTTTGTTATTGAGCCCTCGGTGCTGGTATAGAAAGCTTCATGATACTTAGACACATGCGATTTGATTTCTCCCACAGCTGAAATTCAGCCCCTTGCTCCATAGTGCTAACACTGGTCAGAGGTGCGGGATGATCATTCCTTAATGCATAGTCTAAGTCTATACAACCTAAGACAACGGTCACGTATTCTTTCCATTTAACAAAATTTGAACTAATTAGTGTTGGGATATTATTAATGCTGGCAGTTACAGATTACACTGAAATTAAAGAGAGAAATTTATTTAAGCTCATTATTTAATTAAAGCCAAAAACATATAAGTAATATATAAAATTATGCAAATAAAATAAAATTTTTTAATGTATATAAATGAGCTCTTTATGAGATACCAAATACAACATAATATACCTTCCTTTGGGCCGACATATTATTTGTTAGTGATACTCTTTAATATAATTCAAACTTTAATTGGTTACACAATGTGTCTTCCTTTGGGTCAACTCATTGTACACATAATATGATACTTTATATGGGTTATATTTTAGTCCATAACTCACAACAACCTTAATCAGCCACATAATATGTTTTCCTTTAGGCCGATATATTATGTGCATGATCTGAACAAAATAATATTTTGTTCTATAGTTGTAAGCTACCTTATGCATATATCTAACATAAAAGTAATCTTCCTTTGGGCCAATTACTTTTAGCATAGATATACGTCTACCAACACAAAATGCACTAAACCTACCTAAGGTGCATTCCTTTGGGCCGACACATTAGTTCAACTTAGTAACATGTTGTATGGATAGACTCAAGAAAATCCTAAGAACTTTATTCGAACAAAAATTAATTAATCAACCTTAACAATATAAAATTAGACTTATTAATCGATTGATAAAAGAAACTTTTAATACTCTTTCAACGTGAACATTAAAAAAAAACTAATGGTTTTTTTAAACAGTGGTACCATTTTTTTTTGAAACATTTCATCATGTTGAAACAATATTTTTTTTATGTAACAGTAATATTATTTTATGAAATCATGCCATCATTAAATTCAGCGATTAAAAATAACATTCAATCGATTAAGAAAAAATTATAATCGATTAAAAATAAATTTAATCAATTACCAATGAATTTGATTCGATGTTTCAGATTTGATAATTAATTAATAATCAATTGTCGAACATATCAATTAATTAAACCATCACTACATGAAAACTCAAGTCTTTTTTAGATTTTTTATATAAAAGATTTCGACGATCAAATACTATTTATACAAATAAAACCTAATCTAGCATAAAAGTCAAAAGATCGATAAAAAATTAAACTTTAAACTATGAAATCAATGAAACAAAATCGTGACTCTGATACCAATTGATAGTTCTTGTAAAACCTAGCCGCATGGATTCTAAGAATCGTATAAAAATTCACATATAGAAAATACAAGAATATATGAGCATTGATCTTCGTTTCATCAATTAAACATATCATAAGAAAAATAAATACATAAATATAATGGACAATGACTGATTGAAAAGTCATATCCATATACTTGTTTTTAGACGTCGTAAAATTTCTTGTCAATGAGGAACAATAAACTATGTCAAGATTATTATCCTAAGCCCTTGGGGCCAACATTATATATAGTGGACATCTATTATCAGTTCATAAATGATAATAGATATGGAACTATAAGTCCATGTATATACTGAGCATCTATTATCAGCATATAAATGATAATAGATGCGAGACTAAAGGTTCTATACATACAAGGTTTACATCCAATAACCGAATCCAATAAATTTAAATTAGATCATTTTAAAAAATTTAGATGGTATTCATATACAACTTACAAATAAATCATCTAATAAAAATAATTATATCCAATAAAAATCTCCTTTGATTAATGCTTTGTTTAGTCCAAGTCTTGTGGCACCATAATTCCAACGTGCCTACAACCAATCAGTAGTAATAGAGAACCAATCAGTAGTAATTTTTCTTTCAACTAATTATATTTCTTTCAAAATATAATCCTCTACGAATAAAATACAGTTTAGCTCAATCAATAAAATTTTATAAATTATCACAAACTTATCTTTAGTTGAAATTTCATTTATAAAATTTTTCACCTTTTTCTGAAAATGAAAACGACTAACAAAAACATAAATTATTTATTAAGAACTTAAAGAGTGAAGAATGATACCGTATCTTTAACTGTGTGATACTCTATTCTTTTTCATTTTAACTATATGTTTATACATACAGAGAGATGAAAGAATTTCATATTACAATATTATTTTACTTATACATTCATTGACCGATGTCTCTTGTAGTTCCATTATTAATATCTTGTCTTTTGTATTTTTACAAATGTTATTTAAATACTCTTATAGTTTACCCTTTTTTTTTAAAGTCAAAAGCTCGAGTTCTTTTCCATTTCACTATTGGACATCAAAATTAAATTTCATAAAAAATATTATATCAAAATCAGTTCGGAAAATACTTCTATTTTTCATTTCCAAAATAAGAACTTCCCCTCAAATATTAGTAGATAGATATTAGCTCCGACTATTTCTTATACTTCGATCAGCAGGTTGATCCTTCTGAAGCGGTTGGACTCTGATATCACTTGTTGGTCTTTTGACGGTCGACAAAAGGAGAGTGAATTACCTGCACAATAAAAACAAACAAAAAAACCTATCTCGATCTTATAGCTTGATTAAAATAAATATTTGCATAAAATAATTAAGAAGTTATTAAAAGGAAGAGACACATAAAGAGTTACTTGGTTTGCAATCAGATTACTAATCCAAGGAAATTAAAGCTCACTAAAAATCTTCTTCAGTTGGAGAAGTCTCTTACAACAATTAAAGCACTCAATTACAAAGCTAAACACAAAGAGAATCGTTTGCTAGTGTTATATTTAGCTACTGAGATCATGGTTGTATCTATAGCCCTAATCGGAGCGATTGGAAGGGTTCCAGGCGTCTGGATGTGGATAAAGTTTTATTCACGTCGCAACGAATCACTACAACTGGCATGTCAATAGATTTTTTGGTCCGGGAGCTTGGACCAACTTCGGGCGTCTGGACTAGGCTAAACTAGGGCTCGGCCAGGGCGAGTACCGGGGGAACCCTGGCTGCCCCCGGTGGTCCTTGCGCACAAACTAAGAAGTCAACTCCAGTTGACTTTTTCGATCCAAGACTTCTACTCTGGCTCCGCTCGCTTGGTTCCGAGTCTTCCACTCCAGCTCCGCTTGCTTGGGTGATTTCGGCCATCTGGAATAGGGCTCACTCGAACTCATTTTCTGGCCTTCATGAGCAACCTTCTGCTCCGGCTTCTCATCCCTTTGAAACGCTGGCGCCTCCTTCTCGTCCGTCGGCGTACTCTTCCGTAGCGCCTCATCCTTCGGACGCACTGAGCCTGTCGACTCTCTCCCGTGCCGTTTTTCTCGCTATCTATGTTTTTCGCTTGACTTCCTATGCTCTTAAGTTCCTGCACACTTAGACACAAGGGTTATACCACAATAGGACCTAACTTGACTTGGTTGATCACATCAAAACTACCACAGGGTACTTACAATTCCCTTGCCGTCCGATCTTCCTCGTGATGTCCCCTAGGGGTGTAAATAAGTCAAGCCGCTCGTGAGCTATTCTAAGCTCGATTCGATAAAAACTCGTTTGTGCGCGTTTAATGAGGCTCGTTAAAAGAAACAAACCAAGCTCAAGCTTCACAATATTCTGCTCGTTAGCTCGTGAACATGTTTGTTAAGCTCATAAATCAACTTTTAAATAAAAAAATAATAGTTTTGATATTGAATTTATAGATTTTACACTCTACTTATGAAAAACATAGACAAATATATTAAATTTATTTATTAAAATAAAATTATAAATTTTAACAAGAATATTATAATTTTTTTAAAATATATAATTTAGTTTTTAATAAATATTTAAATTTATAATTTATATTTATTAAGCTCGTTTAGGCTCGATAAAAGCTCGAATAAGCTCGTGAGCCATGAATATATTCGTTAAATAAAGCTCGAGCTCGGCTCGATTATAAACTAGTCAAAATTAAACATCCAAGAGTTCGGCTCGGCTCGATTACACCCCTAATTCCCCCCCAATCGGCTGGAATGGTGTGATCGAGAGATGGGGATCTGCGGTAAAATCTTAGAGATATTGGTCTACCTGGCTTCGGTTTGAACTGATAGTAGTCTCTAGTATTATGGGTGGCCGAACAGTGATACGAGAAGAAGAGCGGGGTTCATGGTCGGGGCTCTGTATGCTTGGGTTGATCGGCCTCCACATGCTGGATGGCATGTGTGCGGGCCTCTTGGTGTTGCTGTGCTTGTCCAGCTTAAGGCCCCTTCTGTGGTTGGTGTGCATGGGCCACTCAACGCTCCAAGACATTCGCTAGCTCAAGAATCACTTCCTTCTTCCTAACTACTTGGGCCTCCTCGATGTTGATGTACTCAATGGCCTGCCCGAGTAGATAGTCGAAGTTTCTAGAGGACCTATGGGTGAGCGAGCGAAAGAACTCGCCCTCCGTCAGTCCTTGGGTAAAGGAGCTTACCAAGATTTCTGGAGTGGCCGAAGGGACCTCCATGGCCACTTGATTAAACCTCATAATATAGGCTCGCAATGCTTCCTTGGGCCTTTGTTTGACTCTGAACAGATTAACATTCGTCTTCTGATAGCGGTGTTTGCTTGCAAAGTGTTGGAGGAATGTCGTTCGGAAGTCCTTAAAGTTGCTTATGGACCTGATCGACAATCGCCTAAACCACCTCTACGTCGATCCGGAGAGTGTGGTGACGAATATCCAGCACTTTACTCCCTTGGTGTAATGATGGAGAGTGACCATGTTATCAAATTTGATGAGATAATCTTCCGGGTCTGTCGCCCCTGTGTACTCTTCGATTGTCAAAGGCCTGTAATGAAGAGGCAGTTGATCATCTAGAATTTCTTGGGAGAACTACCTGTTGATCCACTCAGGAGAGTCATCCAGTCTGGGCGCTTTGTCTTTTCACTCGTCCAGGACGAGCACGCCCTCTTCCGAGGGTATGTGGAATAATGAGTGATGGTAGGAGATGGGTGTGTTTGGTGCTTCTCGTGAGGCGTCGGCCGCCCCGTTGTTTGTCTTGCCAATGACGAGGTTTTCCGCTCAGACTTTGGGATCAACTTGTTGTCCAATCATCGACGCTACGGGGTCGGTTGCTTTGCAGTCGACTGCTATTTTCTGTTACTCCACCATCTTCACAGGCCGGGCTTGTATTAGCATCTCCAAGTCTTTTTGTGTTAGTGTTACCGTGGTAAATCATCCAGCGTCCTCCATCTTCACGTTCCAGATTCAGGTAGAGTTCCCATAGACGGTGCCAATATGATCCTATCCAGAAGCGGAGAAGACGGTTGGCTGGGGATATGACACTACTGTTGACTAAGCGAAGACTCCTCGCTGTCTTGCACAAGTAAGAACATGAATGTCGGGTCCGGAAGGAGTTCTTGGCATTGGTCCTCTGACGCTCAAGTCAGCTATCGATCCAAAGAATAGTGAAAATGATGTAGCTAAGAGCATGTAGAATAGAAAAGTTGCACATACCTCCGCTGGTGAATGAAACTCCTCCTTTTATAGTGTAATTGTAGCGACTATGCACGCATCTCCAAGTATGTGCATGCTTCCCAAAGCATCCTAGAAAAGAAAAGTCAAAAAGTATTTCTGATACCTTTCCTTAAGCGGATATGTAATTATCTAATGTGATAGCTGAAATCTTTCAAAGTACGATTTGCCTACTAGACATGTTCTGATGTCAGCGGCACAAACTCCTACAAGAATGTATTGAGATACGTAGATGGGTCCCACTGTAGACCGATCGACGTCCACTTGGCTGGGGCACCCCCGTTAGGTCCTCTTGACTGGAGTTGCTCTCCCTCACTTGGCCGTATGACTTTCGAAGAGCTACTTCTCGTCTGATTGGTCATGATGTCTGATCGGACAGGACCCGGGATGGCAGTCTGAGCTCTTTGCTTTTGTCTCTAATCCTCAGTGCAAGCTCCTCAGAAGATGGCCATCTGGACAACTGTGTCCGCCCGACCTCATATGCTTGCTCGGCTGACTCCACTCGATCTGTCATCTGGATCCTTTGACTATTTTGACCTTAACCTCTACGTCAGCCGTTCTTAGCTATCTTTAGTTGTCCCCTCATCATCGTATCAGTAACTAACCATTCAAATTATTTGAGCTTATGTCAAGTTGAAATTGTGAATTATTGAAAATGAAATCCAAGCACCTAACTTGGAATATTTCCATAAAGTCCAACTTCAGAGAAAGATAAGTCTCTCAAAGTTGTTTGTGTTTAAATCCAAGAATGATTTAGTTCCCAAATGACAAAAGCTCATATGGATCATCTCAGCATGCAAAGGAGGAAGCCAATCGTATGATAAAATCAAATTCAAGGAGTTATAAGATGTATCCAAATCACTTAAGTCAGTGAGCTTGAGAAGTAAGCGTCACTCATGATGCCCTGTAATAAATTCCGTGAGCTATACAAGAATTGCAGTAGAGATATGCCCAAGACTGAAAGGTATTGACCCACTGGACTTTTTTAAAATATTTTTTTAAAAATTTATTTGGTTCAATTTAAATTGAAATATCATCAGCTTACTGCTTAATATATCTAAGACAACAACTACCCAGCTCAATTCATATACTTAATATTAATCAATTGATGGTGTTAATCAACCGAATTAATCGATTTTATTCTGTTTGGTTTATTTGATTTTGATAAGAAAGTTCAGTCAATTTGGTTTTTCTAACACAATTCGATTTAATTATTTTTGATTTCTTTAGTTTGATTTTTAAACGATTGCTTATCCTTATAAATGAATAATGCAAATAAGTAAATAAATAATTAAAGGAAAAAAATAGAATGATTCATGGATATGTAATAAAAAATTAAGAATAGAAAATATTAAAGACGAAGCCATCTATTAATAATCTTATCTAATAAAAATAAGCTATCTTTATCTTTAATTGTCTAACTAAGGATAAGAAATTTATGATAATGATTTACATAAGATAAAAGCATTAGCAAAAAGATAATCTATAAGCTATTTCCATAGATAAAATTATGAAAAAGTCAATGATACATTTATCTATATATACGTTGTATGCTCCCTTTCCCTCTATTTATACCACACGAATTCTATTCCAATTAACTCAATTTTCTTCTCTTTCTTCTACATGGCTTCTAGCTGCCTCCAATGGCTCCTTCTTGTCCAAGCCTTTCTCACCGTAGCTGCCTCCTCTGATTCTTGTCACTTCCCAGCCATTTTTAACTTCGGTGACTCCAACTCTGACACTGGCGGGCTATCAGCCGCCTTCGGGGCGGCCCCGCCACCCTACGGCGAGTCCTTTTTTGGCAAGCCGGTCGGCCGGTACTCTGACGGCCGTCTCATTGTCGACTTCATAGGTATATTCGTTCATTATTTCAATCTCAATTATGGCAATTGATACTCTTCCATCATCTCACTTGTAAAACCATAATATTATTGCAGCAAGTAGCTTGGGCCTCCCGTTCCTCAGCGCTTATCTCAACTCTATTGGCACCAACTTCTCTCACGGTGCAAACTTTGCCACGGCCGGGTCAACGATCAGGCAGCCTTACGCCACACTAAGTCAGTCTGGCTTCAGCCCCATATCCATGGATGTCCAGACTTGGGAGTTCTCCCAGTTCAAGTCTCGCTCCCAAGCACTCATACAGCAAGGTACACAATAATACTAAAAACTCTTTATTTATTCTTTATAATATAACTTAATCACTTATTCACTTCATAATACAATTCATATATTGTACTTAACTTTTTTTTTAATGAAATTGATGGCTTCTCTTGCATTGCAGATCTAAAATCTACTAGCTAATGTATGAATTCATAATACAGAAATTAAATTATCGTTTGTGTGTAGGATTGTTCAAGGATCAACTGCCGAAGGAAGAGTACTTCTCTCAAGCCCTATACACGATCGACATTGGCCAGAACGACCTCACGGAGAGTTATTTTAGAAACTGGACCACCGACGAAGTCAAATCAGCCATTCCTGATATCTTGGATAAGTTTGTTCTCGCCATTCAGGTGGATTTAATTTCTTAATCTTTTATAGTTTGTTTGTTTTTGAGATATCAATGTTAATGCTAGGGAGTGTTTTGTTTTGTCTATTTTTGTTTGGGTGTTTGCAGAGTATTTATTCGGAGGGAGGGAGGTACTTTTGGATTCATAACACTGGGCCTTTTGGCTGCCTCCCTTATGTTTTAGACCGACTCACCCTTAAAGCGCCAGAGGTGGACCGTTTTGGCTGTGGGGCCCCCTTCAACTACGTAGCCCAGCTATTCAACCAAAAGCTAAATCAGACTTTGAGTCGACTGAGAAAGGATCTCCCACTCGGTGTCTTCACCTACGTGGATATTTTCTCGGTCAAGCGCGAGCTCCTAAGCCATCCGCACCAGCATGGTTCATAAGAATTACAATTAAACCTTAAATTTTAACTTTTAAATTCTTATAAATATGATTTTTTTTTTAGGATTTGAGTTGCCACTTGTAGCATGTTGTGGGCATGGAGGAAAGTACAACTACAATATGAATATAGGATGCGGATCGACAGTGACAAGAAATGGAAAAGAGGTGATTGTTGGGAAGGCATGCCAGAATCCATCGAAGAGGATCATTTGGGATGGAGTTCACTACACTGACGCCGCCAACAAATGGATTTTTCAACAAATTGTGGATGGAAAATTCTCGGATCCACCGGTTCCTCTACGGTTGGCTTGCAAAACGAAGGCATAATGAGTCGTTGATGCATTAGGTTTAGCTTATTGATTTCGAATTTTAGTCGATCTTGTTAGGAAGCTTGATTATTAATAAATTGCCAATTATATTTATTTTTATTAGAAGTGAAGTTTGATTCCATTTACTAGCTCCAAGTATTTTAATGGGTCTAGTTGCGACCGGAAGGGATTGACTCACTCAACTTATTGCCATTAATGCTCAAGGAGATTTGTTAGTTCTCCACCAATATTATTCAAGGACAAATCAAGTCTCAAAGTTGCATAATCACCCAAACTCAATGGTACTTGCCCCATCAAGTTATTCATTGATGTATAAGATTGCTAATGTTTTCTGGTATTTGACCAAAAATATTATTATCAGATAGTAATAACTCCTCCAAATAGATGAGATTGCACAAAGCATCCGATATGCGTCCAGAAAATTCATTATATGACAAATCCAAAAGTAACAAGCTAGAGAGGTTGCCCAAAAAATCTGGTATGCATCCAAAATATCCATTAGATGACAAATCCAAATGTAAGAAGCGGTTGCCCATGCTCGGAGGTATCTCTCCAGTGATATGATTCCGAGACAAATCTAAATGCATCAAGTGGATAAAATTGCTCATGCTCAAAGGTATCTCTCCAATTATATAATTCCAAGATAAATCTAGATACTCCAGATGGATAAAACTTTCCATATAAATTGGAACTTATGTTAAAGAATTACAAGCAAAATCCAAATGCTTCAACTTCTTATTTACCTTCATCGAAATATTACTTAACGAATTTTTAAGTTTCCTATCGAGAATATGATAAAACAAAATTATCAGTGATGATGTGACTAGAGTGTTTGACTAAGTCATCATGTCCTGGAGGAAGATTGTAATGAGTTGTCTTTTATGTTGACCAAATCATCAAAAGATCTATGGTCAATGCTACCTGCTAGCAAGGTCCGGGTTGTCGGCACCCCGATGCTCGAGGCAGATCCCACGAATATATAAGGAACAAACTAAATAGTAGAACAATGAAAAGAATAAACAATGAGTATGATGATATACCCTGGCCCAGGGGTGCCCTCTGGTAGATCGGTGAGCTGATCATAAGGATGATCGAGTTGTCGTGATCTGGAAGGGTAGGTGAATGTGAGCCGGATGAGGAGTTGGATCCGAAAGTGACGACACAGAGCCGAATACAGCATGGATCCGAAAGTCAGCATAGTCGGAATACAACAACGGCACGTAGGCCGAATATGACAGTGGCACACATACCAAAATATGAAAGCGACACGCAACCCGGATAATACCAATAACTCGCAATCATAATAATAGTGTGAAGGCCGAAACATAACAACTCAATAGTCGGAACACAGCATGTAGGGCAGAACACAGATCATAGAGGCAGAGTACAGCAGCAGTGGACTGAAGGCCGAATCAGTAGTGGCCCGAGGGCCGGATCAGCGCCGAAATCGTACATCGACATGGATCAAATATCAGATTGGCGTCGGAAGTGTATGGCTGCACAAATCGAGGGCTGGGCAGGCACTGCGAACATGGCAGCGTCGCTAGATGGTCGGATCTGGCAATAGGGGTGCCAACAGCGACGATGGCGCTGTGCGGTTGGCGAATGTCGTGGGTCGACCAATGGCTACCGCTAGAAGCGGTGGCTGGAAGGGGGCGGAGGGGGCGGAGTTAGCGCAAAGCACCGAAAGGGTTGTATGGTTGTAGCACCCCCGGAGGCCTAAGGCGGAGGCGAGATCTGACTGCTACGGCTTGTAGCGCTGGCGACCCTCATACGGGGGAGGAAAGGAGCGTCATCGGCCGACGGTGGAGCCCTCGCTTGAGGGCATCGGTGTAGTCGGCGACGGAGGTGTGCATGAGCTCATATCCTTATGCGTGAGGCAGTCAACTGTGGTACGAAGGCGGTGGTCAGTCGGGCACGAAAGCTACGGCCCTAGAGTGCGATGGTAACGCCCTTTGCACTGGAGCGGGTTGAGGGTGGCCTGCGGCGGCGTTGAGGGCAGCTATCGAATTGTTGTGGAGCAAGGAAGACGCTCATGAGAGAGAAAAGAGGAGGAGTGGAGATGTCGTTGTCGGCTAACGGCAACATGGTGGAGAGCCTCCAAAACCCCTCCTCTAGTGGCGGCCTCGACCAAATCCAAAAAAAACCCTAATCCTCTTCTCCCATTAGCGGCGATCTCCTACCCAAAAGAAGAAACACCCCCACTCCTCTCTCTTTACACGCGATGCACAGTAGCCATTAAAAACCAAAACCCTTCCTCTATCAAAAGATCGAAATACCCTTCTTCTTCTCCATAATTCCCCTTGGGCCCCATAAATATATCCACATCACTAGTGTCCTCTTCAAGTCTAGTCAAATGAGGCGTGAATTTGACTGACTAGATAGTATGTTGCAAAGGCTGAATCGCTCTTGAGTACAGAGTTAGATCGCTAGGTTCGTCATGTAATGTCAAGCTCGTATCTATGACGATGTTGATCGAGCAACAGAAGCGGTGTTGAACAAGTGACAAGAGCGATGCCAATCGAACAACGATAGCGATGATGAGAGAATGGTAAAAACTAGCGCTGCCCGAATGTCGAATGAGACAGGTACCGACAGAGCAATGAGTGAGGCCAAGAAGGCGACCAGTGAATGCCAAGTGATGTCGAGCATACGAATGCTAAACAGGAGATTGGGCAACGAAAGTGAAAGTCGTTGTTCGAGTGGGTATAGAGCCTGAGAACTGAACGGGAGCATAGCTCGTGAGATAGAAGATGCATGAAAGCGAAAGTCGTGAGCCAAACAGGTGTAGAGCCCAACAACTGAATTGGAGCTAGCCTGTGAAATCAAAGGCGCACAAAAGCGAAAGTTGTGAGCCGAGCGAGCGTAGAACTTGACAACTAAACTGGAAAGTAGCCTGTGAAATCGAAGGCACACGAAAGTGAAAGTCGTGAGCCGAGTGACGTAGAGCCTAACAATTAAACGGGAGCATAGCCTATGAAATCAAAGGCGAACGAAAGCAAAAGTCATGAGTCGAGCTAGCATAGAGCCTGACAACTAAACGAGAGCGTGGCCCGTAAAATCGAAGGCGCATGAAAGTGAAAAGTCATGAGCCGAGCGGGCATAGAGGCCGATAATTGAACGAGAGCGTAGCCCGTGAAATTGAAGGCGCACTAAAGCGAAAGTTGTGAGCTTAGCGGGCGTAGATCCCGTGAGATACTCTAGTTCGAGACTAGTAGAGACAGCTCGACCCCGAACGGGGGGGATAAATACCATAATAAGCTAGTCTGAGACTAGTGGCGGCTACTAGACATCGAACGAGGGAGATAAGGGATCCGGTAAGCTGGTCCGAGACCAGTGAAGATCGCTCGACCTCGAACGGGGGAGATAGGGGATCCGATATGTTGGTCTGAAACTAGTGAAGACTACTTGACCCCCGAATGGGGGAGATAAGGAATCGGATATGCTGGTCTGAGAACAGTGACGACTACTCGACCCCGAACGGGGGAGAAAAGTTATCCGATATGCTGGTCCGAGACCAGTGACGACCGCTCGACCTTGAACGGGGAAGATAAGGAATCCGATATGTTGGTCCGAGACCAGTGACGACCGCTCGACCCCGAATGAGGGAGATAAAGGATCCGATATGCTGGTTCGAGACCAGTGACGACCGATAGACCCCGAACGGGGGAGATAAAGGATCCGATAAGCTGGTTCGAGACCATTGTGTAGGACCGTTAGATTCGATAGAGGGGGGGGGGGTGAATATCAATTCGAAAACTTAGAGTATAAATGCAGCGGAAAAGTAAAATAGACACAAATAGTTTTTACTTCGTTCGGAGCCTGTGACGACTCCTACTCGAAGGCCCGTGGTCCTTGACCACTTTCGTTGGCCAATCACTAACAAATCGAAATATGATTACAGAATGAATACAGGAAATGCTAGTGAAAATAAAGCAATACCGACAAGGAAATTAAATAAAAACTGAAGGAGCACTTTGTCGGAGCGTTGTTGGCGTCGCACTGAACGTCGAGCAGCAAGACCAGCAGTAGAAGAGTTCTCAGATAAAATTATTGATGAAGCTCCTGCCTGGGGCTTCTTTTATATGCTGTTCCGGGCTCCTGGAATGTGACGTAGCTGCACAAACCGTGATGCTCCACGTGGCGACGACTCGGCTGGATGTAATTTGCCTTCTGGGCGCCCGGACCTCCAGGCGCCCGGATCCCCTCCGGGCGCCCGGACCACCTTATTCCAGAAATCTCCTTTTTCCTGCAAAACAAAGTTAGTCCGAGACAATATATATCCTACAAAACAGATTATTAGCACATTTATAATAGTATGAATTAGCATAAGTTAGTATAACTTAGATTCCGTCTTTCCGAGACCGGAATCTAGTCACGATCTCGACTTAGACATCCGAAATGGATCTAAGCCGGATCGACGCCTAATGTTCCCTTCCCGGGAACGCGTCCTCGCAGTTACTCCCCTCCAGTGACTTACCTCACTTAACTGCCAGACGTCCGGTCAGCCCTTCGACCTGTCTGGACTTCTTGCCAGCTATCCGGTCAGCCCGTCGACCTAGCTGGACTTCTTGCTAGCTATCCGGTCAGCCCATCGACCTAGCTAGACTTCTTGCTAGCTATCCGGTCAGCCCGTCGACCTAGCTAAACTTCTCACCAAGCGTCCGGTCAGCCCGTCGACCCGCTGGGACTTCTCGCCAGCTATCCGGTCAGCCCGTCGACCTAGCTGGACTTATCCTGCACACTCGATCAGAGTGTTAGATAACGACGAACCTAACTTAACCTGATTTGTCATTCATCAAAACCTGAGTTAGACCGTTAGTGCTAACCGCACCAACAATCTCCCCGTTTTTGATGGAATGACAACCTGGTTAAGTTTGTGATAAATATATGCAAAAATCAAGCATGATTTTTGAGGTTTTTAAGTTAGTTTTTCAAGTTTGCATTTAGTTGCTCTAACTTAACCACCTAACCCTCCCCCTTTGGCATTCATCAAAAAAAAAAAAAAAGGTACACATAGTGTAGAGTTACTGTAAAACAGCTGATCTTGAAAAATATCTGAGTTCGGTTCAAAAATTCAAGAAAAAATTTTTAAATCAGGTTTTTCAACTTTTCAAAAAAAAAATTTTGGTTTAAGTAACATTTACTTTTACTTTTCACTTTTTCAAAACAAAGCAAAAATTAAGTGAGATTAAATTTTGCCAAAATAAATTTTTAAGGCTAATTTGATAAAAGCTAAATTTGTAAAGTTTAATAGTCAACTTTTTAAATCAGGTTTGGAAATTAGGTGGAATTAATCTTCCAAGTTTTTCAAACACTTAGTTAAGTTTAACTTTTTGTAAACATAAAACATTTTTCAAACACACAAATTTTAGTTAACTCTCCCCCTGAACTTGATACTTAAATTTAACCAGCTGTCTAGCCAATTAGGTACTAACTGACTATCAGAAGATAGTAGCTTTCACTTGGTTAGTCAGATTAAGTTGACTTGACTGATCAACTTAATCTGATTAATATCTGAGTTGTATTTAACGTCCAGACTTATGCTGATGCGCTGAAATAAGCATCTTAAGTCCAGACAATTGGCCTATGCATCTCACCCTTTTCTATGTTTGTCAAACACAAGCAAGGTAAACCTAAGGTGTTGGTGAGATGCTCAAAAACTAGACCTATGGGTACATGCTTTCTATGGATTCGAAACTAGTCTAAGGCCAAAGCTGTTTTTGAAAATCTAAAAATGGAAAGTTTTGAAAACATACAGTTTTAACTTATAAGTTAAAAAAAATTATTTTAAAAGTAGTTTAAAAAAAAATCCTAGTCTATTAGGCACATCCCTAATTGTCGCCGTAAGTTGCTAAATTCACTTTCAGGGAGTGGTTTTGTAAAAATGTCAGCTAAATTTGATTTGGACTCAATGTATTTGAGTTCAATATCACCGTTAGTAACATGATCCCTGATGAAGTGGTGCCTAATTTCAATATGTTTGGTTCTTGAATGATGCACAGGATTCTTGGTTAAGTTAATTGAACTTATATTGTCAATTAATACTTTTACATTTGTGATATTTAAGTTGAAATCTTTTAGAGTATGCATCATCCATAATAGTTGTGCAACACATTCGCCTATAGCTATGTATTCTGACTCAGTTGTAGATAGAGCAACACAATGTTGCTTTCTACTAAACCAGCTAACAAGTGATGAACCTAATAATTGGCATCCACCACTTGTGCTTTTGCGGTCTAATTTGCATCCAGCATAATTTGAGTCAGAATACCCTATTAGTTCAAAATTATTTGTCCTAGGATACCAGATTCCTAAATTTGTTGTTCCTTTAAGATATCTAAAAATTCTTTTGACTTGTGTCAAATGAGATTCCTTAGCACAGGTTTGGTATCTAGCACACAAACTAACTGCAAATAAAATATCAGGTCGGCTTGCAGTTAAGTACAGTAGGCTACCTATTGCACTTCTATAATGTTTTAAATCAATTGGTTTTCCATTTGGGTCACTGTCTAAGATTGTGTTTACTACCATAGGTGTCTTTATTTCTTTTGTATTTTCCATTCCGAATTTTTTAAGTAATTCTTTGGTGTATTTATGTTGATAAATATAATTTCCTTCATTTGTTTGTTTGATTTGTAATCCTAAGAAATAGGTTAATTTTCCCACTAAGCTCATTTCAAATTCTTTTTCCATTAGATTAATAAATTCTTCTAAAAATTCTGAATTTGTTGAGCCAAATATTATATCATCTACATATATTTGTGCAATAAATATGTCTGTATTTAATGATTTAACAAACAAGGTTGGGTCAATTTGACCTTGTTTGAATCCTTTAGATGTTAAGTAAGATGTTAGCCTCTCATACCATGCCCTGTGTGCTTGTTTAAGTCCATGTAGTGCTTTCTTTAATTTAAAAACATAATCAGGATATTCTAGACTTTCAAACCCAGGAGGCTGACCTACATAAACTTCTTCTTTAATTAGTCCATTAAGAAAGGCAGACTTAACATCCATTTGGTATAGTTTGAATCCCTTATGGGCTGCATAACTTAGTAACATTCTGATGGATTCTAATCTGGCTACTGGGGCATATGTTTCATCATAGTCAAGTCCTTCAACTTGACTAAATCCTTTGGCAACCAGCCTAGCCTTATTTCTAGTAATTTCCCCAGTTTCACTTAGTTTGTTTCTGAATACCCATTTTGTTTCTATTATTTTCTTATTCTTAGGTGGTGGGACTAGGTCCCAAACCTCATTACGCTCAAATTGGGCTAGTTCTTCTTGTATAGCTATAATCCAATCTGGGTCTAGTAAGGATTCATCCATAGTTTTGGGTTCAATTTTTGAAATTAATAAAATTTGACTTAGGTTTCGAAAAGATGATCTGGTTTGAACTCTTAAGTCTGGGTCACCGATTATTTGATCAAATGGATGATTTGGGTTGACCCTTATTGTTCTAGGGGGTTGACTCTCTTGATGTTGTTCCTCCTCTTCATGACTTAGAGTTTGGTTGGTTTCTGGAACAAACTTAGGTATTTGTGTAGGTTCTATGTCTTGTTTAGTTTCTTCAAATTTTACATTAGTAGTTTCTTCAATTTTTAAGATAACCTTATTGTAAATTCTGTAGCCTCAACTATTTAGGGAATATCCTACAAAAATTCCATTTTCAATTTTAGAGGTGAATTTTCCTAAGTGTTCTCTTGTATTTAAGATAAAGACTGGGCACCCAAATACTTTAAAATATTTTATATTAGGTTGTTTATTATAAAACATTTCGAAGAATGTTTTGTTATGAGTTTTATTTATTGTTGTTCTGTTCTGTACATAGCAGGCTGTACTAACGGCTTCTGCCCAAAAGTATTTAGGTAGGTTATACTCATTTAACATTATTCTAGAAGCTTCAAGTAAGGTTCTATTTTTTCTTTCTACAATTCCATTTTGTTGGGGGGTTTTAGGGCATGAGAACTCATGATGGTAACCATTTTCTAGACAAAAACTGTTAAAGTTGTGATTTTTAAATTCTCCCCCGTTGTCACTCCTAATTCTTTTAATTTTAATATCTTTTTCGTTTTCAATTTACAAAAATTTGTAAAAATTTCAAAAGTTTCATCTTTATGTTTTAAGAATTTTACCCAAGTAAACCTAGAATAATCGTCTATAATTACTAAGCAATATAAGTTTCCATTTATAGATTTGACTCCATGGGAGTCAAAAAGGTCTAAATGTAGGAGTTCTAAGATTGAGTTAGTTTGTGGTTGATTTGTTTGTTTGTGGTTGATTTAGTTTGTTTGCCTTGTTGACAAGCATTACATATAGTTGAATCTAAGTTAGGTAGCTTTGGTAAGCCTTTTACAAGTCCATTTAGTTTACTTATATTTCTAAAGTTGGTGTGAGACATCCTCCTATGCCATAACCAAGTTTCTTCTTTTTGTGTTAAATAACACTTAATGGAAGAAATGGTTAGGTTGATGGCATAGATGTTGTCTTTTCTAAAACCTTTTAGGCTTATGGTAGGATTATCTAGATGTTTGATTAAACACTCTGTAGATAGAAATTTGACCTTATACCTAGTATCACACAATTGACTTATACTTAGAAGATTATATTTAAAATTTTCAACAAGTAAAACATTTGTAATTATAAAGTCTAATTTTAATTCAATATTACCTATACCAATTACCTTGAGTTTGCCGTTGTTTCCAAAGGCAACTGTTCCTAGACTTTTGTAAGTGAGTTGAGTGAACTTGGTGTGATCTCCAGTCATATGTTTGGAGCAACCACTGTCCAAAATTCACTTGGTTTCCTACAGTAAGTAGGATTTAAAGTTAGTCTTTTGAGCATGCATTACTTAAGTGTAAAATTAATTTAAGTTTGAAATTAATTAAAAATAAAATTTTTAAGTTTTTAAGATTAAAATTTTAAAAAAAAATTAATTTTTAATTTTAAAATTAAAATTTTGAAAGTAATTTTAAGTTTAAAATTAGAATTTTGAAATTAATTTTTAAGTTTAAAAATTTTGAAATTAATTTTTAAGTTTAAAATTAAAATTTTGAAGCCTTATTCATCTCACCCGATCTATATTTTCAATCAGGGAATCCTATGATTTCGTGAGATGAAATTGGATTTTTAATTATGGAGTTTTGGTTTAACGTGTGTTAGATTCAGATTTAGTTTTGGTTTCCACAAATAGGCATTCTTTGGATAAACTTCTAAGCTTGGTGAGTCACATGGACATCATTAGAAGTAACCAACCTTTCGAGGTTTTCCGAATAGTCCTATCCACAGAACTTAGTACTCAATCTTGGTCTAACTAGTTAGGATTCATTTAAGGGTAGCTTCGGTCAGTTCCACTTGGCCAAATGCACCAGATCGAAGCCATATCTTTCTAGACATGCGATGCCCAAGCTTCCCTAACGTACTATCATCCAAAAATTTTACCAGTACCATGATTCAAGTTAAACTTGGTCTCTTTTTAACTAATCCTAATTACCCTGCCGGGTTGGTAAATTTTGGGTTACCCTGTCGGGTAAGTTAGTTTTGGAGGTGCCAGCTATTCTGGAGCCTCCCCCTGAATTATTGGCCTTTAATAAATTTTGATTTTAGGCTTGTGTCGATTCTTTTTATAGTCATGGTTAACTTGTGATAATTTTGTTGATTTTTAAACTGTTTAGATTTTGAATTTGATTTAGGTTTGTATTTTGGATTTTGGTTTGGTTTATAATGTATTTTTTCTTTAGGTATATAATATTGATTGAGTCCTACTTGTGTGGTTAAGCACGCTTTCGGAACCCACGCTTGATTAGTTGATTTGTATTGAGTTATTAACGACTTAAAAGTTTTATTTGAGTTTGACTTGTATCCGAGTCCGGTTTTATCATAACATGCTTTTTGATTGTTCAGGATTAAGTCAAGATTTTTTGATCTTGTTGTGAATTTTTCTAACATTCCTTTTAAACTGTTGATCTAATTTTTTAGTGATAAATTCTCCTCCTCAAGTGTTAGATCTTGAGTTGGATTTGAATTTTTGATTTGTTCCTTGAGGTTTTGATTTTCCTCAAGAAGTGATTTGTTTTCATTTTCTATTTTGGTTAATTTACTATTTAAACAGGAAATAATTCTAAAAAAAATTTTGTTTAAATTAAAATATACCTCATTCGGGCCTTCGGAAACGAGTATGGACTCATGGCTTGTTTCGGGTTCAGACCCGTCTTCATCTTCCGACTCGTCTTCTGTTTGGTCTTCGCGGGCCATCAGTGCGAGGTGGCTCTGATGTTTCTACTCTTCTTCCTCTGATTCGTCCGAGGAGTCGTCCCACGTTGCTTTGAGTGCCTTCTTTCTGGTTGGCTTTGGTTTGTCGAACTTCAGTTTTGGGCATTCGTTCTTGTAGTGTCCCTTTTTATTGCAGCCGTAGCAAGTCACGTTCTTTTGTTCTGAAGGAGAACTGATCTTTTGAAGATCCTTTTTACTGAAGCTCCTCTTTCTCCTGGTGAACATTTTTCTTACCAAGTTCACCAGGTGTTCTTCGTCTTCGGAGTCTTGGTTGGAGTCTTCTTCAAATTCAGGCTTGCTTTTCTTTTCTTTGGAGGAACCTGCAAATAAAGCTACACCTTTCTCGGCTCCAGTATTAGTTTGTTCGTGTAATTCTAATTCACAGAAAAGCTCATCTAATTTTAATTTAGAAAGATTCTTAGAAATTTTGTAGGCATCCACTATTGATGCCCACAAACTATTACGTGGAAAGGCGTTTAATGCGTACCTTATTAAGTCTCTATTATCCATCTGGTGGCCTATCGCATGAAGCCCGTTGAGGATATCCTTGATCCTCGCGTGGAGCTGATTCGCCGTTTCACCTTCCTGCATTTTTATATTAAAAATTTTATTCAAGAGCAAGTCTCGTTTGGTTACCTTGGCGTCGCTCGTTCCCTCGTGCAATTTGTCCCACAGCTCTTTAGCGTTTTTGTGTGGACCGACTCTGTTTAGTTCTTCTCTTGTTAATCCGCACTGTAGAGTGTTGATTGCTTTATTTTCTGTTGATGCTTTCTTCTTCAAATCAGCTGTCCAGTCTTCAGGATCCAGTATATTCCCGAAAGTGTCTGCTGGAATTTTGTAGGGCCTCGTAACGCTCATCCACTGGTCGAAGTCTGTTTTGAGGTAGACCTCCATGCGCTTCTTCCAGTACGAAAAATTGTCCCCGTTGAAAAGTGGAGGTCGTACTGTGCTGAAGCCTTTTTGTTGGGACATCCTGTACACAGATAGATAACCAGAAAAAATCCCAAGACTTGGTCTTGGATTAGTAGTGCGGGAAAAATAAAAAAAATCTAGATTGGTGTTGCACCAATTTAGCAAGAAAAAATTATAGAAAATTATAAACCAGTTTGGAGTTTTGAGTGTAAAACTGAAGACCGGAAAAAGAAAGAATTTCACCCCCAGTCTGATTGGTGGTTGCACCAAATCAGAGCGGTACCTGCTCTGATACCACTTGTAGGACCATTAGATTCGATAGAGGGGGGGTGAATATCGATTCGAAAACTTAGAGTATAAACGCAGCGGAAAAGTAAAATAGACACAAATGTTTTTTACTTCGTTCGGAGCCTGTGACGACTCCTACTCGAAGGCCCGTGGTCCTTGACCACTTTCGTTGGGCAATCACTAACAAATCGAAATATGATTACAGAATGAATACAGAAAATGCTAGTGAAAATAAAGCAATACCGACAAGGAAATTAAATAAAAACTGAAGGAGCACTTTGTCGGAGCGTTGTTGGCGTCGCACTGAACGTCGAGCAGCAAGACCAGCAGTAGAAGAGTTCTCAGATGAATTGTTGATGAAGCTCCTGCCTGGGGCTTCTTTTATATGCTGTTCCGGGCGCCTGGATCCCTTCCGGGCGCCTGGAATGCGACGTAGCTGCACAAACCGTGATGCTCCACGTGGCGACGACTCGGCTGGATATAATTTGCCTTCCGGGCGCCCGGACCACCTTGTTCCAGAAATCTCCTTTTTCCTGCAAAACAAAGTTAGTCCGAGGCAATATATATCCTGCAAAACAGATTATTAACACATTTATAATAGTATGAATTAGCATACGTTAGTATGACTTAGATTCCGTCTTTCCGAGACCGGAATCTAGTCACGATCTCGACTTAGACATCCGAAATGGATCTAAGTCGGATCGACGCCTAATGTTCCCTTCCCGGGAACGCGTCCTCGCAGTCACTCCCCTCCAGTGACTTACCTCACTTACCTGCCAGACGTCCGGTCAGGGACTTCTTGCCAGCTATCCGGTCAGCCCGTCGACCTAGCTGGACTTCTTGCTAGCTATCCGGTCAGCCCATCGACCTAGCTAGACTTCTTACTAGCTATCCGGTCAGCCCGTTAACCTAGCTAGACTTCTCGCCAAGCGTCCGGTCAGCCCGTCGACCCGCTTGGACTTCTCGCCAGCTATCCGGTCAGCCCGTCGACCTAGCTGGACTTATCCTGCACACTCGATCAGAGTGTTAGATAACGACGAACCTAACTTAACCTGATTTATCATTCATCAAAACCTGAGTTAGACCGTTAGTGCTAACCACACCAACACATTGACCACCGCTTGACCCCAAACAGGGGAGATAAAGGATCTGATATGATGGTATGAGACTAGTGGCGATCGCTAGACCTCGAATGGGAGAGATAAAGGATCCGATAAGCTGGTCCGAGCCCAGTAACGATCGCTTGACCCCGAACGGGAGAGATAAAGGATTTGATATGCTGGTTCGAGACCAATGACGACCGCTAGACCATGAACAGAGGAGATAGAGGATCCGATAAGCTGGTATGAGACCAGTGAAGACCGCTCGACTTCTAAAGCCCGTGGCTCTAATATAACTCAAATCCGACTGATTGGAACGGGAGTCTCTGACTCGAGGGTTTATAGTCGCCACTCGACTTCTAGAGCTCGTGTCTCTAATATAACTCAATCCCGGTCGATCGACACGGGAGTCTCTGACTCAAGGATTTATAGTCATCATTTGACTTCTAGTCTATGATCAGAGAGCTAGGCCCCGAGATCCTAATCGGAGACTTGTACAGCTCATTTCTAATCAGGGAGTTGTGGCAGATCCTACGACCGAAGGAGAAAATATAATAAAAAAACTGACATGTCGAGCAGCTAAGGATCTGACTCAGTTCCTTGACTCCCGAATATCTGTGGAGTGAGGAGAATATGATATGTCCGGCAAAAACCACCGGGATGATAATGATGATAGTGTTTTTCGGCGTCGTTCATCTTCACATTGCAGATCATGCATAGTTCCCACAGATGGCGCCAATATGATCCTATCAGGAATCTGAGAAGACAGAACTGCTGGTGATGATGTGGTTGGAGTGTTGACCAAGTCATCATGTCCTAAAGGGGAGTGTGATGAGCTGTCTTTTATGTTGACCAAGCCGTCAAAAGATATCTGGTCAATGCTACCTACAAGTAGGGTCCGGGTTGCCTCGGTCCCTGGCACCCTGATGCTCGAGGCAAATCCCACGAATATATAAGGAACAAGATAAATAATTGAGCAATGAAATGAATAAACAATGAGTACGATGGCGTACACTGGCCCAAGGGGGCACCCTCTGGTAGATTAGTGAGTTGATCATAAGGATGATCAAGTTATCGTGATCCAGAAGGGTAGGTAAATGTGAGTCGGATGAGGAGCTAGATCCGGAGGTGATGGCACGGAGCCGAATGCAGCATAGATCGAAAAGTCAACATAGTCGGAATATAACAGCGGCACGTAGGCCAAAATATGACAATGGCACACAGACCGGAATATGAAAGCGGCACGCAGACCAGATAATACCAATAGCTCGCAATCATAATAATAGTGTGAAGGTTGAAACATAATGACTTGATAGTTGGAACACAGCATGCAGGACAGAACACAGATCACGGAGGCATAGTACAACAGCAGTGCCCCGAAGGCCAAATCAGTAGTGGTCTGAGGGCCGAATCAGCACTGAAACCGTACATTGACATGGATTAAATATTGGATCAGCGTCGAAAGTGTATGACAGTGCAGATCAAGAGCTGGGTAGGCACCGCAAACATGGCAGCGGCGTTGGATAGTTATATCTAGCGATAGGGGTGCCAACAGCGGTGATGGCGTTGTGCGATCGGTGAAAGTCGTGGGTCATCCAATGGCTGTAGCTAGAAGTGGTGGCCGGAAGGGGGCGTAGTTAGCGCAAAGCACCGCAGGGGGTGCATGGCTACAGCACCGCAGGGGGTGCATGGCTACAGCACCCCAGAGGCCTAAGCCGGCGGTGAGATCTTACTACTTTGACTTGTAGTGCTGGCGGCCCGCATACGGGGGAGGAAAGGAGCGTCATTGGTCGACGGAGGACTTGAGGGTGTCGGCATAGTCGGCGATGACAGTGTGCGTGAGCTCAGATCCCTGTGCGTGAGGTAGTCAGCTGTGGCACGATGGCAGAGGCCAGTCGTGGCACAAAAGCTATTGGCCCAGGAATGCGATGGCGGAGCCCTTGGCGCTGGGGTGGGTCGAGGGTGGCCTACAGCGACGCTGAGGGGCGGGTATCAAACTGCTGTGGAGCAAGGAGGACGCTCGTGAGAGAGAAGAGAGGAGGAGCGGAGATGTCGTTGCCGATTACCGTCAACATGGTGGACAACCTCCAAAACCCTCCTCTAGCGGTGGCCTCGTTCAAATCCAGAAAAACCCCCTAATCCTCTCCTCCTGCTAGCGGCGGCCTCCACCTCCCCAGAAGAAGCAGTAGCCCCTCTTCCTCTATCAAAAGACCAAAATACACCTCTTCTTCTCCAAAATTTCCCTTGGGCCCCATAAATATATCTGCATCAATCATATTTGCATTAACTCCTACTTTATCTTGTAACAAACAATTTGACAGAGCAAGATGCTCTAGGCTATTGTAATTAATTTGGTGAATCCAACTATTTATTGAAGAGAGATTAACACAACTCATATCTAGATATTCTAGAGAAGTCAGGTGGGAGAGCCAACCTAGATTATTTGACCATAGTGAAGAATAGCAATCGTAACAACTAAGGTCGAGGAAGCATAGATTAGAAAGATTTCCCAATTGTTGAGGAATTAATCCATCAAAGTTTACACAAGATAGATTAAGATGTTCCAAATGGACAAGCGAGGAAATCATACTAGGCGCCAGGGATGAGAAGTTGTTGAAGCTTAAGTCAAGATATTTTAAATGCTTTAGTTCAAACAAAGAAGGATTTACCTTACTTTTAGGAAGATCAAGATATTGATCGAGTGGGTAGTGAAGATAAAGCCTAATGATGGTTGGTGGTGATGTTGTTGATTCTAAAGTATGAAATATAGAAATATGAAATATGTAAAACTCACAGTGATCTCCCGTAGTAGATCTTGATCTTCGCTTGTCCTCGGAAGAACGATCACGAACGAATCAGAAAGCTCTTCAAGATTCCATGAACTAAATCCCAAGCCTTCTCTTGTATTCTTCCTTCACTCTTATGATCAACTTCTTTAGATTGCTTTGGATGACCTTATATAGGTGTAGAAGGTCTCTTCCCCTTTCTTTATTGATGGAGGAAGGTGAATGGATTGGAAGAGTAAGGGGAAGGGGTACCTTCTTACCTTACGAACTCTAATATCTCACACTCGTCCAAGTCAATCCATAAAGGTTAACTAGTCACAAAGACCATATAAGTCACATAGACTATATTATAATCAAGTCATAAAGAGCAGAGCAAAACACTAATTAGTTACAAAGACTAAATAAGAACATCTAAACCTTACTTTAGGAAAAATGGTTTGTGCGACAACAAGCATAGTGAGCAATTATTGCTAAAAAGATTATTACACCTTACATAGTTGCTCTATAGAATAAATCAGAGACATCAATAACTTGTCTTTACCTAGATTAAATTATTTTCATTTACATCAATATAAATATCTCTAATCTTTCATAATGACTATTATGTCAAGAACATATTCCATATTTAAATATTTACAAACATTTCTATACACAACAAAAATAGGTCGACTAATGAATAACATCAAAAGATATAAATCTATTTCATTTTCCTTTTAAGTTAGAATATATTCATTCTAATCAGTCGCTTTCCTAGTTATGCTCTATAGGCCAAATCACCCATAGCCAATAGTAAACATACTAAAGTAGTAAACACTGATTAGAACTTCAAGTAGATAGCTAAATAGTCACTTAAGATAAGATTGAGATTAACTTATAATCTCAAGGGTCTCACATAGTAGAGAAGTAGGAATCCATTCTCCTACTACCCTTATTATAAGTATAGCATATGTGGTATGAATCACATGCTACGATGTTATTCTCTTTACAAAGTGACGTTTGGTTCTTTCTTAGGAATGGGAATGGGAATGAGAATTAAGGTATTGTAGAATAGAAATGAGTATGAGCATGGATATCACTCTTAAAAATAATATTTGGTTAGTTGAATATTTTCTATCAGAATAAACTAAAATTTTCTTTTTTACCCTTAAAGGAAAATAAGAGAAAAAAATAAATGTGAGAGAAAGTTGAATGTGAGAGAAAAATATGATGAGAATGTATGATGAGAGAGAAAATGTGATAGCAAAGAATAAAAAGAGAGAAAGTGTGATGAGGAAAAATGAGAATAGAGGCTGTGATGGGAGAGAGCATGATGAAAGAGGATGAGAAAGAAAATATGATGAGAGTGAAAGTGTGATGAGAGTGAATGAAGAGAGAGAAAGTGTGATGAGATAAAATGAGGAGAGTGTGTGTGATGAGAGAGATTAAGGAGAGAGAATGTGTGATGAGAAAAAAATGAAAAAACGGAGTGTGATTGGAGAAAAAGTATGGCGAGAGAGGATAAGGAGAGAGATGTTGGTGCAATATCCCTCAAGTCAAGGTTGACCAAGCTTGAGTTGGCTCAAGCTTGAGTTGTGATGTTTGGGTTTCGATTTTTGGTAATACATGGAGATGATATGATCAAGATTGGAGATTGCAAGAGCAATCGTCCGAACTGGAGGTTAGGCAAAGGCAAGTCCAGCAGGAAGGTTAGCAGAAGTTGAAAATTCAAGTGGGTCAATATTGACCAGACACTTGGTGGTGGAAGTCCTAGTGAGTGAAGCCAGGTAGTTAAGGAAAATTCTAGTGAGTGAAGCCAGGTGAAAGCCCTAGTGAGTGAAGATAGGACCAAGGAAAATCATGATGAGTGAAGTCAGGTGAAAGTCCTAGTGAGTGAAGCTAGGCAGATGGAAGGACTTAGTGAGTGAAGCCAGGTAGTTGGAAGTCCTGGTGAGTGAAGCTAGGTAGTTAAGGAAAATCCTGGTGAGTGAAGCCAGGTGAAAGTCCCAGTGAGTGAAGCTAGGCAGATGAAAAGACCTAGTGAGTGAAGCCAGGCACATGGAAATCCAGGTGGGTCAAGGATGACCGAATACCTGGTGTTGGGAAGTCCAAGTAGGTCAAAGGATTGACCGAATACTTGGCACAAGGTGAAAAGTCCAAGTGGGTCAAAGGTTTGACTGGACACTTGGTGAAGAAGTCCCAACATATCAAGGTTAACTGGATGCTAGGCATGAGGAGTCCCAACAGATCACGGGTGACTGGATGTTGGGTTTAGGAACCTTGGACTTGAATTAGGCAAGTCAAAGGTTGGTCAATCAATTAACCGATCGATTGAACTGGAGCCTGATCGATCAATCGATCGATTGGGAGTGTGCTGCGAATGGAGGTTGGCCCAATCGATCAACCGATCAATTGGAAAGCAATGTCGCGAGCACAGAGGGGTTTTCAATCAATCAACAGATCGATTGGCCATCCCCAATCAATCAGCCGATCGATTGGGGCTGGATTTCTCGCCTAGACTCGAGGAAGGCAGAATCAATAGATCAATCGATTCAGGCCTTTTCCAACAAGAGCACAGAGGCGCTCTGAATCGATCAGTCGATCGATTCAAGCCTCCCTAATTGATTGGTCAATCGATTGGGATATGACTGTTGCGCAGGAAGCAACTGATGGACGACTGAGATGACGCTGATCTAATGTGACAATCGATTGGGAGCAAACCCAATCGATTGGGAGCCCTAGGAGCGCAGAGTATAAAGTCATGGCGAGCTTTCTTCTTCGCATCTCTTCTTCTCAATCTTCACATGAGCTCTCACCATCTTTTCGCCAGTTCTTAAGTTTCTTGGGGATAAGTGTTGTTACACTTTCAAGAGTCATGGGGTGATCTACAACAATAAGATCAAGCAAGAAAAGGTTTTTATTTATACACTTGTGCATTTTTATCTTGTTTGAGTGCATCTTGTTGTGAGGAGATTGTAAGAGATTTCTCCACCTCTGGTAGTTATCGAGAAGGAGTGTTTTGACAGTGGAGTGTGTGTCGTGTGTGGATCCTTGGATTAGTCACCTCTTTTTAAGGTGGATACCAAGTAAATCCTTGTTTTAGCATTGTAAGTTTTGCTTCGAGTTCTATCCACTACATATCATCATCACAAAGCAAGTCAACAAGCACGCGACGAGCTATTCACCCCCCCCCCCTCTAGATACAAATTGACCCTAACAAGTGGTATTAGAGCGAGGTCACTCTTCATCAGAATCATCGCCGGAAAGGGCAATGAGCTAGAGGTTGAAAAAGTTGAAGCCGAATTTCAACAAGTCAAAGATTTCAAAAGAGTTTAATTTCAAATGGAATTCCGATATGGATTCGGATATGACACAATGATGCCTCCATCATACACATCGACAAGCTTTGATTCTTGGAAATCAAGAATAAAAAACTTCTTCATGATGGATAAACTCTTAAGAAGAGAAAATGGAGCAAGGAGCATATTCAAAGAAGCGAGGCTAATAACAAAGTGACGAAATTATTGGTCAACATTTTGCTGAGCATTGAAGATGCCAAGGAGGTATGGAGAAAATTGGATAAAATTCATGAAGAACCCTCCACTGCACCAATTCAAGAGGAATTTAAAGAGGGCGACTCATTGGAACAAGAGGAAGAGGACTCAGAAATTGAGAGATACTCAACATCTGAAGAAGTCAAGCAAAATCAATTGGAGCAGTGGAGGGAGTAGAGAACAATTCTCCTTAATTCTCTGTAAAAAATAAATTAAATGGTTTTTAATTTTCATCTTTTTAAATAGTTAGAATTTTTTTTTAACTTTTAAATGAATCCCATTTTTAATGTGATCAAAAGGGGGAGTATAGAACAATTTTCTACTTGCAAAAAGGTTATTTTTTTCTTTTTTGAAAAAGAATCTTTTTGTAAAAATTCTTTTGTAAAATTTTTCTAGCAAATTTTACATAGAAAATTTTTCTTACTTGCAAATTTTTCTTACTTACAAAAATTTAGAAATTTTTCCTAACTTAACTTAGGTTTGATCACATCAAAAGGAGGAGATTGTTAGTACCCCGTGATAGTTTTGATGTGATCAACCAAGTTAAGTTAGGTCCTATTAGTATTTACCATGTGTCTAAGTGTACAGGAGCTTAGGAGAATAGGAAGTTGAGCGGAAGACGTGGCTAGTGAGAAGGACGACATGGGAGAGAGCCGACGAGCTGCCTCTGAGGGATAAGGAACTGCAAAAGAGTACACCGGCGAACGAGAAGGGTGCGCGTGGCTGTCCGAGGGATGAGAAGTTGGAGCGAAAGCCTGCTCGAGGAGAAGACCGTAAATTGGGTTCAGGTGAGCCCTATTTTGGTTGGCCGACATCACCCAGGTGATCGGAACAGCAGGAGAGCAAGAGAAGGTTGAAAATGCTGCTGGAGGCTCCTTCAAAGGGAGTTGAAGGCTCCTTCAAGACGCCTCCGTGTAACGCTCGAAAATTCTCAAAACTATTTTAGAAATATAGTATGATTTTTCTGGGATTTTTAGATATTTTTCCGGAATTTTCCGAGTAGCGGAAGCAGCAAAAATAATTAGAATCGCAAAATAGCTTAGGCGGGAATCGAACCCGGAACCCCTCGGATCCGATAACTTTTAGTTAGCCTTAGTAACCGGTGAACCTAGCAGGGTCGTGCTGAAAGAAAGAGGAATCAATTATATTTATATTAGAGTTGGGTTCAATTATCCACTTAATATAAATAGAAGAGTTAGGTTGGGTTTGGTTTATTTTAGAATTTGGTTCGGCAAACTCCTCCCCTCCAAACCCTCACGCCGAACACCCTTCTTCTCTCCTTCTCTCGGCGCCAACCACAAGGAAGACCTAGGGTTCTCTCCCTAGGGCCCCAAGAACATCTTCCGGCGATAACTCTGGCACGAGGACACTCTCCTTCGCGAGGGGAACGCTTAGACGCGAGAAGATCGTCGAGAAGTCGTCTCCACCGGAATTCTAGCGAATAGAATTGTAAGGAAATTAGCGTACGAGGTAAGAAACCCCTCACCTACAGTATAAGTAGCTCCGTTTGGGTTTTCTAGGCATTAGTTTAGCTATATGCTGATTTTTATCGACGCATAGCGTGAAATTGACCCTCCTCGCAGGTTTAGGAATTTAGTGAGCACTTCTAGATGGGCCAGACACGTAATCCCTCTTCAGTGGGGGTTTCTAGACGTTGTCGGGTGCCTAGAAGTGGTCTCCCTAATAGAGAGGAGAATTGGGGCACACTAAGTGTTCGATAAAATAGCTAGTTAAGTAAAAATGTAAATTAGGCATTTTAACAGCTTAGTTGAATGCATTAGAAGCATCTAAATCAGTAAATCAGTTTATTCTAGCTTATATGGGACTACGGTCCAATGGGTGGGCTCCCACAGTCGCCTCTGGGTTCAGACAACCTAGCTCTAGGTTCAGATAACCTAGAAACAGCAATTTAGAACAGTTTTACTATACTCAGTATTTTACTCTTCAGTTGGCACTGTACCGGATTAGATATCCATTGGGTTGGACTCCCACAGTTGTCCCTAGGTTCAGATAACCTAGTAAACCCTACTAAATTCGGGATTTGCAAACCCGGGTTTAGTTAGGGATGCCGGGCCCAACAGCACATGATTATTATTTTGATCTACTATGCTATTAGTTTTCAAAACTCATAAAATCAGTTATGTTAGTTGAGTTTGATTTCAGCTTCAGGTTAGCTTCAGTTAGCTTAGTTCTCTATTATTGTTCTATGTGATTAGCTTGCTATGCCATGTTTCAGCTTACATGTTCAGTTATTTCAGTTTATGCTTGCAACCAGAGTATGCCATGCCAGTACATGTTTTCAAATAGCATTCTTTAAAGGCATGTTTGCATCATTGCATGTTTTAGTGGGGTAGTTGGTTTCTTACTAAGCTTTAAGCTTACAGATTCTACTTTCCTTGTACTGCAGATAAAGGTAAAGGGAAAATGGACTAGCAGAGGAAGCTAGAGTTTAATGCAAAGATGGTGTGTGTGGCAGGAACTGGAATAAAAGATCCTCAGGGGTTTTAGCAAGCTTAAATAGTTGAATTCTTAGTATTCTTCTTTCATGCATTTTTAGACCTTAGAATGTTTAAACCATGGGAGATTTATTTAGTTTGTTAGTAATTATGTTAGAATGCTGGTTAATAGTTGCTAGAATATATTCCAATTGATTTTAGAATTTGTTGTGTGAGGTTTTGGCACGCCAGAGTGCTGAAATCAGAGTTTCAGGGTGAAATCAGAACCCAGATCGATCTACAGATCGATCTGGAGTCGAGTTTTGCCACTAGATCGGTCAGCTGACCGATCCATGCGCGAACAGAGAGTTGGCGTCTGTTATGGATCCGTCAGCCGACCGATCCATGTGCGAACAGAGAGCACAGACGCTCACTGATCGGTCAGCCGACCGATCAGTGAGACACTGGATCGATCTGCCGACCGATCAGTGTGCTCCTGGATCGGTCAGTAGACCGATCCAGCCGCATACAGAAGCTTTATAACTTATGGATCGGTCAGCCGACCGATCCAGAGCCTTCTTCCGTGCCAGTATCAAGCTGGATCGATCACGGGATCGATCCGACAGCCCAATCGATCCATGGATCGATTGAAATGCCTGATTACAGCTAGTAGGACATCCGAGAGGCATAGATTATCTTCCCTAGCATGTGTACAACTCCTAGGTACACCTAGAATATTAAGTTCAGATTTTCCAGTAATCAGTTTAGCAAAATTTTAATAAATCCATATTTCCGCAATAGTAATTTAGCACAGCATAATGTAACGATCGACCTCGTAGCCTAGTCAGTAGGAGGTGGGTCGTTACACTCCGCGCGCCTCCGCATCATCACTGTGGAAGGCACCTTTTATGGTTGGAAGGCGCCTTCGATGAACAGTACGAAGGCGCCTTCCAGCCCTATGAAAGGCTCCTTTGACCAGGCTGATTTTAGCCAGTACCAAAGGATAAAGCTTTATCCTTTGGCGTCTCATTGGAGGCGCCTTCTAGCCCTATGGAAGGTGCCTTCAAGGCACGGATAAGATTTTCCAGGGGCTATAAAAATACCCCTGGACCTTGGAAATACAACACAACTCCTGTATTTTTTTCCTAGTAATAGTCTGAGTAATTAACGAGTACAAGAGGCTTCTCCGCCTTCACCGAAGGAGATTTTTAGAGCTTTCATTTATCCTTGGATTAACATCCACCTAGGTTGTAACCAAGTAAAACCCGTGCCTCTTCCTCCATTTTTCTTGTTGTTTATTTTAACTATACTATTGCTGCTAATTTAAGTTGAACGGTTGAGAAAGGTGATGTTTTAATTTTTGATAGATAAAATCACCTCCCTCTTACTAGCCCTACTGGTCCCAACATTGAGGTTAAGGCTTGATAGATTGGAGAAGACCCTAAAGAGAATTGAAAATATTTTTAAGGGTCAAAATGAGCATAACCTAGGCATAGGAACACAAAGGCCATTCAATGGTTATAGAGGTTTGGGATACAAACCTAAGACTAAGAAGTCTTAAAATGCATGAACCCCTAGTTAGGGCAAAGGCCATTCAATGTTCATAAGTCTTAAAATGCCTAGATAAATATGCATGAACCCCTAGTTAGGGCAAAATCAAAATCTACATCTCATAAAGAATCATAAGATGACTTGTATGTAGTTTAATACACATTAGATGAAAGTGAGATGCTAGGATGATGAACAAAACTCAAGATTCTAATTTAGTGTATCTTTTTGAGTTTTAGGTTTATCAAAAACATAGTTATGTGTTTTCCAATCATTGGGAAAGCTAATGTACAAGTTATGTGCATTTAGCCCAAAGAATATGGTTAGAAATTAGTTTTGAAAATGATTTTAAAATACTTTTGGAAAACCTTGGTGAAGGCAATTTTTTGATAGTAATCACCATTGTATAGTTAAACATAAACTTGGAAGAAACATTAAAGTTTTTACAAGTTTCTAATTTTGTGTTAATCTTTGAAAATAAGATGTATTTTCTTAAAAAAAGTAATTTTTCCATGAAAATGTATGCCTTATATAATGTTTACAAGAATTTTCATGATTTTTTTAAAATTTTATAGAATTTTTGGGGTATTTCTGAATTTTGTTGAAATTGGATTTCAGGAAATTAGAAATCCAATCGATCAGCCGATCGATTGGGAGGTATCAATCGATTAACCAATCAATTGAGATTGAGTTTCTCATGAGCAGAGGCTCGTGAAATCAATCAGCTGATTGATTCAACTCTACTGGATCGATCAATTTAAGTAGCTTTTTCGCGAACAGAAGCTCGCAGAATCGATCATTGGATCGATTGAATAGGCTTCAATCAATTGAGTCTCAACTTCAATCGATTGAGAAGGCTGAATTTGACTGTAAAAGTCTGATTTCAGTTCGTTAAGCTATTTTCAGTCATGTTAATCATTCCTAACCCCTTAAAATACATTTATATACATTTAAGGGGAGTTTTCATGATGAAAACAAGAATGGATTGATTAAGGAAGACTAAATTAGAGTTTAGGATGAGATTTAGTTTCAATATTGATATTTGAACCTCAAAACTTCAAAAGTTTAGGTTTCCTAAAGTTTTACGAACTTCAAGTCATTGTTGGTGTAATGACATAAGTTTGAAGCGTGTTTTGGAGGGGAAGCTACTCCTTAAAGACATGAAAACCTATTTCTCACAAACTTTTTAAGGGAGTTAAACCTTCATTGTGGTGAATGCTCTAGGATGAGCATTTTGAAGAGGGTTAATGATCAAGGGTGAGCATTGGAGACAATGGAGGGTATGAAACCTTCATCATAGTGTTATGAACAACATGCGAGGTTGTGAACAACGTATGAGTAACTCTTCAGGGGAAGAATTTTTGATGTGTGCCAAAGAGGGAGAATGTAGGGCTTAAGTTAGGCCTTTGTTACCCAAAGGGGGAGTTTGCCCTCTAGGATAGGGAGAGAATGAAGAAAACCCTCATTCATGCTTTGGCATGAAGAAGAAGTTGATGCTATAGGATTAGCCTAACTTAAATGTATTGTCAAATATCAAAAAGGAGGAGATTGTTGATGTAATATCGCTCTGGTCAAAGTTGACCAGGTTGAGACTGTTGAGGAGACTAAGCTTGAGTTGACTCAAGCCTGAGTCGTGATATTTGGGTTTCGATATTTGGCAATACATGGAGATGATATGATCAAGATTGAAGATTGCTGGAGCAATAATCCGAATTGTAGGTTAGGCAAAAGTAAGTCCAATAGGAAGGTTGGCAGAAATTGAAAATCTAAGTGGGTCAGTGTTGACCGAAAACTTGGTGGTGGAAGTCCTAGTAAGTGAAGCCAGACAGTTAAGAAAAATCTTGATGAGTGAAGCCAGGATAAAGCTCTAGTGAGTGAAGCTAGGTAGAAGGAAAATCCTGGTGAGTGAAGCTAGGTGAATATCCTACTAAGTGAAGCTAGGCAGATGGAAGGACCTGGTTAGTGAAGCCAGGTAGTTGGAAGTCCTGGTGAGTGAAGTCAGGCAGTTAAGGAAAATCCTGGTGAGTAAAGCCAAGTGAAAGTCCTAGTGAGTGAAGCTAGGCAGATGGAAAGACCTGGTGAGTTAAGCTAGGCACATGGAAATCCAGCTGGTTGGTCAAGAATAACTTGACACCTAGTGTTGGAAAGTCCAAATAGGTCAAAAGATTGACTGGATACTTGGCACAAGGTGAAAAGTCCAAGTGGGTCAAAAGTTTGACCGGACACTTAGTGAAGAAGTCCCAGCAGATCAAGGTTGACTGGATGCTAGGCATGAGGAGTCCTCACAGATCATGAGTGACTGGATGTTGGGTTTGGAAACCTCAGACTTTAATTAGGCAAGTCAAAGGTTGGTCAATCGATCAATTGATCGATTGAACTGGAGCCCAATCGATCAATCGATCGATTGGGAGTGTAGTGCGAGTGGAGGCTGGCCCAATCGATCAATCGATCGATTGGGAAGCAATGTCGCGAGCACAGAGGGGTTCCCAATCAATCAGTAGATCGATTGGTCATCCCCAATCAATCAGCTGATCGATTGGAGCTGAATTTCTCGCGTGGACGTGAGGAAGGTTGAATCGATAGATCAATCGATTCAGGCCTTTTCCAGCGAGAGCACAGAGGCACTCTGAATCGATCGGTCTATCGATTCAAGCCTCCCCAATTGATTGGGATATGACCGTTCCACAGGAAGTGAGCGATGGATGACTGGGATGGCACTAATCTGACATGACAATGGATTGGGAGCAAGTCCAATCGATTGAGAGCCCTAGGAGAGCAGAGTATAAAGTCGTGGCAAGCTTTCTTCTTCGCATCTCTTCTTCCCGATCTTCACACGAGCTCTCACCATCTTTCTGCTAGTTCTCGAAGCTTCTTGGGGATAAGTGTTGTTACACTTCCAAGAGACAAGGGGCGATCTACTTCAACAAGATCAAGCAAAGGAAAGGTTTTTATTTATACACTTGTGTATTTTCATCTTGTTTGAGTGCATCTTGTTGTGAAGAGATTGTAAGAGATTTCTCCACCTCCGGTAGTTACTGAGAAGGAGTATTTTGATAGTGGAGTTTGTGTCGTGTGTGGATCTTGGATTAGTCTACTCTTCTTGAGGTGGATACCAAGTAAGTCCTTGTGTTAGCGTTGTAAGTTTTGCTTCGAGTTATATCTGTTGCATATCATCATCATGAAGTAAGTCAACAAGTGCGCGACGAGCTATTCACCCCCCTCTAGTTACAAATTGACCCTAACAAGAGAAAAGTATGATGGGAGACAATGAAGAGAGAAAAAGTATTATGAGAGAAAATAAGGAGAGAGAGTGTATGATGAGAGAGATTGAGGAGAGAGAAAGTGTGATGATAGAATAAGGAGAGAGAAAGTATGACGAGAGAGAACAAAGAGAGATAAAGTGATATGAAAGAAAAAATGAATAAATATATTAAGGATATTTTCATCTAAACTTTAATTCTTATTCCCATCAAAACCCAATGGAGGAGGTGAGTTTTATCAATAGCCAAGTTTTTAGATTTCATTTCAAAATTTTAATTTCATTCTCATCAACCAAACACAAGGTTTAGGAATAAATCCATTCCCTCATTCCCAAACCCTAAACCAAATGCTATCTAAAAAGAGAGCATGTTTTTCTAAAAAATTTAACATCGTACAAATTTCGATCTAGACATATCTAATGTCTAATCCTGAATACAACATATGCATTTCAATCTGACCTTAAACAGATTCAATAAATGGTGGATTCATTTACTTTGATCATTACATAAATGATCTAATTTTGACACAATTATTAAGGTGACTTAACTTATGTGTATGTCTATATTCATAACTACATAAGCTATCTCATAAGTAACGGTTTTACCTCTATTTATACTTAGCAAATATCCATGCGAGTGGACCAATCTCAACCTGCAAACATGCTCATCGAGACGTTAATCCACAAGGTAACAAAGTATACACTGAATAGATCATAACATTTTACAACATGTTACATTTTATGAAGTCACAAAGACTTTCCATATCCTTGAAATGACTCTTTAGTCATTGACATAGTAAAAGGATTTGCAAGAATATTACGGTATAAGTACCCCAAATAAGTTTTGATGTGATCAACTGGGTTAAGTTAAGCCCTGTGGTATTTTGATCCTTGTATCTAAGTGTGCAGGAACTTAACAATACAAGAAGTCGAGTGGAAGACACAGCTAGCGATAAGGATGACACGGGAAGTGAGTTGACAGACTTAGTGCATCTGACGGATGAGGTGCTATGTAAAAGTACACCGGTGGAGCAGAAGAACATGAGCGGCGCTTCTGAGGGATGAGAAGTCGGAGAGAAGAATGCTCGAGGAAAATGTCGGAGTTAGGTTCGCGTGAGCTCAATTCTAGAAGGCCAAAAGATCACCCAAACGTCTAGAGAAGAAGGCAGCAACCGGAGAAGGTGTCGGACGGTCAGCAAATGGTTGACCGATCTTGGTGCCCAGACCAGTTTGGTGACGAAAGGGCGCCTCAACATAGTGGATCAACTTTGGGTCCACGTCAATAGCAGTTCGAGCGCTCTGAACGGGTCCAGGCGTCCGAGAGTGGATAAATTCTTATCCCTTTATAGTTGTTAAACAGAATGAGACAACCATCTACACAACCACCTAGGGGCTCTCGGATCATTTCACATCATCAAATTGTCACTTCGACCAGTGAGCCTATAAAAGGAGATTTGGTGCTCGATATTTATTACAACATTTTCTGTACTTCAAATTTCAATTTTGTTTCCAAAGTTCTGTGCTTCCAACAAATTTTATAAGTGCTTTCAACGTCTTGGATTAACAACCTCTTCGATTATAACCAAGTAAAAATTAGTAGCCTCTTTTAATTTATGGAATATATTTTTTTTATTAAAGTGTTTATCTTAATTAAAGTTGAAATTCTCAAGAAGGGTATTCTTATCTTTTCAAGGTAATTCACCTCCCCACTTGCCAGCCACATGGCGCCTACAAGTGGTATCAGAGTCAGGACTCTTCAGAAGGACTAGCCATCGACCGAAGTAAATAAGAAATGGCCGGAGCTAACATCTACCCACTAGTGTTAGAGGGGGAGTTCACATTTCGAAACATCGAATGAAGATATACTTTAAAACTGATTTCAATATTTTACTAATGATTAAGTATGATTTTGAAATGTCCAAAATCGAAGAAGGAAAATAACTTGAGGAGCATCGATGAACTGAAAAGTCGCACAACAATTTTATGGCTAATGGTAAGGTTGAGTTCCACGTTATGAACATTTTGCATGCTCAAGAACTCGACAGAATCGACAACTACAAAAGTACAAAAGAACTGTGGGAAAAATTCTTAAAGCTACATAAAGAAGTCAAATCCGACTCCTCGATGGATACTAATTCATCTTTAGAAGAGTCTGAGACGAGGAGATTGCCGAACTATCATTAATAGCTAAATATCTACCTGAAGACAACAAAGAAAGCTCGCCCGAGATGAGCATCGACGAAGGGGGAGTTACGTCAGAAGAAAGCAACATGATAGCGGGAGCGTCGGACAACTAAATTGACATGGTATGTAAGGTATGTCAGCTTCCTCTTGTTCAAATATTTGAGTGTATTAAAATGCCAAGTAAATCCCTATGTAAATTATGAACCAAGGTTGTCTCCTTGAAAAAGGTTAATCTTGACTTAGAAAGCAAAATAGACAACACATGCCTAAAAGAAGAATTTAAGAAATTAATAGTTGAAAATACAAAATTAAAAGATAAAATAGAAATTCTAGAAAAGAATAATTTATGCTCAAATTTTTTACATGATCCATAAAGAAATTTTAAATATCATCAAAGACTTAATTGGTATTTACAAAACCATAGTGGCCAAATTACAAAAGTAGATAGAAAATTAATTCTCAGATTTTTTTTAGAGTGTTAGTCATTATTTATGTATCACTTAGAATTTTTTATAAATTTATTTTCAATATTTACCCCTATTTTTAGTGTGATCAAAGGGAAGAAATTAGAGGGGTCAAAGTTAGGACTTATTTGTAAAATCTTAGTTGAACTTAAATTGCTTGATTCATGTCAATTTATTTTTCTTAAATATATTGATTGATTTACTTTTGCAAAATATTTAGTTAATATAGTAGAAAATAATTTATTTTGGATATCAAAGTCTGGCTTAACTCAATAATTTAATTTCTATGCAGGCTAGAAAATTAATTTGATTGATTTATTTTTTTAAATCAATTATTTCATTAACTTTCTGATCATAATTTTTTACTCTAAATTTTATCTATGACAAATAGTAATATGATCTACTAATAAAAAAGTTTTTAAATTTTTTTGAGCAATATATTATTTTTCATGAATTTTTCTCGAATTCATTTTTGAAATATTCAATTTTTGTCTGATAAAATATTTTGTCCTCTCTCAACAGAAATTATTTCAAAATTTTCTGACTAATAATTTATTTTCTACAAAATTTTTATCAAAATATTAACTTTTAATATTAGAAATTCTCAAAAAGTCATTATTTGAAAATTTAATTTTTTCTACTGATAAAATCATGATTTTATATACATAGAAAAAGTTATAAGATTTATTGAGCAAAAAAATCAATTTTTAAATATTTTTTATAGAAATTACATCTGACTAGACAAAATAATTTAATAATAATTAAAAAAAAGTAGATCCGTTACCTTAGTGACTCCTTAGTACTAACCACACAGATATGGAGAGAGGTGAATGCAGGTATACATGTCATAGGTGCATGGTGGGGTAAACCCCTTGTCACGCCCCAGAGGAGTCCCTGCCCGAAGAAATTTCGGCAGCACCTCCCCTGTACCGGTGACAATCTGAAGCATTTCTACAGACATAATATACCTCAGCCACATGCGGCTGGAATCATAACAATAAAAGAAAACAAACACCACGCAGTTAATATCAAATTCAGCCTCGGCTGTACCAAAACCAAAACACAACAAAAACTGACATAAACCAAACACAAAACTGCTAGCCGGCTAGGCTTACACAACCAACAACATAACACCCGGAAACAAAATCAGAACATAAATCGAAATACAGAAATTTCATATACCAAGATAAAACAACAGAAAGGCAGCGATATGTCTTCTGATGTGACGCGGGGACCAGCAGACAGGATGCTCCAAGCGACACCATAAATAACCTGGTACCTGAAAAGATAGTGTCCACGGGGGTGAGTTCAACAACTCAGCGAATACCAATAGACATGCCTAGTAAGATATATCTAACAACAATAAACATGGAATACAGCTTCCTAATCATATATATAGGAAAGATGCAAAACTGAAAAATAACTGAGGAAGCTGTACTCACCAGGAACTCCTATCCTGATCTAAAGGGTCATCAAACCGATACGCAGTATGTCTCCTGTATGCATGTCAAACAAATGCATCCACCAAAATGCAGCAAACACAAACTAATAAAGGCAATCAATGCATATGATGCTAATGATGGGTCCCGGTGCTAGTCAATCCTCTCACACAAATGGCGAGACCGAGTGGGTAGGACTATGACGTCACTACCCCCGATGAGTGACCGAGTGGACGGGATGTTGTAGTCCTGTGACCCCAAATCATAAATGGGGAGCTCGATGCTCATCTCCAGACACGATGACGGGAGGAAATCACGGCCACACTGAGTCACCGACCAACGGAGCCAAACAGAGTCCACCATACCACCGCTACACTAAATGCCGAACAGAGGAATCGGATCACGGCTACCGAGTCATATGACCAACGGGCAAAAGAACCGCCACACACCTGCCTGATATACCACTAAACCATGAGTGGGGGTGTGTGCAGTATATGTAACTGGCGATGGGCTCAACCATAGTGGAGCCGACAATCGCACAGCATGCAATCATGATGCATGTCAGTATGCATAGCAAAAATTGATCAACATAACCATATCCATATATACAAAATGGGTACTGTAAAAGCGATGGTCACATACCAAAATCTAGAGTACACAGGTCAGATAGAATATCAAAGCATATGTCCCGAACATAACAAGTATGGTATATCCTGATCAGCATAGAAAAATCCATATATATATAATATGGGTACCACAGTATCAGTAGGTCAAATCCACGGATCCAGGATATACAGGTCCTCTCTGGTATAACAACCTAGATCCTAAACATATCCCCCTTCTACAACCTATGTACCAACAATATGCACAGATCAAAGAACAAGGTCTAGGTACACGAACCATATATGACAAACAAACATAGGTACACAAGCCAGTCATGGCATAAAAACCTAAGTATCAGATAATCTAGATACACATGACTAAAACTAATCCAGAACCTAGTCCTAATCTCAGTAAAACATGGTATGTCACTTACTCTAGAAACTAAGATACATAAGGTAATAAAGTACTCATGGCAATAAGATACTCATGGCAACAAATCATGTGATATAAGCACGAATACATCACAGGCGACAAACCTAACATGCTATGGATATCAAACAGTGACATACCAAAGACAAACATGTTCATTGCTTGTAGTTATAAAGTACTATGCATATCCAAAGACAATATCATAAATGATAAGTCAAGAGGTACCCGCCTCCAATAAGAGGATCGTATCCTGTACAATCCGATGTCAAGATGCTCGTCTCGCGTCAAAGTCCTGTAATACATGTATACCGATTTAGCTAATTACATATAAATTAATTAGCTAGATCCAATCTCCGAGAAGCTAATCTAAATCCAAATCCAATTATAAATCTTAATTTGGAGCATCTAACTCCTCAATCAAATCAGAACAATTAACTACTAGGTGTCATCACTCTACATCAACCCGAAAGCTGAATAAAACTCGCCTCAATCTCTACACATAGCCCTTCATGAATTGCTGCCAGAAAGGGTAGCCGAAACCAAATGGAGCTGCTGTCATCCAACTAAAATTCTCCAAATATAATTCCTATATTCCAAATCAAACCAAAATTAACAGCCAGCTAAGTATAGATCAATCACCCAGAACTCCGATAAATTTAAAGTTGTACCTGATCTAACAATACCTAACCCTTTCCGGCGATAGCTCACGGCAAATCGACGAGCCCGCTGAATTAGGATTTAGACTATGCTTGATATGGCTGCCAGCAAAATCACAACCACCCTGGGTCAATGTCAAATCGTGGTGAGGGTCAGTGCTAGAGCTTGGAAAGGTGGAGCCTGCTGTGGCTGTGCCGGTGATGAAGAGTCTCAGCGCTGGCGTGGTCAAGGCCAAGAGGAGGCGATCGGCAATGGCGCGCAGAGGAAGAACTATGGCACAGTGAGGAGCAGCGACACTGGGATCTCCACGGTGAGGGGCAACAGGCGCCGGTGACTAGCAAAGGCACGAGCACAGAGGAGGCGGCCGACAATCGCTTGGCGTCGCTACGCTGGATAGTGCAGGAAGAAGTCTCGACCGGCGGCAAGAAAAATCTAGGGCACAGCGGCTGGAGGAGGCAGGCGGCACTGCGGTTGGCGACGCCGTCGAGTGGAGAAGCCGCGACCGAGAAGATGGCTAGGGCTCAAACGGCGTCGGCCAGAAGAGGAAGAGGAATGGGAGAACCGGCGGAGGAAGAGAGGAAAGGAGGAGGAGGGGAAGTGCGGCGCCGACTAGGAGGAGACGGCGTCAAGAGATTAGGGCACGCACAGATTCGGCGGAGGAGGAAAGAAATAAGAGTAAAAGAAAAAGCAAATAAAAAGGAAAAGAAAAACAACTTTTCCTCACTTAAATGGGGTACCTTAAACATGCTTTCCCGGGGCCCAGTTTTATCCCCGTAAACTCATCCATACGATCTCCAAAAAATTCCCAGAAAATTTTCAAAAATTCCGAAAAATTCTCTTATCAATATTCGCCTATTTTCGGTATTTTACACCCCTGGTCATCAGTTCTTGAGAATTGACCCCTGGCCATTACGTTAGAGATATTATGCATCCACCATCTGCGCTATGCCCTAAGGGCAACAAAATAATTTAATAGCTTATATGAATCATGGTTATTAGTGAAAATTTTATCACCATTATGGATTATTGTGTTTGACCATGGCAAAAATTTTAAGAACGTTTCAATTAATAAAATACATTTTAAAATTATTTTTTTTTAAAAAATGGTTTTTAAGTAAAAAAAATTCAAATATTTGGAAAGTAATTTCTAAAATTTTTCAGAGTGTTAGTCACTATTTATGTATCCCTTAGAATTTTTTTAAAATTTATTTTTAATATTTACCCCTATTTTTAATATGATTAAAGGGAGGGAAATTAGAGGGGAAAAGTTAGGACTTATTTATAAAATTTTAGTTGAACTTAAATTGCTTGATTCATGTCAATATTTTTTGTTAAATAAATTTTTTATATCTATTTTACACTAACTTTAACTGGGATTGATGCTTATCAAAAGGGAAAGATTTTAAGTACTCCGAGTATGTTTTGATTTGATTAACCTGGTTAAGTTAGGTCATGTGGTGTTTTCATCCATGTGTCTAAGTGTGCAGCAACTTAGGAACACAAGAAATCGAGCGGAAGACACAAGTAGCTAGAAGAATGACATAGGAAGCAAGTCGATGGGCTCGGTGCATCCAAGGGACGAGGTACGACAGAAGAGTATACAAGTGGAACGAGAAGGATGCGTGCGACGCTTCCGAAGGACGAGAAGCCAAAGCAGAAGACTTCTTGAGGAGAAGGCCGGAGTTGGGTTCGGGTGAGCTCAATTTTGATAGGCCGAAAGATCATCCAAGCATCCGTAGTAAATGGCAGCGACTGAAGAATGCGTCGGACGGTCAGTGAATGACTGATCGATTTGGGTGTCCAAACCAGTTGGTCTAAACCCCCGGACCGTCCTAGTGCTTGGACCAGTTTGGTGCCAAAAGCGCGCCTCAATGCAGTGGATCAACTTTGGGTCCACGTCAGTAGTGGTCCGAGCGCCCAGAGCAGGTCCGGATGCCTAGGAGAGGATAAATTCTTATCCCTTTGCCATTGCGAAGTGGATTGAGATGGCTAGCTGGGCGACCAGCTGGGGGTGGCCAAATAGGGCCCAGGCGCCCAAATCACGCCACGTCATTAAATAGTCACTTCGACTAGTGAACCGATAAAAAGAGCCTTAGTGCTCGAGATTCATTACAATACTTTCTATACTTCAAATTTCAATTCCATTTTTAAAGTTTTGTGCTTCCAACGCTTGTAAGCGGCTTTTCCTCCTACAACGAAAGGAGAATTTTATTAGTGCTTTCAACGTCTTGGATTAACAACCTCCCCAATTGTAACCAAGTAAAACTCGGTAGTCTTTTTTAATTTATGCAATATATTATTCATTTATTAAAGTGTTTGTCTTAATTAAAGTCAAAATTCTCGAGAAGGGTATTATTGTCTTTTTAGGGCAATTTATCCCCCTTTTGTCAGCCACATGGGACCTACAGGTTGTACTCAAGAGCTATCTATTTCTTGTCAACAATATCTCTTACAAAATTATACTTAATTTCTATATGTTTGCCTTTGTTGTGATATTTGGGATCTTTGAAAAAAGGTATAGCAGCCTGACTGTCACAGTACATTGTAATAAGACTTCTACTATCTTCATCAATCTTTAGATGCTTCAGAAACCTTTTCAACCAGACAACTTCTTTCACATCCGGTGTGTAAACCACACAACTTCCATTGTCGACAAGGCTACACAAGCCAATCCATATAGTTTCTATTGTCAACAAGGCTATATAAGCCAAGCCACACAGCTTTCATTGTCAACAAGGCTACATAAGTCTGCTTCTTGCTATTCCATGAGATGACACCTCAATTTAGCAAGTCAGATGTGGATTTTCTGTCATCAAGGTTTCCCGCGCAATTTTCTTCTATATAACCCTTCAGGCTTATCTTAGATCCTCAAAAATAGATACAATAATATGTTGTTCCATTAAGACATTTGAATATTCTTTTCACTGCTTTCCAATATCTTGATCTTGGGTTTGACTGGGAAACAACTAATTAAGCCAACAACATAATTTATATTAGGCCGAATACACAACATAGTGTATATTAAACTACTAATAGCATTGACATATGATTTTTTCTTCATTTCAGTTATTTTTTCAGGAGTCTTAGGATATAATGTTGCAACCCAACATATTGAAGTGCTATAGTATTGTTACGCTCCGCAAGTGTACGGAAATGTCGCAAGTAATATAAAAGATTATCGTATCCACAGGGACTGGAATAAGCACTAGAAATGTCTCAATGCGAATTAGCTAAACAACTATCCAATTGTTTCAAATGCAAAGTGAAGGTAAACAAATCTAATATTAAAGATCAACAAACAAGAGTTTAGTGTTTTGGGTTATGATAAAGGGAGATTCTAGGAGTTTCGGTTTCTTTGTAAGATTTCTTGAATGTAAATGGTTCACCAATTCTTATCCCTCAATTGCCAAACACTTGTAGAAAGTTGCCGGTTCTCTCTTGCAATAGATAATCGGCTAAGGACTGAGAAATATATCTAAATATGATCAATTAGACGTGAACCTACGTTGTCCTTACACAGAAGCGCACCTATTACTATGCCTTCCTCGGATATCAACATAGAAGCTCACAACTTATTAATCTATCAAGATACAAGAAACTAATCACAAGATCCATCCTACTCTCTTGAATATTCTTATTTCCTCTTCAAGATTATCTCTCAAACGTCCTTACACGGGCTTGCACCTGTCACGTGGATCCCTCGGATGATCGAGTGAGAGTTTATCTTTACAAAGTCCACAAGAAATCCAAACAATCGATCAAGAATGAGAATTAAGCACAAATCACCATTAATCATTCAAGATCTAATTGATACAAGCAAGACAATGTCATTGAAACAAGAAATTGGCAAATCCATAAGAGATTACATCAATCCATCATACAAATACTCCCTTAATCCTAGAATACAAGATCTACTCCATGAATCGAGGAAGAATACCCGTAGAAATAAAGATTACAAGCATTTCTTAAATCTCCAATCCAAGAAACCAAGAAAAGAGGGAAAGAGAAAACTTATCTACGAAGAAGCCTCGTCTTCGGATCCAATCCTTGCTCCGGAGTCGAAATCGTCAAGAACTCCCCTCGAATCGCCCAGAAATCCTCCCAAGAATGGGAGGATACCACCAAATCTTGCCTTCTCCCAAAGGGCGAGAGATCCCCTTTCAATTCATGAAGGAGGGTTTAAATAGAGGAGGAAATCGGGTGCCACACGGCCCCATGACACGGTCGTGTGAGATTCACACGGCCATGTCCAGTTCCTTCTCCGCCAGTGCTACTGCAGTGACTCACACGGCCAGACCTTTCTCTCGAAATGCTACACTGCCAGGTGCACACGCCACCACCGCTTAGCCTCGAAACCTCACACTACTGTAGATCTATACGCCATGTAAGGCATCCGCCTAATTTCTTCAAATCAAGACACACTGCAGTGAGATTCACACGACCATGTCCTCTTCCTTCCTCGTTAAAATTACACGCGTGTGTGGTACATGGCCTGATGCTCTCTCCCTTCAATTCCTTCCAAGCTTGCCCGAGGACGCATAATCTTCACCAATTTCGACTCCTGTGTACAGAAAATGCACAAAAAGCATATCTCCGAACCAAAAGAGTAAATATGCTAAAAGGAAAGCTGGAAGTATAAAAGTGCATAGATCTAGCATGCTCAAAGTATGTAAATGTGCGTAAAAACATGCATAAAAGAGTATATAATCTACGCACATCACACCCCCAAACTTAAACCTTTGCTTGTCCTCAAGCAAATGCTGCAGTCTAAATTCATATGTTCTACAACACATTCATAAAACCTAGTGCACTTTCCTACCTCTATCAAAAAGTTTCATTAACAAGCGTGATCATGAAAACAAGTAAAGTATGGTTCAAGCATAAGAATCTTGTGCACAGTGTAAAAGTAACTCAACACCCTTCAAGTTTCAATCCATGTCCTAGTCAAGTCGTCATCAAATTTGAATTCCTAGTATTTCCAGTGAAAGACAAGTAACCAGTGATAGGCACTTACTCACCATTCACTTGGTTCATATTTCTCAACTAACCCAAGGTCTCAAAGGTGTGCTCAATCTCAAGGGAAGCTAAGCAATCATTTCCCCAGTAACCTAACTCGGTCTCAAAGGGGTGACTTGCTAGATTCCACTCATGACAACTGTTTTTTATATCCTTTTTTTTTTTTATAAGTGTTTGCATTGTGCAAAACTTATTCACAAATGTACTTTTAGCACACATGTTGGGATATTTTGATTTTTCCAAATGAGCTTTAATGATTTGAGCCTCATCCAGTAACCAAAATGAAAGTTGAGAAATCACCATGGAAACCAAGTACTAAGCAAACAAGATGAATCATGACTATTTCAATGACATCAACTATTCAAGCATCAAGCACAAGTGTAGTGAAGATAAAATCCTTAAGGTTGAACCAAAACTAAAACTCATCACCATAAGATTTTTAGCTTATTAATACTTCCCAAGATAGAAAAAAGAACTACACAAAGTTTACTACTAGCATCATTCGAACATCATGAATCAAGACAATAATCGTGCTAACATTTCACTTGAATCCAAGAAAGCATATAAGTGAAGATTTGATGTTCTCAATTTTTTTTTTTTTGCCATGATTATTTCAAAAACAAGCAAAATAAAGCAACAAGTAATGAAAATAAGAACCAACATGAAAAACTAACAAAAACTAAAAACTGAAAACCAAACTAAACAGTACATGACACCCCCCCAGACTTAAACTTTTCATCGTCCCGATGAAATCAATATAGTGGAGGAGGTGGAAAATCAGGAAAATCAGGGAAGAAAAATGCAAAATCTTTAACAAACCATTTAACTTCGTTTCTGAAAAAATTATGATACTCAAACAATTTATCAATATCATCCTGCACAAATCTCATAAAACCTCTAAGATCTTCATGAAATTCCATTTTAGCCTTATAAGCATTCATCATTTTAGAAATCTTATCACACAATTCTCTTTCACTCTTAAAACAATCTTGTAACTTTTTAAATAGTTCCTCCTCCATAAGCTTCTTATTCTCAAGAAATTCATTAGTTGAATCTAAATCACTATGAATATTCTTTAAAGCAGAATTAAGTTCTTGAAACATAAAACTATGAATCTCTTGGTTACCCTTAGAAACATTTCTTGGAGTAAAAGATGACAAAGCTCTAGATTGTTGCCTAGCTAACTTTAAACACCAATTCTCTTTATTATGAATTGTAGTGAAATCGTGATTGGGCAATTTTAAAGGGAAACCATTTTTAATGAATAAACTAAATCCATGCTCTTCATGCTTAATCATTTTCATTGCTAAACATGAATTCAAATCCAATGTACAAGAACTCTCCACCACCTTTAATTCACTCAAATCACATCCTAATATTAAGGCCAATTGAGTAAGTAATCCCCCCAAAATAATAGGTGTGATAGAATTCGATTTCCCTAATTTTGCCAAATGTTTAAGAAAGAAATAACCAGAATTAATTTGAACATTTTCGACCATTGCCCACAAACAATACAAATCTATAAGTCTTACTGATCCCTCTTTGTCCTCCCTTCCAAATATAGTATTTTTCATGAATAAGTAAGCATATTTAAAAATAGGATTGATAATTTGGAAAACTCTAGAATTATGAGGATCAAATAGCGGTTGTTCAGAAATTTGTCGCCAAAAATGTGAATTCTCAAATTGGGGCAAAATCACACACACATCATTCTTTGGCAATTCATAACAAGTATTAAAATCTCCCAACGTCCATTCATAACTTTCATTAAACAAACGAAATTTAACCTTCCCCCCACCTTGAACATTATCAACCTCTATTGAGCTTAAAAATTCAAAAACAATTCTAGGATAAGTAGGATATTTTATGTTCACTAAACCACTCCATCCTATCCTTTCAAATAACCAAACTAAATCATCCTTAAACCCCAAAGTTTCTTAAGTTTCAACATCAAGAAACCTAGTGCCTAAAAGAGGTCGTTTACATAAAGAAGAATGTCTATACCGTTGCTCATCACTAGAGAAAACAATACCAAAGTCATTAGAAATACCTTTAAAGCAAACATTCCTCTCCTTTCTTGCAACCACCTTCTCCTTCCCTTTTCTTATGGCCGAAATCTCCTCAATCACGTTTTCCATGGAAGAAAATCAAATCTCCTTAAGAAGAATGAGAAAGAAAAATTAGAAGAAGTAGTTTAAACCTTTAGAAATGGGAAAATAGGAAAGAGGAACGAGCGGCGGTACACGGTCGTGTGCCGCCCGCACCCCGTGCCCTAATTCCCTAAAAAGATGTGGATCAGGCCGTGTGATATCACACGGCCATATTCATTTCTCATCGCACGGCCGTGTCTGTGACACGGCCCCCTTCTCTTTCTTCTCTGGATTCCAGACACGGGTCGTGTCTGGGACACGGCCTCTCCATCTTTCTCCTCGGGATTCTTTGCACGGCCGTGTTTGGGACACGACCTAGACCTTTTTCTCCTCGGGAGATCCTACACAGCCGTGTCTGGATGACACGGCCCAAGCACTTCCCTTCTCAGCAACCTTTGCCTGGCCGTTTATAGCACACGGCCGGGCTCTGTTTTGCACCTAACCTGAAAACAAAATAAAAAACAAGTAAAAACCAACAAAATGAATTTATACTAGCTAAAAGAATTCAATCTGGAGGGCGAGGTTCAGAAAAATACAACCTTTGTACCTCTTCTATTTTCGTACCATGAATATATTTTTTCAAACGTTGACCATTTACCTTAATTATCCCAAAATCTTTGTTCCAAATATCTACAGCTCCAAAAGGATAAACCTTCTTTACCTCATATGGACCCTTCCACCTTGACTTAAGCTTCCCAGGAAAAAGTTTTAATTTTGAATTGAACAACAAAACCAAATCTCCTACATTAAAGTCTTTACGAAGAATGTGCTGATCGTGTCATTTCTTCGTCCTTTCTTTGTAAGATTTAGCATGCTCATATGCATCCATCCTTAATTCATCAAGTTCGTTCAACTGAAGCTTCCTTTTCTCCCCTGCTTCCTTTAAATCCATATTCAAATTTGTAATTGCCCAATAAGCCTTATGTTCTAGTTCAACTGGAAGATGGCAAGGCTTACCATAAACTAATCGAAATGGGGTCATCCCAATAGGAGTTTTATAAGCAGTTCGATATGCCCATAAAGCATTATCTAATTTCAATACCCAATCCTTTCTTGAAGTGGATACAGTCTTTTCCAATATGGACTTAATTTCCCGGTTAGATATCTCAGCTTGCCCATTAGTTTGAGGATGATAAGGTGTTGCTACTTTATGCTTCACTCCATATCTTCTAAGTAAGTTTTCAAACTGTTTCTCTATAAAATGTGATCCTCCATCACTAATGACTGCCTTTGGCACCCCAAATCTTGGAAAGATAATACTCCTAAATAATTTGATAACTGTTTTCGCATCGCACGTAGGAGATGCCACAGCTTCTACCCATTTGGACACATAATCTACCGCCACAAGAATATACCTATTCCCATATGAAAGAGGGAAAGGTCCCATGAAATCAATTCCCCAAACATCAAATAACTCAACCTCAAGAATGTAATTTAACATCGTTTCATTTCTTTTAGTTATATTCCCAGTTCTCTGACATTGATCACAAGACTGAACAAACAACTTAGCATCCCTGAATAAGGTTGGCCAATAAAATCCTGCTTGAAGAATTTTCGTAATCGTTTTTGAACTACCCAAATGTCCTCCATAGGACGAAGAATGGCAATGAAACAAGATATCTCTAACTTCTTCTTCAGGTATACATCTTCGATAAATCACATCATTGCACTTCTTATACAGGAGAGGTTCATCCCAAACATAATTCTTAACTTCTGAAAAAAACTTTTTCCTTTGTTGATGAGAAAAATCCAGAGGTAACACTCCACTAGCAAGGAAATTCACAAAATCTGCGTACCAAGGAGTTTTCACACTTGATAAAGCTAATAAGTGTTCATCCGGGAATATGTCATCAATAGGTAAATCAAAATCCACCTCATTTTCTGACTTTTGAGATATTCTAGACAAATGATCCGCTACTACATTTTCAGCTCCTTTCTTATCCCTAATCTCAAGGTTGAACTCTTGCAAAAGTAAAATCCACCTGATTAACCTAGGTTTAGCGTCTTCCTTTCCAAGTAGATACCGAATAGCTGCATGATCAGTATATACTATTACTCTTGATCCTACTAGATAGGATCTAAATTTATCAATAGCAAATACCACTACCAATAATTCTTTTTCTGTAGTAGAATAGTTTACTTGGGCTGCATCAAGTGTTTTACTTGCATAATGGATCGCATGTAAAATCTTATTTCTTCGTTGTCCCAAAACTGCTCCTACAGCAAAATCACTAGCATCACACATTATTTCAAAAGGAAGATCCCAATCAGGTGCTTGAATGACTGGAGCTGTTGTAAGAGCACTCTTGATTTTATTGAAGGCTTCAATACATTCGCTATCAAAACAAAACTCAACATCTTTAATCAATAGATTAGTTAATGGCTTGGAAATCTTTGAAAAGTCCTTAATAAAATGTCTATAGAAACCAACATGTCCTAAAAAACTCCTAACTCCTTTTACATTGATGGGTGGGGGTAATTTGTCTATTACTTCCACTTTTGCTTGATCTACCTCAATACCATGCTCTGAAATTTTATGCCCCAAAACTATTCCTTCCTTAACCATAAAGTGACATTTTTCCCAGTTCAACACTAGGTTTGTATCTTCACACCTTTTTAGAACAGTAGAAAGATTTGACAAACAAGAATCAAAGTCATTTCCATAAACTGAGAAGTCATCTATGAAAACCTCCATAATTTTTTCTATTAAATCTGAAAAAATTGCCATCATGCATCTTTGAAAAGTGGCTGGAGCATTACAAAGCCCAAATGGCATCCGATGATAAGCAAAGGTACCATAAGGACAAGTAAAAGTAGTCTTCTCCTGGTCTTGAAGATGAATTGGAATTTGAAAAAATCCAGAATATCCGTCCAAGTAACAAAAGTAGGAATGTTTAGCTAATCTTTCAAGCATTTCATCAATAAATGGTAAAGGGAAATGATCCTTCCTTGTTTCTTTATTCAACTTCTGATAATCAATGCACATTCGCCACCCCGTCACTGTTCGTGTTGAAATTAGCTTATCTTCTTCATTCTTGATAACAGTCATTCCTCCTTTCTTTGGAACCACGTGGACTGGACTCACCCATTCACTATCCGAAATTGGGTAAATAATCCCTGCATCAAGAAGTTTAATCACTTCCTTCTTCACTACCTCTTTTAAATTTGGATTTAGTCTCCTTTGATGCTCAATCGAGTTCTTGTACCCCTCTTCAAGTAAAATTCTATGCATACAGAGAGATGGACTAATTCCTTTTATATCATCAATTGTATATCCAATGGCCTTTCTATGCAACCTTAACTCATCCAACAGTCTCTTTGTTTCAAACTCATTTAACTGGGCATTAATTATAACTGGATAAGTAGAATTCGGCCCAAGAAATTCATACTTAAGATTTGGTGGTAATGGTTTAAGTTCAAGTTGAGGTGGTACTATTTCTGGTAAAACTGGCTCTTGTTCTATCAACATAGTCTCCTCCTTAGCCAAGCTTTCTTCTAAAAACTCTTCATTATCTAAAGACAGATCATCCTCCTTATGATCACCAAGACATACCCCCTTTTCTGTTGAAAATGCTTTTTCACCAAACATTTTTGATAATGATTCACAGCACCAAGGAAATAATGTTTGGAAATCATTTGGATTCAAGATAAGCCCTTTTTCAACATCATCCTTTTCTCTAATGATATCCATTGTTAAGAATGAGCTATCTTGCTCTGCCCAATCATTGGAATTTTGCGTAATTCTGCCAACTATCTCAAAAGTTTCTTCTAGACTTTTTTTTCAAAAATGATCCTCCAGATGCTAAATCTAGTTGATTCTTATTTGAGAAAGAAAGCCCAACATAGAACAAATGCATAATTAACCATTTCTCAATTCCATGATGTGGACATAACTGCAGAAGAGAAGAATATCTTTCCCAGGCTTGGTATAATTTTTCTCCATCCAATTGCTTAAAATTTAAAATTTGACTTCTCAAATAAGTAGTTTTCCTTGGAGGGAAATATTGCTCAAGGAATTTTTGCTCTAACTCATCCCATGTTTTGATACTATGAGACTTTAGAGAATTATACCATCTTTTTGCAGCATCCTTCAGACTAAAAGGAAAAGCAAGCAGCTGAACAATATCAGATGAAACTTCTTCATATTTCAAAGTATAACAATATCTATAAAACTCCATCAAATGGGAATAAGGGTTCTCAATCTCCAATCCTCCAAACTGAGTTTTCTGAACCATGGAAACAAAAGATGGTATGAGTATAAAATTTCTTGCTTGTATATTAGGGTAAACAATTGCTCCCATTTGTTTTGCAGACTTCGGAGCTCCATAATCTCCTAGTGACTTGAACACCATGTTTAGATATTCTTGTTCTTCTATTTGCCTTTGCAAAATTCTTATTTTATGGAAAGTTCTGTCAATCTCAGGGTCAAAAGGAAAGAATTCCCCTGCAAAGTTAGATCTTCGCATACACAAGAACAAGGTAGCAAATGACAATTCAACAGAAAAAGAAAAATAAAAGAATCAAAAATGCAGAATTGAATTTGTACAAAAAGAATTAACAAGAAGTAAAAGTTATACCGGAAAGTAAAAACAGAAATCTAATGATTAGTTACAACTATGCAATATGAAAGGAAAACAAATGTTATGTTTAGTCTAACTCAATTGATAATTCATAATGTTATAGCGCAGTCCCCGGCAATGGCGCCAAAAACTTGTTACGCTCCGCAAGTGTACGGAAATGTCGCAAGTAATATAAAAGATTATCGAATCCATAGGGACTGGAATAAGCACTAGAAATGTCTCAATGCGAATTAGCTAAACAACTATCCAATTGTTTCAAATGCAAAGTGAAGGTAAACAAATCTAATATTAAAGATCAACAAACAAGAGTTTAGTGTTTTGGGTTATGATAAAGGGAGATTCTAGGAGTTTCAGTTTCTTTGTAAGATTTCTTGAATGTAAATGGTTCACCAATTCTTATCCCTCAATTGCCAAACACTTGTAGAAAGTTGCCGGTTCTCTCTTGCAATAGATAACCAGCTAAGGACTGAGAAATGTATCTAAATATGATCAATTAGATGTGAACATACGTTGTCCTTACACAGAAGCACACCTATTACTATGCCTTCCTCGGATATCAACATAGAAGCCCACAACTTATTAATCTATCAAGATACAAGAAACTAATCACAAGATCCATCCTACTCTCTTGAATATTCCTATTTCCTCTTCAAGATTATCTCTCAAGCGTCCTTACACGGGCTTGCACCTGTCACGTGGATCCCTCGGATGATCGAGTGAGAGTTTATCTTTACAAAGTCCATAAGAAATCCAAACAATCGATCAAGAATGAGAATTAAGCACAAATCACCATTAATCATTCAAGATCTAATTGATACAAACAAGACAATGTCATTGAAACAAGAAATTGGCAAATCCATAAGAGATTACATCAATCCATCATACAAATACTCCCTTAATCCTAGAATACAAGATCTACTCCATGAATCGAGGAAGAATACCCGTAGAAATAAAGATTACAAGCATTTCTTAAATCCTCAATCCAAGAAACCAAGAAAAGGGGGAAAGAGAAAACTTATCTACGAAGAAGCCTCGTCTTCGGATCCAATCCTTGCTCCGGAGTCGAAATCGTCAAAAACTTCCCTCGAATCGCCCAGAAATCCTCCCAAGAATGGGAGGATACCACCAAATCTTGCCTTCTCCCAAAGGGGGAGAGATCCCCTTTCAATTCATGAAGGAGGGTTTAAATAGAGGAGGAAATCGGGTGCCACACGGCCCCATGACACGGTCGTGTGAGATTCACACGGCCATGTCCAGTTCCTTCTCTGCCAAAGCTACACGGCCGTGTGACTCACACGGCCAGGACCCTTCTGTTCTCTGGAAATGCTACACGGCCGTGTGGTGCACACGGCCACCACCTGCTTGGCCTCTGGAAACCTCACACGGCCGTGTAGATCTACACGGCCATGTAAGGCATCTGCTCTAATTTCTTCAAATCAAGACACGGCCGTGTGATATTCACACGGCCATGTCCTCTTCCCTTCCTGTTAAAACTACACGACCGTGTGTGGTACACGGCCTGATGCTCTCTCCCTTCAATTCCTTCCAAGCTTGCCCGAGGATGCATAATCTTCACCAATTTCGACTCCTGTGTATAGAAAATGCACAAAAAGCATATCTCCGAACCAAAAGAGTAAATATGCTAAAAGGAAAGCTGGAAGTATAAAAGTGCATAGATCAAGCATGCTCAAAGTATGTAAATGTGCGTAAAAACATGCATAAAAGAGTATATAATCTACGCACATCAAGTATCTTGGTGATATAAGCCTTTTTGATCGATCTTTCGTGATCTTCACTCCTAAGATGTACTTAGCTTCTCTTCAAAAACAATACCCTCCATTTGTGTGTATCCTTTTACAACTAGTCGAGCTTGGTATCGATTAATCGATCCATCTGCTTTCATCTTGATTTTTAGAATCCACATATTCCCAATAGCCCTTCGTCCAAGAGGAAGATCGACTGAATCCCAAATTTTTTTTTCTCTCATTAACTCCATTTCCTAATCCATTATTATTAGGATCGTTGGCTGGCTAGAAGGGGGGTTGAATATCCTTGCACAAAAATAAAATAAACCCTTCTCGGAATTAAAATAATACTTGCATAAAATAATTAAATAAACTGAAAAAGCAGAGACTCAGGGGATTTACTTGGTTACAACCGAGGAGGTTGTTAATCCAAGGAAATGAAACACACTAAATTCTCCTTCAGGTGGAGAAGCCTCTGTTGGATCGAGACGCGCTAGAGGGGGGGTGAATAGCGCTCGCGGCTTTCACACTTTTCGAATCGCAAAACTATCGGAGTTAAAACGCAGCGGAATAAAAACAAACACACAAACACAGGGGAATTTACTTCGTTCGGAGCCTGTGACGACTCCTACTCGAAGGCCCGCGATCCTTGATCGCTTTCCGTGGGCAACAACTATAAGTTCGAATAGAGTACAAGTATTGCAAATAAGTACAATAAAAAGAAACACAGTTATACCGACAACAGTATAGAAATCACAAGTTTCGGAGCTCCGGGTCGTCGGTGTCAAGTCGTAGCACTTCCGGGTCGTCGATTTAGCAGCACGCAGTAAGAGGATTACTTAGAATCTGATGAATGAAGATGCTGCTTGAAACCCCTTTATAAAGGGTGTTCAAGGCGCATTGAAGGCTATTCAAGGCGCCTCCATGCTGCCGAGTCACCCGCGTGGATCAAGCTTGAACTGGTCGAATTTTATCTGCTCAAGGCGTCTTATGCCTCATCCAAGGCGCCTTATGATTCCTTCAAGGCGCCTCCAGAGTGCTTCCCAGCCAGCTCCAGCTTTGCACCCGAGGCGCCTCCAAGCCCCATCGAGGCGCCTCGGACACTGTTCATCCGAGGTTAACTTGTGCTCCTTTGGTCCTGCAACAGTATTAGTCCCAAACACATACCCTGCAAACGAAAGTTAGCACAATACAACAGAAAAATATGATAACAGAGTAATGACAGTCTCCGGACTATCCGGGTCTGACTTCGGATTTCCGTCCGGAACCCTAGGTCGACCCGACGCCTACTGTTCCCTCTACGGGGAACGCATCATCACCTACTCCACTCAGGAGATTTACCTGTTGTCAGTGCGATCCTCCAGATCGACTGGACTTTTGCTCAGCACTTGACGCTTTAAACATCCGCTTCCCGGCTAGTCCAGTTTTTCACCTGGTTCGCCACACCAGGACTTTTCACCTAGGGTTACCACCCCCTAGGACTTTTGCCTGAAGCCATCGACCTGCCAAGACTTTCCGCATAGGGTTACCACCCCCTATGACCTAGGGTTACCACCCCCTAGGGTTTTCCCTTTGCCTAACTGCAGCTAGGACTTTCCTGAACAAGTAGACTTGTTAACTCACAAAACACTTTAACTTTGAATCCTTTGCCATTATCAAAACACGAGTTCGATCGTCGGATGCTTCCCACACCAACAATCTCCTCCTTTTTGATTATGGCAACCCAAATTCAAAGTTAAGTAAACAGATATCAAATAACGAATAGATGAAAACATTTAAAGCAAGCTTAGCAATTTTGCTAAAGTAAACTCTATGAATTTAAGGTATAGCATCAAGTTTAGGCTCCCCCTTAACTGTTACTCCCCCTTTAATATTCATTATTTTAAATATGAATTTTATAATTATTTGAGTATTTGAATTTGCAATTTGCTACTCTCCCCCTTTGCCATATATCAAAAATAATCAAAAATAGTCATTTGATTTTTAAAGAGGGGTAACAAGATTTTGACAACACATAACATTTTATAATCTTCATATCTTACCTTTAGTTAAGTGAAAAGATGATGTTAGCTCTTTGGAAACTTAGTTAAAATTAGAAAACCACTAGAAGGTGGAACCTTTTGACAGTCTTTAACTAAGTTGGAAAAGCTAGTAAAACTATATGTAGAGAAGTATTTGTTTAGATTTTGAAAATTTGTTAGTGAAATATTTGGAGCCAAGTGATTTTTAAGAAAACATTTTTGTGGGCTAAGTTTTAAAATTTTGAAAATAAAGATTGGACCTTAGGTAAGCTCTTTGCAAGTATTGTATTTTGAAAACTATAGCTTAGGTTAAAAAACTTAGCTTAATTTTAAACAATATTAAATTTTAGGACAAGGAGGGAGTGAAGTAGCTAAAAATTTGGTTTAGGTTATTTAGTTGGTCCTTAAGTCCAAGCATGAGTCAAGTTCAATAGATTTCAAATTATCCAGTTTTACTTTTAGAGGTATCAGAGCCCTAAAGATCACACATGCTTAATTTGAAAATTGAGTATCCTTTTATGTCAAACCTTTAGCTACTTGCTGATTGCCTAGAGGGCAACAGCTTTCACCTGATTAGTCAAGTTAAGTCAATTTGGTCCAGATAGATTTGACTAGAGCTAGAAAATTTGACTTGATTGATGATATTATGTGTTTAACGCCCAGACTCATATTGATGTACAAATATAAGCATTCTTGAGTCCAAGCTGTACCCTATGCATCTCACACCGTTCTATGTCTTTCAAACACAATCAAGGTATACCTAAGTGTTTGTGAGATGCTCTGGCTTAAATCTAGGGGAACATGATTTCTAGGGGGAAAGCCTAGGCTAAGTCCAATTTTTGAAACTTCTAAGAAATTGGGAATTTTGAAAATTATTTTTCCTAGAAATTTTAAAAAAACATGTAAAAGTAAGATGATTAAGTAAAAACAAACACCTATTCTACCCAACGCATTCCTATTTGCCTTCTAAGTGCACTGAACTCAAGTTCAGGTAAGGGTTTTGTAAAAATGTTAGCTAGGTTTGATTTGGACTCAACATGGTTGAATGCATTTTCACCCTTAGCTACGTGATCCCTTACAAAATGGTGTTTTACCTCTATGTGTTTAGTCCTAGAATGGTGAATAGGATTTTTGGTCAAAATAATTAAGCTGATATTATCAATAAAGATTTTTGTATTTTTATATTCTAGTTGATAGTCTTTTAATGTATGCATCATCCACAACAGTTGAGATGCACACTCTCCTAGGGCTATGTATTCAGCTTCTGTGCTAGATAAAGCAACACAATGTTGCTTTCTGCTTGACCAACTTACTAGGCATTGACCTAGAATTTGACAGCTACCACTTGTACTTTTTCTGTCTAATTTGCACCCGACATAGTCCGAATCAGAATAGCCAAAGAGGTCAAAGGTGCAAGTTTTAGGGTACCAAAGTCCTACATTTAGAGTGTCTTTAATGTACCTAAGTATTCTTTTAACGTATGTTAGGTGTGACTCTTTTGCACAGGATTGGTATCTTGCGCACATACCTACTGCAAATAGTATATCGGGTCGGCTTGCAGTTGGTAAAGTAAGCTGCCTATGGCACTCCTATAGTACTTTGTGTTAGAGTGTATACTAAAAGCCTAGCTTTTGGTATAAACATTTATCTAGAAATAAGAATCACATTGGTCAAATGTCTACATTTATGATAAATGTAGTTGCTCAATTAATTTATATTGTAGATAACATGGTGTGTGGTGTCACACACAGAAGATCATGTTATCGGTTCCTTATAAATTATAAACAGTAGCTCACGACCATAATGGAAAGGAACAAACCATTGGAAGGTCGTAGTGTAATTAGGTATCAGTTTATCTTGACTGTATAATTACACTAGTACACTCAGAGTGTATTGAGTAGGACCATTTGAGGTCGTTTCTTTTATACTGACTTTATAAAGAAACAAAGACCTCGGTTATTATGGAAGTGTGTGCTCTTAATCCTAATATAATAACAAGCACATATATTTGATATTTATTTCTTTAATTTATCAATGGGTGAGATTTAGTTCGATAAATCAATAAGCCCGATAAGTTGGGAAATGATATCACTTATAGTGTGTGTTGTTGATTATAAAAGGAAACTGTGTCCTAGAGATACTAGGTTGATAATGTCCTCAAGAGGAGCTCATAAGGATTGTCATGTTAAACCCTGCAGGTGGACTTAGTCCGACATGATAATAAGGTTGAGTAGTACTACTCTTGGACTAAGATATTAATTAAATGAGTTGTCAGTAACTCACTTAATTAGTGGACATTCGATATCTTAAACACAGGGAGACTAACACACTCATAATAAGAAGGAGCCCAAAAATGTAATTTGGGATTGGTGCGGTAGTTCAATAATAGTTCTCTAGTGGAATGAATTATTATTGATAAAATTAAGTTGTGTGTTCGGGGCGAACACGGGATGCTTAATTTTATCGGGAGACCAAAACCAATTCCTCCTCTCGGTCCCTATCGTAGCCTCTTATTTATAGAGTACTATACCCACCTATACCCACCTTCATACCCATGAGAAAGGGGCCGGCCAAGCTAGCTTGTGGTTCAAGCTAGGGCCGGCCAAGCCTTGTGGCGGCCCTAGCTTGAACCCAAGCTTAGGTGGCCGGCCCCATTAAATTAAAAAGAATTTTAATTTTAATTTTTATTATGTGGAAGATATAATTTATTACAGAGAATTAAAATTAAAATATCTCTCTTTAAAAGATCTACAAAAAGATTAAAAGAAAGAGATTAGATCTCTTTCCTTATTTGTAGATTGGAAAGATATTTTATTTTTTCTCTCTGAAGAATTATTCACATGTTAAAAATTAAAATTATAGAAATTTCTTTTTATCAACCATGAAGGGATTTTTAAAAGGAAATTTTATTTTTTAAAAATTTCCAAAGACAAAAAAGGAAGTTTTAATTGTTGATTAAAATTATCCTATTTGCTCTAGATGAGGTGGCCGGCCACATACAATTAATTAGGAAAATTTATTTAATTTTTTCTTAATTAATTGTTGTCAAGGAAAGTTAAGGAAATTTTATTATAAATAAATTTCCTTATTTGCCAAAGCCAAGGAATATAAAAGAAGGGGTAGGGGTGCCTTCATGGTGGACAACCTCTATTATTTTTCTCCCTCTTTTCCTTGGTGTGGTGGCCGGCCCTTCTCTTTCTCTCCTCTCCTCTTGTTGGCCGAAACCTATCTTCTTGGTGGAGCTCTTGTTTGTGGCCGGATCAAGGAAGGAGAAGAAGGAGAGAAAGCAAGTCTCGTCTCTAGCATCCTTGGAGCATTGGTGGTGGCCGAATTTCTTCATCCTTGAAATTTATTATGGCCGGCCATCATCATCCTCTTCCTTTCTTCCTCTTTTGTGGTGGCCGAAACTTATCTCTTGCTTGGAGTTCTTGTGGTGGCCGGATACTACTTGGAGAAGAAGAAGAAGAAGGAGAGAAAGCTTGTATCCCTTGGAGCTTGGTTGGTGTTTTGTTCTTCGTCCTTGGTGAAGCTTCTTTGTGTTGGCCGAACCTAGCTAGGAGAAGAAGAAGGTGCTTGGTGGTTTCTCATCTCGGAAGATCGTTGCCCACACAACGTCCGAGGTTAGAAGAGGAATACGGTAGAAGATCAAGAGGTTTTTCTACAAGGTATAACTAGTAATTTTTCTTTCCGCATCATACTAGTTATTTATGGAAATAATACCAAATACAAGAGGCTTACGATTCTAGAATTTCGAATGTGTTTTTCGATGTTGTGTTCTTTTGTTTTTTTCTTTTCCTTGTGATTTGATTGTTCCTTTTGGTTAACCTAAAGTTATTTTAGGAAATTAAATATTAGCTTTCTATAAAAGGTTTTGTCTAGTCGGTGGTGGTTGCTCCCATATCCAAGAAGGCCGTGTGCCTCGCCACGTCAGTACTGGGAACCAATTATGGAAATTAATATTTAATGGAATTAATAACTTAAGGTGATTTAGGTCGAACGTGTTAAGTTCCGCAGGAGATCCAAGTCAAAACCTAAAAGAACAAATAGATTAAGTTTTGGATCAAACGTGTTAAGTTCCGCAGGCGATCCAAAATTTAATTTAAAAGAACACATGGTAGCTAGGAAAAGGTTCAGACCTTTGTACAAAATTTTTGTACAGTGGAACCTATAGGTTTTCCGAGTAGCAACCAACAATTGGTATCAGAGCTAGGGTTTTGCCTCTGTGTATTTGGTATTAGTTTAATTATGCACATGTCATACATAATTTAGGCAGGTTAATAGTAGGATGTGCTAACTTTGTGGATGCAGGATCCAACTATTATGGCTTTTAGTTATTATGTGTGTGATTGGACCCTTGGACATGTCAAGGGCATTTATATGTGTGTGCATGATTGTATTATAAAATACAACAGGAGCTGTATTTAGTTTTAATTAGGATTTTATTTTTGATCTAGATACATGTGCATTCCTTTTATGGAATATAGGATCAAAATGTAAAATTCGATTTATGTCACGGATCGAATCTTGCAAAGCGTGGAACCTTCTAAGGACCAGAGGCACAGCGGAACAAGGAGCAAGATGGATGCGACAGCTAGACCCGGTGGCGGTGGCCAAATATGACAGCAGCTTGGGATGACAACACACGGAGGACAACCATAGATAAAAGCCATAATAGTTGAAAATTAGATTTTCTATTTATTGCTTTTATATTGTGTGTGCATGTTAGTTTACAAGTTTAGTAGGCTAGCATAGTTAAAATTCCTCATTAATAAATAACTAAGTGGGAGAGGGATTTTAAGTAAATCCCATGGTCTCCATTCTTGGTTTGTAAGTGATGCAAACAAGCTGTTGGCTCGAGTGCCTTCCTCCATAATGGATGAGCTTGTTTGTGGATCACTAGAGCAGACTTCCATTTTGGATGACTATAGGAAGTTAATTAGGCGTGTGATCTTCCCCAACGGAAGGGCATAATCTTATTAATGGACTTAGTGTCAAGTAATGGTATACACTTAGACACATCTAATAATATCCTCCCCATCGGAGTCACTGTTATTATTTGTGTGACCAAATGAAACCAACTATTAATTTGTCATAAAACTAGGTTGACAAGATAATAAAATTAAAGGGTTAAAACCCCTCTTACAAATGATTGATTTTGTATACGTCCACACTAATGTGGCATACAAAATTAACGGTGTTTGAGATAATTTTATTTGTCATAAAGTTACGTTGACAAGATAGTTAATGGGTAAAACCCTCCTCTTACAAATGTTGATTTTGTATACGTCCACACTAACGTGGCATGCAAAATTCACGGTGTATTGAGGTGTTGGTAAATTTAAATAGTATTGTTAGAGGAATCAATATTATTTTAAATTTAGAAGTCTTGACCAAATATTTGATTAAAGATAGACCAACTATTAATTTTATTCGTCATAAAGTAAGGTTGACGAGATAATAAAATTAAATAATAAAATTTCCTTTTTGAATTTGTATACGTCCACACTAACGTGGCATACAAAATTCATGGGGATTTTTAAGGAGTTGGTCTTAACCAAATATTTTTGTGATTCTTAGGATGATGGTCAATCCCTAGCTGATATACTTTAGGATAGACTTAGTGGTCCCAATTATAATTGATTGGAAATAGAATTTGGACATTAAGGTAGACTGTCCTCTTAGAACTAAGAACAATTTAGGTGTATTTAATTCATTAGTTGAAACATGTCTAGTGGTGTTATCTACCAGAACCTGGAGTGTAGATACAAGATGCCATTAATCATGTATGCAATTCATTGCAGGGTTCCAGGAAACCCGACAACTAAATGAAAGGTAAATCACCGTCCACATGGACACTACTGTAAAAGTGGTAGCTATTGCAGTGGGAGATGTTTATCCTTTGATAAGAATAAAATATGGATTTTAAGTAATTGTCTTTACGTACCAAGTTTAGAAAGAACCTGATTTCAGTTTCTAAACTATTATAGATATTGTGTCTATTTTGATAACAAAGTTGTTATCAAGAAAAATAGGAAAGTTATCTATTCTGGTATGATGGTTGACAATTTATAATCCAATAACTCCCACGATGCAATAAATGGAAATTAGTAACACATCTTCTAATTTTAAGAGAAAGCAACCTTCGGAAATGAACCAATTATATCTTTGGCATCTAAAAGCTAGGTTATACTTGAGTAGGATTCACTGGTAGCTAATGAACTTTTGGGTTCATTGGTAGTGGAAATATTTCCAACCTGCGAGTCTTACTTGGAAGGAAAATAACCAAGAAGCTTTTAAGTCCAAGGGGTATGGAGTCAAAGATATGTTGAAATCGGTTCATTCTGATTTGTGTGATCCTATAAATATCCAGACAAGAGGTAGTATTGAATATTTTGTCTATTTTATAGACAACTATTCAAGATACAAATAAATTTACTTAATGTACCGCAAGACTAAGTACTTTGATTAGTTCAAAGAGTACAAGGTTGATGCGGAGAAATATTAAAGTAAAAAGTCACTATGGAAGAACGTAGTGGCAAGCACCTCTTGAGAGATTTTAGGAGTCACTTATCAGTAGTTGGATTTCAATCCCAACTAACTGCATCTGGTACACCCCAACAGAATGGTGTAGTAGAAAGAAGGTAAAGGACTCTTATGGAATAATTAGATAGATGATGAGTTATTCATAAAATTACCAAATTTGTTTTAAGGATAAAACTCTGAAAACGAAAGTGAACATAGTACCTTCCAAGTTAGAACTCTCTACTCATATAGAATTGCTGAATAGGCGTAAGCCTATTTTGAAGCATATTCGGATTCGGGTAGTCCAGCACATATGCAGAAGAGAGACAAAGATAAGTTGGACAGGAATTCACTTGTTTGTGGGTTATCCTAGTGAAATGAAAGTAGGTTTATAGTCTTAAAAATCAGAAGGTCATTGTTAGCATCAATGACCGATTTTTAGAAAAGGACTATGTAATAAACCAGGTGCCCATAAGAAAATTTGTTCTTAAGGAAGTAATAAAAGGCATGTCTAATCTAGTACCAACTGTACAAGATGAGATACCACAAGGAAACTGCAACACGTATCACAAATGATACACAATTGCAGAAAGTGCCTTATCGTAGTGGGAGGGTTGTTAGGCAACCTAAAAAGATTCATGTTTTGGGAGAGTTTTTGGACTCGATCCCTGGAGGACATGAACCTGATCTCCGGACATATGACGAAACACTCCAAGATAAAGATGCATCATCTTGACAAAGAGTAATGAATAACAAAATTAGAATATATGTATTCTAATAAAATCTGGAAGCTTGTAGAACCACCAAATGATGTAAAAGCCTTTGGGTATAAAAAGGTCTATAATAGGAAAAGAGGGATAGACAGGAAGGTAGAAACTTTCAAAGCAAGGCTAGATGAAAAAGGAAACTTTTTCACTGGTAGCCATGCTTAAGTCTATCCGGATTCTTTTATCTATTTGGCAAGTGGATGTCAAGACAGCATTCCTTAATGGAAGTCTTGAAGAAAACATCCATATAAAGCAACCAGAAGGGTTCATTGCAAAGGGCTAAGAGCATCTTGTGTGTAAGCTCAATCAGTCTATGGACTGAGGCAAAGCTTCAAGGTCTTGGAACATCCGGTTTATCAAAGTAATCCAGATCTATGGATTTAGTAACCGGATAAGTCTTGTGTATACAAAAGATGTGATGGAAACGTGGTGGTATTTCTTGTACTATACTTAGATAACATTTTTGGTAGTTGGAAACAATATCAAAATGTTGTCAGAAGTAAGGGTATGGTTGTCCAAACAATTCGATATAAAGAACTTGGGAGAATGTATATATTCTTGAGATCAAAGTAATAAGGGATCGCAAGAAAAGAATATTTTACTTATCCCAAGCTTCATACATCGGAAAAATCCTTGCTCGTTTTAAAGCATGCAAAACTCCAAGAAAGGTTTCTTACCTTTTAGGATGGAGTAACTTTATCTAAAGATATGTCTCTCAGACATCAAAGGAGATAAAGGAAATAAAGGCGGTTCTTTATGCTGTCGGAAGCCTAATGAATGCTATGCAGATAAGAAATCTGTTTTGCCAAGGGCATAGTTGGCGGATATCAAAGTTACCTGGACAAGGACGGTGAACTGCAGAAGCATATATTATAGTACCTTAGAGGCACTAGAGATTATATGCTAGCTTACAAGGCGATTAATTTAGTCCTTGTGGGTTGCATGGATTTTGACTTCCAATTGGATAGGGACAATAATAAGTCAACCTCGGGTTTTGTGTTTACTTTAGGAGGTAAAGTCATAACTATGGAAGAGTGATAAGCATAGGTGTTTTCTGACTCCACCATAGAAGCTTAGTATATGGCAAGCCTATGAGATAGCCATAAAAGCTGAATGACTCACTAACCTCAAGATAGACTTAGATATGATTTCTGGTTTGTCCAAAAAATTATTACAATTTATTGTAATAATGGTGGTGCAGTAGCAAACTCGAAGAAACCATAAGTCTATAAGGCAAGTAAATACAATAGAGCGCAAGTACCACCCAATACGAGGAATCGTATAAACGAGGAGAAGTTGTTGCCGCCTAGATTGCATCAGGTGATGACCTATAGATCCTTTCACTAAGGTCCTTAAGGCAAGAGCTTTTGATAGGCATGTTGAAGGGATGAGAATCAGATGTATGGCAGCAGATATAGCAGCTTAGTCTTTTAGTATAAGTGGGAGATTGTTAGAGTGTATACTAAAAGCCTAGCTTTTGGTATAAACATTTATCTAGAAATAAAAATCACATTGGTCAAATGTCTACATTTATGATAAATGTAGTTGCTCAATTAATTTATATTGTAGATAACATGGTGTGTGGTGTCACACACAGAAGATCATGTTATCGGTTCCTTATAAATTATAAACAGTAGCTCACGACCATAATGGAAAGGAACAAACCATTGGAAGGTCGTAGTGTAATTAGGTATCAGTTTATCTTGACTGTATAATTATACTAGTACACTCAGAGTGTATTGAGTAGGACCATTTGAGGTCGTTTCTTTTATACTGACTTTATAAAGAAACAAAGACCTCGGTTATTATGGAAGTGTGTGCTCTTAATCCTAATATAATAACAAGCACATATATTTGATATTTATTTCTTTAATTTATCAATGGGTGAGATTTAGTTCGATAAATCAATAAGCCCGATAAATTGGGAAATGGTATCACTTATAGTGTGTGTTGTTGATTATAAAAGGAAACTGTGTCCTAGAGATACTAGGTTGATAATGTCCTCAAGAGGAGCTCATAAGGATTGTCATGTTAAACCCTGCAGGTGGACTTAGTCCGACATGATAATAAGGTTGAGTGGTACTACTCTTGGACTAAGATATTAATTAAATGAGTTGTCAGTAACTCACTTAATTAGTGGACATTCGATATCTTAAACACAGGGAGACTAACACACTCATAATAAGAAGGAGCCCAAAAATGTAATTTGGGATTGGTGCGGTAGTTCAATAATAGTTCTCTAGTGGAATGAATTATTATTGATAAAATTAAGTTGTGTGTTCGGGGCGAACACGGGATGCTTAATTTTATCGGGAGACCAAAACCAATTCCTCCTCTCGGTCCCTATCGTAGCCTCTTATTTATAGAGTACTATATCCACCTATACCCACCTTCATACCCATGAGAAAGGGGCCGGCCAAGCTAGCTTGTGGTTCAAGCTAGGGCCGGCCAAGCCTTGGTTCATGGGTGGCCGGCCCTAGCTTGAACCCAAGCTTAGGTGGCCGGCCCCCATTAAATTAAAAAGAATTTTAATTTTAATTTTTATTATGTGGAAGATATAATTTATTACAGAGAATTAAAATTAAAATATCTCTCTTTAAAAAGATCTACAAAAAGATTAAAAGAAAGAGATTAGATCTCTTTCCTTATTTGTAGATTGGAAAGATATTTTATTTTTTCTCTCTGAAGAATTATTCACATGTTAAAAATTAAAATTATAGAAATTTCTTTTTATCAACCATGAAGGGATTTTTAAAAGGAAATTTTATTTTTTAAAAATTTCCAAAGACAAAAAAGGAAGTTTTAATTGTTGGTTAAAATTATCCTATTTGCTCTAGATGAGGTGGCCGGCCACATACAATTAATTAGGAAAATTTATTTAATTTTTTCTTAATTAATTGTTGTCAAGGAAAGTTAAGGAAATTTTATTATAAATAAATTTCCTTATTTGCCAAAGCCAAGGAATATAAAAGAAGGGGTAGGGGTGCCTTCATGGTGGACAACCTCTATTATTTTTCTCCCTCTTTTCCTTGGTGTGGTGGCCGGCCCCCTTTCTCTCCTCTCCTCTTGTTGGCCGAACCCTATCTTCTTGGTGGAGCTCTTGTTTGTGGCCGGATCAAGGAAGGAGAAGAAGGAGAGAAAGCGAGTCTCGTCTCTAGCATCCTTGGCGCATTGGTGGTGGTCGAATTTCTTCATCATTGATTTTTATTGTGGACGGCCATCATCATCCTCTTCCTTTCTTCCTCTTTTGTGGTGGCCGAAACTTATCTCTTGCTTGGAGTTCTTGTGGTGGCCGGATACTACTTGGAGAAGAAGAAGAAGAAGGAGAGAAAGCTTGTATCCCTTGGAGCTTGGTTGGTGTTTTGTTCTTCGTCCTTGGTGAAGCTTCTTTGTGTTGGCCGAACCTAGCTAGGAGAAGAAGAAGGTGCTTGGTGGTTTCTCATCTCGGAAGATCGTTGCCCACACAACGTCCGAGGTTAGAAGAGGAATACGGTAGAAGATCAAGAGGTTTTTCTACAAGGTATAACTAGTAATTTTTCTTTCCGCATCATACTAGTTATTTATGGAAATAATACCAAATACAAGAGGCTTACGATTCTAGAATTTCGAATATATTTTTCGATGTTGTGTTCTTTTGTTTTTTCTTTTCCTTGTGATTTGATTGTTCTTTTTGGTTAACCTAAAGTTATTTTAGGAAATTAAATATTAGCTTTCTATAAAAGGTTTTGTCTAGTCAGTGGTGGTTGCTCCCATATCCAAGAAGGCCGTGTGCCTCGCCACGTCAGTACTGGGAACCAATTATGGAAATTAATATTTAATGGAATTAATAACTTAAGGTGATTTGGGTCGAACGTGTTAAGTTCCGCAGGAGATCCAAGTCAAAACCTAAAAGAACAAATAGATTAAGTTTTGGATCAAACGTGTTAAGTTCCGCAGGCGATCCAAAATTTAATTTAAAAGAACACATGGTAGCTAGGAAAAGGTTCAGACCTTTGTACAAAATTTTTGTACAGTGAAACCTATAGGTTTTCCGAGTAGCAACCAACACTTTGGATCTACTGGTTTTCCTTCTAGGTCAGAGTCAATGTTGATATTGGTTGCCATTGGAGTATTTATTATTTTTGAATTTTCCATACAGAATTTTTTAATTAACTCCTTAGGATATTTAGTTTGATAAATGTAGATTCCATCTTTGCTTTGTTTTATTTGTAAGCCTAAGAAAAAGTTGAGTTCCCCAACCATACTCATTTCAATTCATTTTCCATTAATCCAACAAATTCTTTTAAAAACTTCGAGTTAGTTGAGCCAAAAATTATATCGTCAACATAGATTTGGGCTATAAAGATGTCTTTTTCTATAGTTTTTACAAATAGGGTCGGATCTATTTGTCCTTGGTTAAAGCCTTTGGATATTAAATAATTAGATAATCTTTCATACCATGCCCTAGGGGCTTGTTTTAGTCCATATAAAGCCTTTTTTTAGTTTAAATACATGATTTGGGTAATCTAAATCTTCAAATCCTGGGGGTTGGCTTATATAGACCTCTTCCTTGATAAACCCATTCAAAAAGGCCGACCTAACATCCATTTGGTATAACCTAAACCCTTTTTTTGTTGCATAGGCTAATAAAATCCTAATGGATTCGAGTCTAGCTACTGGTGCATAGGTTTCATCATAGTCTAAGCCTTCAACTTGACTGAACCCTTTGGCTACTAGTCTAGCTTTGTTTCTTATTATATCACCCTGATCATCCAACTTGTTTCTAAAAACCCATTTGGTGTCTATTATTGATTTATCTATGGGTTTAGGTACAAGGTCCCAGACTTGATTTCTTTCAAATTGTGCTAATTCTTCCTGCATTGCAATGATCCAGCCTGGGTCAGGTAGGGCTTCTTCTATGGTCTTAGGTTCAATTTTAGAAATAAGGGCAATCTGTGATATCTCGGAAAATTTAATTAATAGGGTTATTTGGAAAATAGCCTTATAGAATTTTTCTGAAATTTTTAGAAATTTTCTGGGAATTTTTCGGATCTCGAACGGAGGATTTTGAGGGGGCGAATCGGCGAGTGCGGATAAAGCCTGTTTGGAATACCCATTTAAGTGAGGAAATGTTTTAATATATAAATATGTTTCCTTTATTTTCTTTCCCCAACCCCATCGCCGATTCCCAAACCCTTCTTCCTCTCTTCCCTCTCTTCCCTGACGCCGAATTCCCCCTTCTTCTCGTTCTTCTCTCTGTCTCTCTCTCGTGGGCAACTTGACGCCGAGGTCGGAGGAGTACATCGCCGGAGCTCGACAGAACCGACAAAGTCTAGGTTGCCTTCGGCCAACGCGTGTCTGATCAGGCGAATTCTACAGCCGAGTGTCGACAGCGAGGTGGCTAGGGCATGACAGGTGCTCGATCTGTGTCGTCCCCAGCCTATTGACCCTCCGTTCCTTCTACACGATTCGTTCACTGAGCAGTCCGCGTCTCCCTTCTCGTCGGATTTGGATCGAGCGACGCCACCGAGGAGGGATCTTAGAGGTAAGGCATCGCCGGATTTTTGGTGGATTCAAGGTTTATCTAGGATAGGTTTCTTCTCTGTATTGACCCTTTCTTTTTCGGACCTGTGCCCTAGGTTCTACCTTCGACTCCGATCAATTGGGGTCGCACGAAGCTGTGTCTGGTGGTGTGCTTTAGTCCAGCGACTCATCTGGTTGCTAGTGGAAACGATCTTGGCAAAGGATCAACAGAAGGGGGGCTGTGAGGAAGAGGGCAAAGACTAGAGGGGTTGATGCTTGATCAGTAGTCTTACTGCTTGATTCCTTCTTGATCCGAATTGTGGAGTGGAATCAAGCACCTTGCTGTTCTGTTTATGGTGTACCTTGTTTCCAGTAGCTACTCACCTCACGTCCGGCAGCAACCTATCCAGTGAGGTGAATCCAGTGAGGATTTGTGAAGGTAATTTTGGTGTCCAGCAGCATTTCTAGTTTTGGCAGCAACCTTATCTAGCAGATTGCTTGGTTTCAGCAATCTACAGCAGCTTGATCGAGGTAAGGTGTATAGGTTTTGTTCTTTGTTTTAGATATGATTTGATTTCATGAACAGGTGTAGATTGGAATTAGGGTTATACTTAGTTGTTTATGTGTAAAATTATTTAGTTTAGAATTAGTCTAATGGAATGATTAGGGTTAAGGTAATTAACCCTAGTCAACCGTTGGATTTCTAATCTAATGGGAGATTAGGGATTAGATAACTAATCCTAATTGACCGTTAGATTTAATTAGATAGGATAAGGTTGTGTGATTAGGGTTTTGCCCTAATTTAGTTTTAGGAATTTTATTTAGCTATTTATTTGGATTTAGCTAAATAAAATATATATATATTATTTGACACAGGACTCTAATTCGAGACAGGCGTCTCGACGTTGGATTTGGCGTGATTGTACCTGATCCTGTCCGAATTGCTGAACAAACGGACGCTGGGCACGTGGTGCTCTCCTAGTCGATGACGTAGGCCTCCGTCAGGTCGCACAAATCTCCGTCGAGCCTGCACAAAAGTCGGGTCGGGAAGGGGTTCCCGGCGACGACCCTCCGACGCTCAAGTCAGGCAAGCAAGCAGTGAAAAAGTGGCTCTCCAAATATTAGAACGCGTACCTCCGGCGAAGGATGAGGGCCTTTATATAGGGCAGCGGAGATGCGAGTGTACACATACCGAGGTGTACACGTGTCCGTGGCCCATACCCCCGTAAGGGCTTGTCAGTGAGCTTACCTGACCCATACTGCTACAGTCCAAGCATGTCCTCGATGGGACAGCGGAACCCCCTGTCATAAGATTTGGAGTATGGCCTACATGTGGAACATACCCGCTGTCAGAAAAAGATGTCACTTGTCCTGTTGCCCTTACTCCCTGGAGGGAGTCCGGCCGGCCAGCTTCCGCGACATCCGGCCAGACGTATACGGTGGTTTACTTAGGGAGATTCTCAATCACGTGCTTTGCGGAGACTATTAGCAGTATGCTACCTGATGGCTTTGGCCGAGCGTGCAGTCCGATCTGCCCTGCGATCTTGTCTGCTGAACGCCGGAACCCTGACTTTCGACATGGCACCTTTAACCATCAACTGGACACCGGCCGGCCGCCCGGCCGGTCGAACCCACCCCTCTCCGACCGGCCACCTGCCACTTTGACTTCCACGTGGCGTTGACTCCACCGGACGGGGGGCCCCTGTTCTTACAACCGGATCACTTGCCTCCCCTTCAAGTCTAGTCGAAGGAGGCGATTAGTCTGACTGACTGGACTGTTAGCCTAGCCGGGCGGCGCCTTCAGGCACACCTAATCCGCTCGGCTTTTCACAGGGATGGCCTTTAAGGTTAGTCAACAGCAACCTTCCTCGGATCTCCTCATAACCCGTGCCAATCTTCGACATTAAGGCTGAGCATGCGCTCATTAAATGCATCGAATGACCGAACGCCATGTGGCGAACTATCGTCATCGTACGGCGGCAGCGGTGTGGTGCTTTGATGGGATCGAGGCGATTCGAAATGGACGGCGCGATGTGCACTTTGATTCCCGTGACCTGGATCCAACGGCGGAGGCCGCCCGGCCCCCGCTATATAAAATCTTCGCTCTCTCCTATTCCCCTCACTTGCTTTCGCGATTTCTACCTTTGTCTCTGGTGTTTCGGTGCTCCGGCGATTCCATTCCTGCTTTCCGACGCTCTCCGACGCCTTTTCCTTGATCCTTTTTCCTCGCAGTAAGGCTCTATACCTTTTCTTTCTTGTTTCCGGTGTTTACTCCGTATTTCTCTCCCAGTTTCAATCCTTGAAACCTCTTTTCGCTTGCTGTTGTTCTTCTCCTGCCTTTTTGCCTTTTTGATTTCTTCCGATCGGCCCATGGCTAGCTCTTCCCATCCTGAAGACTAGTCCCTTGGCTCTTGGTACACTACCATGCAGTCACGATTTGATCAGCGTGACTTTGACACTCTAACCGATAATTTTGAAATCCCCGAAGATTTTGAACTTCTTTTAGCCGGTCCTTCTGCCCTGCCGCACAGGCCGCCGCGCGAAGCTTTCTGTGTCTTCCGCGACCAGTTTACCGCCGGTCTGCGTTTCCCTGTACATCCTTTCATCATAGATGTTTGTAATTTTTTCGGTGTTCCGCTCGGCAATCTGGTACCCAACACCTTTCGTCTCCTCTGTGGTGTTGTTGTTTTGTTCAAGATTCACAACATCCCCCTCCGACCGGAGGTCTTTTTTTATTTCTATTATCTCAAGCATGCCGAGCTGGGCACCTTCATGTTCCAAGCTCGGCCCGGCTTAGTCTTCTTCAACAAACTACCTTCTTCTAATAAACATTGGAAGGATTATTTTTTCTACATCCGTATGCCCGATCAGGCCAACTTCCCGACCAAGTGGCAGGTCAACCTACCCCCCACTCCCGAGCTGAAGAAATTCAAGACCCGACCGGACTACCTCCATGCTGCAAATATGCTAGCCGGTCTACGACATCAATAAGCTTCTTCACGAAGGAGGGATGTATATCTTCGGCCTGAGTCCCATACGGACTCCTCTTCCGACCGGCTTTGGTAAGAATTTTACTTCGGCGTTTGCTTTGATTGCTAACTGATTTTTCTCCTTTCCTTTGCAGCGGACGTCATCATGGAGTCGGTGATGGCCGGCATTCTGAAGAGAAAGGCGGCGGCGCTCGAAGCCGCGGCAGCCAAAGAAATAGAAGCGCTGGGTATCCAGCCAGTCGGATCCCATGAAGGAGAAAGCGGGACTCAGGCTGAGTCGACAACAGAACGTGGCCAGCGGAGCCACCCCCATCGGAAAACCAACTGCCCCCGAGGAAGGTTCCGGTCAGGAAGAGGAGCAACCTCTACAAAAGAGGCGCCGAGTGGAGACTCCCCTTCGGTCGGCTACCTCCGCGGTCCAACCATCCGAGCGGGTCACTGCGACTGCTCGGGGCAAGGCGCCAGAGGTCGAAGCCATTTCGTCCGACCGGACGCCTTCTGAATGGGATGAGCCGGCTGCTCCAATTGAGGCTACTCCGGTCAGCACCCTTCCGCCCGCTCGTCACTCAGTCCAGCACTCAACCATTCATTCCCAGTTTTCTGCACCGGCTTCTGATCCCCTTTCGACCGCTGGTCGGATGACCCCCGGTCAGGGCCACACGATTCGGGTCACTCTTCATCTCCCGACTGAAGAGCTGCTGCCAGAGGCCGACCGACCAACCGCGCCCGAGCACACCATTACCTTGAAAGGGCCCCTAGCTGAGATGTGGGCCGATGCTCGGGCGCGCATCGCGCTGATCCCCCTCCGAAACTTGGCCAATAGCCACATGTAGGAGGCCACGGGGGTAAGTTCGCTTTCTCCGAAGTTTTGTATGCATTCTTTCTGATCGGCCATTAACAACTCTAATTTTCTTTTGCCAGAGATGGGTGGAGGACATTGCAGTCTCCAACCGCCTAGCCATGGTGGATGAAGAACTGAGACAACTAAAGGCGGCAGTCGGTCCGTCCGGCTCTCAAGGCCCTTCATATTCTGAGCTGCAAAAGGAGCTGAAGAAAGCTCAAGATTTGTTGGCGGCCGAGCAGAAGAAGGCGGCCGACCAGGCTTACGCCCTGGCCAAGTCCGAGCGACAAGTCAAGTCGCTTGACACCAAATTAACCCTAGCCACCACTCAAAAAAATACGGCCATCTCCGATCTGGAGAAAAAGAACGTGGAGGCTCGGGGCCTAGAGCTGAAGGTAAAGGAGCTGATGGAGCAGCTCGACAGGGAGAAGGCGGGCCGTTCGGCCGACGCGGAGAAGCTTCAGAATCTGAATGAGGCCCTTACTGGTTCCCAGGCGGCTTTCAAAGAATATCAAGATGTCGAGCCGAGTCGAGTCGCTGCCTTAATACAGAGCTACATCCGCTCGCCTGAATTCTCGGAGAAAATCTGCGAGCGGATGTACACAGCCTTCGACTTGGCTATGACCGCCACCACCACTTATCTGAAGTCTAAGGGCCTTCTTCCGGAGTCCACTGCTATTCCGGCCGGCGATCAGGTGGCGCTTTTGGATAACATCCCCAAGACCCTTTATGACTGCATCGAGTAGACGTCGGTAGACGTAGTTGGGCCGCTAGGCCAAAAAATGATCTTTTCTGTACTTAGGCCGCTCGGCCTAAAGTTTTAGTTTTAATGCAATGCTTTTCTTTCATGTACTCTGTCCTTTTGCTGATGAATATGTGTGTTTCCCGCTCGCCTATTATCACCTCTCTGGTATTCGAAAGGTTACTAAGTATTTGGCATTGCCCTTCCGCTCGGCTTAATATGTAATATGTTGAATACTTAATATTCCGCGTTGATAGCAGAGATCGCTCGCTAAATACCGATGAAGTACCTTTGGGTGCTGGGCCGAGCGGAACGTAGAGATGATCTAACGATATTGAAGGCAAGTTTCTGGGGCAACTGCATCCTTTTCGTTGGCATCTTCCGCTCGGAAGGTTTATAGATGCTGGCTCGTCTCTCAATATTTAACGTCGGAGCTCGACGGTCTTCCGCTCGGCGGGTTTATAGACACCGGCTCGTCTCTCGATTTTTAACGTCGGAGCTCGACGGTCTTCCGCTCGGAGGATTTATAGACGCCGGCTCGTCTCTCGATTTTTAACGTCGGAGCTCGACGGTCTTCCGCTCGGAGGGTTTATAGACGCCGGCTCGTCTCTCGATTTTTAACGTCGGAGCTCGACGGTCTTCCGCTCGGCGGGTTTATAGACGCTGGCTCATCTCTCGATATTTAACGTCGGAGCTCGACGACCTTCCGCTCGGAGGGTTTATAGATGTCGGCTCGTCTCTCGATATTTAACGTCGGAGCTCGACGGCCTTAAAGGCTAACTTTAACACAGCCGCTCGGCGAACACATTAGCCATCCTTTAAATTACTTTTGCTTCCTGCATTACAAGGACATGGGCGACCAGAATATACACAAAAATGAGTTACATCAGTGCACCCTTTACCCAGCTCTATATGGCTGGAGATGATTCGCGTTCCACGGTCGATCCAGCTGCCTCCCGTCTTCATCCTCCAAATAGTAAGTGCCCGAGCAGAGCTTTTCGATAACTTTGAAGGGGCCCGTCCAAGGAGCTTCCAACTTGCTGACGTCGCCGACCGGCTTGACTTTCTTCCAGACGAGGTCGCCGACCTGGAATGATCTGGGGATTACGCGGCGGTTGTAGTTTTGCTTCATCCGCTGCCGGTACGCCATCAGCCGAACGGACGCCTTAGCTCTCTCTTCTTCGACCAAATTCAGCTCCAAGTTCCTCCGCTCGACGTTGCCCTCATCGTAATTCTGAATCCGGACGGATTCAACACTGACTTCGACGGGAATCACCGCTTCGCCGCCATATACCAGATGAAAAGGCGTGACGCCCGTTCCTTCCTTTGGAGTCGTTCGGATGGCCCATAGGACGCCCGGCACTTCATCCACCCAACTTCCTCCCAAATGGTCGAGCCGAGCGCGCAGAATGCGAAGAATTTCCCGATTGGCTACTTCAGCTTGACCGTTGCTTTGGGGATAGGCTACAGATGTGAAGTGTTGCTCGATGCCATAGCTTTTGCACCAATCTTCAAGCAATTTTCCTATGAACTGCTGCCCGTTATCGGAAATAAGTCGTCGGGGGATGCCAAACCGACAGATGATGTTCTGCCAAATGAATTTCTTGACCATCTGCTCGGTGATCTTGGCTAGCGGCTCGGCCTCCACCCACTTGGAAAAATAATCAACCGCCACCAATAAAAATTTCCGCTGTCCGGTCGCCATAGGAAATGAACCCACAATATCCATTCCCCATTGGTCGAACGGACATGACACAGTAGCGGCCTTCATTTCTTCCGCCGGTCGGTGAGAGAAATTATGATACCTTTGACAAGAAAAGCACGTCACGACGGTCCGAGCGGCATCAGCTAGCAGGGTCGGCCAAAAGTATCCAGCTAGTAGGATCTTCTTAGCTAATGATCGTCCGCCCGGATGCCCTCCGCAGGATCCTTGATGTACTTCTTGGAGGATGTACGCCGAGTCTTCCAAGCTCACGCATTTCAACAGCGGGCGGGAGAAAGCCTTCTTGTATAGTTGATCTCCAATGAGCGTGAACCGACCGGCTCTCCTCCTTAGTAGCTGGGCTTCATCCCGATCGGACGGTGTAGCACCCGAGCGGAGAAACTCCATGATGGGCATCCTCCAGTCGCTCGGAAACGTGAGACCCTCCATACGGTCGACGTGCGCCACCAACAATACTTGTTCAATCGGCTGCTGAATGGCGACCGGCGTTATTGAGCTCGCGAGTTTGGCTAACTCATCGGCTGCTTGATTTTCCGCTCTGGGTACTTTCTGGACAATGACCTCTCTAAAATTGGCTTTAAGCTTCTCAAAGGCTTCAGCGTAGAGCTTGAGCCGAGCGCTGTTGATTTCAAAGGTGCCAGAGAGCTGCTGAGCAGCCAACTGAGAATCTGAATGTATAGTCACCCATCCGGCTCCCACATGCCGAGCTGCCTGTAAGCCGGCTATGAGGGCTTCATACTCAGCTTCATTGTTTGTAGCTTTATAATCCAGCCGGATGGATATGTGCATCTTTTCTTCTTGAGGGGAGAGCAACAATATTCCAATCCCGCTTCTAAGCCGAGTAGATGATCCGTCCACAAATATTTTCCACATAGCTTCCGGCTCTGAATTCTGCACCTCAGTCACAAAATCTGCCAAGGACTGTGCTTTGATTGCCGAGCGGGGCTGGTATTGGATGTCAAATTCACTTAACTCCGTCGTCCATTTGATGAGCCGGATCCGGACTATTCAAACTAGTTGGGCTATGTTTTGATTTTGAAGTATCGCCGTATCGCATTACAGATCGGACGGAGCCAATTAAATTTTAAGATAGCGTGACATCTTTTAAAATATGACTAAGAAAATACACAGGCTCTTCTCCGCTCGCCCTCACCAGTGCCGAGCCAATTGCTTGTTCGGTTGAAGACAAGTAGATATAAAGTGGCTCACCCGCAGCCGGCTTGGCTAATACCGGGAGAGAGTTCAGATATGCCTTCAAATCTTCGAACGCTCGATCGCATTCTTCGTCCCAGTGAAACTTAGTGGCCTTGCGCAAGATTTTGAAAAAAGGAAGGCTCCGGTCGGCAGTTTTGGATATGAATCTGGACAAGACAGTTATCCGACTGGTCAAACGCTGCACTTCCCTCGTATTTCGTGGAGGCGGCATGTCTTGTAGAGCTTTCACCTTCCTGGGATTTGCTTCGATACCCCGCTCGGTCACTATGTAACCTAAGAAACGCCCTCCTTTTGCTCCGAACAGGCACTTCTGAGGATTTAGCTTGACTCCATATTTCCGCAGCGTTCGGAAGGTTTCCTCCATGTCTTTGAAGAGATCGGCCGCTCGGACGGACTTGATAAGAATGTCGTCCACATAAACTTCCAGATTTCGCCCGATCTGCTCCTTGAACACTTTGTTCATCAAGCGTTGATAAGTGGCTCCCGCGTTCTTCAATCCGAACGGCATCACATTATAGCAGTAGGTGTCGTCGGCCGTCACGAAACTAACTTTTTCTTGATCTTCCCGGGCGAGCGGTACTTGATGATATCCCTGATAGGCGTCAAGCATGCATATCAACTTGCAGCCGGCCGTAGAATCCACCAGTTGATCGATTCGGGGCAAGGGGTAAAAGTCCTTTGGGCACGCCTTGTTAAGGTCCCGGAAATCGATGCACACTCTCCACTTGTTGCCAGGCTTGGAAACTAGCACCACATTCGCCAGCCAGCTCGGGAACTGGACCTCGCATATATGGTCGGCCTCCAAGAGTTTCTCCACCTCTGCTCGGATGATGGCATTCTGCTCGGCGCTGAAGTCCCTTTTTCTTTGCTTCACTGGCCGAGCGTCCGGTCGGACGTGGAGCTCATGCTGCGCTATACTTGGTGAAATTCCGGGCAGCTCATGTGTCGACCAGACGAAAACATCATGGTTTCTCCGGAGGCATAGGATCACCTCCTCTTTCTGATTCGCCTCCAGATCGGACGCGATGAATGTCGTGGCCTTAGATCGGGTTGGGTGTATCTGCACTTCCTCTTTTTCTTCATAAACTAAAGAGGGAGGCTTTTCAGCTATAGCATTCACCTCGATCCGTGGCGACTTCCGAGCGGAATTTGCTTCTGCTCGGACCATTTCAATGTAACATCGCCGAGCTGCCAGTTGATCTCCCCGTACTTCTCCCACTTTGTCTTCGACGGGGAACTTGATCTTCTGGTGGAAAGTGGAGACGGCCGCCCGGAACTCGCTGAGCGCCGGTCGTCCCAAAATGACGTTGTATGATGAGGGAGAGTCTACCACCACGAAGTTTGCTGTCCGTGTCCTCCTGAGCGGCTCTTCTCCCAGTGAGATAGCCAGCCGTATTTGTCCGACCGGCTGGACTTCATTGCCCGTGAACCCGTAGAGGGGGTTGTCATGGGCAACAGCTCGGCTCGGTCAATTTGTAGTTGATCGAACGCCTTTTTGAATATGATGTTGACCGAGCTTCCTGTGTCAATAAAAACAAGGTGAATAGTGTAGTTGGCTATTACCGCTTGATGAGCAGAGCGTCGTCGTGGGACACTTCAACTCCTTCCAAGTCCCCGGGCCTGAAACTGATTTCGGGTCCACTCGCCCGTTCTCGACTGCAGGCAACTGCATGGATCTGGAGCTGCCGGACGCTCGCCTTTCTTGCTCGGTTAGAATCTCCTCCGGTCGGCCCACCTACTATGATGTTGATCTTGCCCCGGGAAGTGTTGTTTCTATTCTCTTCCTCCCGGGCGGACGGTCTAGGCCGCTCCCTAGACATCCGGAGATTCTCCCGCCTCGGAGAGCGATGCCGCTCGGGAGTTTGTTGTTGTCGTCTGTCGGCTACCGTCCGCTCGGCTTCACTAGGCTTCGGTCGTCTGTCGGCTGATGGCGACCGACGACCGCCACCTCTGGGAATGGGGTGGGCGATTAATGGAAGACTACGGCAATCCCTGGTGTTATGTGTGTCCGTCCGGTGGAAGGAGCAGAACATCGGGGTCCATCTCTTCTTTGGCCTGGGCCGCGCGGCAGCTACCTCTTGCACGTGGGACCTAGCAAGGGGGGAGCGGATTCCTTCGACCCATGGTCCTCTGGGTGGCTGATGAGCAGCGTGCGGCTTCCGTTCGGCAGGAGGAGCCCGCTCGGCTAGAGCTTCTTTTTTCCGGGCCGCTTGCGCTTCTTCCACGTTGATGTATTCGTTGGCCCGGTGCAGCATGTGGTCGTAGTCTCGGGCCGGCTTCCGAATGAGTGACCGGAAGAAATCCCCATCCACGAGGCCTTGTGTGAAGGCATTCATCATGGTCTCCGAGGTGGTCGTTGGAATGTCCATGACCACTCTGTTGAACCGTTGGATGTAAGCTCGGAGCGATTCGCGGGCTTCTTGTTTGATGGCAAACAGACTAACGCTGGTTTTTTGATAGCGCCGACTGCTAGCAAAATGATAGAGGAAGGCCATTCGAAAGTCCTTGAAGCTTGTGATGGATCCGTCCGGCAACCTCCGAAACCATCGTTGAGCCGATCCGGAAAGGGTGGTGAGGAAAACTCGACACTTCACCCCATCTGTGTATTGATGCAGAGTTGCAGTGTTATCGAATTTACCTAAATGATCATCCGGGTCGCTGGTTCCATTGTACTCGCCAATCGTCGGAGGCACATAGTGCTTGGGCAGAGGGTCTCTTAGAATAGCATATGAAAATTGGCGGTTGATTCGCTCGGGTGATGCGTCCGCTCGGGGGGCTTTTCCTTTTCTGCTATCTCGTGTTGGCATTTCATCCGAAGATGATCCTCGATCTCGATTAGTTGCTGCGGCTTCAGGGGTGCGGAATAGAGCTCGATGGAATGGAACCGTGGCCGGTGGGGCTTCCGCTCGGCCACCTGAGGCTGATGTGACTTGCTGCTCAGGCTGCTCGGCTAGTGCCTTATGTTTTTGTTCCACAAGATTGGCGGCCCTCAACTCGATCAGAGCATCAAGTTCTTCCGTGGAAAGCGTCACTGTGTGCTGTCGTCCAGCCTCGTCCATTGTTTCCGTTCGGATGCAGGAGCGTTCCCACAGACGGCGCCAAATTGATCCTGTCCGAATCGCTGAACCAACGGACGTTGGGCATGTGGCGCTCTCCTAGTCAATGACGTAGGCCTCCGTCTGGTCGCACGAATCTCCGTCGAGCCTGCACAAAAGTCGGGCCGGGAAGGGGTTCCCAGCGACGACCCTCCGACGCTCAAGTCAGGCAAGCAAGCAGTGAAAAAGTGGCTCTCCAAATATTAGAACGCGTACCTCCGGCGAAGGATGAGGGCCTTTATATAGGGCAGCGGAGAAGCGAGTGTACACATACCGAGGTGTACACGTGTCCGTGGCCCATACCCCCGTAAGGGCTTGTCAGTGAGCTTACCTGACCCATACTGCTACAGTCCAAGCATGTCCTCGATGGGACAGCGGAACCCCCTGTCATAAGATTTGGAGTATGGCCTACATGTGGAACATACCCGCTGTCAGAAAAAGATGTCACTTGTCCTGTTGCCCTTACTCCCTGGAGGGCGTCCGGCCGGCCAGCTTCCGCGACATCCGGCCGGACGTATACGGTGGTTTACTTAGGGAGATTCTCAATCACGTGCTTTGCGGAGACTATTAGCAGTATGCTACCTGATGGCTTTGGCCGAGCGTGCAGTCCGATCGGCCCTGCGATCTTGTCTGCTGAGCGTCGGAACCCTGACTTTCGACAGGGCGCCTTTAACCATCAATTGGACACCAACCGGCCGCCTGGCCGGTCGAACCCACCCCTCTCCGGCCGGCCACCTTCCACTTTGACTTCCACGTGGCGTTGACTCCATCGGACGGGGGGCCCCTGTTCTTACAACTAGATCAGTACCTTTTATTTGAGGCGGGTACCCTTTGACTTATCTTTTAATACTGTCTTATGATATGTATAGTTTATATATAATTACTAGTGGTAGATGGTAGTTTATCTCTTCCTTGGTCTTAGCTTAGTTGATACCTATCACATGCTTCTTCTGTTAGTTGCTTTACTTTAGAACTGGATGCTTTTATCTTTTGTCATGTATATATATGTTTATGGAGATGGATAGGTACATTTAGTGTTACTTTCCACTGAATTAGTTGCTGTAGGTACTTGTTATATGTTGTTGGATTTATGTTGCTTATATCTCTGTTATATATGTGTTTACCTTTTTGGCACCTACGTATATGGAGGAGGATATATTCAGGTATGACATACTGTAGCCGCACGCACCATATTGCATGATTGCATGATGGACGATTGACGACTCCATTATTGTTGAGCTCGTTGGCCGGCTACATGAGGACCTGCACACAGCGTGACCACTGCATGGGTAGTGGCACAACACTCAGGGTGTGTATGGTAGGTTGCTCGGTGGTGCACCGCCGGGGTGCTCATGGGTAGCACGATACAGCGGGGTTGCAGCCGGGATCCCTCCTCGTCATCGAGTACCGGGAGATGAGAGCATTGCGCTCCCTCACTATGTCTGAGGTAGGAGGATAGGTGTACTCTGACAGCATCCCGTCCACTCAGTCACTTATCAGGGGTAGTGATGGCAGAGTGCACGGTGTCACAGCCCTACTCACTCGGTCTCGCCATCGCGTGTGAGACCAATGACTGGCGTCAGGGGTGACCATGTCATATTGCATCATATGCACGGATTGCATTCTTTATGATTGATGCATTTTGGTGATTGCATATGATTGACATGCATACATGATACATGCTTTTGCTCTGACTATTTTTATCTGTGTATGTTCACAGTCAGTTGCACAAGCCTCGCAGGTGAGGACAGTTTATTTTAGTTATGCATTTTCTTATTATTCTTGCTATAGACTATATTTTATGTCTATTGCTAGTTATTACAGTTTATTTCAGCTATGCATATCTGTTATACTGTTAGGAGACTGTACCGTAGGTTGTACTGTTAGGAAACTGTACTGTAGGCTCTATGGTTTAGTGTACTGTACCATAGGATGTTACTGGTGGTTATATGTTGTTGTACATATCTATTGGATTACCTGCTGAGTTCTTTGAACTCACCCCGTTGTTACTATTTTTCAGGTTGAGGTCGTCGGGAGATTCCAGTCGCTAGCCCTATTATCGCGAGGATTTTCTTTGTCGGATTATATTTTGCTTTTACAGCTTATATACTTGTATTGTGGGTTTGTATTGTGGACATTGAACATTCGGGTTTGCTACTTTTGTTTTCCGCTGCGGATTTTCTCATTACTTCGTGGATTTTGTTTTCTTCGTTGTAGTGGAGTAGGATGTTTACATATATCTTTGAGGATTCTTTATCGTCTTTCTATATTAAACTGCGTGGATTGATTATTTGTTGAACTGTGTGGAATGTTGATATAAACTGCGTGGTTTGTTTCTTATTTGTATTGTATTGTTCCGGCCGTGTGTGGCCGAGGTATAGATATATGTATTCTGGATTCATATTGTCACCCGTACAGGGGAGATGCTGTCGAAAATTTTTCTAACAGGGCCTACCTGGGGCGTGACAATTTATTTGGTATCAGAGCAGGTATACCTGCTTCCGTGTTTGTGATTTGTGATTTTATCTGATACCAATGTATTTGGTATCAGAGCAGGTTACGATACTTGCTATGCATTCTGGATTTTTGGGATTTTATCTGATACCAATTTATTTGGTATCAGAGCGGATTTCTGATACTTGTTTCTCGCGTTCTGGAGTTTACGAGTTTATCTGGGTGTTTTCGGATTTGTACGAATTCCGTCGATTTTCTCGTTTCGGAATTCCGACGTATTTTGACGAGGTTCTATTGGATCTATTTGGGGGCTAAGCAGTGACAGGATATCTCCAGACGGCAATAGGTAAATTGGTAATTATATAGTTTTCATTCCTGTAGTGATGTCTAGGTAACATTTTGTTTATCGATATGACACATACACGTGTTGCGGTACCGAGACGTGGACGTCCACGTAAGAAGGCGATAGATTCTCCAGAGACAGAGACTCCAGAGAGACTTGCTGGGGTCAACCCTATCCTTCAGGGACAGACTCCTCAGGGTATTGCGGGTACGTCGGATTATAAGACCCCGACGGTTTCGACTACAGAGGTATCTACGTCGACTGGTACCACCGTCGGTATATCCGACGCCTTCCCATCAGTTGTATCTTCAGTATACCCGGCACCCCCTCCAGTCGTGCCTACTACTGCGTACTTGAGGTACGAGATGAGGCAGAGATCTGGTGGGACACACAGCTCTCGATATTAGGCGAGCAGCATATTTCCTGGACGAGATTTAGGGAGGCATTCGAGAGTCAGTATTTTCCCCGGGCATATCAGATGACACGACGGCAGGATTTTCTGAGTCTTAGACAGAATAACCGCTCAGTGATGAATTATAATGCCGAATTTAACCGATTGGCCAGATTCTGTCCTGAGTTGGTTGCCGATGACAGATCTCGTATGCTTCAGTTCGTCCAGGGACTAGATGGACATCTTCAGGTGAAGATTGTCGGTCTTGGTATTGCTTTATACACTGAGGCACTGGATAGAGCGCTTATGATTGAGTCTGCTCATCAGAGAGTGAAAGTAGACAAGAAGAGGAAGCAGACTGATCGGACTTCCGGACAGATCTAGCAGCCACAAACTACTGGGCAGCAGCAGAGCAATCACACTCAGACGGGTCAGGGTACTTTGGGTCATTTGGCCGACCCCAGAAGTCAGGATGATCTTCATCAGGACGTTCCCGGTCTTCTCAGCAGAACCGGAAACTATTCACCGGTGACTTTCACTGCACTCGATGTGGGTCCCAAGATCACATCATCTCTGCATGCACCCTAGGACAGTCAGTTTGCTATTATTGCAAACTGCCTGGGCACTAGAGCCGAGACTGTTCGCTGAAGGGTCAGCATGTTGCTTCCGGGGTTTTTGTTCCGGGAGGACAGTCTGGTCAGTCCGGGACTCAGCGAGGTGGGCCGAAAGCCCAATCTTCGCAGCGTCAGCAGAGGACAACTCCTCCTGCAGAAGCTGCATATGACATGCACGGGCAGGAGCATTCCGGTGTCCTTGTGGAGAACCCCACGGTATTCCGTCCTAGTTTTCTCCTGTACTATTCGTCAAGAAGAAGGATGGCACTCTAAGGTTGTGCATCGATTATAGGCAGCTGAATGCAGTGACTATCAGAAATAAGTACCCCTTGCCACGGATTGAGGATTTATTTGATCAGCTTAGAGATACATCAGTGTATTCCAAGATTGATCTGCGGTTTGGATATCATCAGCTGAGAGTCAGAGATTTTGATATTCATAAGACAGCATTCTGCATCAGATACGGACATTACGAGCTTTTGGTAATGCCATTTGGGCTTACCAATGCTCCTGCAGTATTATGGTTCTGATGAACCGTATCTTTCTAGAGTACCTAGATCAGTTTGTTATTGTGTTTATCGATGATATATTGATCTATTCGCGTTCTGAGGAGGAGCATGCACAGCATCTTCGCATAGTCTTGGAGACTCTGCGACGACATCATCTGTATGCGAAGTTCAGCAAGTGTGCATTTTGGCTATCTTCAGTTGGTTTTCTGGGACACGTGGTGTCCAGCCGAGGTATTTCAGTAGATCCTCAGAAGATCGAGGCTATCACTAGCTGGGATCACCCGAAGTCAGTCCAGGAGATCTGCAGTTTCTTGGGACTAGCTGGATATTACAGACGATTCGTTGAGGGTTTCTCCAGTATTGCTATGTCGTTGACATGTCTGACTAGGAAAGGCGTGAAGTTCACGTGGTCAGAGGCTTGCAAGACCAGCTTTCAGGAGCAGAAGCGGAGATTAGTATCAGCACCAGTTTTGGTTTTACCTTCTAGTGATGACGGATTCGTACTTTACACAGACACATCTCTTTAGGGCTTGGGCGCTGTTTTGATGCAACACGGTAGGATAGTCTCATATACTTCTCGTCAGTTGAAGGAGCATGAGAAGAACTACCCAGTACATGATTTAGAGCTAGCCGCTATTATCTTTGCTTTGAAGATTTGGCGACATCATCTGTATGGTATTACTTTTGAGATTCTTACTGATCATAAGAGTCTCAAATATATTTTCACACAGAAGGAACTCAATCTCCGACAGAGGAGATGGATGGAGTTCCTGAAGGATTATGATTGTACTATTAGCTACCATCCGGGTAAAGCTAATGTGGTTGCTAATGCACTTAGCAGAAAGTCCAGAGGGACTTTAGTTTGTCACCAAGTTTTAGTCACGGACTTGATTTAGGGATTCTCCGAGTTGGGCCTTGAGGAGCAGGGACGGACAGAGCAGGGTATTCTTGTTACCATAGTTGCTCAGTCGTCGATCAGGATGAGGATTCGAGAGGCTCAGGCTGGAGATCAGCATTTACAGTTCATTCGCAGTCAGATAGCTTCCGGACAGCAGACCGAGTTTACACGAGATGATGAGGGGATTGTTTATTTCCGAGGCAGATTATGTGTACCTCAGTCTCACCCGGTCATCGAGGAGTTACTTCAGGAGGTTCATCGTTCTAGATTTGCTATCTACCCAGGTGGGACCCGTATGTATCGTGATTTGAGGCGTTCCTATTGGTGGAATGGTATGAAGAAAGACATTGCAGATTTTGTAGCTAGATGTCTTGTTTGTCAGCAGGTGAAGGCTGAGCACCAGAGACCTGCTGGTTTACTTCAGAGGATCCCTATTCCAGAGTGGAAGTGGGAGCATATTACTATGGATTTTGTGGTAGGATTGCCTAGGACTCGACGAGGCCATGATGCGATTTGGGTAATCGTTGACCGATTAACCAAATCCGCACATTTTATAGCGATCCGGAAGTCTGATTCTCTGGATCGATTAGCAGAGTTATACTGTCGAGAGATTATCAGGTTGCGTGGTGTTCCTTTGAGTATTATATCAGATAGAGACCCACAATTCATGTCCCGGTTCTGGCAGAGTCTGCAGTAGGCTTTGGCATGCAGCTCCGTTTCAGTACAGCATTCCATCCGCAGACAGATGGACAGTCAGAGAGGACCATTCAGACTTTGGAGGACTTGCTGAGGTCTTGCGTTATGGATTTCGGAGGCAGTTGGGAGGACCACCTGCCATTAGTGGAGTTCTCCTACAACAAAAGCTATCATTTGGCTATCCAGATGGCACCGTTTGAGGCGTTGTATGGTAGGCCTTGTCGGACACCCATCCTCTGGGAGGAGGTTGGGGAGGCTCAGCTATTAGGACCTCAGAGAGCTCAGCAGGAGGCAGAGTTGGTTCGTACTATTAGACGGAGGATATCTGAGGCTCAGGACCGTCAGAAGAGTTATGCTGATCGGTGACGGAGACCCCTGGAGTTCTCTATTGGTGATCATGTATTTTTGAGAGTTTCACCCACGAAAGGGGTGAAGAGATTTGGTCTTCGAGGTAAGTTAGCTCCACGATATATTGGGCCATTCCAGATCTTGGAGAGGATTGAAGCAGTAGCTTACCGTTTGGCGCTACCACCATCTTTAGCTGGCATCCACGATGTATTCCATGTATCTATGCTGAGGAGATACATATCCGATCTGACACATGTTCTGTCAGATGTATCAGTTCCTATGCAGCCCGACGTCACTTACGAGGAGGTTCCGGTATGGATTCTGGACCATAGGGAGCGTCAGCTGCGGAACAAGACGGTCCGGCTGGTTAAAATCGGATGGCAGTATCATTCTGATGAGGAGGCTAGTTGGGAGTTGGAGGATACGATCCGAGCTCGATACCCTCATCTTTTTACTTGAGGTATGTGGGTTAGAGTTTCTTTCAGTATTTATACTGTTTGGTTATATTCTAGTGTTTGCTATTGGTTATAGCGAAATTTGATGACCAAATTTTTATTAGTAGGGGGGATGTGAGATCTCGGAAAATTTAATTAATAGGGTTATTTGGAAAATAGCCTTATAGAATTTTTCCAGAATTTTTAGAAATTTTCTGGGAATTTTTCGGATCTCGAACGAAGGGTTTTGAGGGGACTAATCGGCGGGTGCGGATAAAGCCTGTTTGGGATACCCATTTAAGTGAGGAAATGTTTTAATATATAAATCCGTTTCCTTTATTTTCTTTCCCCAACCCCATCGCTGATTCCCGAACCCTTCTTCCTCTCTTCCCTCTCTTCCCTGACGTCGAATTCCCCCTTCTTCTCATTCTTCTCTCTGTCTCTCTCTCGTAGGCGACTTGACGCCGAGGTCGGAGGAGTACATCGTCGGAGCTCAACAGAACCGACAAATTCTAGGCTTCCTTCGGCCAACGGGTGTCTGATCCGGCGAGTTCTGCGGCCGAGTGTCGACAGCGAGGTGGCTACGGCACGACAGGTGCTCGATCTGTGTCGTCCCCAGCATATCGACCCTCCGTTCCTTCTACATCATTCGTTCACTGAGTAGTCCGCGTCTCCCTTCTCGTCGGATTTGGATCGAGCGACGCCGCCAAGGAGGGATCTTAGAGGTAAGGCATCGCCGGATTTTTGGTGGATTCAAGGTTTAGCTAGGATAGGTTTCTTCTCTGTATTGACCCTTTCTTTTTCGGACCTGTGCCCTAGGTTCTACCTTCGACTCTGATCAATTGGGGTCGCACGAAGCTGTGTCTGGTGGTGTGCTTTGGTCCAGCGACTCATCTGGTTGCTAGTGGAAACGATCTTGGCAAAGGATTAACAGAAGGGGGGATGTGAGGAAGAGGGCAAAGACTAGAGGGGTTGATGCTTGATCAGTAGTCTTACTTCTTGATTCCTTCTTGATCCGAATTGTGGAGTGGAATCAAGCACCTTGCTGTTCTGTTTATGGTGTACCTTGTTTCCAGTAGCTACTCACCTCACGTCCGGCAGCAACCTATCCAGTGAGGTGAATCCAGTGAGGATTTGTGAAGGTAATTTTGGTGTCCAGCAGCATTTCTAGTTTTGGCAGCAACCTCATCTAGCAGATTGCTTGGTTTCAGCAATCTACAGCAGCTTGATCGAGGTAAGGTGTATAGGTTTTGTTCTTTGTTTTAGATATGATTTGATTTCATGAACAGGTTGTTAGGACCAAAAGTAGCTAGAGGGGGGGTGAATAGCTCGTCGCGTGCTCGTTGCTCGGTGTTGCTTGTTGTTGCTTGTTTCTTCAAGAATGCGCAGCGGAAAATACATAAACAAACACAAACACGCTAACACTAGGAGTTTACTTGGTATCCATCTCCAACGGAGATGACTAATCCAAGGATCCACACCACGCACGCACCCTCCACTATGAAAACACTCCTTTTCGGTAACTACCGAGGGCGGAGAAGCCCTACAAGACTCTCAGTACAAGAAGAAAGGAAAGGGAAACAAAATACAAGCGCAAAGCTTACAATGAGTACAGAAAACCCTAACCCTAGCTTCTCTTCTTGCCTTTGATCCGCCTCTTGACTTGGAAAGCTTCCAAGATCCTTGGCGACACGATCTTTGAGGCTGTGGAGGTAGGCGAGAGATCCGGGTGAATCGGTGAAGTTATTCGCGACCATCGAGCGCTGCGGCTATAAGCGCGCCAGCGGTCGGATCGTCGATTCGAATGTTCCCAATCGATCGGGAGGCTTTGGATCGATCCACGGATCGATCCAGAGCCTTCGCGAAAGCGCTGGATCGATCCACGGATCGATCCGGCGCTGCTCAGCGGCGACGCGTCCCAATAGATCCAGCGATCGATTGGGATATCCAGATCGATCACGGATCGATCCGTAAGCTCTGATCGTTGGGGCAGTGCGGATCGATCCGTTGATCGATCCGGACGCGATCGATCCACGGATCGATCCGACGCGGTTTTGTCAAAACCAAGTCCCAAACATCCCTAACCAACATTCGGTCAACCTTGACCTGTTGGTATGTCATGCCTAGCATCTAGTCACTCCCTTAACCTGCTAGGACTCCCTTACCAAGTGTCCGGTCAATCCCTTTGACCCACTTGGACTTTCTCTGTGCCAGTATCCGGTCAATCCTTTGACCTACTTGGACTTTCTTTCATGCCAAGTATCCGATCAATCCTTTGACCTGACTTCCCAACACCGGATGTCCGATCATCCTTGATCCATCTGGATTTTCCTGGCTTCACTCACCAGGGCTTTCACCTAGTTTCACTCACTAGGGTTTTCATCTGCCTAGCTTCACTCACTAGGACTTTCACCTGGCTTCACTCACCAGGGTTTTCCATCTGCCTAGCTTCACTCACTAGGACTTTCACCTAGCTTCACTCACTAGGGTTTTCATCTGCCTAGCTTCACTCACTAGGACTTCCTTCTGCCTGGCTTCACTCACCAGGACTTTTCTTCTGCCTGGCTTCACTCACTAGGACTTTCACCTGGCTTCACTCACCAGGATTTTCATCTGCCTAGCTTCACTCACTAGGACTTTCACAGCTTCCTGGCATTTCCATGCCTAGCTTCACTCACTAGGACTTCCACTGGCTTCACTCACGGGACTTTTCTTCCCGGCTTCACTCACGGGACTTTCACCTGCCTCACTACGATTTTCATTCGCCTAGCTTCACTCACTAGGACTTTCACGCTTCACTCAGATTTTCATATCCCTAGCTTCACTCACTAGGACTTTCACGGCTTCCTCACCAGGGATTTCCATCGCCTAGCTTCACTCACTAGGACTTCCCTGTCACAGTTTCTCTCTTCTGACTGGCTTCACTCACCGGGACTTTCATTTTGCCTAACATCCCAGTTAGTTCCATCAAGTATCCATCAACCTTGACCTACTTGACTCTTCTTCAATCAATATCTTATTGTCAAACATCTAAACCCAAACCAAGACTCAGCTTGGTTACCCAGTCAACCTTGAGGGATATGCACCAACAATCTCCCCCTTTTTGATGTTTGACAATACCACAATAACACTTACAATCTCATATGTAAGTTAGGCTAATCCCATAGCCTCCTTCTTCATGCCACTAGGTAATGAAAGCATAAATTAAGCTCCTCATTCTCCCCCTAAGAGGGCAAACTCCCTCTAGGTAATGAGAGCCTAACTTACTCCCTTTCATGAGTCCTTTCATTCTCCCCCTATGAGCTTCCCATAGGTAATGAAGGACTAAGCTTAACCATACATTCTCCCCCTATTGGCACACATCAACCCATCGTTGGACACACATCAACCCATGCTCCAATTCTGGGTACACTTCAACAAATCCATTTGTTGAAGACTCTCCCCCTGAAGAGTTGCTCATCGTTGTTCACAACATCACTCGTTGTGATCAACACGATAATGAAGGTCCCATACCCTTCATTTATCCTTAACTTCTCCCTCAATGTAGACAACTACCCAGCCTTGAGCATTATCTACCACATGAGTGTCCACTTGAAATAATGAGGATATCCACTCCCCATTTCTCCCCATTTCAAGTTTAAATGCTCAACCTTGAGCAAGTTCACAACAGAAGGTTAACCACCTTCCAAGGTTCATGAAAAATAACTTTCATGTCTTTAAAGAGTCCCTCCCCCTAAAGACATGGTGGTAACTTCTGTCATTGCACTAACAATGACTTGGAATCCCTAAAACATTAGGAAACCCAAATTTGGAAGTTTTGAGGTTCAAATATTCAAAATTTGAAACAACCTCAACCTAAACTTCTACTTAGTCTTCGTTAACCAATCCATCCTTGTTTTCAACATGAAAACACCCTTTGTATGTATACAAATGTATTTAAGGGTTTGAAATGGTTACCTAGACTCAAAGAGGTTCAAAGATGCTGAAATCGGGCCTTCCAAAATCAGCAACTTGGATCGATTGAGTTGGGTTCCAATCGATTGAACCTTTCTCGAATCGATCACGGATCGATTGAGACTCCTGATCGATCGGCTGATCGATCCGGTGAGTCCTCGCGGGAATTGCCGTTTGAATCGATCCATGGATCGATTCAGAACTCAATCGATCCATGGATCGATCGAGTTCGATAGTTGCTGAAATTCCATTTCAGTCAACGAAACCCTAGAAAATTCTACAAAAATTCAAAAATTATGAAATTTCGTGTAGACATTATTTAGGGCATACTTAATCATGGAAAAATAGTTTTCTATGAAAATACATCATATTTTCAAAGATTGACGCAAACTTGAAAACTTGCAAAAACTTTAGTGTTTTTCTTCAAGTTTGTGTCTAACTATTCAATGGTGATTACTATCAAAAGATAGCCTTCACCAAGGTTTTCCAAAAACATTTTAAAAACATTTTCAAAACCAATATCCCATCATGTTCCTTGGGCATAATGCACATGACTTGTACATTAGCTTTCCCAATGATGGGAAAACACATAACTATGTGTTTTGATGAATTTAAAACTCAAAGGAATGCACTAAATCAACATCTTGAGCTTTGTTCATCATCCTAACATCTCACTTGTATATAATATGCACTAAAACACATACAAGTCACCTTAGAGGTCTTTGTGAGATGTAAAATTTGGTTTTGCCCTATTCTTGGGATCATGCATATCTATCTAGGCATTTTAGAGATATTAGACATCCACCTACGATGTCACTTGTCAATAAGTGTCGTTAAATGTCATTCGTCCTTAATTACAAGGAATTAAACTTAATGCATGATTATGTTATGGCATACAACAAAATAAAATAGCTTTCAAAAGAAAGATTTCTATAACTACATGATGTATGTATGGCATGACATGGTATTTTTGTATTTTTCATGATAAGTCATGAATGCAAAATCCAAATAAGATAAAATATGATGTCATGGCATATTATGGGCAAACAATCATGGCAAGATTTAGCATAAATAAAATATACCTAGATTAACTATCTAAGTATCCTTAAAGTCTTAGCTAAACTTACACCTTAAACCTAGATTGCCCTAAAGTGCTTCAAGAAAATGCCAAAGCCTAAGTTTGCATTTCTTATTCCCTTGATTAATTTATGCCAATTAAAATAAACATGTCCTCAAATGTTGGCATATTCCATTTTTCCTCAAGAGTAGCACTTTTAAATTTAAGGCCCGGATTGCCTTAAATTGCCTAAGAACATACCACAAACCCAACTTGATAGTTCTTATTAATTTTCCAATATGTGCCATTTAAGATAAAATCAATACTTCTCCAATTTGGCACATTTACTCTTTCAAGGAGTAATCAATAATTCCATTTCATTTTCAAAGGTTAACAAAAACCTTGAAAATGCTCCTTGAGTGTCAATTTCCTCAAAGTTGGGTTAACTACCCTTCTAATCGGAGTTGACACTCTCTAACCCATCTATGGGGTAGAGAAGATGCTCCTAGGAACCCAACACCTATTGGTGCTCCTTGGATGCTCTAGGTACTCACTAGGGATAACTTCCCTAGATACCTTCCTAGTGACCTTGTTGGGCTTCTTAGAAGCCTTGGTCACATTTTCTAGGTCAACTCTAGGGATAACCTCCCTTGTGACCTTGTTTGTGACTTTCTTAGACTTCTTAGAAGTCTTAGTCACATTTATTGCAAAAATACTCTTAGGGATGACTTCCCTAGTATTCTTGGCTTGACCACTAGACCTAGGGTTTGTTCCATAACTATATGGAACTCTATGGTAAGAGGGCACATCCTTCTTAGCCTTTGGTTTGTATCCCAAACCTCTATGGCCATTAGATGACCTTTGTGCTCCTAGACCTAGGTTATGCTCATTTTGCCCTAATAGGATATTTTCCATCCTTTTTAGGGTCTTTTCAATTTTATCAAGTCTTGACCTCAAGACTTGATTTTCCATCACTAAGTCCTTAGTTTTTGGTTTTCCATTAAGTTCATGAGCATTTTTGTTTCTAGGCTTGTATCTTACATCCTTAGAGTTATCGCCTAGGTTTTTACCTACATTCCTAGCCTTAGGGATGGTAGTTTTGGCATGTAGGGCCACATGCTTTTCCTTAAAGCCCTCATGCTTCCTATTCTTATGGTAAATCGCATTAAGATGATAAAAATTTGACCTAGCATGCTTTTTACCATTTTGCAAGGGAATAGGCTCAATGAATGTTACCTTCTTCTTTACCTTGGAGGCTCCCCCTTGACTAGTGCCTCCTTGAGCCTTGACCATCTTCTTCCCTTGGGGCATTGACTTCGGTAATGCCCTTTTTGTTGACACAAGAAGCACACAATGTGCTCCTTGCTCTTCTTTGTTCCGGGGGTGGTCTCCTTGAGCTTCTCCTTGCCCTTTTGTGCCATTTGGCCCTTCTTCTTGGCCAAGTTGGGACACTTGCTCTTATAGTGCCCATGTTCCCTACACTCAAAACATATTATATGATTTTTATTATTAATTGAAATATTTATACCTTTGCTTGTAGGGGTGGCATCTTTTTCTTTGGATCCGGAGGTAGAAGCTTCCTCTTGATCGGACCTTGATTCTCCTCCATTTGATTTTTCTTGACTTGTGGAGGTAGAATCTACTTCCTCCTCTTCGTCTCTTGACCCGGATGTAGAAGCTTCTTCTTCTTCTTGATCCGGTGTCACCAAGGATTGCTCCCCCTCAATCCTAGAGGTGGAGGCTTCATCATCTTGAATATGAAACAAGGAGTATGCTCCCTCCTTGTTCCCTTCGTTGCATTCCCTTGAGGATGAAGCTTCTTGGATTTCCTCTTCTTCGGAGGTTGAGTATCTCTCAACCTCGGAGTCCTCCTCTTGGTCTTGCTCCAAAGAGTCACCCTCTCTGGATTCTTCATGATCTTGTACAGTGGAGGGGATCTCTTCATGAAGCTTGGCCAATTTGCTCCATAGCTCCTTTGCATCTTCAAACTCTCCAATTTTGCAAAGGATGGTGCTTGGCAATAAATTGACCAAAAGCTTGGTCACTTTGTCATTTGCCTCGCACCTTTGGACTTGCTCCGAGCTCCATTTGCTTTTCTTTAGAACTTTGCCCTTTGAATTTCTTGGAGCCTTGAAGCCTTCCATTAGAGCAAACCATTGCTCTATCTCCATCATAAGAAAATTTTCGATTCTTGATTTCCAAGAATCGAAACTCGTAGAAGTGTATGGTGGAGCCACCCTTGTGTCAAATCCAAGCCCATCTTGGAATTGCATCTTGAAGTTGAGCTTGATAAAGTCTTGAACTTGAAGAATTTGCTCCAACTTCTTCACCCTCTAGCTTTTCTTGATATGCTTGACCCTTCCGGCGATGATTCCGGTGAAGAGCGGCCTTGCTCTGATACCACTTGTTAGGACCAAAAGTAGCTAGAGGGGGGGTGAATAGCTCGTCGCGTGCTCGTTGCTCGGTGTTGCTTGTTGTTGCTTGTTTCTTCAAGAATGCGCAGCGGAAAATACATAAACAAACACAAACACGCTAACACTAGGAGTTTACTTGGTATCCATCTCCAACGGAGATGACTAATCCAAGGATCCACACCACGCACGCACCCTCCACTATGAAAACACTCCTTTTCGGTAACTACCGAGGGCGGAGAAGCCCTACAAGACTCTCAGTACAAGAAGAAAGGAAAGGGAAACAAAATACAAGCGCAAAGCTTACAATGAGTACAGAAAACCCTAACCCTAGCTTCTCTTCTTGCCTTTGATCCGCCTCTTGACTTGGAAAGCTTCCAAGATCCTTCAAGAACTGGCGACCTGATCTTTGAGAGCGCTGTGGAGGAGTAGGCGAGAGATCTGGAGTGAATCGGTGAAGTTATTCCGAAGAACACGCACGCCAACGACGCCAACGGTCGGATCCGATCGATTCGAATGTTCCCAATCGATCGGGAGGCTTTGATCGATCACGGATCGATCCGAGCGTGCTCTGAAGCGCTGGATCGATCCACGGATCGATCCGGCGCTTATCGCGTGAAGCAGCAGCGTCCCAATCGATCCGATCGATTGGGACATCTGAATCGATCCACGGATCGATCCGAGTTTCTGATGGAATGTCCGGATCGATCCGTTGATCGATCCAGACCTGGATCGATCCACGGATCGATCCGGTTGGTTTTGTCCAAAACCAAGTCCCAAACATCCCTAACCAACATTCGGTCAACCTTGACTGTTGGTATGTCATGCCTAGCATCTAGTCACTCCCTTGACTGCTAGGACTCCCTTACCAAGTGTCCGGTCAATCCTTTGACCCACTTGGACTTTTCTCTGTGCCAAGTATCCGGTCAATCCCTTTGACCTACTTGGACTTTTCTTTCATGCAGTATCCATCAATCCTTTGACCTACTTGGACTTCACCAGGGATGTCCGATCATCCTTGATCCATCTGGATTTTCCTGCGGCTTCACTCACCGGGGCTTTCACCTAGCTTCACTCACTAGGGTTTTCATCGCCTAGCTTCACTCACTAGGACTTTCACCTGGCTTCACTCACCAGGGTTTTCCATCTGCCTAGCTTCACTCACTAGGACTTCCTCCTACCTTCACTCCCTAGGGTTTTCATCTGCCTAGCTTCCCTCACTCGGCCTTCCTTTGGCTTCACTCACGGGACTTTCCTCCCGGCTTCACTCACGGGACTTTCACCCCGGCTCCACTCACTTTCACTCCTAGCTTCACTCACTAGGACTTTCACGGCTTCACTCACCGGGATTTTCATCGCCTAGCTTCACTCACTAGGACTTTCACCGCTTCACTCACCAGGATTTCCATCGCCTAGCTTCACTCACTAGGACTTCCCTGGCTTCACTCACGGGACTTTCCTCCCGGCTTCACTCACGGGACTTTCACCTGCCTCACAGATTTTCATCTGCCTAGCTTCACTCACTAGGACTTTCACCTGGCTTCACTCACCAGGATTTTCATCTGCCTAGCTTCACTCACTAGGACTTTCACCTGGCTTCACTCACCAGGATTTCCATCTGCCTAGCTTCACTCACTAGGACTTCCTTCTGCCTGGCTTCACTCACCAGGACTTTTCTTCTGCCTAGCTTCACTCACCAGGACTTTCATTTTGCCTAACATCCCAGTTAGGACTTCCCAGTCAAGTATCCAGTCAACCTTGACCTACTTGACTCTTCTTCAATCAATATCTTATTGTCAAACATCTAAACCCAAACCAAGACTCAGCTTGGTTACCCAGGTCAACCTTGACCTGAGGGATATTGTACCAACACAGGTGTAGATTGGAATTAGGGTTATACTTAGTTGTTTATGTGTAGAATTATTTAGTTTAGAATTAGTCTAATGGAAGGATTAGGGTTAAGGTAATTAACCTTAGTCAACCGTTGGATTTCTAATCTAATGGGAGATTAGGGATTAGATAACTAATCCTAATTGACCGTTAGATTTAATTAGATAGGATAAGGTTGTGTGATTAGGGTTTTGCCCTAATTTAGTTTTAGGAATTTTATTTAGCTATTCATTTGGATTTAGCTAAATAAAATATATATATTATTTGACATAGGACTCTGATTCGAGACAGGCGTCTCGACGTTGGATTTGGCATGATTGTACCTTTTATTTGAGGCGGGTACCCTTTGACTTATCTTTTGATACTGTCTTATGATATTTATAGTTTATATTTAATTACTAGTGGTAGATGGCAGATTTATCTCTTCCCTGGTCTTAGCTTAGTTGATACCTATCACATGCTTCTTCTGTTAGTTGCTTTACTTTAGAACTGGATGCTTTTATCTTTTGTCATGTATATATATGTTTATGGAGATGGATAGGTACATTTAGTGTTACTTTCCACTGGATTAGTGTTACTTTCCACTGGATTAGTTGCTGTAGGTACTTGTTATATGTTGTTGGATTTATGTTGCTTATATCTCTGTTATATATGCGTTTACCTTTTTGGCACCTACGCATATGGAGGAGGATATGTTCAGGTATGACATACTGTAGCCGCACGCACCATATTGCATGATTGCATGTTGGGCGATTGACGACTCCATTATTGTTGAGCTCGTTGGCCGGCTACATGAGGGTCTGCACACAGCGTGACCACTGCATGGGTAGTGGCATAACACTCAGGGTGTGTATGGTAGGTTGTTCGGTGGTGCACCGTCGGGGTGCTCATGGGTAGCACGATACAGCGGGGTTGCAGCCGGGATCCCTCCCCGTCATCGAGTACCGGGAGATGAGAGCATTGCGCTCCCTCACTATGTCTGAGGTAGGAGGATAGGTGTACTCCGACAGCATCCCATCCACTCAGTCACTTATCAGGGGTAGTGATGGCAGAGTGCATGGTGTCACAGCCTTACCCACTCGGTCTCGCCATCGCGTGTGAGACGGTTGACTGGCGTCAGGGGTGACCATGTCATATTGCATCATATGCACAGATTGCATTCTTTATGATTGATGCATTTTGGTGATTGCATATGATTGGCATGCATACAGGATACATGTTTTTGCTCTTTTATCTGCTAGATTACCGACGCACCTCCTGCAGTGAGGTTGATTTATTTCAGTTATGCATTTTCTTATTTTTCTTGCTATACACTGTAATTTATGCCTATTGCTGGTTATTACAGTTTATTTCAGCTATGCATATCTGTTATACTGTTAGGAGACTGTACCGTAGGTTGTACTGTTAGGAAACTGTACTGTAGGCTCTATGGTTTAGTGTACTGTACCATAGGATGTTACTGGTGGTTATATGTTGCTGTACATATCTATTGGATTACCTGCTGAGTTCTTTGAACTCATCCCTTTGTTACTATTTTTCAGGTTGAGGCTGTCGGGAGATATTCTAGTCGCTAGCCCCATTATCGCGAGGATTTTCTTTGTCGGATTATATTTTGCTTTTGCAGCTTATATACTTGTATTGTGGGTTTGTATTGTGGACATTGAACATTCGGGTTTGCTACTTTTGTTTTCCGCTGCGGATTTTCTCATTACTTTATGGATTTTGTTTTCTTCGTTATAGTGGAGTAGGATGTTTACATATATTTTTGAGGATTCTTTATCGTCTTTCTATATTAAACTGCGTGGATTGATTATATGTTGAACTGTGTGGAATGTTGATATAAACTGCGTGGTTTGTTTCTTATTTGTACTGTATTGTTCCGGCCGTGTGTGGCCGAGGTATAGATATATGTATTATGGATTCATATTGTCACCCGTACAGGGGAGATGCTGTCGAAAATTTTTGTGACAGGGACTACCTGGGGCGTGACAATTTATTTGGTATCAGAGCAGGTATACCTGCTTCAGTGTTTGTGATTTGTGATTTTATCTGATACCAATGTATTTGGTATCAGAGCAGGTTACGATACTTTCTATGCATTCTGGATTTTTGGGATTTTATCTGATACCAATTTATTTGGTATCAGAGCGGATTTCTGATATTTGTTTCTCGCGTTCTGGAGTTTACGAGTTTATCTGGGTGTTTTCGGATTTGTACGGATTCCGTCGATTTCTCCATTTCGGAATTCCGACGTATTTTGACGAGGTTCTATTGGATCTATTTGGGGGCTAAGCAGCGACAGGACATCTCCAGACGGCAATAGGTAAATTGGTAATTATATAGTTTTCATACCTGTAGTGATGTCTGGGTAACATTTTGTTTATCGATATGACACATACACGTGTTCCGGTACCGAGACGTGGACGCCCACGTAAGAGGGCGATAGATTCTCCGGAGACAGAGTCTCCAGAGAGATCTGCTAGGGTCGACCCTGTCTGTCAGGGACAGACGCCTCAAGGTATTGTGGGTACATCGGATTATAAGACCCCGACGGTTTCGACTACAGAGGTATCTACCTCGACTGGTACCACTGTCGGTATATCCGGCACCTTCCCATCAGTTGTATCTTCAGTATACCCGGCACCCCCTCCAGTCGTGCCTACTACTGCGTACTTGAGGTTCGAGATGAGGCACCCCCTCCAATTCCTACACATGGAGTAGTTGAATTAGTTTCCTATTAATGGATTTAAAGATAGCTTAATTGAAGTAGACTCCTTAGTTTTTCTATCTCACTCAATCTATGTTAGCCAGCAATTAATCCTATGGTTGTTTTTAATTAAATTAACATTTTGAAAAATTTTGGAGAAGGTTTTAAATAAGATTTTGAAATTAAGTTTTAAAAGGATTTTAATTAAATTAATTTTGAAAATAATTTTAAGTTAATTAATTTTGAAAATAATTTTAACTTAATTAATTTTCAAATAGAATTTTAAGTTAATTAATTTTTGAAAAAGAAATTTGAGTTAAGTTAATTTTGAAAATCATTTTAAGTTAATTAATTTTGAAAATAATTTTAAGTTAATTAATTTTGAAAATAATTTTAAGTTAATTAATTTTAAAAATAATTTTAAGTTGATTAATTTTGAAAATAATTTTAAGTTAATTAATTTTAAAAATAATTTAAAGTTGATTAATTTTGAAAATAATTTTAAGTTAATTAATTTTGAAATTAATTAAGTTAATTAATTTTAAAAATAATTTAAAGTTGATTAATTTTGAAAATAATTTTAAGTTAATTAATTAATTTTGAAAATAATTCTAAGTTAATTAATTTTGAAAATAATTTTAAGTTAATTAATTTTGAAGTTAATTTTAAGTTAATTAATTTTAAAAATAATTTAAAGTTGATTAATTTTGAAAATAATTTTAAGTTAATTAATTTTGAAAATAATTTATAGTTAATTAATTTTAAAAATAATTTTAAGTTAATTAATTTGGAAAATAATTTAAAGTTAATTAATTTTAAAAATAATTTTAAGTTAATTAATTTGGATTAACTTGATTTAAGTTTAAGTCAATTTTAGTTTTAATTTCTTAGTCATCTCACCCGATCTAAATTTTCAATCAGGGAACCCTATAATTGTTGTGAGATGAATTATGGTTGAATTTTAGGGTAAGGTTTAACTTTGTGTTAGATTCAGGTTTAGCTTTGGGTTCAACAAGTAAGCATTCTTTGGATAAACTTCTGGGCTATGGTGAGTCACAAGGAACTCATTAAAGTAACCATGCCTTCGAGGTTTCCCAAATAGTCCTACCCATTGAACTTAATACTAAACATTGGTCTAACTAGTTAGGATCCATTTAAGGGTAGCTTCGGTCAGTTCCACTTGGCCAAATGCACCAGGTTGAAGCCTTATCTTTCTAGACATGCGATGCCCAAGCTTCCCTAACGTACTATCATCCAAAAACTTCACCAGTACTGTGGGTCAAGTTAAACCTAGCCCGTTTTAATATAACCTTAATTACCCTGCCGGGTAATCTACTCTTGTTTTACCCATTTTGGGTAGATTAAGTTCAGTTACCCAGTTGGGTAGTTCAGTTGGGGGTGCCAGCTATTCTGGATCCTCCATCTATATTTTATTTAATTTGAATTTGAATTATTTTAAATTTTTAAGTGAATTTTTAATTTAAGTTTGAATTTTTAATTTTTTGAATTTTGATTTAAAATTTGAATTTTGAATTTTAATTTAATTTCGAATTTTGAATTTGTAATTTGAATTTTGAATTTTAATTTTAATTTAATTTCGAATTTTGAGTTTGTAAATTGAATTTTGAATTTTTGAATTTTAATTTAATTTCAAATTTTGAGTTTGTAAATTGAATTTTGAATTTTTGAATTTTAATTTAATTTCGAATTTTGATTTAAAATTTGAATTGTTTTCGTGTTTACTCCCCCTGGATCATAGCCTTGATATGGTCTATCGAGGTAGTGTATTTGATCCTTCGGGACCCAGTATTGGCCAAGTCCAACTTGATTGACCAATTTGGACTTGGGGACCCATGCTTGGATTACCTTTCTATTTGGTTTGTTTATTAAGGATAAATAAGATTTATATTTCTTTTTAGTTTTGTATCCTAGCCCAGTTCTATTGTAAACGACTCTTTGTGTCCCAAGAATTAGGTCAAGATTCTTGGAGCCTAAAGAAAACCGTTCTAAGGTATTTTTTAAATCCTTGACCTGATTTTTCAAACTTGAATTTTCTTCCTCAAGTTTTTGAACATGAGTAGAATTTTCAGTCTGAACTTGATCAGGTAAGGATTTAGAGTTAGTCACTTCTTTAAGGACAGCTACTTCCTTTAGAAGTGACTTAATCTTAAGGTTTGACTTAGCTAACTTGCGTAATAAATAATTGACTAAATTATTAAGTCTAGGAATACTTACAGTGGAGTCTGGCCCTTCGGAAACGGATGTGAATCCATGGCTTCGCTCGGACTCGGCCTCTGACTCACTCTCGCTCTCGAATTCGTCGATCTGGTCCCGGGCCATCAACGCGAGTAAACTTGTCTGATCGAGTTCGTCGTTGTCGTCCTCCGAAGAAGATTCGTCCCACGTTGCTTTCAGGGCATTCTTCCTTCTTTGCTTTTTCGCTTCTTTTTGGTTAGGGCAGTTGGCCTTGATGTGCCCTTTCTGGTTGCACCCGTAGCAGGTAACTTCAAATTTTACCTTAGAGCTCGGTTGGGCCTCCTTGGATTGTACCACCTTCTTCAAGTCTTTCTTGTTGAAGCCCTTCTTCTTCTTGTAGAGCTTCTTCATGAGGTTCGCGAGTTCGCTGGTTAGTTCGTCTTCTTCATCTTCTGAGTCGAGTTCGTCTTCTGATTCCGGTTCAATTTTTCGCCGTACTCTTGGTTCCCGTGTTCGACTAGTACCTGCAACCAAAGCAATACCCTTCTCGGTTGGCTGTGCATTAGTTTGTTCATGAAGTTCAAATTCACTAAATAATTCATCTAACTTTAAAGAAGACAAATCCTTGGAGACTTTGTAGGCATCTACCATGGATGCCCACAATGTACTTCTTGGAAACGAATTAAGAGCGTACCTTATTATATCCCTATTTTCTACCTTCTGCCTGATTCCGTGAATGGAGTTAAGGATATCTTGAATTCATGCGTGTAGCTGGCTTGCCGTCTCATTTTCCTGCATTTTTAAGTTATACAATTTATTGAATAGTAAATCATGCTTACTTACTTTGGTATCGGAGGTCCCTTCATGAAGCTCGATCAACTTCTCCCATAGCTCCTTGGCGATTGAGAATGGGCCGACACGGTTTAACTCCTCCTTTGTTAGTCCACACTGGAGGGTACAAGTTGCTCTGGCGTTTGCCTCCACCTTCTTGATTAATGCAGGCTCCCAATCTTCGCAGGGTGTAGGATTGCCGTCTTTATCTGTTGGCAGATCCAAACCAGTCTTGACGATCATCCAGGTTTCGAACTGGATCTTCAAAAAGTTCTCCATTCTGCCCTTCCAGTAACCAAAGTCCTCTCCGGTGAAGAGCGGGGGACGGACAGTACTATAACCCTCTTGTTGGGCCATTTTAGATTAACTACGAAGAAAATAAATGACAAGAAAATTCCAGGACTTAGTCCTGGATTAGTAGTGCGAGAAGTATTTAAAATAGAACACGAACTCAGGTGGTGTTGCACCAACCTCGAGCAAAAACCGATTCGAGAAAAAGAATTAGAATATAGCTATAAAGCTAAATTCTAATTGACTCCGAAAATCTGAAATTACCACGAAAAAAAATTGTTTTGAATGGTGGTTGCACCAATTCAAAACGACCCCATTCTTATACCAATTGTTGGATCGAGACGCGCTAGAGGGGGGGTGAATAGCACTCGCGGCTTTCACACTTTTCGAATCGCAAAACTATCGGAGTTAAAACGCAGCGGAATAAAAACAAACACTCAAACACAGGGGAATTTACTTCGTTCGGAGCCTGTGGCGACTCCTACTAGAAGGCCCGCGATCCTTGATCACTTTCCGTGGGCAACAACTATAATTTCGAATAGAGTACAAGTATTGCAAATAAGTACAATAAAAAGAAACACGGTTATACCGACAACAGTATAGAAATCACAAGTTTCGGAGCTCCGGGTCGTCGGTGTCAAGTCGTACCACTTCCGGGTCGTCGATTTAGCAGCACGCAGTAAGAGGATTACTTAGAATCTGATGAATGAAGGTGCTACTCGAAACCCCTTTATAAAGGGTGTTCAAGGTGCCTTGAAGGCTATTCAAGGCGCCTCCATACTGCCGAGTCACCCGCGTGGATCAAGCTTGAACTGGTCGAATTTTATCTGCTCAAGGCACCTTATGCCTCATTCAAGGTGCCTTCCAAGGCGCCTTATGACTCCTTTAAGGCGCCTCCAGAGTGCTTCGCAGCCAGCTCCAGCTTTGCACCCGAGGCACCTCCAAGCCCCATGGAGGCGCCTCGGACACTGTTCATCCGAGGTTAACTTGTGCTCTTTTGGTCCTGCAACAGTGTTAGTCCCAAACACATACCCTGCAAACCAAATTTAGCACAATACAACAGAAAATATAATAACAGAGTAATGACAGTCTCCGGACTGTCCGGGTCTGACTTCGGATTTTCGTCCGGAACCTTAGGTCGACCCGACGCCTACTGTTCCCTCTACGGGGAACGCGTCCTCACCTACTCCACTCAGGAGATTTACCTGCTGCCAGTGCGATCCTCCAGATCGACTGGACTTTTGCTCAGCACTCGACGCTTCCGGACTTTTTGCTGGACATCCGCTTCCCGGCTAGTCCAGTCTTTCACCTGGTTCACAACACCAGGACTTTCCACCTAGGGTTACCACCCCCTAGGACTTTTGCATGAAGTCATCGACCTGCCAAGACTTTCCGCATAGGGTTACCACCCCCTATAACGTAGGGTTACCACCCCCTAGGTTTTTCCCTTTGCCTAATCGCAGCTAGGACTTTCCTGAAATACTCAAGCATACTTGTTTCTCACAAAACACCTTAACTTTGAATCCTTTGCCATTATCAAAACACGAGTTCGATCGTCGGATGCTTCCTGCACCAACAGCCTCTTTACAGCAATTTACGCACAGAAAGATGAAGCTAAATTAGAAAGGAAAGCACACAAGTGTTGTTTCAGTAATTGCTTGTTCTATTCTAGCTTCTAAACCAAGGTTATATTTATAGCCTTGGTTGGGGTGCCTGGAAGAGTTCCAAGTGCCTAGAGTGGGATAGAATTCTATTCCCGACGCGTCAGTCAAAGTCCACATTGATTATGATAACATTTGGGTTCCGAGCGCCCGGAAGGGTTCCGAGTGCCCGAGCTCACAAAGTCAACATGGTTGACTTTTTCAGTCCAGGCCCTCTGCTCTGACTCTGCTCACCTCGGGCCGGGACTTTTGCTCCGGCTCCGCTCGCTTGGGTGAATTCGGCCATCCGGAATAGGGCTCACCCAAACCCAACTTCCGACCTTCTCAAGCAACCTTCTGCTCTGGCTTCTCGTCCCTCAGAAATGCAGCGTGCCTCCTTCTCGTCCGCCCACGTACTCTTCTGCAGCACCTCATCCCTCAGACGCACTGAGCCCGTCGGCTCTCTCCCGTGTCATCTTTTAGAATGTATACTAAGAGCCTAACTTTTTGTGTGAACATTTATTGAATGAACATTTATTTTGTAATAAGAATCGCATTAGTCGAATATCTACATTTAGTTAAATGCAGTTGTCTATTTAATTTATATTATAGATAACATGGTGTGTGGTGTCACATAGAAGATTATGTTATTAGTTCCTTATAAATTATAAATAGTAGCTCACAACCAAGATGGATTGGAATAAACCATTGGAATGGTTGTAGTGTAATTTGGTACTACTTTATCTTGACTATAAAATTACACTAGTACACTATGTGTGTATTGAGCAGGACCATTTGAAGTTGTTCCTTTTATACTGACTGTATAAAATAGCATAACCTCTGTTATTATGGATGTATGTACTCTTAATCTTGATATAATAAAAAGTACATATACTTAGTATTTATTTCTTTAATTTATCAATGGATGATATTTATTCGTTAAATCAATAGGCCCAATAAGTTGGGAAATAATATTATTTATATGATGTGTTGTTGATTATAGAAGGAAACTGTGTCCTAGTTATCTAGGTTGATGATGTCCCCTTGAGGAGCTCATAAGGATTATCATGTAAAACCTACAGGTGGACTTAGTCTGACATGACAATGAAGTTGAGTTGTACTACCCTTGGAGCTAGATATTAATTAAGTGAGTTGTCAGTAACTCATTTAATTAATGGGCATTCGATATCTTAAACACAGGGAGATTAATGCACTCATGATAAGAAGGAGCTCATAATGTAATATGGGATTAGTGCGGTAGTTCAATAATAACTCTTTAATGGTATGAGTTATTATTAATGAACTTGGGTTGGGTGTTCGGGTCGAGTACAGGAAGCTCAAGTTCATCAGGAGACCAAAACCAATTCCTGCTCTCGGTCCCTGTTGTAGCCTCTATAAAGCCTTGTATCCACAAATTCCACTTCTTACCCAAGTAATGGGTCGGACACATCCTTGCTTGGTGCAAGGGGGCCGGCCAAGCATTAGCTTGGAGCACAAGTAGTGGTCGGCCAAGCCTTACTTGGTGCCCAAGCAAGGGGTTGACCATAGCATGATAGAAAAGGAGATTTTATTTAAAATTAAATTTTGGTAAAATCTTTCCTTTTTTGAAGTCATCCACATTATTTTAAAAGAGAGTTTTAAATTTTAAAATCTTTCCTTTTATAGCTATCTACAAAGGATTAAAAGAGAGATTTTTATTTTGTTAAAATTTTTCCTTTTTTGTAGTTATCTATAATGTTTAAAAGAGATATTTTAATTTTGATAAGACTTTCCTTTTTTATAACCATGATTTAAAAGAGAAGCTTTAATTTTAATCTTTCCTTTTTGTAGTCATCTACAATGTTTAAAAGAGAGAGATTAATTTTAAAATTTTCCTTTTGTAGCCATCACAATAGAAAATTTAAAAGAGAGATATTTTAATTATTATTAAAATTTTCTTTTTTGCCATGACCAAGGATTATAAAAGAGAGACAAAGGGTGTCTTACAAGAAAGTAGAAAAATCTCTCAAAACCTCCTCTCTTTTCCTTGGTGGCCAGCGCCCCTCTCTCTATTCTTTCCTTGCTTGTTCTCCCAGGGTCGGCCACTACTTTTAGCTATTCTTCTTCTCATCTTGCTTGGTGGCAGAAACCTTGCTTGGAGGGGAAGAACATAAGGGACGGCGGTTGCTTGGAGAAGAAGGAGAAGAGAAGGAAGTTTCCTATTTTGGCATTCTTTGGGCGGCCGAAACTTGTAGGCAAAGAAGAAGATTTGGGTGGATTTCATCTTGGTAGATCGTCACCCACACGACGTCCAAGAGGAGGAGAGGAATACAGCAGAAGATCAAGAGGTCTTTGTTTACAAAGAAAGGTATAACTAGTTCTTAATTCCACAGCGAAACTAGTTTTTCTTTGTATGGATCCTGAAATACCAATATAAGAGGCTAGCGATTTCATATTTTATTTTTTGTGCTTCGATTTAGTGTTTTGATCTTGTGCTTCTATTGAGGTCTCTATAGTTAAACGTAGGGTTACTGTAAGAAGTTTAAATATCCAATTTCTTTGAAAGGCTTTGTCTAGGAAGTGGTGGATGATCACATACCCAAGAAGGTCGAGTATCTCGCCATGTTTAACCTAGAAGCCAATCCTTGAAATAGATATTTAATCAACTTCTGTAATGTGGGATGAACTTGGATTAATAATGTTAAGTATCATTTGCAATCCAAGTTTTAACTTCTAAAGAACATATGAGTTGAACTTGAAGTAAAAATGTTAAGTTCCGTTTCCAATTCAAGTTTAACTTATGAGGAACACATAGGTTGTTAGGAAAGTTCTGTGCTTGTACAAATTTTTGTACAGGAGAAGCAGAACAGAATTCTAAGTAGCATCTAATAATTGATATCAGAGCTAGTTTTCAACCTCTGTGTATTTGTTTTTCAATTAAATTATTCACTTTTCATACATAAATTTAGGCAGGATAATAGTAGGATGTGCAAATAGATTAACTTTGTGGTTGTAGGCATCCTAGTTCGAACTATTATGATCCTATTGTGTTTGTGTGTGATTGGACCCTCGGGCATGTCGAGGGCATTTTATGTGTGTGCATGATTGTAATTATTAAATACAGCAGGAGCTGTATTAGTTTTAGGATTTTACATTCTGTTCTATCTAGATTACATGTACATTCCCTTGTAAAATATAGGATCGATAAATGTAATTTTTTTTTTATTTGTCGTGGATCATATCCTTGCGAGGCGTGGTGTTATTTGAGGACCAGAGGTGTAGCGGAAAAGGAAGCAAGATAGATGTGACGACATGACCTGTTGGCGGCGGCCAGGGTTGGTGGCACACGGAGGACAGCTATGGATGAGTCCATAATAGTTGGAAAATTATTTTTCATATTTATTGCCTTTTATGCTGATGTGCTGTGTGTGTGTGCATGTTAAAATTCCTCATTTTAAATAACTAAGTGGGAGAGAAATTATTTAAATTCCATGGTCTTCATTACTGGTTTGTAAGTGATGTATTCAAATTTGCGCGTTAGCTTTGAGTGCCTTCCTCCACATCAGATGACTTTGTTTGCGGATCACTAGATTAAACTTCCTTTATGGATGATTATAGGAAATTATTTAGGTTTGTGTGATCTTCTCCATCTGAAGGGGCACAATCCTATTTAATGGACTAAGTATCAAGTAATGGTATACACTTAGGCGCATTTAATAGTATACTCCCCATCGGAGTCACTGCTATTATTTGTGTGACCGAAGAAAAATCAACTATTAATTTTATTTGTTATAAAGTTAGGTTGACAAGATAATAAAATTAATGGGTAAAGCCCCCTCTTACAAATGTTTGAATTTGTATACGTCCACACTATTGTGGCATACAAAATTCACGGTGTTTTGAGGTGTTGTTGAATTTTAATGATATTGTTTGAGGAATCAATATTATTTTAAATTCTTAAGTTTTGACCAAATATTTTGTGATTCTTAGGATTTCAAATGGCCTTCAATTCTCTTGCTATTATATTGAAAGAGAACAAACTTACTGGACCCAATTATATAGATTGGAAGAGAAACTTGGGCATTGTAACTGTTGAAGACTACAAGTTCGTACTTTATGAGATCTGTCCAAGCTTGCCTAATAGTGATTCTACTGAAGAGGAGATTGAGTGTCATAAGAAATGGGTCAGGGCAGATGAGATGGCGCGATGTTACATTTTGGCTTCTATGTCAAATGTACTGCAACATCAACGTCAAGCCATGTCTAATGCTTATGACATGATGTGCAATCTCAAGGAACTCTTCGGACACCAGAATCGGGCTGCTAGGCAACAGGCTATGGGAAACTTGATGACGATCACCATGACTAAGGAGACACCCGTAAAGGATCATATCCTTAAAATGATGGCTCATTTAAATGAGATAGAAATCCTTGGGGTTGAAATCGATGGGGAAACCCAGGTCGATCTCATTCTTCAAACATTGCCTAAAAGTTTTGAGCAATTCTGCTTGAATAACAACATGAACAAAAGGGTTTATTCGTTGGCGGAACTTCTGATAGAACTTCAAGCAGCAGAAGGGTTATTTCGTCAAAGCTCTCAAATTCACATTGTTGAAAATATTTCTACTTCTAAACCAAAAGGTAGAAAGAAGAAAAAGAAATAAGTTGGTTCAGCAAAGAAAGTGAATCGATCTCTAGGGACTAGACTGAAAGTAGGTGTGAAGAAGTCGAAGGGCAAGTGCTTCACATGCAAACAGTCTGGACATTGGAAGGTGGATTGTCCTCGTAAAAAGGAGAACAATAGAGATATATCTTATTCTCTAGTAGTTGAAACATGTTTAGTGGTGTTATTTACCGGTACCTGGTGTGTAGATATGGGAGCCGATGATTATGTCTACAATTCATTATAGGGGTTCCAGGAAACTCGACGACTACATGAAGGGGGGATTACCATCCACATGGGCAATGCTACAAAAGTAGCGACTGTTGCAGTAGGAGATGTTTATTTGTCTTTTGATAGGAATAAATGATTGTTTTTGAGAAATTGTCTTTATGTACCAAGTTTTAGAAAGAACTTAATTTCAGTTTCTAAACTCTTTATGGATGTATATTCTGTTTCTTTTGATGACAAAGTAGTTGTCAAGAAAAATAGGAAAATTATCTATTCTGGTACATTGGTTGGAAATTTGTGTACTCTAAATCCAATAACTCCCACGATGCAACAAATGGAAATTAATAACACATCTTCTAATTCTAATAAGATAAAGCAACCTTCGGAAATGAACCAAACATATCTTTGGCATCTAAGGCTAGGTCATATTAACTTAAGTAAGATTCAAATGTTAATAGTTGATGGACCTTTGGGTTCATTAGTGGTGGAAAATTTTCCAACCTGCGAATCTTGCTTGGAAGGAAAAATGACCAAGAGACTGTTGGTGCCGGAAGCATCCAACGATCGAACCTAAGTTTTGATAATGGAAAAGGATTCAAAGTTAAGGTGCGTTGTTATCTAACATGTTGAATGAGTGTCTCAGGAAAGTCCTAACTGCGGTTAGGCAGGTGAAAACCCTAGGGGGTGGTAACCCTAGGTCCTACGGGGTGGTAACCGTAGGTGGAGAAAAGTCCTAGCTGCGGTTAGGCAAAGGGAAAGCCCTAGGGGGTGGTAACCCTAGGTCATAGGGGGTGGTAACCCTATGCGGAAAGTCTTGGCAGGTCGATGGCTTCAGGTAAAAGTCCTAGGGGGTGGTAACCCTAGGTGGAAAGTCCTGGTGTCACGAACTAGGTGAAAGACTGGACTAGCCGGGAAGCGGATGTCCAGCAGAAAGTCCGGAAGCGTCGAGTGCTGACAAAAAGTCCAGTCGATCTGGAGGATCACACTGGCAACAGGTAAATCTCCTGAGTGGAGTAGGTGAGGACGCGTTCCCCGTAGAGGGAACAGTAGGCGTCGGGTTGACCTAGGGATTCCGGACGAAAATCCGAAGTCAGACTCGGACAGTCTGGAGACTGTAATTACTTTGTTATCATATTTTCTGTTGTATTGTGCTAACTTTGGTGTTGCAGGATATTGTTTAGGACTAACATGTCTTGCAGGTACAAAATAATGAAGTTTTCCCTCGGATGAACAGTGTCCCAGGCGCCTCCATGGAGCTTGGAGGCGCCTTGAGTGCAAAGCTGGAGCTGGCTGCGAAGCACCTTGGGAGGCGCCTTGAAGGAGTCATAAGGCGCCTTGGAAGGCGCCTTGAATGGGGCATAAGGAGCCTTGAGCAGATGAACTTCGACCAGTTCAAGCTTGATCCACGCGGGTGACTCGGCAGTATGGAGGCGCCTTCGGAGGCTTCCAAGGCGCCTTGAAAACCCTTTATAAGGGGGTTTCGAGCAGCACCTCAATTCATCTTATTACAAGTGATTCTCTTGCCACGTGCTGCTCCAAAAGATGTTTCGAAGTGCTGCTACTCGTGCCCGACGACCCAGAGCTCCGAGATCTCATTTTCCGTCGTCGATATAGATTTATTTAACGCACTTATTGTAATACTTAGTTTGTAATAATCGTGCTTATAGTTGTTGCCCATCGAAAGCGATCAAGGATCGCGGACCTTCGAGTAGGAGTCGTCACAGGCTCCGGACGAAGTAAAATCCTTCGTGTCTGTGTTTCATTATTTCATTTCCGCTGCTTTAATTTCTGAACGAGTTTTTTTTTATTCCGATAATCGAACACAATAGCTGCGAGCGCTATTCACCCCCCCTCTAGCGCGTCTCGATCCAACAATTGGTATCAGAGCGGGGTCGCTTTGAATTGGTGCAACCACCATTTAAGCATTTTTTTCGTAGCTTTGTCGTTTGTATAGCGCCTTTCATTTTTTCCCTCCAAAACTGTTTTTGAAAAATTAATTTTCATCTTTTCACCATTGGTTGGAATTAGCGAAATATTGCGTTTTCAAAAATTTGTAGTAATATTTTTTTAATATTATTTTAATAATATTTTCTTATTTTTTCTCAAAATTCCTGAATTACTATTTTTATTTTTCTCCCGCACTACTAATCCAAGACTAAGTCTTGGAACAAGTTTTATTGTATTTATTTTGCGAGATTGTCTTTCTAAAATGGCCCATCAAGAAGGCTACAACACTGCTCGCCCACCACTCTTCTCCGGAGATGATTTTGGAGATTGGAAGGGTCGGATGGAGGCGTATCTCCAGACTCACTTTGAAGTCTGGATGATCGTCAAAACCGGGCTTCAACTGCCAACTGATAGTGCCGGCAAGCCACTACCGTACGAGAACTGGGACGCAAACCTTATCAAAAAGATAGAAGCAAACACAAAAGCAACGTATACACTTCAGTGTGGCTTAACGAATAAGGAGCTGAATCATGCCGGCCCATTCTCAAGCGCCAAGGAGCTGTGGGAGAATCTGATTGAGCTACACGAAGGTATTCCTGATACGAAAATAGGTAAGCATGTTTTAATAAACAAATTATTTGAGCAGACTAATACTATTCCGGCCGAGGAAGGTGTTGCGTTATTTGCAGGAACAAGCAAGATGAAGAAAGCACTAAAGGCAACATAGTCCGAGTCATCAGATAAATCCGAATCGGACGAAGAAGAGCAAGCGAGCCTTCTCGCTCTACCAGTACTAGCACATGTTGTTGAAACCGAGTCCGAGTTCGAGCCCGATTCAGAAACCGAGAGTGAATCAGACACCGAGTTCGAGCGAAGCCACGGATCCGTATTCGTTTCTAAAGGACCCAAAACCACTGTAAGTGCTCTAATTTCTAGTATTAGCTTAGATGATTCAGAAAATTTAATTCCTTACTTATTAAAGAAGTTGGCTAAATCCAACGTCCGGGTTAAGTCGCTCCAAAAGGAGGTAACAGCCCTTAAGGAAGCGACTGACTTGAGTGCTTTAACTGAGCCAGTTCAAATTGGAAGTTCGACTCAAGTCCAACAACTTGAGGAAGAAAATTATAATTTGAAAACTCAAATTAAAGAACTCAAGGACATGTTGGAACGGTTCACCTTGGGTTCCGAGAATTTGGATCTAATTCTTGGAAAACAGCGAGCCATTTACAACAAATCCGGACTTGGATTTAAGACCAAAACAAAATATAAATCATATCTGTCTTTAGTTAATAGAAATAATAGAAACATAATTCAAGCATGGGTCCCCAAGTCCAAATTGATTAATCAAGTTGGACTTGGCCAATACTGGGTCCCGAAGGATCAAATACACTTCCTCGATAGGCCATATCGAGGCTATGATCCAGGAGGAGTTAACAGAAAAACCATTACAATTAAATGAAATTAAAATTCAAAAATTCAAAAATTCATAATTCAAATTACAAATTCAAAATTTGAAATTAAAATTCAAAATTTTAAAATTCAAAATTCAAATTACAAATTCAAAATTCGAACTTAAATCAAAATTCAAAAATTCAATTTAAATCAAATAAAAATTTAGAAGGAGGATCCAGAATAGCTGGCACCCCTGACTAAACTACCCGACAGGGTAACTGAACTTAATCTACCCGAAATTGGTACACAAGAGTAGACTACCTGGCAAGGTAATTAAGGTTAGAAAAAATGGGCTAGGTTTAACCTGACCCACGGTACTAGTGAAGTTTTTGGATGATAGTACGTTAGGGAATCTTGGGCATCGCATGTCTAGGAAGATATGGCTTCGACCTGGTGCATTTGGCCAAGTGGAACTGACCGAAACTACCCTCTAATGGATCCTAATTAGTTTGACCAAGGTTTAGTATTAAGTTCAATGGGTAGGACTATTTGGAAAACCTCGAAGGCATGGTTACTTTAATGAGTTCCTTGTGACTCACCATAGCCCAGAAGTTTATCCAAAGAATGCTTACTTGTTGAACCCAAAGCTAAACCTGAATCTAACACAAGGTTAAACAAAACCCTTAAATTGAACCTGAATTCATCTCACAAAAAATAATAGGATTACCTGATTGAAAATTTAGATCGGGTGAGATGACTAATTAAGGTTAAAAAAATCTTTTAAACTCAATTTCAAAATTATTTTCAAAATTACTTTAAAAATCTTTTAAACTCAATTTCAAAATTATTTTTAAAATTACTATAAAAATCTTTTAAACTCAATTTCAAATTATTTTCAAAATTACTATAAAAATCTTTTAAACTCAATTTCAAAATTATTTTAAAAGTCTTTTCAAAATTACTTTAAAAATCTTTTAAACTCAATTTCAAAATTAGTTTAAAATCTTTTTTTTAAAAAAAAAACTTAATTTCAAAATTATTTGAAATTCAAAACTTATGTTTTATATCAACTGTAAAGACAACTCCATCTCACACTCACTCATATGCTAAACATGCTTGTTAATCTAGAATGAGTGAGATGGAAAGATAGGAAAATATTTTTTTTTCCTCTCATGCTTGGACTCCTGAACTCAAAGAATTTATTAAGGCATTAATTAAGGGGGAGTGATTTTGAGTTGGTTTTAAAATTAGTTTTTCTTTGAAATAAAATTTTGACTTGACCGCAAAATTAAAAACTAATTTTTACTTATCTTCAAAAATTCAGGTTATTTTTAACTTAAGATTAAAATTATTTATGACCTGGCTTTTAAATTACAACTCTTCTAGAATGTCTTCAAAGCTAAGCTTTTATGTAAAACCTCTTTAAGCTAAGCCTTCTTTAACTAAGCTTAGTTAGATTATACTCTAAACTTAGCTATTTGGCAAGAAGTTTTCTCAAGGCAATCATTTTTAAGCTAAATATAAAGCTAAGTATTTTCAAATTTAGCTAAGTATTTTTAAAAGTTTAAAAAAAAAACAAAAACAAAAAGGGAATTTAGCTAAGTGACTCTCAAAGTAATTATTTTCAAATGCTAAGTTTTGCTGAAAATGCTAAGTATTTTTCAAAGCATTCTCAAAATTTAATCAAAATAATTTTTTAAAAAAACAAAGTCTTTTTAAGGTTAAATACTTAACAAAACTATTATCTTCATAAGTCCAGCTAAGTCTTTGATAAAAGTATTTTAAAAGTAAAAATCTTAGCTAAACTGAGTCTTGAACAAATTTTTTGCTAAACTCCCTCTTTAAAAACTAAGAATTTAAAGTGTTGTGATATCACAAAAATTTGCTTAGTTACTTGTTAAAGACAAAAATAACCTTATCTCAGCTAAAAGTATCTCTCAAACTAAAGGAAATGGAAATATTAAGATTAAGCATGCTTGTACTTTAGGGCTCTGATACCTGATCAACACCAATTAGATAATTTGGTTGCTATTTAACTTGACTCATGCTTGGACTTAAGGACCAACTGAATAAATAACCTAAATTTAAATTTTAGCTACTCTCTCTCTTCAACCTAAAAATTAACAAGTTCTTTTTCAAAAACAAGTATTATTTTATTCAAAATTAAGCTAAGTCCCTTTTTCACTTAAGCTATATTTTCAAAATTCAATGTTTTCAAAAGGCTTAGCTAAGTGATTCATAGAGCAACTTTCAAACTTTTTTCAAACTTAGCCAACCTTGAAACCTAACTTTATAAATTCTTGCTAAGATATTTTTTAAGTTACCTTTCAGATAGTTTTTCAGTGGTTTCAAAATTTTAGGTGAAAATTTATTTTTCAACTTAGCACTTATCCCCTTTTTTTTCATAGCCTAATTTACTTTTCAAAAAGAAAAATTGAAAATGGTTTTCAACTAGCTTATTTTTTGATAAATGGCAAAGGGGGAGAGTAAGAAATTCAAAAGTAAAAATTGAAACTTCAAAAAGGAAACCATGTATTAAGGGGGGAGCTTCACAAAAGTTTAAATGTTAGCTTAAGTTAGGCGTTCATTTGAATTTATATACTTAAGCTTGCTCACTTAAAACTTTTCAATATACTTATGCATTTGTTTTACTTAACTTTAAATTTGGGTTACCATAATCAAAAAGGGGGAGATTGTTGGTGCGGGAAGCATCCGACGATCGAACCTGAGTTTCGATAATGGCAAAGGATTCAAAGTTAAGGTATGTTGTTATCTAACATGTTGAATGAGTGTCTCAGGAAAGTCCTAACTGTGGTTAGGCAGGTGAAAACCCTAGGGGGTGGTAACCCTAGGTCATAGGGGGTGGTAACCCTAGGTGGAGAAAAGTCCTAGCTGCGGTTAGGCAAAGGGAAAACCCTAGGGGATGGTAACCTTAGGTCATAGGGGGTGGTAACCCTATGCGGAAAGTCTTGGCAGGTCGATGGCTTCAGGCAAAAGTCCTAGGGGGTGGTAACCCTAGGTGGAAAGTCCTTGTGTCGCGAACCAGGTGAAAGACAGGACTAGCCGGGAAGCGGATGTCCAGCAGAAAGTCCGGAAGTGTGGAGTGCTGAGCAAAAGTCCAGTCGATCTAGAGGATCGCACTGGCAACAGGTAAATCTCCTGAGTGGAGTAGGTGAGGACGCGTTCCCCGTAGAGGGAACAGTAGGCGTCGGGTCGACCTAGGGATTCTAGACGGAAATCCGAAGTCAGACCCGGACAGTCCGGAGACTGTCATTACTCTGTTATCATATTTTCTGTTGTATTGTGCTAACTTAGGTGTTGCAGGATATTATTTAGGACTAACATGTCTTGCAGGTACAAAATAATGAAGTTTTCCCTCGGATGAACAGTGTCCGAGACACCTCCATGGAGCTTGGAGGCGCCTCAGGTGCAAAGCTAGAGCTGGCTGCGAAGCACCTTGAGAGGCGCCTTGAAGGAGTCATAAGGCACCTTGGAAGGCGCCTTGAATGGGGCATAAGGCGCCTTGAGCAGATGAACTTCGACCAGTTCAAGCTTGATCCACACGGGTGACTCGGCAGTATGGATGCGCCTTCGGAGGCTTCCAAGGCGTCTTGAACACCCTTTATAAGGGGGTTTCGAGCAGCACCTCAATTCATCTTATCACAAGTGATTCTCTTGCCACGTGATGCTCCAAAAGACGTTTTGAAGTGCTGCTACTCGTGCCCGACGACCCAGAGCTCCGAGATCTCATTTTCCGTCGTCGGTATAGATTTATTTAACGCACTTATTGTAATACTTAGTTTGTAATAATCGTGCTTATAGTTGTTGCCCATCGAAAGCGATCAAGGATCGCGGGCCTTCGAGTAGGAGTCGTCACAGGCTCCGAACGAAGTAAAATCCTTCGTGTCTGTGTTTCATTATTTCATTTCCGCTGCTTTAATTTTTGAACGAGTTTTTTTTTATTCCGATAATCGAACACAATAGTCGCAAGCGTTATTCACCCCCCCCCCCTCTAGCACGTCTCGATCCAACAGAGACCTTTTAAGGCCAAGGGGTATAGAGCCAAAGATGTGTTGGAATTGGTTTATTCTGATTTGTGTGGATCTATGACTATCCAGGTAAGAGGCAGTTTCGAATATTTTATCTCTTTTATAGACGACTGTTCAAGATACCGGTACATTTGCTTGATGCGCCGTAAATCTAAGTGCTTTAATAAGTTCAAAGAGTACAAGGATGATGTGGAGAAACGTCATGGTAAAAGTATCAAGACACTACGGTCTGATCGTGGTGGCGAGTACCTCTTAGTAGAGTTTAGGAGTTACTTATCATAGGTCGGGATTCAATCTCAACTGTCTGCACCTGGTACACCCCAACAGAATGGTGTGGCAGAACGAAGGAATAGGACTCTTATGAAAATGGTTAGATCAATGATGAGTTATTCAGAATTACCAAATTCGTTTTGGGGATATGCTTTGAAAAATGACAATGTACATTCTAAACTTGGTACCTTCTAAGTCAGTACCCTCAACTCCCACAGAATTGTGGAATGGGCGTAAGCCTAGTCTGAAACATATTCGGATTTGGGGTAGTCCAGCACATGTGCTGAAGGGAGACACTGATAAGTTGAAATCATGTACAGAAGTTCGCTTGTTTGTGGGTTATCCTAAAGGAATGAAAGACGGTTTATTTTATAGTCCTAAAGATCATAAGGTCATTGTTAGCACCAATGCCCGATTTTTAGAAGAGAACTATATAATGAACCACAAGCCCATGAGTAAGATTGTTCTTGAAGAAATAAAAGAAGACACGTCTACCTTAGTACCAATGGTACAAGATGAGATACCACAAGAAACTACAACACGTGTCACAAATGATGCACAATTACAAGTAATGTCACATCGTAGTAGGAGGATTGTTCGACAACCTAATAGATTCAAGTTTTTGGGAGAGTCTTCGGACTTGATCCCTGGTAAACATGAACCTGATCCCTGCACATATGATGAAGCACTCCAAGATAAAGATGCAGCATCTTGGCAAAGTGCAATGAACTCTGAAATAAAATTTATGTATTCTAATCAGGTCTGGGAGCTTGTAGAACCACCAAATGGTGTAAAAGTCATTGGATGTAAATGGGTCAACAAAAGAAAAAGAGGGATAGACGGGAAGGTGGAAACCTTCAAAGCAAGGCTTGTTGCAAAAGGATATACTCAGAAAGAGGGAATCGATTATGAGGAAACCTTTTCACCGGTAGTCATGCTTAAGTCTATCCAGATTCTTTTATTTATTGTCGCTCATATGGATCATGAGATTTGGAAAATAGATATCAAGATAGCTTTCCTTAATGGTAGTCTTGAAGAAAACATCCATATGAAGCAACCAGAGGGATTCATTGCAAAGGGCAAAGAGCATCTTATATGTAAGCTCAATCGGTCTATTTATGGACTGAAGCAAACTTCAAGATCTTGGAACATCCGATTTAATGAAGTGATCCAGTCTTATGGATTCATTCAGTGTCCGGATGAGTCTTGTGTATACAAGAAGAGTGACGGAAACGTGATGGTAATTCTTGTACTATACGTAGATGGCATTTTGCTCATTGGCAACAATGTTAAAGTATTGTCAGACGTAAGGGTATGGTTGTCCAAACAGTTTGATATGAAGGACTTGGGAGAATGTGGACATATTCTTGAGATCAAAGTAATAAGGTATCACAAGAAAAGAATGTTGGCTTATCCCAAGCTTCATATATTGATACTATCCTAGCTCGTTTTAGCATGCATAACTCCAAGAAAGGTTTTCTACCTTTTCGGCATGGAATACCTTTATCTAAAGAGATGTGTCCTAAAATATCAAAGGAGATATAGGACATGAAGGCAGTTTCTTATGCATCGGCTGTAGGAAGTCTAATGTATGCAATGCTATGTACGAGACCGGATATCTGTTTTGTCATGGGCATGGTTAACAGATATCAAAGTAATCCAGGACAGGGACATTGGACTACCGTAAATCATATATTAAAGTACCTGAGAAGTGTTGGGGTTGCAAGGTTACAAACATAGTCCCATATTGGAAACACATGGGAAAGATCATGAGTTTATAAGAGAAAAGATATCTCCATTGGCATGAGGCCTTTTGGGGAGAGCCCAAGAGCAAAACCATGAGGGTTTAGGCCCAAAGTGGACAATATCATGTAATTGTGGAGATATCTAAATTCTTTTCGATCCTAACAATTGGTATCAGAGCCCGGACTGCTAGAAGGTTTAACCACTGACTGTGCACAAGAGCTATGGTCTGATTGAGCCATGTGGGTGCAATATTGACCTCGAACAAAGAAAGTGGGGGCTCCTATGTTCGGATCAAGAGGACCAGACATCAGGCAGGAAGTCCTAGTAGGTCGAGAGGACCGAGGGGCAGGAAGACCTGGTGGGTCGAGGATCGGACGTGGTAAGCCTATGGTCCTTTATTTGAGGGGGATTGTTGGGGTTGCAAGGTTGCAAACATAGTCCCATATTGGAAACACATGGGAAAGATCATGAGTTTATAAGAGAAAAGATATCTCCATTGGCATGAGGCCTTTTGGAGAGAGCCCAAGAGCAAAACCATGAGGGCTTAGGCCTAAAGTGGACAATATCATGTAATTGTGGAGATATCTAAATTCTTTTCAATCCTACAAGAAGGACTAGAGATTATATGCTAGTTTACCAGGCAGATGATTTGCTCCCTGTGGGTTACACAGATTCAGACTTCCAATTAGATAGGGGCAATAGTAAGTCAACCTTTGGGTATGTGTTTACTTTGGGAGGTGGAGCCATTACATGGAGGAGTGTTAAGCAGAAATGCGTTTCGGACTCCACCATGAAAGCCGAGTATGTGACAGCCTCTGAGGCAACCAAAGAAGTTGTATAACTCAGAAACTTTTTAATGGACTTAGATGTGATTCCTGGTTTGCCCAAAATTATCACAATTTATTGTGATAATAGTGGTGCAGTAGCAAACTCAAAGGAACCATGAGCCCATAAGGCTAGTAAACACATTGAGCACAAGTACCACTTGATACGAGACATCGTAAAGCGTGGAGAAGTTGTTGTAACCAAGATTGCATTAGAAGATAACCTGGCAGATCCTTTCACTAAGGTCCTTCCGGCGAGAGCTTTTGATAGGCATGTTGAGGGGATGGGAATCAGATGTATAGCAGATATATGGTAGCATAATCTTTTAGTATAAGTGGGAGATTGTTAGGATGTATAATAAAAACCTAGCTTTTTGTATAAACATTTATTGAATGAACATTTATTTTGTAATAAGAATCATATTAGTCGAATGTCTGCATTTAGTTAAATGCAATTGTCCATTTAATTTATATTGTAGATAACATGGTGTGTGGTATCACACAGAAGATTATCTTATCAGTTCCTTATAAATTATAAGTATTAGCTCACAACCAAAATGGATTGGGACAACCCATTGGAATGATTGTAGTGTAATTTGGTACTAGTTTATCTTGACTATAAAATTATACTAGTACACTATGTGTGTATTGAGCAGGACCATTTGACGTTGTTCCTTTTATACTGACTGCATAAAAGAACATAACTTCTGTTATTATGGATGTGTGTACTCTTAATCCCGATATAATAACAAGCACATATACTTAGTATTTATTTCTTTAATTTATCAATGGGTGAGATTTATTCGTTAAATCAATAGGCCCAATAAGTTGGGGAAAATATTATTTATATGGTGTGTTGTTGATTATAAAAGGAAACTGTGTCCTAGTTATCTAGGTTAATGATGTCCCCTTGAGGAGCTCATAAGGATTGTCATGTAAACCCTGCAGGTGGACTTAGTCCGACATGACAATAAATTTGAGTGGTACTACCCTTAGAGCTAGATATTAATTAAGTGAGTTGTCAGTAACTCGTTTAATTAATGGGCATTCGATATCTTAAACACAGGGAGATTAATGCACTCATGATAAGAAGGAGCTCATAATATACTATGGGATTGGTGTGGTAATTCAATAATAACTCTTTAGTGGTTTGAGTTATTATTGATGAACTTGAGTTGGATGTTAGGGTCGAAACAAGAAGTTCAAGCTCATCGGGAGACCAAAACCAATTCCTGCTCTCGGTCCCTATTGTAGCCTCTATAAAGCCTTGTATCCACAAAGTCCACTTCTTACCCAAGTAATGGGTCGGACACATCCTTGCTTGGTGCAAGGGGGTCGGCCAAGCATTAGCTTGGAGCACAAATAGTGGTCGGCCAAGCCTTACTTGGTGCCCAAGCAATGGGCCGGCCATAGCATGATAGAAAAGGAGATTTTATTTAAAATTAAATTTTGGTAAAATCTTTCCTTTTTTGAAGTCATCCACATGGTTTTAAAAGAGAGTTTTAAATTTTAAAATCTTTCCTTTCATAGCTATCTACAAAGGATTAAAAGAGAGATTTTTATTTTGTTAAAATTGTTTCTTTTTTGTAGTTATCTATAATGTTTAAAAGAGATATTTTAATTTTGATAAGACTTCCCTTTTTTGTAACTATGATTTAAAAGAGAAGCTTTAATTTTAATCTTTCCTTTTTTGTAGTCATCTACAATGTTTAAAAGAGAGAGATTAATTTTAAAACTTTCCTTTTATAGCCATCACAATAGGAAATTTAAAAGAGAGATATTTTAATTATTATTAAAAATAAAAATTTTGCCATGACCAAGGATTATAAAAGAGAGGCAGAGGGTGCCTTACAAGAAAGTAGAAAAATATCTCAAAAGCTCCTCTCTTTTCCTTGGTGGCCAACACCCCTCTCTCTATTCTTTCCTTGCTTGTTCTCCCAGGGTCGGCCACTATTTTTACCTATTCTTCTTCTCATCTTGCTTGGTGGCAGAAACCTTGCTTGAATGGGAAGAACATAAGGGCCGGCGGTTGCTTGGAGAAGAAGGAGAAGAGAAGGAAGTTTCCTATTTTGACATTCTTTGGGAGGCCGAAACTTGTAGGCAAAGAAGAAGGTTTGGGTGGATTTCATCTTGGTATATCGTCGCCCACACGACGTCCAAGAGGAGGAGAGGAATACAGCAGAAGATCAAGAGATCTTTGCTTACAAAGAAAGGTATAACTAGTTCTTAATTCCGCAGCGAAACTAGTTTTTCTTTGTATGGATCCTGAAATACCAACACAAGAGGCTAGCGATTTCGTGTTTCATTTTTTGTTTTTCGATTTAGTGTTTTGATCTTGTGCTTCTATTGAGGTCTCTATAGTTAAACCTAGGGTTACTGTAAGAAGTTTAAATATCCAATTTCTTTGAAAGACTTTGTCTAGGAAGTGGTGGATGATCCCATACCCAAGAAGGTTGAGTGTCTCGCCATGTTTAACCTGGAAGTCCATCCTTGAAATAGATATTTAATCAACTTCTGTAACATGGGATGAAAAATGTTAAGTTCCGTTTCCAATTCAAGTTTAACTTATGAGGAACACATAGGTTGTTAGGAAAGTTCTGTGCTTGTACATATTTTTGTACAGGGGAAGCAAAATGAAATTTCGAGTAGCATCCAACACCATCCTTCTCGCTAGCTACGTCTTTTGCTCGACTTCATGTGCTCCTAAGCTCCTGCACACTTAGACACAAGGTTAAACACAACATGACCTAACTTAACTTATTTGATCACATCAAAACTACCTTGGGGTACCAACAATCTCCCCCTTTTTGATGTGAGCAACCCAAGTTAAGTTAGGGTAACCTAACATAAACATAAAGGCAATTAAAGTGAAAAAAAAATTAATTTTAATCTACAAATCTACCTCCCCTAGACTTAATATAATCTTTTTCTTCTCATCTATTGATCACATAAAAAATGGGGTACCAAGAAAAATTTAAGGACAATCCTGATTTTCAAATAATTTTGAAAAAAACTTATCAAAAAATTCTGAAAATTATTTTGATATCGAAAAATTCTAAAAATTATTTTGATATCAAAAAAAGATTTTGTAATAATTTTGGAAACTTTAAGTGTAAAAAAAATATAAGTAAGAAAATTTCAAGTAGAAAAATTTTCTAAGTTTAAAGAAATTTTTTTTTGTGCAACGTATAAAATAAATTTTGGTAAAGCAAAGTTATAAAATAACTTAAAAACATTAAGTTAAACAGATTAAAAAAATAAGAAATTTTTCTAAGTTAAACAAATTTACAGAGAGAAATTTGAGAATTTTCCAAGTAAAAAAAATTTGAGTAACTATTTAAAGCATTATCTAATTTCAATTTTAATGCTCTATCAGTTAATCAATTAAATATTTTATTTCAATATTTGGCTTCTAGGCTGTGGCGAGGGACTAGACCTTCTTGGTTATTGGTGCAACAACCACTTTCTAGACAAAGCCTCATAAGGAAATTAAATGTCTAATGTATTCTCTGAAAGCCCTAAATCCAATTAAACTTTTTAATTAAGACAAGATTTTGGAACCCAATATAAGTTCCAGTCTACTGGATTAATTAAACTTTTGGGTATATATTTCTTTGAAATTTTCTTAACTTATCCTTTGTGATATTTAAAACGTCAATTTAAATTATATCTTTTATTATTTTGATTAAACGAACATGCATGATTTTTCAAGTATGCTATTTCTTTTTGTAAATTACCATTCTCTAATTTTATTTTATCAAATTCTTCTAATGGACAAAATTTTGCTAAAATTAATTTTAATTTTTAAATTTATTTTTCTAATTTACAACAATGTTTAGATAATAATTTAACGAATTTAAATATTTTATCAGGAGGAAGAGATCGTAGCTGGCTTATCTTGTCGATCTCGTTGTCCGTGGTTCCCCTTGAACTGCTGCTTTCTTCCGATGTACCTCCCCCTTCATCGATGATGTTGATCCTCATTTCGGACGAGCTTGCTTCGTGTTCATCTTCTTGATGACTTGCCATTAATGCAAGTCTGGAGAAAGCCTCAACTTCTGATTCGGACGATGTTTCGTCCCACGTCGCCTTTAAAGTCTTGTACTTGTTTGTTTGGACAGACTTCTTTCCTTTGTCCTTATCCTTGTTCCTTAACTTAGATTAGTTGTCCTTAACGTGCCCTTCTTCATTGCAGTGGTAGCATCTAATTATCCTTTTCTTTCTACCCTATGGATGGTTTGTTTTTCTTGATTTAAATAACTTTTTAAAATGCCTTACCATCATTTCCATTTCACCATTGTCGAGAGAGGATTTTGACTCATGTTCGTCTCTCGTTACCTTAAAGGCGATGTTGTGCTTCGGCTCCTTCATACATGCACATCTCAATTCATACACTTCAAAAGTTGAAAATAATTCTTCTAAGGTAATAGATTCTAAGTCCTTAGAGATATAGAAGACATCTACTAGTGATTCCTATTTTGTATTTCTAGGGAATACATTAAGAGCATACATTAGCGAATCTCGGTTGCTTACCTTTTCTCCGAGGTTCGAAAGTCCGGTGATGAGCTCCTTAATCCTCGAGTGAAGGTCCGCAATCATTTCGTCTTCTTTAAATCGTAGGTTGGTGAGCTGGTTGTGAAGTAAGTCCCGTCTTGCGAGCTTGGCTTCGGGCGTCCCTTCGTGTAGCTCAAGGAACTTCTCCCAAAGCTCCTTTGCTTAGTTGTAGGTGCCGATCCGGTTGATTTCTTATGGCAGAAGAACGCTCAGCAGATGGAACTCTGCTTTACCGATTGCCACGTAGTCGGCCTACTCCTTCTTTGTCCACTAGTATTCTTCCTTACCCTCGAGTGCTACAAAATCGAACTTCATTATTAAAGGTAATTCAAAGTCAGTTTTAAAGAATACCTGCATTCTCTTTTACCAGCTAGCGAACTCCCCCTCGAACTTCAGTGGGTATATGCTCAGTCCGACCATTGATTCAGTGCTTCGATCGGCGGTTAGTCCTCTTGAAGCGTCCTGGCTCTGATACCACTTGTTAAGAACATTGTCTAGCTAGAAGGGGGGTTGAATAGCCCTACAAAAAAAACAAAACAAACCCTTCTCGGACTTAAAAGAACACTTGCATAAAACAATTAAATAAACTGAAAAAGCAGATACTCAAAGAATTTACTTGGTTACAATTGGGGAAATTGTTAATCCAAGGAAGTGAAACACGCTAAATTCTCCTTCAGGCGGAGAAGCCTCTTTACAGTAATTTACGCACAGAAAGATGAAGCTAAACTAGAAAGGAAAGTGCACAAGTGTTGTTTCAGTAATTGTTTGTTCTATTCTAGCTTCTGGACCAAGGCTATATTTATAGCCTTGGTCGAGGTGCTTGGAGTGGGATAGAATTCTATCCCTGACTGGTCAGTCAAAGTCCACATCGATTATGATAACATTTGGGTTCCGGGCACCTGGACTCACAAAGTCAACATGGTTGACTTTTTCGATCTGGCCCTCTGCTACGGCTATGTTCGCCTCAGTCCGGGACTTCCACTCCGGCTTCGTTCGCTTGGGTGATTTCGGCCATCCGAAATAGGGCTCACTCGAACCCAACTTTCGGCCTTCTCGAGCAACCTTCTGCTCGTCCCTCGGAAACGTTGTGCGCCTCCTTCTCGTCCGCCCGCGTACTCTTCCGGAGCACCTCGTCCCTCAGACGCACCGAGCCCATCGGCTCTCTCCCATGCCATCCTTCTCGTTAGCTGCATCTTTTGCTCGACTTCCTGTGCTCCTAAGTTCCTGCATACTTAGACACAAGGTTAAACATAACAGGACCTAACTTAACTTGTTTGATCACATTAAAACTACTTTGGGGTACCAACAATTACAACTTTCTATTTTTTCTCTAACTGAGCATCTTAATATTTCCTCAACCATTCGAGGTTCATCATCGCCAACTGAGAGTGTTATTAATACCTCATTCTCAATATCAAACTATTTCTAAGGTTTAATATTATGAACACTTATTTGTAAGTTGGGTTGTTGAGAATCAACTTATGACTTGGCAAATTACTTCCACTAGGTTGACTAGATTCAGGCATCTCTAGTTATTCCTGATTTGTTGATAAAAGAACATTATGCTCTTCCTATATTTCAAATAAAGGAATTGTCTTATCAACTTCACCTCTTGTTGGGAACTTAATTTCAAGAAAAGTAACATCTCTTGACTATATTTTAGAGATGAATCCATCTTGTTGTTCATCAATGAAGATATAACCCTTAGGGTGCGTTTGGTTCGGGGTTATTCTTGATAACCTTGGTTATCCATCCAAGATTATCAACAAAAACCTTGTTTGGTTTAGGTATTCGATGATTCCTGAGTAATGTTCCATGTCTGACATGTCAGCAAAAGGGTCATGCAGCTCGGAATCGGAAAATCTCAGAAAACTAAGGTTTTTTTTTATTCCGGGGTTAACGAATTTTTTTTACCAAAAATACCCTCCGATAAGAAAAAATATGAAAAAAAGAGAAAAAATGTAAAAAAAATATTAAAAATTTTAAAAAAACATTTAAAAAAATTTTAAATTTAAAATTTTAATTTTTTAAAAAATAAATAATTAAAAATATAAATTTTAAAAATAAAAAATATAAATTTTAAAAATAAAAAATAAAAATTTTAAAAGATTTTAAAAATTTAAAAAAATTTAAAAAATTTAATTTTTTTTTTAAAAATAAAAAAAATAATAATAAAATTTAAAATAATAAAATTTAAAAAAAAAATAAATAAATAAAAATTAAAATTAAAAAATGTAAAAAAATAAAAAAATATAAACATAAAAAAATATAAAAACATTAAAAAAAATAAAAAAACACATAAAAAAAGTAAAAAAATATACCGGAAAAAGAAAAGTAAAAAACATTAAAAATAAATAATAATAATAATAATAATAATAATATTATTATTATTATTATGTATAGTTGGTTTTGTAACTAAGGGTAATACGGTAAAATATTAAACTAGGGTATTCATTAAAACCTTCAAACAAACAAGTTTTTGTTGCATTACCTAGGTTGAACCAAACAACATTTGGTTATGTTTTATTCCCCATAACCTTGATTATGTGATTACCTGGTAATCACATAACTAAGGTTATACATGATGACTTGAACCAAACGCACCCTTAGAAGTCTTAGAATACCTTGTAAAGATATATTTCTTACTTCTGAGTCATAATTTTTCATATTTGTGAGTCTTATCATGAACGTAGGCAACTGACTACCAATGCCTCAAATTAGTCAAATCTAGTTTTCTGTCCGTTCAACATTCATATGGAACAGATTTAGAAGTCACTCAGTTAAGCATATAGGTTGCATCTAATTACACATCTCTCCAATAGGAAATAAACAAATTAGTTTGAGCCATCATAGACCTAATCATATTTAGAAGAGTTCGATTTCTTCTTTCAGCAATCTCATTTTGTTGTGGAGTTCCAGGGATAGTTAACTATCTAATGATTCCCTTCTCATTACACATTGTTTTAAACTAATCAGATAAATATTCACCTCCACGGTTAGTATGTAAGGTCTTAATCTTATGATCTAATTGATTCTTGACTTCATTAAATTAACGATTGAAGTAATCTAATGTTTTAGATTTGTGAGAAATCGAATACACATGACCATAACATATGAAATCATCAATAAATGTAATCAAATAAGAACTTCTATTTCAAGTCTTCACTTTCATTGGACCACAAATATCTAAATGAATTAGATTGATCCAATGTCGTTTGATTGTAAGGTCTTCACTTTCATTGGTCTAATCTAATTAGATTCAATGTCGTTTGATTAAATTAAACTGATCTGAGTAAACTAACTAATAGTTTGAATTGGATCGGGTCTAAAAGGACTAACCTGATCTGCTTAAACCAACCAATGATTTAAACCAAACCTCAGGCTAACTAGACCAAACTCGTATAGTTAAACCAACCAATGGTTTGAGCTAGACCGGGGTCTCAATGACCCAATTATTCAAGTTTATGCTCAATTAATTAAAATATTAAAAATAAAATAAAATTCAATTTCCAATTTAATTGAATCGTCACTTAATTAAACCATTTTCTAATTAATTACAGCATGCATTAATTTAAAAATTACACTAACACTACAGCGTTGGCATTAATTTCAACATGTATGAGTTTCAAAAGTTTTTTTAATGCATTAATAAACCTTATTTTAATACATTAATAATAAACTTAATGGTTGCAAAAAAATTTTTGCCGAAACATATAAACGAAACTTAATGCTTAATACGAAATCTATCACCCATGCCACTTTTCTCTTCTCCATCACTAGCAGCCCCACCGCCATCACCTCTGTCGATCATAATCGGAGGACTGACCTCCTACTTGTCCACCAACGAAAAATGGAGACAAACTCCATGGTTATCATCTGTTGCTCTCGAGGTTTGGAGATGGGCGTAGATCTCGATTGTGCGTAGCGATAGGCCCGGCGACTGCAAAATCTGATAGAGCAAACTCCATCGATGATTCCTTCGACGATGAACATATGTATACCATTCGAACAGATCTACTAGCATATATTGCACAAATCCTTTTATAGTAACATGATCTATAAGCATAAGAGATCTTATGCTTTCACGGCAACATGATCATATAGCAAATAGAAAAATCCATCATGCATTCAACGTTTGTTCGATACCATTGTTGCTTTGAAAGCATGAAATATAGAAATACAAAGTCTATAAATTTCACAGTGATCTCCACTAGTAGATCTTGATCTTCGCTTGTCGTCGGAAGAACGATCACGAACGAATCAGAAAGCTCTTCAAGATTCCACAAACCAAATCCCAAGCCTTCTCTTGTGTTCTTCCTTCCTCTTATGATCAACTTCTTTAGATTGCTTTGGACAACCTTATATAGGTGTAGAAGATTTCTTCCCCTTCCTTCATTGATAGAGGAAGATGGATAGATTGGAAGAGGAAGGAGAAGGGACACCTTCTCACCTACCTAACACCAACAATTGTCACAAGAAACTCCTCGCCACTTGCTACTGTCGTAACAGGTCTAAGAAGAAAGCCAGTAGTCAGATTTATACAAGTCAGACTAGATGGCAAGTAGAGCTCTCCTTTCTCTCTCCAAGCAATTGATCCTCTTAGACGCGTGGGGATGATCCCCACAGCATGCTCTATTGCTAAACAATAAAATGATTAGGAAGAAAATAACATGATTTGAGAAATTAGAGCAGTCGTTGCAACCATAACTGATAGTCATAGAGTGATTAAGGCAGATTAGCTAGATTGACTCATAAGTTGAAGGAAAGACTATATATATAGACTTGTTAGTCTACGAACCTCTTATTACAGAATCATACGGATTGCTCATGTGGCATATCCCCGTCATTATCATTATTATTTTTTCCCCACTTTTCCTCGCCTCGCCGAAGTCCCTCACCAGTCCTCCCTCGCCGCGCCCTGCGCTCTCTTGCTGCCAACGACCCCGCCCTCCAATCCAGATCTGCTGGCCTCCAGCTTGCACCCCATCTTCTCGATATCCATGAAAGTGAAGAAGAGGTCATCCTCAGAGCCTTACATTGGCGGGGAGGGGGCATGGAACATGGTGGCAGGAGCTCCAACGGAGGGGCTGACCCTTAGGAGGGGCACATTGGGAGGGGAAACGCTGCTAGGGTTAGGGCCGGTACGCGGATCTAGGAGCATAGGGTGCATCTTGGTTTGTCGTCGCCTCCCAAACTACCATGAGAACTCAGAAGGGAAGAGAGACGAAGGAATGTCAGCATAATACATAACTTAGAAAACTAGTATGGATTTGTGCATCTTGGATATCAGTTGTCCAGTTAAATTTGATTGCATTATACTTTGCTTCTTTGATTCGTTGTATTTTCCTGCCGAATCCAATTGAAAATTTTGGGTTTGCTTCAAACCAAACTGAAATGGTTCTGGTTGGGTTTCAATTTCGATTTTTCATTAAACAAAAATTTATTTAATCCCGCTAACTCCTATACCTCCAACCAAGGTGTGTGTTTTGGTGAGCTGAATTTTACACTGTTTTCCTCTATTGTAAAGCTAGTTTTCTTCTTCGGTTGGAATACAACAAAAATTATATAAGTATGGTTAAGAGAGTTTACACCATGTATCATGATAGAATAAAACAATGGCAACTATAAATATTATTGGACATAACATGACAAATCTATGGCTATGAGTATTCCGGGTGAGTAAAGGGTGAGGAAATGTAAATACCTGGTTAAGTATGACTAGTTTCTCATAGAACAAGTTAAATAGAAGCAAGAGGAACATACGATTCGATACCAATTTATGCACCATAAATAACAGAACTACTAGAACCATAAATAATAGTTACGACTAAAAGAATAATTAAGTAATGATCAGCCAATTGCTTTATGAAATAAAGTTGTTAGTATAAAAAGTTGTAAGTAGGCAAGTTCTCACAAGCAGAGTAGGAGCAAGACTAGCTAGACGGTGCAGTTTTACAAAATATGCAAACTCAAAATGTGCAAGGTCTTTATGGGACTTCACCTGCATAAACAAATTTACATAAACACACGCATGACCAAAATTAGAGATGAATCCTTTTCAGCTCTGTTAAGACTTACATCGTTATACAGTTTTGTTGCTGTCACTGGTTGCAGAAAAATTGTATACCTGGAGAGATCAACCAGAATTAAGATCTTCATATCAAATGCAATAGCAGAAATACTAGAACCAAGAAATTCTCATTGGCTGAGTAAAAAAGAACTCACGATGATGGAATAGAAATGTCGTCAGCTTTCAAGAACCTCTGTGCTCCATCAAGACATTCAGGGGGAGTTCATTATCACCAGCTTATCGGCAGGAGACAGATCGACGAGAGAGGGAAAACCTAGCTTCATCGCGGCAAGTGAGGGGCGTGTGGGGAAAATTAGTTTCGTCACAGTATAGGGAAAACCTGATGGATCGAAAGCGCTAGAGGGGGGGGGGGGGTGAATAGCGCTCGTGGCTATTTTTAACGATATAAAACACAGAATGGAAACACAGCGGAAAGTAAAATAAAACACACAGAGACGCAGGTGTTTTACTTCGTTCGGAGCCTATGGCGACTCCTACTCGAAGACCCACGGTCCTTGACCGCTTTCGGTGGGCAACAACTATATATCCGAAAAGATTACAATTTGAATTACAATCAGTGTAATAAAAGAATTAATACCGACAACACAAGATTGAAGAATCTGAGCTTTGGGTTGTCGACGTCGAGTAGTAGCACTCCAAAATCGTCTCGTTGGCAGCACTTCACAGAAGACAGCTTAGCAAAAATGATTGTTATTTTGAAGCTGCACCTCAACCCTCTTTTTATATGACATTCAGGGCGCCTGGATCCTTTCCGGGCGCCTGGAGTGTGACGTGGCCAACCAACCAGGATGCTCCACGTGGCGAAGTCGCGGCAGGGATAAAATTTGATCCCGGGCGCCCGGACCTGTTCCGGGTGCCCGGATCGATTCCGAGCGCCCGGACTACCTTTTTCCAGCAGGTTCCTCACCTGCAAACAAAGGTTAGTCCGAGCAAAATACCCTGCAAGACAGTGTTAGAATCTGATAAAACAAAGTAAGGAATAACTGACAGTCTTCGGACTGTCCGAGTCTGACTTTGGATTTCCAACTGAAACCCTGGGTCGACCCGACGCCTACTGTTCCGGCCTCTACGGGGAACGCGTCCTCACCTACTCCCCTCAGGAGAGATTACCTGATGCCAGTTCGTTAGGACTTTCAGCGTAGGGTTACCACCCCCTAGGACCTAAGGTTACCGCCCCTTAGGATTTTTCTCCACCTAGGGTTACCACCCCCTAGGACCTAAGGTTACCTCCCCTTAGGGTTTTCCTCCACCTAGGGTTACCACCCCCTAGGACCTAAGGTTACCGCCCCTTAGGGTTTTCCACCACCTAGGGTTACCGCCCCCTAGGACCTAAGGTTACCACCCCTTAGGGTTTTTCACCTGCCTAACCGCAGCTAGGACTTTCCTGAAACACTCATTCAAACATGTTAGATCACACACTAACTTAACTTTGAATCCTTTGCCATTATCAAAACCAAGGTTCGATCGTCGGATGCTTCCCGCACCAACAATCTCCCCCTTTTTGATAATGGCAACCGAAATTCAATGTTAAGTAAAAAATATGTATAAGCACAAGAAACAAGATAAGCGTGATAGCAAGATAAACATCGCTCCCCCTTAATACAAGCTCCCTTTTAAAATATTTTCTTTGAATTTCTCTACTCTTTCTTTGAATTGAATTTCTCTACTCTCCCCCTTTGCCATATATCAAAAATGAGCTAGTTTTTGAAAAAAATTTCAAAGCACAATTTTCAACTTTAGAAATTGTCAAACAAAATTTTTCAACTTCAGAATTTTTCAAACAAGATTTTCAACTTCAAAAATTTTCAAACAAAATTTTCAACTCCAGAAATTTTCTAACAAAATTTTCAACTCTAGAAATTTTCAAACAAGATTTTCAACTTCAGAAATTTTCAAGCAAGATTTTCAACTTCAGAAATTTTCAAACAAGATTTTCAACTTCAGAAATTTTCAAACAAGATTTTCAACTTCACAAATATTCAGATATTTAAAGAAAATTTCCAAGGAAAAAAAATTTTAACTTACAAATTTCAAAGTTTTAAATAATACTGCTTTAACTTAAAAGTTTTTAAAAGTTTTAAAGAGAATAGTACTTTAAAAAAGTCTTAAAGTTTTAAAGTAGAGAATACTTGAAAGTTTTAAATTTGGAGAAAGTTTTTGAGAAAGCTGCTTAAGGCATGTTTTTGAAATGTATTTCAAGAATACTTAAGGCAAAGGAGAAGCGATGACCTTATTTTTTAAATAGCTTGCCGTTTGTTTTAGTAAGGTATCATAGCCCTAAAGTCCAAGCATGAGTCAAGATTTGTTTTGATCAGGTATCATATCTTTTAAGTACAGACATGCTTAAACTTATTATTTCCTTTACCAACTGTCTAACCGTTTAGCTACTTGCTGATTGCCTAGAGGGCAACAGTGTTCACTTGGTTAGTCAAGTCAAGTCAATAGATCCAGTTAGATTTGACTAAGGCTGGAAGACTTGATTCGATTACTTTTAATCACGTATTTAACGCCCAGACTCATATTGATGCACAGAAATAAGCATTCTCGAGTCCAGGCTGTACCCTATGCATCTCACACCGTTCTATGTTTTACAAACACAATCAAGGTAAACCTAGGTGTTTGTGAGATGCTCTGGCTGAGTCCTGGGCGAACATGATTTCTAGGGGGAAATCCTACGCTAAATCCAACTTTTGAAAGTCTAGTAAAGTAGGGATTTTGAAAAACCAAGTTTTGCCTAGAAGTTATAAAAATAAAAACATTAAAAGGACTAAATTGAAAGTATCTATTCTACCCAGCACATTCCTATTTGTCTTCTAAGTGTACTGAACTCAAGTTCAGGTAAGGGTTTTGTAAAGATGTCAGCTAAGTTTGATTTTGACTCAACATAGTTGAATACAATGTCACCCTTAGCTACATGATCCCTTACAAAGTGGTGTTTTACTTCTATATGTTTAGTCCTTGAGTGATGAATTGGGTTTTTTGTTAGATTTATTGTACTTATGTTATCGATTGAAATTTTTGTTTTTTGATATTCAAGTTAATAGTCTTTAAGGGTATGCATCATCCATAGTAATTGAGATGTGCATTCACCTAGTGCTATATATTCAGCTTCAGTGGTAGATAAGGCAACACAGTGTTGCTTTCTACTTGACCAACTTACTAGGCAGTGTCCTAAAAATTGACAACTGCTGCTTGTGCTTTTTCTATCTAGCTTGCACCCGGCATAGTCAGAATCAGAGTAGCCGGTTAGATCAAGGGTGCAAGATCTAGGGTACCAAAGTCCTACGTTTAGGGTTCCCTTAACATACCTAAGGATTCTTTTTACTAGGGTTAAGTGAGACTCTTTTGCACAAGATTGGTATCTTGCGCACATACCTACTGCAAAGATGATGTCTGGTCGACTTGCAGTTAGGTACAGTAGACTTCCTATCGCACTTCGATAGTATTTCAAGTCTACTGGTTTACCTTCTAAGTCTGAGTCAATTTTAACATTAGTAGTCATTGGTGTATTAATGATTTTTGAGTTTTCCATTCCAAATTTACTAATTAATTCTTTAGCATATTTGGTTTGATAAATATAAATTCCATCTTTGGTTTGCTTAATTTGTAACCCTAAAAAGAAATTAAGTTCACCCACTAGACTCATTTCGAACTCATTTTCCATTAGTTTGGTAAACTCTTTTAAAAATTTTGAGTTGGTTGATCCAAAAATGATATCGTCGACGTAAATTTGTGCTATAAAGATGTCGTTTTCAAAGGTTTTTACAAAAAGGGTTGGGTCTATTTGACCTTGGTTGAACTCTTTTGATATTAGATAGTTGGACAGTCGTTCATACCAAGCCCTAGGTGCTTGTTTTAGTCCGTACAGGGCTTTTTTTAATTTGAAGACATAATTTGGATGTTCTATGTCCTCAAATCCTGGAGGTTGACCTACGTATACTTCTTCTTTAATAAATCCGTTTAAGAACGCGGATTTTACATCCATTTGAAATAGCTTGAATCCTTTGTGTGCTGCATAGGCCAGCAGCATCCTAATGGATTCAAGTCTTGCTACAGGAGCATAGGTCTCATCATAGTCTAGCCCTTCTACTTGACTGAACCCTTTGGCTACTAACCTGGCTTTATTTCTTACTATTTCACCTTGATCATTTAATTTGTTTCTAAAGACCCATTTAGTCTCAATTGTGGTTTTGTTAATGGGTTTAGGCATTAATTCCCATACCTGATTTCTTTCAAATTGGGCCAATTCTTCTTGCATTGCTATAGTCCAATCTGGGTCTGGTAGGGCTTCTTCTATGGTTTTGGGTTCAATTTTTGAGATTAAAGCTATTTGACTCTGGTTTCTATAGGATGACCTAGTTCTTACGCCTACAGTTGGATCACCCAGGATTTGGTCAGATGGGTGATTTGTGCTTGTTCTGGTTGGTCGTATGTCATTTGAATTAGTTATTTGTTCTTCAGATTCAATTGGTTCAGGTTGAGTTTCGTCATCTTCTCTGTTTATTGGATTAGCACTTTGTATATCCTCAGTTTCAACTATAGTGTCTTCATCAAATTTTATGTTTGTTGTTTCTTCTACTTTTAGGGTATTCTTGTTATATACTCTATATGCTCTACTAGTGGTTGAGTACCCTAAAAATATTCCTGGGGTTGTTTTTTATGTAAATTTTCCTAAGTAATCTTTAGTGTTTAAAATAAAGACTTTACACCCAAATACTTTTAAATAATTTAAGTTAGGAATTTTATTATAATAAATTTCATAGGGGGTTTTATTTTGAAATTTATTAATTAAGATCCTATTTTGAATGTAGCAAGCTGTACTAACTGCTTCAGCCCAGAATTAATTAGACAGATTATATTCGTTTAACATGGTTCTGGCAGCTTCTTGTAAGGTTTTGTTTTTACGTTCTACTAAACCATTTTGTTGGGGGGTTCTAGGGCAGGAGTATTCATGTTTGTACCCATTTATTTCACAAAATTCAGTGAAGTTGTGATTCTCAAATTCTCCTCCATGATCACTCCTTATCCTTTTAATTTTAGTATCTTTTTCATTTTCGGTTAATTTGCATAAATTACTAAATATTTCAAAGGTTTCATCTTTTGTTTTTAGAAATTTTACCCAGGTGAACCTGGAGTAGTCATCAATTATAACTAAGCAATATTGGTTCTTGCTTAGTGACTTGGCTCCATGTGAATCAAATAGATCTAGGTGAAGGAGCTCAAGTAGATGAGTAGTTCTAACCTTATTGGTTGACTTGTGGGTGGACTTGGTTTGTTTTCCTTGTTGACATGCATTACAGATTGAGTTTTCAATAACTTTTAATTTGGGCAACCCTCTAACTAGTCCATTTTGACTCATTTTTGAAATGAGTCTTGTGTGCATGTGACCGAGTCTTCTGTGCCATAACTCAGTTTCCTCTTGTTGTGTTAGAAAACACTTTATTGAGGATGATGGTAGATAGACGGTGTAGACATTATCTTTTCTAGTGCCCTTAAGTATGATTTTTGGATTATCGACATGTTTGACTATACATTCAGACTTGGTAAAATTGACTGAATAACCAGTATCGCATAGTTGACTTATACTTAATAAATTGAAATTAAAATTTTCAACTAAGAGTACTTTTCGAATAATAAAATCATAATTAAGTTCGATATTACCTTTTCCGATTACTTTCAGTTTTCCATCGTTGCCGAATGTAACTGATCCTAGGTTCTTTAGTTTTAACTTAGTGAACTTCAACTGATCTCCAGTCATATGTCTGGAACATCCACTGTCCAACATCCATTGATCAAATTCCTACACATAAAGTAGTTGATGGATCAAAAGACAGTTTGATTGAGGTAAGTTCCTAATTTTGCATCTTACCTAATCTGAGTTAATTCTGTGGGGGTTTGTTTGGTGATTTGATGTTTAAATAATTCAATTTTGAAAATCTTTAAGTTAATTTGATTTTTAAAAATGTTTAAGTTAAGTTGGAGGAATGTTTAAATTTTAATTTGCTTAGTCATCTCACCCGATGTATGTTTTTCAATCAGGGGATCCTATTATTTTGTGAGATGAATTAGTTCAATTTATAGGGTTTTGTTTAACTTTATGTTAGATTCGGGTTTAGCTTTGGGTTCAACAAGTAAGCGTTCTTTGGATAAACTTCTGGGCTATGGTGAGTCACAAGGAGCTCATTAAAGTAACCATGCCTTTGAGGTTTCCCAAATAGTCCTACCCACTGAGCTTAATACTAAACCTTGGTCTAACTAGTTAGGATCCATTTAAGGGTAGCTTCGGTTAGTTCCACTTGGCCAAATGCACCAGGTCGAAGTCATATCTTCCTAGACATGCGATGCCCAAGTTTTCCCAACGTACTATCATCCAAAAACTTCACCATTACTGTGTTTCAAGTTAAATCTAACCCTTTTTAATCTATCCTTATTTACCCTGTCGGGTAATCTACTCTTGTTTACCCATTTCGGGTAGATTAAGTTCGGTTACCCAGTCGGGTAAATAGATTTTGGAGTTGTCAGCTATTCTGGACCCTCCTTCTATTTTGAATTTTAAGTTTTAATTACGAATTTTGAATTTGAATTTTAATTTGAATAATTAATTTCGAATTTGAATTTTAAGTTTTAATTTCGAATTTTTGAAATTGAATTTTAATAATTGATTTCGAATGTTGAATTTTGAATGATTAATTTCGAATTTTCAAATTTGAATTTTGAATTTTAATAATTAATTTCGAATTTTGAATTTTGAGTTTTAATAATTAATTTCGAATTTGAATTTTGAATTAATTTCAAATTTGAATTTTGAATTTTAATAATTTTGAATTTGAATTTTGAATTAATTTTGAATTTTGAATTTTAATAATTAATTAATTTCGAATTTGAATTTTAATAATTAATTTCTAATTTGAATTTTGAAGTTTTAATAATTAATTTCAAATTTTTAAATTTGAGTTTTAGATTAAGTTCGAATTTTTATTGTTTTAGCTCCCCCTGGATCATAGCCTTGATAAGGTTTATTGAGGTAATGTATTTGATCCTTAGGAACCCAATAATATCCAAGTCCAACTCGATTGATCAGGTTGGACTTGGCAACCCATGCTTGGACCATTTTTCTATTTGGTTTTATTAAGGATAGGTAAGATTTATACTTCTTTTTATATCCTAGTCCAGTTCGATTGTAGATTGCCCTTTGAGTTCCAAGAATTAAGTCAAGATTCTTGGATCCCAAGGAAAATCTCTCTAGAGTTATTTTCAAATCCTTGACTTGACTTTTCAGATTGGAATTCTCTTCCTCAAGTTTTTGAACTTGAGTTGAGGTTCCAGTCTGAACTTGATCAGTTAAGGATTCGTTATTAGGCGTTTCTTTAAGGAGTGTTACCTCCTTTAGAAGCGCTTTAATTCGAATCTTAGACTTAGCTACTTTATGCATTAAACAATTAATTAAACTATATAACCGACTTTTACTTACAGAGGGGTTCGGCCCTTCGGAAACGGATGCGGATCCGTGGCTTCTCTCGGACTCGGCTTCCGATTCGTCCTCACTTCCGGATCCGTTGGTGAAGTCCCGGGCTGTCAAGGCAAGAAAGTTCGTCTGTTCTTGTTCTTCGTCGTCGGATTCTTCGGAAGAAGACTCGTCCCATGTTGCCTTCAATGCCTTCTTTCTTTTGGGTTTCTTTGGATCCTTCTGGTTCGGGCAATTCGCCTTGATGTGACCCTTCTGATTGCACCCGTAGCAGGTCACTTCGAATTTGACCTTCGAGCTCGGTTGGGCTTCTTTAGACTGAATGGCCTTTCTGAGATCCTTTTTGTTGAAGCCCTTCTTTTTGCAGAGCTTCTTTACTAAGATGACTATTTCGATTGTGAGTTCATCGTCGTCTTCTGAGTCTGGTTCGTCTTCTGACTCAGGTTCGGTTCTTCGCTTGACCTTTGACTCACGCGATCTCCCTGTTCCTGCAACCAAAGCCAACCCTTTCTCGGTCGGGCGTGCATTAGTCTGTTCGTGAAGTTCGAATTCTGCAAATAGTTCATCTAATTTAATGGTAGACAAGTCCTTGGAGACCTTGTAGGCATCTACCATGGATGCCCACAAGGTGTTCCTTGGAAAGGCGTTTAGAGAATACCTTATGATGTCCCGGTTGTCTACCTTTTGTCCAATCGCATGAAGACCATTGAGCAGATCTTGAATCCGGGCATGGAGTTGGGCGGCTGTTTCACCTTCCTGCAATTTGATGTTAAATAATTTATTAAAAATTAAGTCTCTTTTACTTACTTTGGTGTCGGATGTCCCTTCGTGAAGTTCAATTAGCTTCTCCCACAATTCTTTGGCGCTGTTGAAGGGGCCGACGCGGTTGAGTTCTTCTTTTGATAGGCCACACTGGAGGGTGCAGGTTGCCTTGGCATTAGATTCCACTTTCTTGATCGAAGATGCATCCCAGTCCTCGTACGGTAGTGTCAGATGGTAGTTCGAATCCGGTTTTGACAATCATCCAGACTTCAAAGTGAGTCTGGAGATATGCCTCCATCCGACTTTTCCAGTACCCGAAGTCATCTCCGGTGAATAGCGGAGGGCGGGCAGTACTATAGCCTTCTTGAAGGGCCATTTTAGTTTTACCTAAAGCGAAAAAACAACAACAAAATGTCCCAGGACTTGGTCCTGGCTTAGTAGTGCGGAAGAAAAAAAATGAATCACGAACTCGGGTGGTGTTGCACCAATTCCGAGAAAAACCGATTCGAGGGAAAAATAATTAGAATATAGCTATGAGGCTAAATTCTAATCGACTCCGAAAAAAATACCACGACAAAAATATTTTGAATGGTGGTTGCACCGATTCAAAATGACCCCGCTCTGATACCAATTGATGGATCGAAAGCTCTAGAGGGGGGGGGGGTGAATAGCGCTCGTGGCTATTTTTAACGATTTAAAACACAGAATATAAACGCAGCGGAAAGTAAAATAAAACACACAGAGACGCAGGTGTTTTACTTCGTTCGGAGCCTATGACGACTCCTACTCGAAGGCCCACGGTCCTTGACCGCTTTCGGTGGGCAACAACTATATATCCGAAAAGATTACAATTTGAATTACAATCAGTGTAATAAAAGAATTAATACCGACAACACAAGATTGAAGAATCTGAGCTTTGGGTTGTCGACGTCGAGTAGTAGCACTTCAAAATCGTCTCGTTGGCAGCACTTCACAGAAGACAGCTTAGCAAAAATGATTGTTGTTTTGAAGCTGCACCTCAACTCTCTTTTTATATGACATTCAGGGCGCCTGGAGTGTGACGTGGCCAACCAACCGGGATGCTCCATGTGGCGAAGTCGCGGCAGGGATAAAATTTGATCCCGGGCGCCCGGACCACCTTTTTCCAGCAGGTTCCTCACCTGCAAACAAAGGTTAGTCCGAGCAAAATACCCTGCAAGACAGTGTTAGAATCTGATAAAACAAAGTAAGGAATAACTGACAGTCTTCGGACTATCCGAGTCTGACTTCGGATTTCCAACCGGAAACCCTGGGTCGACCCGACGCCTACTGTTCCCTCTACGGGGAACGCGTCCTCAGGACTTACCGCCTAGGGTTACCACCCCCTAGGACCTAAGGTTACCGCCCCTTAGGGTTTTTCTCCACCTAGGGTTACCACCCCCTAGGACCTAAGGTTACCGCCCTTAGGGTTTTCCTCCACCTAGGGTTACCACCCCCTAGGACCTAAGGTTACCGCCCCTTAGGGTTTTCCTCCACCTAGGGTTACCGCCCCCTAGGACCTAAGGTTACCACCCCTTAGGGTTTTTCACCTGCCTAACCACAGCTAGGACTTTCCTGAAACACTCATTCAAACATGTTAGATCACACACTAACTTAACTTTAAATCCTTTGCCATTATCAAAACCAAGGTTCGATCGTCGGATGCTTCCCGCACCAACAAAACCAAGTTTCATTGTGGTGAGGGAGGGAGGCTCAGTGCGGCGCCGGTCGAAATCGTGGTGAGGGAGGGCAGGGCACGGAAAGGGCTAGAAAGCCTAGACTCGCAGGAGGGTGCTTCGAGAGAAGGCAAGGCGTGGCGAGGAATTGCTATGGTGCGGCGTCGCGGTGAGGGTCGACGTCACGATGAGGTTGACATCGCAGTGAGGGAGGGAAGGGCACAGAGAGGACAAGGCTCCGTAGGTGAGGAATCACGTGTGGGGCGACGGCGAGGATAGATGGGAGGAGGGGTTCGACGGAAGAAAAATAGATTTTAAGGATAAAAAATGCCGCAAATTTTTTTTGTTGAATCATTTAATGACGGGGATATGCCACATGAGTAGTCCGTATAATTCCATAATAAGAGGTCTGTAGTCTAACAATTATGTATATATATATATATATAATTTGTGAGCCCAGATGATAACATGGCGGTCAAAGACGACGTGGTTGGCAAAGTTAGGATAAGGGTGTACTCCCCATCTGGTTCCGTCATTCGATCGCAAGACATTTAAGTCTAGATGGATCGGATAAAGATCGATCGGTTAAAGGCCGGACAAGTTTACTAGGTAAGATCAGCCAGCTAAAAGACTGCCGAGTGTAACGTCCTTAGTCTCACAAGCCTTTCTTTTCATGCTTGACCAACTCAAGGGCCGACCAGGTCAGAGGTACTTAGCTTTACAAACCTTTACATAAACACTCAACCGAATGAAGGTCGGTCGAGCTTAAAGACACTTAACCTTAACATTTCCTATAAAAGCCCGACCGAATGATGGTCGGTCGTTCTTAAAGACACTTAGCCTCAACATTTCCTTTGAATGCCCGACCGAATAAAGGTTGTCCAGGCCCAAAGGCACTTAACCTCCTAAGTCTCTCCTTATATGCCTGGATAGGCAAAAGATTAGTCGGACTCAAATGTAGTTAGCCTCCTAAGTCTCTCTATATACGCCCGAATAGGCAAAAGACCGGTCGGGCTCAAAGAGGCACTTTGCCTCATACAAACCTCCTATGAACGCCCGGTCGGGAATTAATCGGATGGGATTAAAGCGTTCAGTCTTATAGAAGGCTCCACTCTCCGTATATGCCTGACCAGGAATTAACCAAACCGGATTAAAGAGTTCAGTCTTATAGAAGGCTCCACTCTCCGCACATGCCCGACTAGGAATTAACCGGACAAGATTAAAGAGTTCAACCATATAGAAGGCTCCACTGTCCGCACACGCCCGACTGAGAATTAACCTGATGGTATTAAAGTGTTTAGTCTTATAGAAGTCTTTATGATTGCCCGACTGAATTAAGGTCAGTCAAACACAGAGGTATATATATATAAACCGAGATATACTTAATTAAACAAAACTGGCGAATCTCACGAGTCAGCCAAGATATACAGCCAACAACCTAATCAGAATCCCAGAAATAGAAAAGTTCCTAAAGGGCAAGAATGGTTGACCCTACAAGCAAGCCTAGGCATACTTAAAGGAAACTTGCCGATATTACAGGCTGGTCGGGATATATTCAATAGACAGCATAAGCAAAGAAACCCAACAGCTTGTTAGAATAATAAATGTGTCAGAGAATATTCTTATGAAACCTTCTTCGAAGGTTATTATATCTTCTATCAACTGACCAATTATAATAGAAATATTCCTTCAACAATCTTAGTTAAGGTGTAAATCACAAAAGATAAAAGAGGTATACATATAAGTAAAAGGAAGATTCCTAGGACAATTATTACACATTGCATAGGTGGATGCACTCCTCTTTCCCTAACAAACTCTAACACAACGCCACCTCATGATCAAAGAGGTTATGAGAGATGGTATTAAAAAAGGGGTCCTCTTCGTTAGCAAGATACGCTCTCCAATCATCTGAAGTTGTTTTCTGCGCACATACACTACTGTTCTTTATTGATTCGTCAGATACTGACTTCAGCGTCGAAGGGCCTTGCCAAGGATCCCTTCCTTGGTTTCTTGGCATTGATGTTTGTCGGCTCATCTCAGTGTATGCAGGAAATATTCCCGAAGGAGGGAAAAAGATCTTCTGCTATTCAACAATCTCGCCACGATACCTAGTGTGCTATCTCCACAAGTCTCATATATGATCAAATTTGGTGCCGTTTGTGAGAACTTTCACTTGAATCTGAGAATTGAAGATGGAGGAGGTTGGAAAACTCACCACCATCACTTTAACGCAAGAGGACCTAGATCTACTCATCATGACAAAAGCACAAAAATTAATGCAATAGCAACAACAACAACAAGGATCCCCTAGCAGTGTTCAGTTGTCATCCAATCTTGTAGTTTCAACAATGGCTCACCAAAGGAAGCGAGGAGTGCCGGAGGAAGGTTTGGCCCATTTACCTAAGGATTCTCATTCTCCAACTCCACACAACCGATCTCTTTTTCGTTCACCGACTGAACAAATGAATTGAGAGAAGACCCATCGGGAGTCTTCCAGAGAAGCACCTGTCAAAGACAAGCAAAGGGAAAAGGCTTTGGTACGTTATAGCTCCCCTGAAGATGTTAGCACCCTGTTCTCTCAAAGGATGTTAGAGGATAGGTTGCCAAAGTATTATCAGAACCTGGCCATAGGAGAATACTCGGGGTTGACTGACCCTGAGGATCATCTCCTCAAATTTGAGCATGTTGCCCTTCTCCATCAGTTCACCAATGGGGGTAAATGCCGAGTGTTCCTTATTACATTTGGTGGTTCGGTGTAAAGGTGGTTCAAATGACTACCTGCTGGATTCATCTAATGTTTCAAGGACTCTTGTAAAGTTTTGCTTCATCATTTTGCAAGTAGATGGTGCTATCAAAAGACTCCCCTAACCCTTTTCTCACTTAAACAAGGGCCCAAGGAGTTGCTAAGAGCTTATATTAAAAATTTTGATCAAGTGGCCATGGATGTGCCTACGGCCACTATTAGACTCCTGGTAAGCGATTTCTCCCAAGGGCTTGCCAATAATGAATTCTTTAACTCCTTGGTTAGATGATCTCCAAGAAATTTTGATCATCTATTGGACTAGGTGAACGAATTCATTAATGTTGAAGAACCATAGGTCACCCAGAAAAAGGAGGTCACTACACCCGCTGCAACCCTAGTGCCTGAGCGCCGAGTAATTACTTGCTCCTCCACCTAGAGGGCCTCGAGTGGGTCCTCAGCCTCATCAGCCGGAACCTAGGCCCTAGGCTATGCAACATGCGGAACAAGATAGATACTTTGGAGCCACCGCGAGAAGTCCAAAGGCGATGGTTCACTCTTCATTGTTCAACCACTCATGACACACAAGATTTCTATACTTTGGCTAGCCAAGGAGGTAATCGAAGGTTTCACTGACACACCCCATCGCATAATAGATGACCCTATCAGCGACCCAATCGCTCACCCAGGAGAAACCAGCAAGAGCTGAGAGGCGCCCAAGAACACCTCCCCCTCCAATTGTCTGGACGCAAGAACCCCTGTAGGAAAAATGAGAGTCCTCGACTAGGCAGGATGAGAATCGCAATAATGCCGCTTAGGGCAACATCAACATGATTACTGGAGGTCTGGTCGATGGAGACTCCAACCGGACGATGAAGTTACTGTTGGTTAGTCCTAGGAAGATCGTACCGGTTCCACTGTACAAAATTTTGTACAAGTGTCTAACCTTTCCTAAATAACCTATTGTGTTCTTTAGAAGTTAAATAAAGAATCGCAAACGGAACTTAACATTATTGATTCCAAATTTAACTTATCTGTTCTTAATGGTTTAGACTTGGATCACAAGCGGAACTTAATACTATTGATCCAAATCTACCTATGTTATAAATTCAATTAAATATTAATTTCCAAAATTGGCTTCCAGGTTAAACATGGCGAGGCATTAGGCCTTTTTGGATATGGGAGCAACCACCACTTCCTAGACAAAGCCTTTTAAGGAAAGCTAATATTTAATTTCCTTATATAACTCTATGTTTAACCAAAAAGAACAATCGAATCACAAATTTGAAAAACAAAAAAAACACAACTTCGAAACAAATTCGAAAAACTAGAATCTAATGCCTCTTGTGTTTCGAATTCATGCAAAGAAAAATAACTAGCATGATGCGAAAGAAAATTACTAGTTATACCTTCTCTTTGTATGCTAATGACCTCGAGATCTTCTGCAGTATTCCTCGCCTCGCCTTGGACGTCGTGTGGGCGACGATCCTCTAAGATGAACACCACCCAAAGCCTTCTTCTTCTTCTTCAATATTCGGCCACCACCAACACAAAGAACAAAAGAGAGCAAAGGGAAAGAGAAGAGGAAAGGGGTCGGCCACAAGAAGAGTCTCCACCAAGAGAATAAGAATTGTTATCTCATGAGACCTCCCCTCCCCTTCTTTTATATATTACTTGCCCAAGGCAAATAAGGGAAGACTTTTTACAAAAATTAAAATCTTCCTCTTGTTATTCCTTTTCCCTTTTAAGTTTTCCTTTTCTTTCCTCTTGATTGAATCAATCATCAATCATGATTTGATTTAATCTTTGATTGGCCGGCCCCTTGCTTGGGCACCAAGCAAGGGTGGTCGGCCACATTATCAAGGAGAGAAAAATAATTTTTATAAAATTTTATAAAAAGAAATCCTCTTATAAAATTTTACAAGCTCTCTTTCCTATTGTGAATGTTAAAAAAGGAAAGTTTTTTAAAAATTAAAACCAATTTTTAAAATTTAAAACTTCTCTACTAAAATTTCCTTTTTTAACCATGGTTACAAAATTAAAAGATTTAAAATTTAAAACTTCTCTTCCTTTTTTCTAAAACCATGAGGATGGTTAAAAAAGGAAAGTTTTAAAACTTTTAAACTTTCTTTTAAACCATGTGGCCTAATTCAAATAAGGAAAGTTTTATATTTTAAAAACTCTCTTTTAAAACTTATAGTTTTCTACAAAGAGAAGATTTTAAAAATTCAAAACACCCCCTTATATTTGAATTATTGTGACCGACCCCTTTGCACAAAGCAAAGGCCGACCACCTTGAAGGAATTCATGGTCGGCCCTTGGCTTGGTCACCAAGCCTTGCGTCGACCCTTCTTGGACACCAAGATGGGCTTTCATTGGATGGACTTGAGCCTTTAATGAGGCTACGACAGGGACCTAGAGGAGAAATTGGTTTTGACCTTCCGATGAGCTTGAGTATCCCATGTTCATCCTGAACACACAACTCAAGTTCATCAATAAAAACTCATTCCACTATAGAGCTATTATTGCACTACCGCACCAATCCCAAATTACATTATGGGTTCCTTCTTATCATGAGTGTGTTAGTCTCCCTATGTTTAAGATAACGAATGTCCACTAATTAAGTAAGTTACTGACAACTCACTTAATTAATATCTAAGTCCAAGAGTAGTACCACTCAACCTCATTGTCATGTCGGACTAAGTCTACCTGCAGGGTTTAACATGACAATCCTTATGAGCTCCTCTTGGGGGCATTCTCAACCTAGATAACTAGGACACAGTTTCCTTCTATAATCAACAACACACACTATAAGTAATATTATTTCCCAACTTATCGGGCTTATTGATTTATCGATCTAAATCTCACCCTTTGATAAGTTAAAGAAATAAATACTAAATATATGTGTTTGTTATTATATTAGGATTAAGAGCACACACTTCCATAATAACTAAGGTCTAGTTCTTTTATTAAGTCAGTATAAAAAGAACTTATCTAAAATGGTTCTACTCAATACACTTAGAGTGTACTAGTGTAATTTATTAGTTAAGATAAACTAATACCTAATTACACTACGACTATTCCAATGGTTTGTTCCTTTCCATCTTAGTCGTGAGCAACTGTTTATAATTTATAAAGAACTGATAACATGATCTTCTGTGAGTGACATCACACACCATGTTATCTACAATATAAATTAATTGAACAACTATACTTAACAAATAAAATATAGACATTTGACCAATGTGATTCTTTTATTTCAAAAATAAATATTTACAAAAGTTAGACTTTTAGTATACGCTTTAACAGTTACACTCTCAACATTTGGAGATCCATGCGGTCGGCTGTAGTGCCAAGCGAATGGGTGGGCCTAAGATTTATTTTGGGTCTAGAGATCTAGAAGGGGTTGAAATACCTCATGATGATGCATTAATAATCAAGGTTGTTATAGCTAATTATAATATTTTCCTCTCTTTTGTTGACACAAGTAGTTCTGTCAACATCATTTTTAAACAGACATTTGAATAGCTGCAGATAGACTTGAACGAACTTCAACCCATGGTGACTCCTCTATATGGGTTCATGGGTAAGGAAGTTCAACCACTCGGTCAAATAAAACTGAAAATATCCTTAGGGGAGGAGCCCCTAGTGAGGACATATCGTTTAACCTTCATATAGTAGTGGACGCACCCTCGGCCTACAATGTTATCCTAGGCCGACCAGGCTTGAATGAGTTCCGGGCAGTGATATCTACCTTTTGTCAAAAAATGAAGTTCCCCTGTTGTTGATCAATGGGAGAAGTTCAAGGAGATCGGCTGGCGGCACTTAAATGCTATGTGGATATAGTCAAAACTGAGGCCAATGCCATCCGAAAATTACAACGGATGGAGGTCAATGCCATCCAAGAAATTCCACCCACCCTGGTCTAGGAAGAAAAAGAGGGCATTCAGATTCAACCGGGCTGGCAGGAAGCTGTCATAGAAGTGGCAGCCAACCTGCCTAAAGAACTTAAAGAGAAGCTAGCGGCGTGCCTTACACAGAATAGTGATGTTTTCTCTAGGGCGCCCGGGGAAGTGATTGGGGTGTCGCCAACAATCTTGGAGCATGTACTTTATGTTTACCCTAATGCTAGGCCTGTCAAGTAGAGTAAGTGAGACTTCAGGGCTAACCATAATAAGATCATTAAAGAAGAGGTGGACAAACTATTAGAGGCTAGTTACATTCGAGAAGTGCAATTCCCGAGCTTGCTTGCTAATATGGTCTTGGTGTCTAAGTCAGGAAACAAGTGACGAGTCTGCATCAATTTTAGAGATCTCAATAAAGCCTACCCAAAGGATTATTATCCACTTCCTCGAATTGATCAAATGGTAGAATCCACCTCCGGATGCAAATTTATTTACATGTTGGACGCGTACTAGGGATATCATCAAGTCTCACTCGCCAAGGATGACCAAGAGAAGGTTAGTTTCATAATTCTGAAGGTACTTATTGTTATAATGTTATGTCATTTAGACTGAAGAATGCAGGAGCTACATACCAATTGTTGGGACCTGTTTGACTTATGAACAAGGTATTTTGGAAGTAGATCGGGCGAAACATGGAAGTCTATATAAATGATATCCTCATTAAGTCCCTTCGGGCTACCGATCTATACGTGGATGTAGAGGAAACCTGCTACACTTTAAGATAGTACAGGTTGAAGCTTAATCCTAACAAGTGCTTGTTCGGGGCAAAGAGCGGTAAATTTCTGGGCTATATTGTAACCGAGTGGGGGATAGAAGTCAATCCGAGCAATGTACAGGTGATGTAGGACATGGCCCCTCCACGCAACTTAAGGGAAGCTCAAAGACTGACTGGCCGAATTACCACCCTATCTCGCTTTATATCCTAGTCAGTCGATCGAAGCTTACCCATTTTCAAGATACTTCATCGGGCAACCAAATTTCAGTGGGTTGTTAACTGCGACAAAGCCTTTGAGGAGCTGAAGAGTTATCCATCCGCCTTGCCTATATTGGCCAAGCCAATAGCAGGTGAAACATTATGGGTATATATATCAACTAATGAGCATGCAGTTGAGTCAGTATTAGTGAGGCAAGAGGGAGAGGAGCAGTAACCTGTATATTTTTAAAGTCATCTAATGAAAGGAGCCAAATGTCGTTATACCGCACTCAAGAAGTTAGCGTATGGATTGATTTTGGCAGCTCGAAGGTTGCATCCCTATTTCCTCTCTCGCCCAATCATAGTATTCACCAATAGTACTTTGGGATGAGTATTTGTTAACCCAGAGGCTTCCGAAAGGTTGATTAAGTGGACGACCGAACTAAATGAATATGATATATAGTATCAACCCCGAACAACCATCAAAGTTCATGCCTTAGCTGATTTCATAATAGAGGTACAAAATCCCGAGCTCAAGGGAACTTGGGAAATATATGTGGATGAGTCCTCCACTTGGCAAGGCAGCAACATAGGCATTCTTATAATATCATCTCGGAAAGAAAGAATACAATTATGACTGAATTACAGAACTACTAATAATAAGGTTGAATTTGGAGCACTGATAGCTGGTCTATAAGCTGCAACCCATGTGGGTGTCAATCGGGTTCTAATATACTCAGATTCGTAGTTGGCTATACAACAATTGACAGGAAGGTTTGGGATTAATAATGAATAGCTTAAGCTCTATGTAGAGGCATTCAAGAAACTGAAGACTAATTTTCAGGAGGTGGTTATTCAGAAAGTGCCTCGGTCAGAGAATCAAACAGCAGATGACTTGACTAAGTTGGCTTCCGCTATAATCCCTTGGGCTATTGACAGACTAGTCGAGCAAACACTATTGGTGGCATGTATTGAATGATAGCTCGATCTTGAATTACAATGTGATTGGAGGACTCCAATCATATCATTTCTACAACAAGGCAGTTTGTCGGCCGAAGCTGAGCAAGCATGTATGCTTAAGAAGAGAGCTAGTAGGTTCACTTTGATTTGTGATCAGCTCTATAAGTGGGTTTTCTCATATCCTTTTCTCAAGTGTATTGGGCCAGACGATATCCAATATATTCTGCAAGAACTACATTAGGGTTCCTGTGGGAGTCATATAGGTGGTCGATCTCTCAGTCGAAAAGTGTTGCTGGCCGGGTATTTTTGGCCCACTTTGTAGGCCGATGCAGCTCAATTAGTAACGATTTATTTATCTTGTCAGAAGCATCAAAATATTCGTCATCACCCTACTGATCTACTAAAATCTTCCTTTGTTTCTTGTTCATTTGATTAGTAGGGCATTGATATAGTAGGCCCTTTTCCTTTAGCACTTTCTCAAAGAAAATTCTTGTTGGTAGCAATAGACTATTTTTTGTAATGAGTGGAAGGCGATTCCTTAGCTAAGATTACTGAACAAATGGTGTTAAGTTCTTATGACAACATATTCTGTGTCGATTTGTAATTCCACACAAGCTGGTTTTAGATATTGGGAGACAGTTTTAGGGCAGAAAAATCATAGAATGGCGTGTCGAGTATAGCATCACCTAGACCTTCACCTCAGTGGCATATCCTCAAAGTAATGGGCAACTTAAGGTAACGAATAAAGAAATTATACAAGGACTCAAGATAAATTAGACCACGTTGAAGGAAGTAGCGTGGATGAGCTACCTAGTGTCTTATGGGCCTACCTCACAACTCCTCGTGAAGCCACAGGTATAACTCCTTTTCATCTAGTTGATGATGGTGAAGTAGTGGTTCCGGTCGAGGTGGGCGTGAAATCTAATTGAAGGCGACTATATGTCGAGGACAGCACCGGTCAACGCCTTATGGAACTCGATTTGATAGAAGAAATCAAAGACTAGCGGTCGCTCAGCTGATGGTGTATCGTCAAAGGATGAGGTAAAATTATAATAGAAGGATCATCCCCAGGTTCCTTCAAGTTGGTGATTTGGTCTAGGAGCAGATTAAATCGACTGGAGATGTCAGCAAACTTAAACTGTAATGGGGAGGTCCATACAGGGTGGTGCAAAAGCTCGTCTCAGGCTCTTATTACCTCGAGGATGCAGAAGGGAAAAGGCTTGAATGGCCCTGGAGTGCAAACTATCTACAGCCCTACAGGGCATGAAAAGTACGCCTATACTTTACTAGTGTTTTATGTAAAATCTCTTTTAATCAATGAGAATGCAAGCAAATTTACTTGAAGATTCTTACAAATTATAAATCATAGTTACCAACTTAATGATCGGACAAAATTCTAGACTCCCAAACCATTCAGTCATGTTATAAGCAAGCATGCTCTCACGCCTCAAAAATCCAGAGCTGGTTTAATAACCAGGCAAAATTCCAGACTCTTGAACTGTTAGATTGGGTTATAAGCAAGCATGCTCTCGTGCCTTAAAAATCTAGAGTCAGCTTAATGACCGGGCAAAATTATAGACTCCCAAATCATTCAGTCAGGTTATAAGCGAGCATACTCTTGTGCCTCAGAAATCCAGAGGCAGCTTAATGATTGAGTAAAATTTTAGACTCATGAACCGTTTGGTTGGGTTATAAGCGAGCATGCTCTCGTGCCTCAGAAATCCAGAGTCGGCTTAATGACTGGGCAAAATTCCAGACTCTCGAATCGTTCGATCGAGTTATCAGCGAGCATGCTCTCACACCTCAAAAATCCAGAGCTGGCTTAATGACCTAGCAAAATTCTAGACTCCCGAACCATTCAGTTGGGTTATAAGTGAGCATGCTTTTGTGCATCAAAAATCCATAGTCGGCTTAATGACAGAGCAAAATTCCAAACTCCCGAACCATTCAGTCGGGTTATAAGCGAGCATGCTCTAGCGCCTCAAAAATCCAAAGCCGGCTTAATGACCGGGCAAAATTCCAGACTCCCGAACCGTTCGGTCGGGTTATAAGCAAGCATGCTCTCGTACCTTAGAAATCCAGAGCCAGCTTAATGACCGAGCAAAATTCCAGACTCTCGAACTGTTCGATCGGGTTATAACTGAGCATGCTCTCGCGCTTCAGATAAATCTAGAGCCAACTCAATGACTGGGTAGATCTCAGATCTCTAGGCTGATAGGTCGAGTTATCAATGAGTGGTTGTTTTGTTCAGTGTATTAGCTAGTCGAGATTTCATTATGCCATGAAATACTTGCGGGTGCAAGTACTTTGCTCAGCGTTAATGTCCCTCTAGCTTATAACTCAGCAGGAGGGTGTCTTATGAGATTTCGATAGCAATAGCTTGACCTGATCACTCCACTCGGTGTTAGCATCTCGCTCAGTTTATGATGTTAATTAATAAACGTCGCACAAGAAACACATGTGGGAATTTCTTTCATAAGTATTGGGGTTCTGAAGACATGCTAGTTATTGGTGGTTTTGAAGATAGACACGAAAAACAGGTGCTATTTAACCTTCCTCAGTGCTTATCTTATTGCACCCTAAATATATACTTTGACACATCTTAATGATTAATTCCAACTCTTTACAATCATTGGATGGTAGAGGTGGAGAGGATATCCTCAAGGGCGTAGCTCACCTCTTGGGGGAGGGGGCAAGGGTAAGTCTACGCCCCTTGCTTTTCCTCTTGGGAGAAGCATCCTTCTTTGGAGGAACATTTTTGGATACTAGAAGAGGATCAAGGGACAACTCTCCTAAAGCAGCGGCATCACTGGTGTTGACTGCGTGGCTTTTAAAAGCCCCACTAGAAGGGGCAGCTAGGAGTAAACCCCGCTCGACCAATAGTTCTTATTCTTTGGCATCGAGCTCTGTCGCATCTAGGCCGAGTTCTTCATCGACCATGGCTTTCAAGATGGCATCCGTTGCATAAAATAGAAAACATCTTAGTTAGTGATAACATGAGGACTAAGTCAATAAAACTTACCGAAGGGACAGGATAGCCTCTTCTAAATGGGGCTCAAACCAAACAAATACAAGAAACTCTCCTATAGACACTTACGGATTCGGACACATTAATTACTCAATTTGGGGAGGTAATAAATATAGATTGGAGTTTGTTTAAAGTTGCCAGGATCAAGAAGAGGGGAAAAGGAAGACTGCCACTCGGTAGACCAAGTGGCAAGGTTGGGCATTTCCATAAAGAAAAAAAATGAGATTTTCAGCCTTTATTTGTAGATGACATGTCCTTGAAGAACACTACCTTTGGTTGAAACTGGATAAGAAAAGCCCTAAATTCTGACTTCATGGGGTAAGAAAATAGATAAAGGTTGTAAGGAGTAGGGGGGATGCCAAATAAATGGAATAGCATGAATATCCCACACATATGCTTGAAAGCATTTGGGACGAACTGTCTTAGAGGGATATGAAAATATCAACTTACCTTTGATAAAAAGGGGTAAATCGGAAAGCGTAAACCAGCGGTTAGCTGGTTAGAGAAGAAGGTGACATGATTACTAGGAGGACGATCGTCCAAGGAAGGAATGGTGATTCTATAACTACAAGGGATTGCGTATTTAGAGTAGAGAAAATCTTTATCGGAGTCATCAAAGCTCGAACTAGTGAGGGTATGTCAGGGAGCGAAGGATTTGTGTGCCATGGGATAGAATGGGGGAAGCAAAATGAAGAACAAACAACTTACTGGAGTGCGTAGGTTATAACAGGAAGGGAGATCACAGAAGGGAAGGTTCACCGAAAAAGAAAACGAAGAAGACAAAAGGCTATGTGTTGAGGTTTAGCATCATTTAGGATTTTTATAAAGTATAGCTCGACTTCCACCGTTGGATCAAAGTGGCCAGGATACATCGCACCATTGATAGTCGAGTGGAGGTCATTGGCCCGTACGAGACACCCCTACGTCAGAGGCCTTTTCAAAAAAGAAGAGGGGATGCCATGTGACATCCTCCCATGAAAGGACATTTATGATGGAGTTGACAACCAAATCATTCCACTAACGAAATGTCTCTTTGTGCGTTTACACATCCTCAATATCATATTATGAACCATTTGTCTCTAACAGATAGTTTTTGGAAAAAAATCACTAAATACCTAAGGAGCAATCAGGAACATGAATTGTAGGATGAACCCAATGTAGAGGGTGAATGAACGAAACTAAAACTCAAGTCCAATCAGTCGGTTGTACCTCCTTCGACTATACTTGAAAGGGAGGCTAGTGATACGGGTTGTAATTTGTGAGCCTAGATGATGACGTGGGAGTCAAAGTCAAGATAATATGGCGGGCAAAGTTAGGATAAGGGTATCCCCCCCCCCCCCCCCCCAAAATCTGGTTCTATCATTCGACCACAAGACGTTTAAGTCTAGATCGACCAGATAAAGACCGGTGGATTAAAGGCCGAACGAGTTTACCACGTAAGAACATCCAGCTAAAAGCTGATCGAGTGTAACATCCTTAGTCTCACAAGCCTTTCTTTTCATGCTCGACCAACTCAAGGGTTGGCCAGGTCAGAGGTACTTAGGTTGACAAACCTTTACATAAACACCCGACCGAATGAAGGTTGGTCGAGTTCAAAGACACTTAGGGGGCGTTTGGTTTAGGGGAATAAGAGTGGGGAATGGGAATGGGAATCATTGATTACTATTGTTAATATTTGGATTATAGGAACAGGAATGCAAATAAGGGAATAAATCCTTGAAATTGGGTAATAACTCATTCCCATGTACCTCTCCTTCAATGAGCCATTATCCTATTTTCATCAATCAAAATATTCCCTTATTCCAAAAATACTCTTGAGCTAAAACTAAAATTTTCTCCCTTAATATCAAAATATATTTATTTATTTTTTCTTTCATATCACTTCTCTCTCCTTGTTCTCTCTTATTATATTTTCTCTCTCATCATTTTATCACACACTTTCTCTCTCCTATCACACTCTCTTTCCTTTTTTCTCATTATACTTTCTCTCTCATCATACTTTCTCTCTCTTCAATCTCTTCCATCGTACTCTCTTCCTTCTTTTTTCTCATCATACTTTCTCTCTCCTCAATCTCTTCCATCACACTCCCTTTTCTCTTTTTTTCTCATTACACTTTCGCTCTCATCATACTTTCTCTCTCCTCAATCTCTCTTGTCACACTCCCTCCTTTTTTTCCTTATCATACTTTCTCTCTCATCATATTTTCTCTCTCCTCAATCTCTCACATCACACGCAATGTTCTCTTTTTTCATCACACTTTCTCTCTCTTCATACTTTATCTCTCACCATACTTTCTCTCTCCTCAATTTCTCTCATCACACTCTCTCTCCTCATTTTTTCTCATTACATTTTTTCTCTCTTCATCCTCTCCCATCGTATTTTCTCTCACATCATATTTTCTCTCTCATCTTCTCTCATCATGCTCTCTCCTATCACACTCTCTTTTCTCATTTCCTCTAATCACACTTTCTCTCTCTTCATTCTTTCACATCACACTTTCTCTCTCTTCATTCTTTCTTATCACACTTTCTCTCTCACCATACTTTCTCTCTCATCATTCTCTTTCATCATATTTTTCTCTCACATTCATCTTTCTCTCATATCTAATTTTTTCTCTTATTTTTCTTTAAGGGTAAAAAAGGAAATTTTGATTTATTCCGATAGAAAATATGCAACTAACCAAACATTGCTTTTAAGAGTGATATCCATGTTCATACCCATTCCCATTCCACAATACAATAATTCCCATTCTGATTCATATTCCTAACAAAGAACCAAACGCCCCCTTAGCCTCAACATTTCCTATGAATTCCCACACGAATGAAGGTCGACTAAGCTCAAAGACACTTAGCCTCAACATTTCCTATGAATGCCCAACTGAATAAAGGTCATCCGCACCCAAAAACACTTAGCCTCCTAAGTCTCTCCTTATACGCCCGGACAGGCAAAAGACCGACCAGGCTTAAAGGGGCACTTCGCCTCATACAAACCTCCTATGAACACCCGACTGGGAATTAACCGGGCTGGATTAAGGCATTCAGTCTTATAGAAGGCTCTACTCTCCACATACGCTCGGCCAGGAATTAACCGGACGAGATTAAAGAGCTCAGTCTTATAGAAGGCTCCACTCTCCGCACACGCTCAGCCAGGAATTAATCGGATGGGATTAAAGAGTTCAGTCTTATAGAAGACTCCACTCTTCGCACACGCCTGAGTGGTATAGAGCATAAAGGGGAATAGACATAAAGGCGACTAGCCTTATGGCTCGATCGAGATATACTTAAACAAAACCGGTCGACCTCACGAGCCGGCCGAGATATATACAGCCAATAACCTGATCAGAATTCCAGAAACAGAAAAGTTCCTAAAGGGCAAGAATGGTTGACCTTACAAGCTAGCCCAAGTATACTTAAAAGAAACTGGCTAGTATTATAGGCTAGCTAGGATATATTCAGCAGATAGTATAAGCAAAGAAACCCGATAGCCTATCAGAATAATAAATATATGTCAGAGAATATTATTCTTGAACCTTCTTTGAACGTTATTATGTCTTCTACCAATAGACTAATTATAACAAAAATATTCCTTCAACAATCTCAGTTAAGGCGTAAATCACAAAAGGCAAAAGAGATATATATATGGGTAAAAGGAAGATTGCTAGGGCAATTATTATACATTGTTTAGGTGGTTGCACTCATCTTTCCCTAACAAACTCTGATGTAACACCACCTCATTATCACGGAGGTTATGAGAGGTAGTATAAAAAAGGGGTCCTCTCTGTTGGCAAGGTATGCTCTCCAATCATCTGAAGTTATTTTCTACACACATACACTACTGTTCTTCATCAATTCATCCGACCAGATACTAACTTGAGCATCGGAAGGTCTTGCTAGAGACTCCTTTCCTAGTTTCTTGGCACTGACGTTTGTTGGCTCATCTCAGTGTGTGCAAGAAAGGTTCCCGAAGGGGGGACAAAGTCTTTGTCAGTCAACAATCTCGCCACAATATCCAGCGCGTCATCTCCTTGTGTGTGTGTGTGTGTGTGTGTGTGTGTATATTAATTTTTTTTGTTGGAAGACTTTGTCGCTATGACCATGAAACACGCGCTGACTATACCGTGAAGAAGGGGTTTGCTTAACTTCCACACAATTTTTATAATTAATAGATGATGTTAATGTTGGAACCCCAAGGTTGTTTTGGTGTGATCAACAAGTTAAGTTAGGTCCTGCGTTGTTTCTAACCTTGTGTCTAAGTGTGCAGGAGCTTAGGAGCACAGGTACTCGAGCGGAAGACGCAGCTAGCGAAAAGGACGGCACGCTGCGCGTCCAAGGGACGAGGTGCTGCAGAAGAGTACACCGGCGGACGAGAAGGAAGTGCGCGCGGTGGTTCCGAGGTACGAAAGCCGGAGCGGAAGATTGCTCGGGGAGCAAGAGACGCAGCTAGCGCGAAGGTCGGCACGGGGTGCGGATGAGTACGCTGGTGGGCGAGAAGGGACACGCGTAATTCCGAGGACGAGAAGCCGGGAGGAAGCACGCCGAGAAGACCGGAAGATGGGTTCGGTGAGCCCTATTCCGGATGTCGAGATCACCCAAGCAAGCGGAGCCGAGCGAAAGACCGGACCGAGGCGGGACTGAGAGAACACGGACCAAAAGTCAACTGGTTGACTTTTGGCCGGCGCCGAACTATCCGGCGCCGGAGCTGTCCGGCGCCGGAACCATCCGGCGCCGGAAGGACTTTCACGGGATCGAGCTTTGACTCGATCCAACCGCTGGGGATAAATTTTATCCCCGGCGCAACATCCAGGCGCCCCGACCAAGGCTATAAATATAGCCTTAGTCCAGAAGCTTTTCAACAATCACGATCATTCTATTTCCAAACACTTGTATGCTTTAGTTGTAGTTAAGCTTCTGTTTTCTGTGCCTAAACGCTGTAAGAGGCTTCTCCGCCTGAAGGAGTTTTTGAGCTTAATCTTCCTTGAATTAACAACCACATCGGTTGTAACCAAGTAAACATCTGGTGCCTCGTTTTCTTCTTTTATGCTTTTATTTATCTGCTTAATTCATTTTACAAGTGTTAGCTTAATCGTTCGAGGAAGGGTTGTTTGTTTTTAATTGACAGGTTATTTACCAACCCCCCTTCTACACGGCCCAACGGTCCTACAAGTGGTATCAGAGCCGAGTACGCCTCAGAAGGACTAACCACCGTCTGAAGCAACAAAACAATGGCCGGAGCTAGCGACTACCCACCAGCATTCGAGGGGGAGCTTGCTTCTTGGAAGCAACAAATGACGGTATTTCTTAACTCTGATATTGGTATTTCTCTAATAATGAAAACAGGTTATGAAGCACCAAAGACAGCGAATGGAGAAGAACTCGATCTACGCCTCTGGAACGAGAAGCAGCGTGACGAGGCAATGGCAAACGGTCGGGCAGAGTTTCACATTCTAACCGCAATACCAAATGAAGATTTCGATAGAGTTGGCGAATACAACAGCGCAAAAGAACTTTGGGAAAAGTTCTTAAAACTCTACGAAGAACCAACTGAAGCCACCGACAGAAGAGTCCGAGATGGAAGGAAGTACTACAACAGCCGAAGTACATCCCGAGAGTGATGAAGGGGGAGAATCTTCGGATAAAAGCAATTCGACAGGGGGAGAATCAACTACCGGAAAGGTAAGTCAGGTATGGACTCGAACCTCTGATCAATTAAATGATTCAATCGAAAAATTGCCTGAAGAGTCTTTCGAATCAGAAATTAAATTATCGAAAGAATTTTTCGAATTAGAAAATCAATTGTCAAACTTGCCTTGCAAATTATTATTAAAAGAATTTTGCAAGTTAGAAATTTTGTCGAAAAACTTTTGTAAATTGCAAAATATTTTTTCGAAAGAATTATGCAAATTAGAAATGATGTCAAAAACTTTCTTCAAATATTTTTTCGAATTACAAATTACTTTCTCGAAAGAGTTTTGCAATTCAGAAAATGAGTCATCGAAAAAGTGTTTCGGATTAAGAAATCTATTATTAATAAATTCCTACAAATTAGAATTTTTATTAAAAAATTCTTGCAAATTATAAAATATTCTTTCAAACAAATTTTGCACATTGTCGAAAGAATCTTTTATAGCGTCGGAAAATTTTATCAAGTTAGAATCTATGCTATCGAAATATTTTTGTGAACTTGAAATTCAAAAAATAATAGAAATTAACATGATACAAATTGTTGCATGTTTAATATTTTTTGCTTTAAATATGAAAAAGTGTGACAAAAGAATTTCTGATAAATTAAAATGGAAATTTAAACCTTCTGATTAAATCATAAAATATATAAATAAATAAATGCATAGAAAATTTCTCTTTATGTTATTAATTCTCTGAAATTTTCTTGCATAAAGCTTTCTGTTTAAAAACTTCTTAATCTTGATGTCGAATAACTTAGAAATTTGTCTTGACTTAGAAATATTTCCCTGAAAATTATTGAAATATAGTTTCAAAATTTTTTTTAATGTCAACCCTTAGATTTCGTTTGTACCCCATTTTTATTGTGATCAAAGGGGGAGAAGGGAAAGTATAAGTCTAGGGGGAGGTAGACAAAATTGAAAATTAAAATGTTTGAAATTTAATTTTTTCTATCATGTTGCATGTTATTGCAATAAACTGTTTAATTTCATATCTATTGTTGACCCTAGCTTAACTTGGGTTGATCACACCAAAAGGGGAGATTGTTGGAACCCCAAGGTTGTTTTGGTGTGATCAACAAGTTAAGTTAGGTCCTGCGTTGTTTCTAACCTTGTGTCTAAGTGTGCAGGAGCTTAGGGGCACAGGTACTCGAGCGGAAGACGCAGCTAGCGAGAAGGACGGCACGGGAAGGGAGTCAAAGAGTACCGTGAGACGAGAAGGAAGTGCGGTGGTTCCGAGGTACCAAGCCGGAGCGGAAGATTGCTCGGGAGCAAGAGACGCAGCGCAACCGAGGGATGAAGTCTGCGGATGAGTACGGTGGACACGCAGTGATTCCGAGGGACGCGAAGCCGGAGGGAAGCACGCTCGAGAAAACCGGAAGATGGGTTGGGTGAGCCCTATTCCGGATGTCGAGATCACCCAAGCAGAGTCGGAGCAGAAAGACCCGGACCAGGCCGGGCAGAGAAGAGAGCACGGACCAAAAGTCAACTGGGTTGACTTTTGGCTCCGGGGCGCCCTGAACCATCCGGGGCGCCCGGAAGGGACTTTTTCACAGGATCGAGCTTTGACTCGATCCAACCGTTGGGGGATAAATTTTATCCCCCCAGGGCGCCCGGAACCCATCCAGGCACCTCGACCAAGGCTATAAATATAGCCTTGGTCCAGAAGCTTTTCAACAATCACGATCATTCTATTTCCAAACACTTGTATGCTTTAGTTGTAGTTAAGCTTCTGTTTTCTGTGCCTAAACGCTGTAAGAGGCTTCTCCGCCTGAAGGAGTTTTTGAGCTTAATCTTCCTTGGATTAACAACCACATCGGTTGTAACCAAGTAAACATCTGGTGCCTCGTTTTCTTCTTTTATGCTTTTATTTATCTGCTTAATTCATTTTACAAGTGTTAGCTTAATCGTTCGAGGAAGGGTTGTTTGTTTTTAATTGACAGGTTATTTACCAACCCCCCTTCTACCCGGCCCAACGGTCCTACAGTTAAGAGTGGATCCAAAGATGATATGGTAGTCAAAATCAAGATAAGGTAATGGTCAAAGTCAATAGGAGGTGGCAGCCAGCGTGTCACTCTCAACATGACTTCGCTCCTCACCCAGGGCTAAAGCCTTCAATCTAAAGACAACGGACCCACGAGCAGGTGGTCCTAGAAATAGGGTTGTAAACGAACCAAGCCGCTCAAGAGCTATTCGGGTCTCGGCTCGTAAAAAAGTTCATTCAAGTTTGTTCGATTAAGTTAATGAGCCGAGCTTGAGGCTAATTTCGAGCTCGAAAATATTATCGAACTGAGCTCAAGCTTAACAGTATTTGGTTCGTGAGCTCGTAAACATGTTCGTTTAGAGGCTCGCGAATGTACTCATTAAGAGACTCACGAACATGTTCGTTATATATATATATATCACATAAATAATAAATATAATAATATATTATTAATTATTACATCTAATTATCTTAAACGAGCTTGAACTAAGCTCATTTAATTTTTAAACGAGCTTTTTTCGAGCCAAACTTGAGCTATTTAATTTTTTTACGAATCGAGCTTGAGCTTAAGAACTAAAGCTCGAATCTAACTTGAGCCAAGTCGAGCTTAGGAATAACAAACTGAGTCCGAGCTCGAGCCTCTTATTGTTCGACTCAGTTCGGCTCGTTTACAGCCCTACCTAGAAGCGCCTAGTGATTCACTCTTATACTAAGACACCTATTATATATCCAGTCAACTGTATGTCGATCGGGTTTAAAGGATGGTCAGGCTACTATAAGCCAGTTGAGCATATAGCCATTCGAGTATATGAACAGTTACCCACTGCTAAAATATGACTCTTAGTATATAACTGGTCGACCCAATAGTTGGTCAAGCCTATGTGTCGTAGTTCACTTCTTATGCGCTCATCCTCCTTCATATAGCTTGTCAGGCGTAATACCGGTCAGGTTTACACAGCTTAGCATTCTCGCCTCCTATATGTACACAAATGTATGAGGCGATTCTATGTATCAGCTCGATTGGACTGCCAGATCTCAAGTTATCATTTCAGGGGCGAGCCCCCTAACATATGGACGATCAGCTAAAAAAATACTGATTGGATCTCTCGGGGTTTAATTCCCCATTCTTCAAAGACAAGTACCTAGCATGCGGCCGATCAATCATAGAACCAACCGGACTTATAAGACTTGGTTCTCTATTGCTTCAATATCAGATCCTGAGCACCAGATAATATATAGCCGAGTGGCTGAGCGGCCAAGCGGCCTAGGGGTCAGACAACCTAGAGGTTGGATGACCTTATGGTAATTGGTATCTTGTTGATTATGTATCAATCGATCTTCCAGTATAATATATAGTTGGTCGGCTAAAGATCCAACCGAGATATATTCTTGGGATAACATTGTCAGAGAGTCGCAACAACCTGTCTAAAAGTAATAACTATTTGTTAGAGAATATTCTTCTATTATGACATATGTATTCAATGGAACCTTCTTCGAAGGTGACTATATACTTTCTATCATTTGACATATGGGGACATCATATTCTCTTAACCGCCTCATTAATGGCGTAAGTTACAAAAACGACTCATATGCTGGTAACGAAATATTCCTCGGACGGTGATTGTACATCTCCTAGGTTGTACGTCTTCCCTTACTAGCTCGACAACCTCTAACACCAAATATTCTCTGTCACCTCATGATTATGAAAGTTATAAAGAGGAGTCCTTTCCGTTGGTCAGATGCGTTGATATACTCTCTAATAGGCTTTTACAGTAGTCTTGCTTACGCTTACGCATCTACTATTCATTTTTCCGTTCGGCCACTATACTGACTTGAGCGTTGAAATATCTACGATAAGGACATCTTCCCTAATTCTCGCCCTAACCGTCTGTGGGCTTGTTTTTCTGTGTGCGTAGAAAAAGGAACCTCTTCTCTTTGGTTCAAAGGTCTTCTCCCGGTCATAGTGTCACCACCTGTTAAGCGTGCGCGTCGTCTCCTTCCGTTCCCGACAGAATCAATAACTATGCATAAGAAATTTTCCAAATGACATGGCTAGTGGTGTCGTTACAAGCAATTCCTCTCCCAAGTAAACGTCACAAATCTTTGCTCCATAATCTATGAACCATGCTTTATTATATTCCCTCACGAAATGAGAATCCAAGTCATCGTCACAAGTCTTTGCACCAAAATCCGTCTGTGACATCAGATGTATCTTATCTCCACCAAAAATTTCACTCCCAATAAATTTTATTTTTTAAAAAAAACTAAAAATAAGAGACTACGGAAGAAATAAATTACTAAACACTTAATAATTAAGTGTTGTTCAAATGATTTGTTTACTATCATGATTTTACTTTGCTTAGGTGTTGTTGATACATCTTATTTATTTTATTTTAACATTTTAAAACTAAGATAACGATTTAGGAAAACAAACTGATCCAAAATTATAGCATGTTGACTAGCTCAATCCTAATTTCTAGACCATTGCACAAGATTACAGTGGAGTGTTAGCCGGAAAAGGAGGGATTGCTCAAGTTGTCATATGGATATATCAGTTGAGATAATCAGATCATAATGACTAAAAACAATTAAATTAAAATTTTATTTGAAGACTCAAATAGATATATATATAAATAAATAAATAAATATATATATATATATATATATATATATATATAATTTTTAAATGCACCAAAATGCAAAAAGTATTTAAAAAACGAATCTATGTTTTCAAAATATTTTACCCTACCACTTTCTTTCATAAACTATGTTAGATTTGGCAACAAATTAGAAATGTCAAGGGCATGTAGAAACAATGCTTGATGACATCTGAGCACATTATAAATATTACCACAAATAAATGAACATAGGATGGTAATAGGACAGAAGCGGGGTGGATTTGTCATCTCCATCTCTTTTCTTAAATTATAATCTCATTCTTATCCTTGTCCTCATCCCTGATTTTGTTTAATCAGGGAATCTTCCTTCTTAGCTCTACGGGATTAAATTTCTATCCCACTTTAATTTAAATGACTTTTAATTATTTTTTTTAATTTTTAATCTCTTTCATAAAATTAGTAATACAAGAAATTAATTATAAAAATTATTGTTATTATTATCGGGAGGCAATAAAAATAACATCCCTATACCTCTCCGGTTCAACTTGCGTCTTCGAACCCAAATACGAAAAAAAATACTCTCCAAATCGCCTCCGTTTTGGATTTTTTTTTTTTTTTTTTCCATGGGCCCGAACACATCCCTAAATGAACACTTCGGCAGATTTTGCAATTTTTTCTGTTCGCACCTCTTAGTTTAATTATCAAATAGAGCCGTAGCCGAAGAGGCGGAACAGAAGCATATGGAGAAGAGTATGCAGCAAAATGCAAGCTATTTCGGGAGCTAGAACAAACCTCCAAGTTGATGGCATCAATTCAAAAGGAAGGTCGTAAATCAAAGATAATAGTTTGTTCCATTCTCCATATGCAAAAGAGGAGGATGTTACTTCAGAAGTCATTCAGTGTAGTCTAGATTTCAGCTGAGCAAAGTAAGCCTCATTCACGCACTCAGCACTCTCTTGGTGACCCTATGTCCTACAACTTGAACCTGAGATCAGGAAGACCTTCTCATTACAGGATTCCAAAGCAACAAAAGATTACAACGACAACTATCACAATTGGTTAATCAAGATAACATGTTCAGCATCATATACTGTCATTATTGTTGAGTTTTAATTCAAGTTATTTCTTTTGGTAATGCATATGTATGCATTTAGATCCATATTGCTAAGTAAAGAAGGTTGGAAGGCTTTATATATGGACCCCTTCCATCCTTGCTTAGCAAAGTTAAGGGGGTCATGCATACGCGGGCCGAGCCCAAATCAAGTGGTTTCGGAGGGGGGGGGGGGGGGAGTTCGAGCCGGAAATCCATTAACCGAGCGCGATCATCGCGCGCAAGGGGTGGTGCAAATCCCTAGCTCATGGGCCTCGTGCTTGCAGGCGGCCTAGTTTGTTTTTGTCAGTCTCTGGTTCTTGGTTCTGACCCACCAGTGAGGAAGCGCACTTGGGTTCGGTTCTGTCCGCATGAGGAGCGAAGCAACGCACGCTTTGATTCCTGGTGTGCTTGCGCTGCTTCAGAGTGTATAAATACACTCCTTCTGTTCCTGGTTAAACTCACTCTCTTAAGCAAAGCATTCTCTGCTTTCTCCTTCTTCTTCTTCCTTTCGAGTTTTCCTTTGTTCTGAGGCTTTGGTTCTGCGATCTGAGGTTGAGTCTGAGTGCGGCGTTCGTCTTGGAGTGCACCTACGAACGGCGCTAGTGGTTGTCAGATCTTGGAAGAATTTTGCTGGAGAGCCTCTGCACCGTGGGCGACAATAAATTCTCTAAAGACAGTCGGCACGCCGGCGCTTCAACCAGAGATATACAATTTCTGAACCTTACTCTTATATTACCCGTTTATTGCATGCTTATTATTTTGGTGCAAATAGATTACTGTGTTAGCGTAATCAGATTACAACAATTCTGTCAATGAGTTTATGAGAGCGCACGAAGACTGAACACATGGAAATACTACTCTCCTTTTTTTTCTTCGTAGATTTTCGAGCTAGCCCTAGTATGGGCTTCAAATTATACTAAAAAAGCTTTGGTTATAAACTTTGATTTGCCTTTTTGGAGGGATAGCATTAAGGTTTTTTGACATTTGTGCTACTGAATTGATGAATTGGTGTTGCATCATGGAATCTGCTTCCATTAAATTTGAAAGGCTTTGGACAAAGTCAATTGTCCTTCCACCTCAACGGATCAAATGAATGCAGGAAATCATCCTAAGTAAGACTGCAGCGTAATCAATGGGATACTTGGTCCTTGGTTTAAAAATAAATAAGGATTGAGGCACGGATGCAGTTCTTACTTCCCCTCGTTCAGTGATATGCTACTCAAGATACTAAGCTAAGAAACTGTTGTTCGAATGGAATCATCAGAAATTCCAGTCACTCTCGAGGTTTCCAAAAGTCCAGTCATTTTATATGCTAAAGACATTTTTGTTACTTCCTATGTTTCGTCGTTTGACAAACTATGGTTCAACTAAGTAATGCTTATTTAACAAGTTGTTTGAGCAGGGATATTTTTATCCTAACACAGCAGAGCTTTATATATCCAACGTTTAGGAATTGACCCCAGGCCTATTAAACAATCATCCGTGTAATTACCAACTGTGTCAATCCATAGGAGTTATTTGACCATGCATATGATCTTTAGGTTTGATGCATTCAAGCTTAGGATGATGAATGCGATTTGCACCTCAAAGGAAGCCATCAAGCTTGAAGGTTGGACTATGAATATTAAAGATTTTCATTTGTTGTAATCTAGGTAGAGTCTGTTTGAGTATTTGATTATAAAGTAGGTAAAGAGTTCTTTTATTACCTAGGAGTTCTGTTAAAGTCATTCTCCTCTGAGCTTGTGCCCAATCCCTAGTATTGATATCAAACTGAACGACGAGTTGTCTAGTGGCTTTCAAAATATTCCGAGCTTCAAATGTTGTTATTTGACCATATTTGTCGAAGGTGCATGGGTCTATAAGTTTTTAACTTAGACAACCAAGCATTTAAGGTTTTTAATTTTTTTTAAAAAATAAATTTCTAATGGTTATGACATGCTCTGATCCTCTAAAGACTTTTTTTTAGGTTGACATACGAAATTCAAAAAAATAATGTACTTTTGTTTGTTAGTTAATGTTTATCGTAATCAGGGATTATCAAGTTCCTTAGTTCGTTTGATTGACTTAGCATCCAAGATAAATTGATCTCTTAATCTTATCTATTAGGGATTCACTATAGAAAGGGCCTAGAGGATCCTTAATTTAACTCTTCAATTTTGATAATCATGAATTTCATCAGCGGTTTCCTCGGGTTCATGCCAAATTAGCATTGTTGGACTTGTTGGGTTCTCCCGACTTGCTCCATGTTTTTTTTCTGCGTATTTTTACTCGTCGATGGCCATCAAGTACCTTTTTACAAAAGTGTTTGATGACCTTAGAAACTTTAAATTTATGCTAAATGAGAACTATATATTGCACCCCTAGGGTTTTTCTGAGTTTATTCATGTCCATTTTTTCTAAGCACTTTTAGCAAAGGTATTTTTGATGGCTTTTAATTAGAGCTCTCGGGCCACCCCGTGGCATATATTTTACCTAAAGCAGCATAGCATATATTGCTTTAATCTTATTCAGAAAATTGAAGAACGAAGAACAACAATTAAACTAACATTTACATTTTTGTGAGAATAAAAATAAATAAACTTTGCAAGTAATTAATTAAGGACACACCAAAGTACTCTACCAAATACATAATATGTTGAGTGTGATTACTGTTGCCAACGCGACAATGACATAAAGATGTTCAAAATATTAAATCGCATCTATTTTCCTTTTTGTTTTTTTTTTTAGTAGAGCAAATATATCATAGGATAACATAACTACACCATGCTATAGCTTTAGCTTTTATCATTTCAACTTTCACTCCACACTTTTATCATTTCAACTATGCAAGGAAAGCAATCCCTCTTCACTACTTGAAAGTTCAAGGGCTTAAGTTCAGTTTTTCCCATTTCATATTCAGCTCTGTAATCTTCAACAAGAGTTGCACATTCATTCAATCATACATCTTGTCCACCAACTGGAAGAGAGTAACCTTTATGGACTTTTTCATGATAATCATGCCAAAATATTCCCAAAAACCAGTTATGAACCCCATCACATCACAATGAAGGTATAATTCAGAACTGTTTCAAGCTTGTCCCCTTCTTCATTAATTTCTCTTATTTGAGATGGTGAATGATTAGTGTCATCACCAGGATACTCTGGAAGTGGCATACCACTGAAGGTTAAAAATTGACCGTATATTGGGATTCTTCCTGACAAGTTGTTGTAGGAGAGATTCAAGAAGCTGAGAATGTTCAAAGAAGGTAGGTTGGAAGGAATTTCTATTCTTTCAATTAAATGATTGTTGGGTAAATTGAGGAAGAACAATCCATGCAGCTTTGTGATCTCTTTTGGGATCTCACCTGAAAATTCATTCTGTCTTGCTGCACCGCACTAAGAGTTTTAGTATATTCATTGATAGACCCTTTACAGTTATTATAATATATCATCGAGGAAATAGTCCACACCATTTGGAGTGGTGTCATAGGATAAACATCTATGAAAACCAGAATAGTTGCCACTAAAATGCAAAAACTCAATGTAGTTTTGTTTCACACCCACCCATAGATCTAAAATTTGCAATGGTGAATGGTATACTGTCAGTAAGTTTGTTGGATGAAAGATTCAAAATTTGGAGGGGAGCAAAATTTCCTATACTCACTAGAATATCACCATTGAATGAAGTTGAGCTCAAATGAAGAGACCTTAGCATCGGGAAGTTCATTCCCATCCATTTTGGTATCGCACTAGAAAATTTATTCCCACTAAGATCAAGAACAATTAGTTCTTCAGAATTTCTTAAGGTAGGAGGGAATGATCCAGACAAGTTGTTATTGTTCATGTGAAGGGAGTTCAAATTAATTAGATTTGAGCTATGGCAATTTGGGACTTCACTTATAAGTAATTGTTAGATAGGTGTAGTGCACTTAATTTACTGAGATTGCAAACGAAGGCCGGCAAACTACCACAGATATAATTATTAGACAACTTTAATACTTCAACATGTTTAAATTTTGCATAGCTTAATGGAATTATTTCTCTTGAGGAACTTTGGCTCGGTTAGAAGAGGGGTTGAATAGTCCTTTATCTCAAATCATTTGTCTTTCTACAAATAGTTAGTGCGTAGCGGAATATTGAAATCACAAAATAAGATAAAGAAGGAAAGCAAACTCTACACGTTGATTTAACGTGATTTAGAGATAGTTTGCTCCTACTCCACGGCTTGTGCTTGAGGTGGGCGAACCCTATTCGTTACTAGATTAGTCCCTAGCAATCTTTGGCTAAATCTTACTCCTCGGTAGAGTGAAACCTCTCACAAGAAACTCTTCTTCTTCATAATACGGAGAATGAGAGTGGGAAGAATAGTGTTGGCTTTTTGGGAGCTTGGGGCAATGACTTAGGAGTTATTCAACACGTATGAGTAACCTCTATCATCCCTAAAAGCTCCTTTAAATAGAGAGGAAAGAGTTGATCCTAAGACAACTCATTTCTTGCACTAGTCGACTGGTCCATACATCAATCGACTGGTATAATCATTTGGCACAACCAATGTTCACTCGAAATTACTCCACAGAATCCGAGATTTACTAACGGCTCTCTATCAGTCGACTGACATCTCCATCAGTGGGTTAACCTTCACAACCATTGGGCACATAAACATTTTGTTCTCTCATGAATTTGGACCAGTCGACTGGCCTCAGTATCAATCGATTGATCTCTTACATTCACGCACACTCATCCTCTCAGGAGTGTCCCTTGAAGTTCTTTTCCTCGGTCTTCGTCCCTTAGATGCACTTGAGCCCACGGCTCCTTTCCGTGTCATCCTTCACATTGCCTTGAAATCCGCTTCCGCCACTACAAGAAAAAAGATGACAGACAACGCTCTTTACGCCTTGTCTATGTGGCTGAAAAAGCGTTGTTAAAAGTACTGTTGTTAAAAGTCCGCTCAAAGACAACGCTTAAAAAGCGTTGTCATTTTGTGCAAAGACAATGCTTTTGTAACGCTTAAAAAGTATTATCATTTTTTTGCAACACTTAAAAAGTGTTGTTGTTTTTTGCAAATATAACATTTTTTGTAATGCTTAAAAAACGTTATATTTTTTAGCAAAGACTATTTTTTTTAATGGATAAAAAAATATTATTTTTTTTAAATACAATTTGTTAACAAAAGATAAATCTATTTACAAAACCATTGTCTATTATATTTACACCTCGAATTGCTAAATTAAACCCTTATAAATAATATCAATTAAAATGGCAAAAAGTACAACTGATCAATTAAAATACTATGAAAGTACAACTGGCCAAACCAGAAATGTGCTATACAATTCAATTAAAAAATATATACACATAATCCACAAACTGTAAAAACTTTGGATCCATGTTAAGTCTATACAAAAGCAAAAATCCTTCTTGGATTGAATTTTTCTAGTAATATTGCATCTTTTCAAAAAATATGAGTACTCTTCTTGTCAAAAAAAAATCTCACTTTTAGTTTCTTTCCACATTCATTTGCGAGGAAGAAAATTATTACATTATAATTAAGATGAAATAGTTCACATAATCAATACATTAAATCCAATGAATAAATTTATCAAAGATAATAAGCTAACAATAGATGCCCTAAGAAAATATGGTGGAGTTTCATATCTCATGCTAGTATTACATAGAAGGTAATACAAAATATTACTACCTACTGATGACAAAGGAGTACTGTCTGCAAAAAGAGATGTATCACATTTTCATAATTCTATCTTATTCCAGCTATCACCATGTTTACCAAATGAGCATCAATGGGACGATTCCATTAATTATTCAAAGGAGTGATATCTTAACTCACACTAATCGTTTGTGTTGAATATACATTAGAAGAAAGCATTCTTATTTTAACTAGTCAACACTAACTCTAAATAAAATCTGTCTATCATCCTGGTGATCCATCATCGATACCAAACACCACCTAGAGGGAATAGGTAAAATAGTAACCCAGTGCAATTTATGTTGCATAAACGCGTCAGGCTTGTTCAACATGCAAATATTGATACATCTTACTTGGTATATGCCAGTAAAGAATAGTTGAAAAAAATGATTCTAGAAGATGTCACGTAAAGAACAGTTGAAAAATTACTTATTTGCACAATAGCCTGAATTAGATGCTTGATTGATTCTTCTGGCTTGACAAGTTATCCATGATAATGTCATTAGAGAAGTAAATACTTATGAATAACAATCCTTTAGGGTAATAAGTGTCAATAAACAAAGATTATAAGTAACTTATTTTTCCTAAAGGCGATGTCTCTAATGCATCAGAGAAATTAAAAAAAAAACTACAAACTAATTCATGATCCAACATTCAATTTTAATTCAAAGAGAATCATCTAAAATAAAATTTAAATAACGGTAATCCAATAGGAAGAGAGAAATCTATAAGTTAATATTCCCGTACTATTAGTAAATAAATTGAAAAAAATATCTAATATATAAATTTTAGTGTTGGAACATGATCTAACAAAATAAATTGCAATGTTTATTATTGGACCATAATCATTCTTTTATCTTAGATCATTAACGCTAAAAAAGAATGAGAGATGCAAAACTTATCCAGTTTATACACCCTCTATGTCCTACTATAACAAAATTGAATTTTTGAGAAATGAAAGTCGATAGAAAATATATGTTAAAGTCTAAGAGAAAATAATAACAATATTAAGAAAAAACCATCACTTATAAAATTCAACATTCAAACACTAAAACCTCATTTAACTTTAGTTCACTCAATTTGAGGAAAAGATTCTATGCCTATTTTTAATAATTCAAAAAAGTATACCTCCACAATATGGCATAAGCACATAGTTGTCAATCAGTTGCCTTTGATAGCGAGTGTTACCTTATGAACTCATCAACAAGATCAATGGTGACATTTAGTTTCCAATATGAAATTCATTCAACATAACTCATCATTTGTTTCAATTTTCTTGTCATCCTTTGCTTGAGATAACAATAAGAAAGTTCTGGTAAAAGCAAGCAGTATGCAAAGTAGCAAGCATGCAAGGAATCTAATAAAATATATGCCAGGAAGACAAGAAAAGGAATAAGATCATAATAAAATGAACCAAAGCATTTAACAAGATAAATTGATAGCAGAAGAATAGTGATAACTTATAGGAAAGGGTATAAGGAGCAATGAAATAGATTAGTAGAACCTGAAATGATGATTTTTCCTCTTTGAAACCCCTGGAACTTCCAACGAAACTCTTCTTTTTACCAGAAAACATACCATAAACTGAGCTTGTGGTCAAGGAACAATTGCACAAGCTCCTTTAGCTATGGATATCTCTATGTCACTAACTAATTCCTTTAATCAAAAACCAATTTTCAAAAGCCTAATAGTATTTACTTCAATCATACCCTAAGCAACAAGAAACTTGCCATAAATTTAGTTTAAGTTAACAGAACAAAATCTAGCAAAGATACATGTACCCAGAAAACCAACTGAGGATAGTCAAAAAGAACACTTGCTGAACTTCGCATATAGACGATGTTGTCGGAGAGTCTCTAAGATTATACGAAGATGTTGTGCATGTTCCTCCTCGGAACACGAGTAGATCAAAATATCGTTGATGAAAACGATAACAAACTGATCTAAATACTCCAGAAAGATGTGGTTCATTAAATCCATAAATACCGCTGGAGCATTGGTAAGCCCAAATGGCATTACCAAAAATTCATAATGTCCATATCTGGTGTGGAATGCTGTCTTCTGAACATCAGAATCTTTGACTTTCAGCTGATGATATTCGGATCGCAAATTAATCCTAGAATACACAAATGTACCTCTGAGATGATCAAACAAATCCTCAATCTGTGATAAGGGGTACTTATTTCTGACGGTCACTGCATTCAATTGTCTATAATCGATACACAACCTCAGAGTACCATCCTTTTTCTTGACAAACAATACCGGAGAACCCCACGGAGATACACTAGGGTGAATAAATCCTCTGTCCAATAACTCCTAGAGTTGGACCTTTAGCTCGTCCAACTCTTTCTGTGTCATACAGTAAGGAGCTTTTGATGCTAGCGCGATCCCCAGAATCAACTCAATAGCAAACTCCACTTGCCTTCGGGGAGGCAAACCTAGTAGCTCATCTAGAAATACATCCGAATACTCTCAGACCACTGGAACGTTTGAGAGCTGAGAACTACTGCTGTCGTCAGCATTAATTAACGACAATAGAAATCTCTGACAGTCATACGACAACAGCTTCTGAGCCTGAATCGCAGAAATGGTCGATATGTCGTCGTCCTTGATGCCAGTGAAATCCCACGAGAGTTGGTTCAGAGGTCGGAATGTGACTACCCTCGTTTGGCAATCAACCGTGACATGATATGCAGACAGCTAATCCATGCCAAGGATAATGTCGAAGTTGACCATTTCCAGTACAAATAAATCTACAATGAGTATATGATTGCCGAAGTCCAATGGGCATCCTCTGACCTCCTGAGTGACGTCCAATGCATCACTGGACGGTAGGGCGATGGTCACTCGCCGCGGTCTAAGGACAGATAGTCTACCAATCTCCCTCATAAATGCACGAGAAATAAAGGAATACAAACTACTAGTATCAATTAGCATATCAGTAGAAAATGCATAAAGTGAAATCGTACCGCGAAAAATAGATCCATCGGCTTGCTGAGCATCCTCTCTGGTAACCGCGTGAATGTGTCTAGTCTCTGGCGGTGGTGGAGGTGGTAGTGCTGCCAAAAGCTGCTACGCTTGAGTCTGAGCCTGCCACTATGACGGTGCCGGATACTGAGCCAGAGATGGATATATGGGTTGCGACTGATACTGGACCAGCGGCTGGGGTTGCAACTAGTACTGAGTGGCTGAGGCTGTGGCTGATACTGCACTAGGGGTTGATGCTGTGACTGGTACTGAACTAGTGGTTGGGGCTATAGTTGATACTGCACTAGTGGCTGAGGCTGCAACTGATACTACCCCTGCGTCAGATATTGAGGTCTCGGAACAGAGCTCTGGGATACCATAAGGGCACTAGAGTGCTCCTGTCCATGCATGTCATATGCAGCTACTGCAGGGGGAGCTGTTCGTTGCTGACGATGCGAAGATTGGGCCTTCTGCCCCCCTCGCTGAGTACCTGTCTGATCGAACTGTCCTCATTGAACAGAGACTCCAAAAGCCACGTGCTGAGCCTTCAGCAAACAATCTCAGCTCATGTGCCCAGGCAGTTTGCAATAGTAGCAAACTGACTATCCCAAGGTGCAAGCTGATGTGATGTGATCCTTGGACCCATATCGGTTGCAATGAATGTCACTGGCGGGTTGTTTCTGATTCTGCTGAGGAGGCCGAAAACATCCTGATGAAGATCGCCCTGACTTCTGAGGTCGACCAGATGCCCCAGAAGTACTCTGACCCAACTGACTACGCCCACTCTGTTGTTGTTCGATAGCCTGCGACTGCTGGATCTTCCCTGGAGTCCGATCAATCTGCTTGCTCTTCTTGTCCGCACTAGTTCTCTGCTGAGCCGACTCGATCATAAGGGCTCTGTCCAATGCCTCTATGTAAGATGAATTGTCAAAATCGACAATCTTTACTTACAGATGTGCATCCAGCCCCTGAACAAACTGAAGCATACAAGACCTGTCCTCAGCAACTAACTCCGGACAAAATCTGGCCAACCGATTAAATTTAGAATTATATTCTGTCACTGTGCAATTATTCTGCCAAAGACTCAAGAAAGCCTAACGGCGTGGCATCTGATATGACCATGGAAAGTACTGGCCCTCAAAAGTCTCTCTGAATTGCGCCCAGGTGATGTGCTGCTCACCTATGATCGAGCGCTGCGTATCCCACCAGATATCGGCCTCGTCCCATAAGTGGAAAGCAGCCAGCTCTACCTTCTCCCACTCAGAGCAAGCCATGTAGAAGAAAGTCAGCTCCAATGTCACTATCCAAGACTGAGCCACACTCGAATTGGTTTCTCTGCAGAATAACGTGAATCGGCTTTTCACCGACTCTACCAATACTGGAATCCGAGCTTATGCCGCAATAATATCAATAGGGTGAGTAGAGCTCGCCGCGAGAATTGGTGGAACCACTGGAGCTGATACTACAAGGGGTACCGCCGGATAAGCCGGGAAAGGTACCCCAGGTGCTGCTGCATAAGCCAGAGTCAGTACCGTTGGTGGCACTGCAGGCAAAGTATACGTAGGAGCGACTAAAGGTACCGTAGGTGGTGGTACTAGATAGGGAGCAACTGGTACTGCTGGTGCGGGTGTCGAGTACGCAGTAGAAGGCACAGGCGGCGGTGGTGCCAGGTACGTAGTAGGCACAACTATAGGAGGTGCCAGATATACCGCTGGTGGTACAGCGGACACTGCAAGGAGGGGCCCGACTAGTATGACTGAGGTAGGTACCTCTGAAGAAGGAATCGTCGGCATCTGTGAGCCCAATGTGCCCGTGGTACCATGAGGAGTCTGTCACTGAATGACAAGCTCGATCCAAGCAAACCTCTCTAGCGACTCCGTCGCCAAAGATGCCAACGTCCTCTTGCGTGGCCTTCAACAAGGAGGCGACATCAGCTCAGGGAGGAAGCTAGGGTTTGGCGTCGAGTGATGATTGGGAGAGGAGAAGAAAAGCTCAGTCATTCCAGCGATGGTCGGCTCAGACTAGGGCATAGCCGAAATAGGGCAAATCTCAGAGAGGGAAGAATCAAGAAGAAGAAGGGACCTCGGCGTCGACTGCTCGCATAGATGAACAGCAACGCCGGCTGTCAACACATGGTGGCGGCGACGTAATGGGAACCGAGAGAGGGATGAGTCGGGGGAGAGAAATGCGCCAGTTTCTCCTTGGTCGAGGGTTTTGTTTGCAAGGAGAAGAGGAAGCGTCGCATGGCGGCGACGGTTTGTGGCAGCGGCGGGTCGTCGGTTGGGAGGAGAAGAAGAGCCGGTGGGCATGAGAGAGGAAGGCGCGGGTGAGGAGAAAAAAACGGCGCCTAGGGAGAAGAAATAAGAAAAGAAAAATGAATAAGAAAAAATAAACATTTCCTCGTTTAAATGGGGTGGCTTAAATAGGATTTCCCTTGGCTCAATAATTGATCCCCTTAAACTCGTCATATGAGCTCTGATTAATTCTCAAAAAAAATTTAAAAATTTTATTAAGGTTATTCCTCAAATAACCTTATTATTTTATTACTATTTTGTTCAGTATTTTACACAATATATGCCCTATTCGACCAACATTGAGAATTGTACTTCAATATGAGCTCAAATTAAATGATCCTTCTACTGCTCTGACCGCACTGCTACTCTGCTATGATGATGTGACATTGACTTCAAGCTTCGACTTCCATTTACTACGTGTCGATTATTTTAATTTAAGTTGCAATTTTCTATTTTTTTATTAGTGAATAGAGGAAGTGTAGGATTGTTACACTTCCTTTGATCATTTGTACTCGATTCACTCTTTTCGACAGTTCCGGAAGAGGTTTTTAATAGATTGCCCATCGATACGGTCTGAGAAATCGTGAGTCTCGGAGTAGGAGTCGCTGAAGGTTCCGAACCAAGTAACTGAATGTGTGTTTGTTTTTCTCGTGTTCTTCTTTTGTTCTTTTCACTGCACACTTTGTTATACACACCAAAAAAGAAATATTTTTTAAAATCATGTGATTCACCACCCCCCCCCCCCCTCATGTGCATCAGTCCTATAGTTTATTGTTGACTTATAGTGATAGTATATTTAGCGATATATCTTAGCATGAAGTGAGCAATGTTTATACTATAGGAGTTTGAGGATTGGCTTTTAGGATCTCTTTACACTGTCTAATTTTAATGGTTGATAACTCTAAAAATAGTCATGATTTATAAAACTGGACTAGCACTTGTGTTTCTAAGATGACATCTCAATTCCATTTTGGTTACTGGATGATCTCGGATTATGACAACTCACTTGAAAAAAATTAAAATCCCTGTATTTACATTTATATATTTACATTTGTGTTAGTGCTACACCTTTAAAGCACCAAAAAAATAATTTGAATAAGGGATATAAAATAGTTATCGTGAGTGAAAACTAACAATTTGTTCCTTTGAGACCGAGTTAGGTTACTAGGGAAATAAATATTATGTTTCTCTTGATTTTGAGTAGTCCTTTAAGACCTTGTGTAGTTTCAAAGATATGAATCATGTGAGTAACAGGTAAGTACCTATAATTGAGATCATAAGGAACATGATCTTATGATGACTTGACTAAGCTTAGGGTTTGAAACTTTAAAATTTTAGGCCACTATTGCACTGAGCACAAAAAAACTATTACTTAGGTTGTACTCAAACAACTTTTGTATCTTACTCAGCAGTGAAATCATTTGATAGAATTAGAGTGATTCGCTAGAGATTATGATGCATTATTTAACCGTATAAATTTTATTGCAGTTTTTACTTGAGGACAAGCAAAGGTTTAAGTTTGGGGTGTGATGTGCATAGATTATATCTATTTTTAGGTATTATTTAACGTACATCTACTTGTATTTCATAAATATAATCTATGTTTATTTCACTTTATTTCATTATTATGGCATACTTTTACTCTATTTTATTTGGAGATCTACTCTTTACTTTTTTTTATTGACAAGATGTAAATTAGAGCGAAAATGGAGCAAAGACACACATTGGAGCAAACATAGAGAAAATCAACAACCTGGTTATGCCCTAGAGGCACGACCATGTGCCTCCTCTAGAGCTACCCTCAGAGATCCACATGGTCAGGCCGTACCCTGAGGCACGACTGTGCCCCGCTCCAGCCAAGACCCACGACCCGGCCGTGCCCTGAGGCATGGTTGTGCCTCTCTTCTCAGCATTTCCCACAGCCCGACCGTGCCATGAAGCACTAATGTGCCTCATCTTCTAGAGAATCCCACTGGTAGACTTGCCTTGAGGCACGGTCGTGCCTGCCTTAAGTCATGTCACACATGCCATGGTCGTACCTTAAGGCAGGACCGAGTGGCGAAGATAACGAGGGGGTTGCACCCCTGCTATAAAATTCTCCCCTTTTCATCTTATCTTTGGATTGGGGTTTCTCCCTCTTTCCTTGGGGAAGGATTCTTCCCCTTAGGGGGAACCCTAAGGTTTCCATCTTCGCCGATCCACACTATCCATTCACATCCAGAGCTAGGACTTCACCCGAGGAGTCTGTCAACGCATTAATAAGCATTCCTTCATTCTTTTTCTTGTATTTTGATGTAAGATGTTTTATTTCTCATCTCTCAGTTGTATTTCCTATGCAATGGAGTAAATTCTTTGATTTCTATGAGTAGGGAGTAGTTGTAATATGGTATTGATGTAAGAACTACGTATTTGGTCATTTCTTTGTTCAATGATATGGTTTATAGTCTTGTTTTTATGTGTTGTGCCTTGTATGTATTTGATAAAATGTGTGTGAGGTCAATACATTTAGATGTAGAGATTTGGTCGCCGTGTAGAGGAGGTACTTTTGATTGTATGACCAGAAGCCCTGTGATAGAGGGTATTCCTACTTTCTAAGGTATCTCCTTGAAACAGGAATCAAATCTCTACAAGGGAAGCTAATTAGAGTTTGAGGAGTTTTTCCTAAATTAATATTAGGAAGTGACTTGCATAATCTAGCGATTGTATGACAGAGGGGGCCTAATGATAGAGGGTATCCCTTTAACCGGGCTTTCTAGAGTTATTTGTTTACTTAATGACGTTAGAACTTAGGTAAACTCTCCGATGCGATATTTGCAAAGATGTGCTAGACTTTGGTTAGAATCTCTACAAGAGTGTAGGCATTAAATTCAGAAGATGAACAATTTATAGGGACATTAACTAGCATCATAATAAAATTGAAATCCTAGAATCTATCGTTCACCAATCCAACTTCACCTCCCTCTGTGCTCACTTACGTTCACTCTCTCTATCTCTATCTCTCTACTCTCTATCTCTTTCCCTTTCTCTCTCTCTCTTTCTCAAGCGTTCGTGATGAAATCACCTTTTGATTGTCTAGATAATTCACTATGCGAAGTTAACTAGTACTTAATCAACAGTCTCTATAGTTCGATATCTTTTTATTACTGACAATGTTGTCATGCACTTGCGGTTTCATAACAACGTCTCACATTTGGAGACGAATCCATTTTCGTTGTCAAATCTGTGATGAAAAACAATTTGGTTGCCAAAATTGGGATAAAATCAGAATTTTGTCGCAAATTAGCTTTTGAGAAATTTGCAACAAATTTTATTTTTGTTGTAGAATTGCAAAGAATTTGGCGATGAAATTAAAATTCATCGCCAAATTTGGTGTCAAATTTATTTTTTTTCATCACAGAACTTGGTGACAACAATTTAGAGATGAAAAAAATTTTGTCGTAGAATTCATCCCAAAATTTTTTGCGACGATTTTTTTTTAAAAATTCGTCCCAGAATTCATCCCAGATTGCCTTTTTTTGTAGTGCACTTTCGTGAATAATGTTCCGAAATAACGTTCGTGAACAATGTTCATAAACCATGTTTATCAATAAGACTTTTATCAATATACTAAATAAACAAAGATATTATAAAAATAAACAAATAAATTTGTATTATAGTTGATTTTGAAGAAAGAATTTAGTATGATGATGTTCTAGTGGGAGAATATCAATTTAAGAGTTGAGTCGGCGTCTTTTGTAACTATTTCTTCCTTTCTTTTGAAAAATAGATGATAACGGTAGGATAATATCATTACACCATGCAAACTTTAGGGTGCGTTTGGTTTGTGCGTTTTTTATTTTCATTTTCTGAAAAATGCGCGTTTTTGAAAAATAGTGTTTGGTTTGCATTTTTCATGTCTGTTTTCTAAAAAAAAATGGCTAGCGTTTTCTAGAAAAACAGAGAATGATAAAAAGTCGTTTTATGTTTTTTAGAAAACGCGCTGATCCGGATATGTGAGGGGGCCAAAGGCAATTAAGGGAAAGAAGGAGGGCATTTTCATAATTTGGCATTTAGGGTTTTTTTTTGGTACTTAAGGCAAGCACTGTGGAGGTGGAGGGAGGCGCGTTTGGGATCCGCCGCCGAGAGAACATTCTCCCTCCTTCCCCACCGGCGCTGACGCCGGCCGCCGGCCACTCCTCCTCTCTACCTCTTATCTTCCGGCCTTCCTTCCAGTGCTGACGCCAGGAGGAAGGGGCTGGTTCGTGCTTGGGTTTTCGACCGCCGCCACCTGGCCGGCGCTGCTGCCTCCACCTTGTGCGTCGTCGGCTGCACCTTCAACATCGCTCCTACTGAGTGTTCCCGGCACCGGTCGTCTCTGGCTAACGAGGCCACCTCTACTTGCCCTCTCCACCACCTCCTCTGTTCTCCTGCGCTGACGTCGTCGAGGAGCGTTGCCTCCGCCCCCAGTAGCGTCCACCGGTACCTTTGGCGGCCGCCTACGCCGCCTCTAGTGTCTGCCAGCACCTCCCACCGCCATAGCCACCTCCAGCGTCCGCTATAGTGACTTCCAGCGGCCTCCATCTCGCCACCTTGTGCGGCCATATCTGTCGGCACCTCTAGGGACTGCCACAGTCATCTCGAGTGGCAGTTGCCTCACACCGTTGTCACCCTCCGAGTAGTCGCCATCCGAGGGCTCATGTATCGTACTACGCTTATATTCCGGCCTGCAAGTCGAGAGTGTGTTCGGCCTTCATGCCGCTCTTGTATCCCGGCCTGCAAGCCGATGGAGTGTTCGACCTTCGTGCCGCTCTTGTATCTCGACTGGCGAACCGATGGAGTGTTCGGCCTTCGTGCCGCTGTTGCATTTTGGCTTGCGAACCGAGGTTGTAGTCGGACAGTGCGTCGTCCTACGGATCCATATCACGTCCGACTCCGAGCCCCCGGAGCCAGCTACTTACCCGGTGGACATTTATCTACTGCTCAAGGCCGCGACGACTCGGTTAGTATCCTGACCAACTCACCCATCCGTCCGAGGGCGCTCCCCCGGGGCCAGGGTACGTCGTCGTATTCATTTTGTACTTATTTTATTGTCCTATTATTATGTGGATGCTTATATGTTCGTGGGACCCACCTCGAGCATCGAGGTACCAGGGATCGGGGCAACTCGATCACTGGTTGCAGGTGTTGTTGACCAGAAGACATCGGACGACTTGGTCAACATAGAGGGCAGATCACCATCCGGGTCATGGAGAGGCGGTCAACATTCCGGACACGACATTTCGGCTGGTTCGTCTTCTCAGCTTCCCGACAGGATCAAATTGGCGCCGTCTGTGGGAACGCACCTGGCTTGGAACGTGAAGACGGACGACCCGGAAAGTTCTGCAAGCCTCATGGTCTTGATGGGTTTCGACGAGTATATCGTATCCTCCTCACTCCATGGGTATTCGGGAGTTGAGAAATTTAATCAGATCCTCTGTTAGTTGGCAGGTCAGTTTTTCAATTATATTCTCTTTTGGTCATAGAATTTATCATAGTTTCTCGAGCGAGGACTCCCGCGCCGATCGATCGGGTGTATATTATTTGAGCCCTGAGCTCGTTGACGGAGACCTTGCGCCGATCGGCCAGATGTATATTATCCGAGCCCCGAGCTCGTTGACGAAGACCCCACGCCGATCGGCCGGGTGTTTATTATCCGAGCCCCGAGCTTGTTGACGAAGCCCCCGCGCCGATCGGCCGGGTGTATATTATCCGAGCCCCAAGCTCGTTGACGAAGACCCCACGTCAATCGGCCGGTTGTTTATTATCCGAGCCCCGAGCTCGTTGATGAAGACCCCGCGTCGATCGGCCGAGTGTATATTATCCGAGTCCCGAGCTCGTTGACGAAGATACCGTGCCAATCGGTCGGGCGTATATTATCCGAGCCATAGGCTTGATGTCGAAGACCCCGTGTCGATCGGCCGGGCGTATATTATCCGAGTCATAGGTTTGGTGTCGAAGACCCTGTGCCAATTGGCCGGGTGTTTATTATCCAAGCCCCAAGCTCGTTGACGAACACCCCGCGTCGATTGGTCGGGTGTTTATTATCCGAGCCTCGAGCTCGTTGACGAACACCCCGCGCTGATCGGGCGGGTGTAAATTATCCGAGCCCCGAGCTCGTTGACGAAGACCCTGCGCCAATCGACCGGGTGTTTATTACCCAAGCCCCGAGCTCGTTGACGAAGACCCTGTGTCGATCGGCCGGGTGTTTATTATCCGAGCCCCGAGTTCGTTAACGAAGACCCCGCGCCGATCGACCAAATTTGAGATATATTTGAAGACCGTCAAGCGGCGACGTTAAATCCCAGAGTCGAACCGGCGACTATAAAAACCCCGGCTTGAAGACCGTCGAGCGGCGACGTTAAATCCTAGAGTCGAACCGGCGACTATAAAAACCTCGGCTTGAAGATCGTCGAGCGGCGACGTTAAATCCCAGAGTCGAACCGGCGATTATAAAAACCCCGCCTTGAAGACCGTCGAGCGGCGACGTTAAATCCTAGAGTCGAACCGGCAACTATAAAAATCCCGGCTTGAAGACCGTCGAGCGGGGACGTTAAATCCCAGAGTTGAACCGTCGACTATAAAAACCCCGGCTTGAAGACCGTCGAGCGGCGACGTTAAACCCCCCCGTCCTCACGAACCAGTTCATCGGATATTCTTTCTCCCCTGATCAGGGTTGAGCTTATTAGAGCATCTATCTCCCCGATCGGGGTCGAGCTTCATCAGTTACTTCATCTCCCCCGTTCGGGGTCGAGTGGTCAGCACTGGTCTTGAACCAGCTTCAGTTATTTCATCTCCCCCGTTCGGGGGTCGAGTGGTCTTCATTGGTCTCGGACCAGCTTTAGTTATTTCATCTCCCTCGTTCGGGGTCGAGTGAGCAGCACTGGTCTCGGACCAGCTTCAGTTATTTCATCTCCCTCATTCGGGATCGAGTGATCTTCACTGGTCTCGGACCAGCTTTAGTTATTTCATCTCCCCCGTGCGGGGTCGAGCGGGCAGCACCGGTCTCGGACCAGCTTCAGTTATTTCATCTCCCCCGTTCGAGGTTAAGTGGTCTTAACTAGTCTCGGACCAAATTCAGTTGTCTCATCTCCCCCGTTCGGGGTTGAACTATCCCCGATGGTCGCAGATTCTCTATTGGTTTCGGACCAAAGTATCTTATAGGCTATGCGCTCGTTCGGCTCACGACTTTCTTCTCCAGTCGCATTAAAGTTCACGGGCTATGTTCCCACTCAGTTTTTGGACCCCACTCTCGTCCAGCGCTGCTTCGCCTCTCGCACGGTATTTTTACCTAGACGCTCACTTGGCGCTCGCCCGCTCGCTCACCCGGATAGCATCCTCATGGTCACGTGCTTAGCATCGTCCGCCCGACGTCTATCCACTCGATCGACATCCTTCCGATCGCCCGGTCGGTATCTTCGCGGTCGTGTACTCGGCACCGCTCGTCCGCTCGGTCTACTCGTGGTCCCGCATGTCGCTCGATCTACTATTATTTTACTCGTCACTCGCTAGACGCTCGCTCGACGCCCACTCGGCATCGGTCCGGTGGCCGACTTGGTATTGTTTCTCGTCGTTCGCTCGACATCACGATAGCTACTCATTCGACTTGATAAGACGAGCCCAGTGATTTGAGTTCACGTCCTGTAGCGATTTTGTTTGGGCTTGGTATAGTCAGTCGGACTTGCGCCTCCTTCGACTAGACTTAAAGGAGAGGCTTGTGATCCGGATATGTGAGGGGGCCAAAGGCAATTAAGCGAAAGAAGAAAGGGCATTTTCGTAATTTGGCATTTAGCGTTTTTTTTTTGTACTTAAGGCAAGCACTGTGGAGGTGGAGGGAGGCACGTTTGGGATCCGCCTCCGAGAGAACTTTCTCCCTCCTTCCCCACCGGCGCTGATGTCGGCCGCCAGCCACTCCTCCTCTACCTCCTATCTTCCGGCCTTCCTTCCAGTGCCGACGCTAGGAGGAAGGGGCTGGTTCGTGCTTGGGTTTTAGGCCGCCGCCACCTGGCCGACGCTGCTGCCTCCGCCTTGTGCGTCGTCGGCTGCACCTTCGACATTGCTCCTACTGAGTGTCCGCGACACCGATCATCTCTGGCTAACGAGGCCACCTCTACTTGCCCTCTCCACCACCTCCTCCGTTCTCCTGCGCTGACACCGTCGAGGAGCGTTGCCTCCGCCCCTAGTAGCGTCCGCCGGTACCTTCGGCGGCCGCCTACGCCGCCTCTAGCGTATACCAGCACCTCCCACCGCCATCGCCGCCTCCAGCGTCCTCTACAGTGACTTCCGGCGGCCTCCATCTCGCCGCCTTGGGCGGCCATATCTGTCGGCACCTCTAGGGACTGCCACAGTCGTCTCCAATGGCAGTTGCCTCACACCGTCGTCACCCTCCGAGCAGCCACCGTCCGAGGGCCCAGGTATCGTACTATGCTTATATTCCAGCCTGCAAGCCGAGAGTGTGTTCGGCCTTCGTGCCGCTCTTGTATCCCGGCCTGCGAGTCGATGGAGTGTTCAGCCTTCGTGCCGCTCTTGTATCTCGGTCGGCGAGCCAATGGAGTGTTCGACCTTCATGCCGCTGTTGCATTCCGGCTTGCGAGCCGAGGTTGTAGTCGGACAGTGTGTCGTCCTACGGATCCATATCACGTCCGACTCCGAGCCCCCGGAGCCAGCTACTTACCCGGTGGACATTTATCTACTGCTCAGGGCCGTGACGGCTCGGTCAGTATCCCGACCAGCTCACCCATCCGTCCGAGGGCGCCCTTCCCCCCTGGGGCCAGGGTACGTCGTCGTATTCATTTTGTACTTATTTTGTTGTCCTATTATTATGTGGATGCTTATATGTTCGCGGGACCCACCTCGAGCATCGAGGTACCAGGGATCGGGGCAACCCGATCACTGGTTGCAGGTGTTGTTGACCAGAAGACATCGGACGACTTGGTCAACATAGAGGATAGATCACCATCCGGGTCATGGAGAGGCGGTCAACATTCCGGACACGACATTTCGGCAAGTTCGTCTTCTCAGTTTCCCAACAGGATCACGCACATTTTCTAGAAAACGAAAATGATAAACGTGCAAACCAAACACACCCTTAGCTTTTATTGTTTTAACTTTCACACCACCCTTTCATCCTGCACAATGACTTCACAACTAAATATGATCAAGTACATGGAAAATTCTAAGGGCTTAAGCTCGTTTTTGCCTTTTTGACTTGAGCACTTCCAAACTTCAGTGATAGTTGCACATATATCACCAAATGGAAGAGAGTAATCCTTATGGACTTTTTCATGAACATATGCCCACAATCCAACTATAAATCCCATAACAACAAAGGCATATTCTAGAATTCTTTCAAACTTCTCATCATATTCTTCATTCTTCTTCTTGAGATGGTGAATGATGAGCTTCATCACTAAGACACTCTGGAAATGACACACCACAAAGGCCCATGTTGCTGGCATAGATGGAGCCATTGCAGATTGAAAATTGACCTCCCGTTGGGATTCTTCCAGACAAGTTATTGTGAGAGAGATTCAAGATGTAGAGACAATTTAAAGAGATAGTCCGAATGGAATTTCTCCACTTAAATGGTTCATTGACAAGTCAAGAGACTCCAGTTCTATCATGGAACTAATATTCTCTGGAATCCCAGGAGCTGCGTGATCTCTTTTGGAATCTCACCGAAGGCTTGTTCGACGAATCTATACTTGTCACAGCCTTGAGAGCTTTGGTGTATTCATTGGTTGACCCTTTTTATTATGATGTTGTCATCGTAATAAATAACTTGTTTGTAAGGCATTCGAATCAAATACTCAGTATAGTTTTGTTTAACAACCATATGACTAAAATTGCCAAGAGATGATTAAGGTATTCTCCCAAAAAGTTTGTGGGAGGCAAGATCCATAATTTGAAGGGAAGACAAATTTGTTATGCTGTTTAGAATAACTCCATGGAATGAGTTCGAGCTCAAACGAAGAAACCTCAGATCTGGAAAGGCCCTTCCCACACACCTTGGTATTTCACCATAAAATCCATTCGCGCCTAGATCAAGGGTATGGGTAACCAAATACTCACAATATGTCAAAAAGGAAGGAAATGGTCCAGACAAAATATTATTTCCCAAGTGCAAACATAGCTGTTGAAATGGATATCAGCCATTGCAATTTGGGTTTCTCCAGATAAATAGTTGTTGGACAGATCAAGTATAAATAGAGAAGTAATGTTGCAAAACAAAGATGGAAGCCTACCACTGATATGATTATTCGACAACTTTAAAACTTCATACCCCACAAAGCTGAAGAAAGTCAGTCCTTCAAAGGAGTTATTGGTGAGATCTGGATGTTTACAAAGAATAGAAGGTAACTCACCATTCAATTCATTCGAGCTTAAGTCTAGGTAGTAAAGAGAATTTTCTAATACGAAATCTGAGAACCAAGCTGGAATAGTTCCAAAGAGTCCAACATTGGATAAACATAATTCCATTAAAGTTGCTTGCGTTTGAATCCATGAAGGAAATCTAGTTCCCAAATAACAATAGCTCATATCAAATTCAAAGAGTTATAAGATATATTTGTTGGCAGTTAGTGTACTATGTGATAACTGCAACTATGTGCAGTTTCTACAACGTGGTGTAGTTTTCCCAATGCACTATATAATTGCGTCCAAAAGAGGATGAAGATAAGGTTTTTGGAATCAGTGAAGAGAACATCAAAAGCTTGAGGGATTTGGTTTGTGACTTTGAAGGGCAGTTCAATCTTTCATAATCATCCGACGACAAGCACAAGTACCATGATCAATCTAAAAAAAATGATTAATCAGGTATGAATTTAACTCAACAATGGTATCAAAGCATTGTTAAATGCATGTCGGAATTAAATAAATCATATGCATGTTCGAATATTAATCTGCTGATTTTGATCTAGAGGCATCACTGCGATATCATTTGTTTCGCTAAAAAAAACCTGCTGAAAAAGGTTTCTTTTTCTGCACTCGATTTCCCTGCCGAAATCACGATCCGTCACCAGACGAAATCGCAACAGAGTCGCGATCTACCGCCATCGCGGGCCCCGAGCCCAGCAGCAAACTCCTATGGAGTTTTCCTCCGGTTTTGAACGGCGGGCGAAAAGCGGTTGGTGGCGCAGTGGTGAGGGCAGAAGAAGTTGGTGCCTAACTCGATTTATTAATGCATGGCAGAATTGGCAAAGAAAAAAAACGTTAGCTTGCGTTTTTTTTTAATGTCATGCATATGATAAATTGGGTTTGAAATTAAAAACTATATTGGGAAAATGTCCAATAAGATTAATTCTTATTATTAATGTTTACGATGACATTGGACTAAGTTGGTATTTGGATTCGGTTCACGGAGTCAGTATTGACCTCAAATAGAGCGGCTCGGATAATGTAGAGTGGGTATTCTAAACTTGCTCGACTCGATTAATAATGCGACTCGAGTCTGCCGACTGGGTTAGTTGGCCGAGTTGGCGCCGAGTTGGCACCGAGTTGAACCAACCCGGACTCAGCTTCGATTTAAAGAGTCTGGCTTGATCAGACTCGAATAGAGGAAGCGCAATGGTGCTTGGGGTGCCTCCTGCCACTCAAGATCTAGTTTCTGGAGTCGGCAATGATCACATTAAGACCATGAATCGGTACAAAATAATATTCTAATTTTGTTTTAGAATATTTTCATGAATTGTTTTGGATTTTAAAATTGTATTTTTTTTTTCTTTGTGAAAAAAAAAAGAATTTAAATGAGAGAAAATTATTTGTATTCAAGTTAGGAAAAATTTAAAATTTTTTTTTTTTTTGTATATATTGATTGCTTTTTGAGTCCTTAGTGTAGTAGTTCTATGCATACTTTAATTTAATTGAATTGAATCAATTTTATTATTGGTTTATTAATTTTGTATTGATCATTATTTTCAATTCTAGATGTCACGGATAATATATGATGTAATGAACTATGGGAGGCTATCGAGGAGATAGTGTATGATCCTTCTTGCAGAGTTAGGGGACATATTGAAACACTCAATATGTTATTTTAGAAACTCTAGCAATAAGATTTTCTAATCTTGGACTATTACCGAATCTGGGCTTTTATTCGATCGCTACCGATACACCTCAATGTAGTAGTACACCATTTATGGGAGCTCTCTACCATTCATAGGAGCTTCTTGAAGGGCGTATCGCATATACATAATTGTGTATGGAGCTACTTAACCATGTGGATCAAGAGAATCCTGAAGAAATTGAGGAGGTTCTAGAAGAGGATCCGCATGTGAATTCAATATAGAACTTGAAGTCGGTCTGCCTGAGATTGTCCTACATTGACCGAGGAAGATAGGGATTGTATTGATTACTATTAGTCTCTGTCTTAATAGAAGTAGTAGTAGCTTATCTGCTTTTTTAGATTAATTTCTAGTCTTTTGTTATGTGTTCAAACTTGAGAATGTTATGTGTTAATAAACCTACAAAAAGAATTTTATGTGTTAACCATCTTAAAAAATGATTAGTTAATTTAAATGATTAGTTCATTTCATGATTTATTTATTTAATAATTAGTTCATTTGATAGAATGTGTGTAAAATAATTGATATTGATTATATTTGGTCACACGAATGATGAGTGACAACGTAATTACCATTTAATTTTGTAAACCAACTCAAATTTACATTACATCAATCATAAATTACATACATTTGAATTACATTAAATAGCTAAATAATATATTTATTTATGATAAATTATGACAACTAAGAATATCATAGTTGAACTCAATAAAAAAGAGAAACTAAATAAGGATAACTACAAAATATAACATCTCAAAATATAATATGTTCTTGAGGAACAAGAAGTTTTAAAGACTATAAATTAATTTATAAAGAATCTGTTGATGGTTTCCTGATGCCTACAAGGCATGAAAGAAAAGAGACTCTATTATTAAAAGTATATTGATTAGTTTAATGGTAGATGACTTGATCTATGAATACGAGTCATATCTATCATCTCATAATACCTTAAGAGAAAAATACAGCAGAGTAAATTTAAGTAAGTTTTGTCAACTGACAATTAAATTTGATGGATAAAAAAACATCCGAATATATCCATGGCTCGAAATATTTGAAGTCCTAGTTCAAGAACTCATGTTTTAAATTGTTCAGAATATTTGATTTTTTTTTTTTTTAGCGTCTATTCACCCCCTAGCGGGCTATTTCCGTCGATCAACTTTGATTTCCATCGTGGTTTGCCAATTAATTATTGTAAAAGTTTCATTACCTATATTGGCCACACCGAAGGCCAAAGAACAAATCTAGTTGAAGCTTTTACGCGTTCATCAGAAAGTAATGCTCCAATAGATTACCAAGGGTTTCAACTAAGTATTCAAAAGTGCTGATGAGATCGAACGGGAAATAGACTAGCAATGAATTTCTTTTCTGTCAAATCTGCAAATAAAGCTCTAATTGAATATGGCGCCGTTAGATCAAATAGAGACAGAGTGCTTCTTCAGAAGTGCTTATGATGATGCATTGCACAAACCATAGGGATTTTTCTATAGCGATTCTGTGAAAAAAATAAGCTTTAACGTGTTGTCAAGCTCAGACAAGGATTGTGTAGTCATTTTCCAAGATGGAACCTGGAAAAGCCCAAGCATCTCTTCAAGAGTGGCTCTTCTTATGCCAACTCTGGATGTACATAATATAAAGGAAGAAGAAGAAAAAAGCTCAAGCAGAAAGATAAAAAGAACCAAGAATTACCTGAAACTGATTACCTACAAAGATCTCTGTCCTACTAGAAAAATTTTACTGCAACCATTTGATCTCTAGCCTGACTGTCTGTTATGTTTAAAGTTCAGTTAGATTTCTTTTTTTTTTTTTGCTTAATACTTTGTGCTATTAAGATTTAGATTCTTGTGAGAACTAAAATAAATAAACTTAACAAGAAATTAGTTAATGACACACTAAAGTACTCTATATAATACATAATATGTTGCCTGATTATTATTGATTACCAAAATGACCATGACATTACATCTATTTTCCTTTTTTTGGTAGAGAAAGAATACATCATAGGATAACATCACCACACGATACGAGCTTCACCTTTAAGTGTTTCAACTTTCACACCACACTTTCACAATAATATCCACAACTAAATATGAGTAAGTACATGGAAGCGATCCCACTTCACTCCTTGTAAGTTCAAGTGCTTGAACTCTTTCTTTGCCATTTCAATTTCAGCTTTGCAAACTTCAGTGAGAGTTGCACGTACATCCAGTTATGCATCTTGTCCACCAACCGGAAGAGAGTAATCTTTGAGGACTTTTTCATGAACATAATGCCCAAATATGTCCAGAATCCAACTATATATCCCATAACAATAAAGACATAATGTAGAACTCTTTCAAGCTTCTCATCATCTTCTGCATCTTCTTCTTGAGATGGTGAATGATTTACTTCATCACTAGAACACTTTGGAAGCGGCACACCACAAAGGCCCTTATTGCCGGCATAGATCGAGTCATTGAAGGTAGAAAGCTGACCACCTGTTGGGATTCTTCCAGATAAATTGTTGTGGGAGAGATTCAAGGAGCTGAGAAAGTTCAAGGAAGATAGGTCGGAAGGAATTTCTCCCATGAGACTATTCATTGACAAGTCAAGAGACTCCAATTCCTTCATGGCACCAATATTTTCTGGAATCCTTCCTGATAAATGGTTGTTGGATAAGTTGAGGAAGCACAATCCATGCAGCCTCGTGATCTCTTGTGGAATCTCACCAGAAAGCTCATTGTTTGATAGGTCTATGCTTGACACCGCACTAAGAGCTTTAGTGTATTCATTGGTTGACCCTTTTGCAGTTATAAGAATATTATCATCGCCGAGATATTCCATGTTGCCATTAAAACAGTAAAAACTAGGGTACTTGCATGCTTGAGAATAAGGATAATATAATCCATTTGAAGTGTAGTTTTGTTTCACGAGCATAAAATTGAAATTTTCGATAGTGGAAGGTATACTGCCAATAAAATTGTTGGACGAAAAATCCAAAACTTGGAGGGAAGTAAGATTTCCTATACTCTTTGGAATAACATGATGGAATAAGTTTGAGCTCAAACGAAGAAATTTTAGCAACGGGAAGCTCCTTCCCACCCATTCTGGTATTTCACTAGAAAATTTATTCCCACCGAGATCAAGACTCACTAATTCAGTACAATTTCTTAAGAAAGAAGGAAATGATCCTGATAAATTGTTACTATTCATGTGCAGGGAGTTCAAACTAATTGGATATGATCCATGGCAATTTGGAATTTCACCTGATAAGTAATTGTTAGATAGGTGTAGTACATTTAAATTACTGAGATTGCAAAAGAAAGCCGGCAAACTACCATGGATACGATTATTAGACAACTTTAATACTTCAGAGTGTTCAAAATTTGCATAGCTTAATGGAATTGTTCCTTCAAAAGAGTTATTTGATAGATCCATAATGGTAGATAAACTAGAAGGTAACTGGCCAGTGAAATTGTTGGAGCTTACATCGAGAGAAATACCTGAATTGTTCAAAATGAAATCCGAGAACCAACCTGGAATATTTCCATAAAGTCCAACTCCAGATAAATCAAGTTCAAACAAAGTTGTTTGCGTTTGAATCCAAGAAGGAAATCTAGCTTTTAAATGACAATATCTCATATAAATCCTTTGAGCATTGAATGGAGGAAGCCAATCATCTAATAAAATATAATTCAAGGAGTTATAAGATGTATTCAAATAGTGTAAGCTAGTGAGCTGGGAGAAGTGAGCTTCAGTCATGTTGCCCTGTAATGAATTCCATGAGATATCCAGGAATTGTAGTTGAGCTAATTTCCCAAGACTAGAAGGGATTGACCCACTCAACTTATTGCCATAAATGTATATGGCCTGTAACTTCGATCCTTGTGGGCATTTAGACAAACCATCAAATAGATTTGTTAATTCTCCACCAATATTATTCCGGTATAAATTCAAAGTCTCCAAGTTGCAAAGATTACCAAAACTCAATGGTATCTGCCCCTTCAAGTTATTTATTGATGCATCAAAATCCAACAGGCTGTGAAGTCTGCCAATATTTTCTGGTATTTGACAAGAGAGATTATTAGCACGCATGAATAAGTCCTTCAAATAGACGAGATTTCCCAAAACATCTGGTATGCATCCCGAAAATTCATTTACTGACACATTCAAATGTAACAAGCTTGTGAGGTTGCCCATGCTCAAAGGTATTTCTCCAGTAATATGATTCCAAGATAAATCTAAATACTCCAAGTGGATAAGATTGTTCATGCTCACATACATGTCTCCAGTGATTTGATTATTTGACAAATCTAGATGCTCCAAATGTATAAGGTTGCCCAGGCTCAGAGGAATCCCTCCAGCGATTTGATTATACGAAAAATCTAGATACTTCAAGTGGATCAGGTTGCCCAGGCTCAGAGGAATGCCTTCAGTGATCTGATTAATTGACAAATCTAGATGCTCCAAGTGGATAAGATTGCCCAGGCTGTGAGGTATGACTCCAGTGATTCGATTGCCATGCAAATCTAGATACTTCAAATAAATAAGATTTTCCATGTTTACAGGTATCTCTTTAGTGACTTGATTATCATGCAAATCTAAATACTCCAAGTGAATATGATTGCACAGATTCAAAGGTATCTCCCCACTGATTTGATTACCTGACATATCTAGATGCTTCAGGTGGTTAAGGTTGCCCTTGCTTAAAGATATCTCTCCAGCGATTTCATTAGATGACAAGTCTAGATATTCCAAGTTGACAAGGCTTCTCATATCAAATGGAATTTTTGTTAAAGAATTACCAGCTAAATTCAAATGCTTCAACTTCCTATAGACATTCACAGAAACATTTTCTTTTAACTGATTACTTGACGAATTGAGTCCCATTATACTTGTGTCATCTTCTGTTGCATCTTCTAGCCAACAACCCGACAAAACAAGATGTTCTAGGCTATTATAATTAATTTGATGAAGCCAACTGGTTGCTGCTGTAGAGAAATCAACACAACTCATGTCCAGATATTCTAGAGAAGTTAGTTGGGTGACCCAATTTAGGTCATCTAACCATACTTGAGTACTTCTACAACATCTAAGGTCGAGGGATCGTAGGTTAGAAAGATTGCCCAATTGTTGTGGAATTAATCCATTAAAGACTGCACTGGAGAGGTTAAGATGTTCCATATGGATAAGCGAGGAAATCATACTAGGCACGGAGGATGTAAAGTTGTTACAGCTTAAATCCAAGTATTTTAAATGCTTCAGTTTAAACAAAGAAGGATTTATCTTACTTTCGTTGGGAAATGAAGCATATTGATCAAGTGGGTAGTGAAGATCAAGCTTTATGACATGGTTGGTGGTGTTATCACATGCAACTCCTCTCCACCTGCAACAGTCGTAACCGGCCCAAGAAGAAAGCCAATGATCGGAATTGTACAAGTCAGACTTGATGGCAAGTAAAGCTCTTCTTTCACTCTCCAAGCAATTGCTCCTCTTGGACACATGTGGATGATCATCACAACATGCTCTAGTGACAAACAATAAGATGATTAGGAGGAAAGTAGCATGCGTTGAGGAATTAGAGTTGCTCTTGCAACCACAACTGATAGCCATAGAGTAATGATTAAGGAAGAGTAGCTTGATTGAATCATAAGTTGAAGGAGAGACCATGTATATATGCCTCTTCACTTGTATAGAAGTAAGATAGATTGGCTTTTCTGTTGGAAAATTAAGAAAAGGTTTGCTTAACTTTCATAAAATATTTATAATTAGTAGATATGGAATAAGAAATTTTTTAGGTGTCTTGACCACAATTGCAATTTGGACTAAGAAATATTAAGTTTTCAATTAAGATTAGGCAAGTTAAATATTTTCTATATAATACGTTTAGTATTTAATTTTTTATATTATGTGACCCCAAATATGAATAGGATATATCTTTGTCATCTTTTACAGGACTCAAGCGATTCGGCGAGTGAAGTCAAATCTCCCATGGAGAGTAAAGTCAGAGTGCCTTGAATGATAAGTTAAAAGTCTCCTTTATGATTTGTTTATTCACAGTCTCCGGTTGATTTGTCAAAATCTACCGGCACCATAATTTCAACATGCCTAACTCACAGTTGACAACATGATCTTCTAGAGGACCAATTTTTATAGTATTTACTCTGCCAAATTAAAAATAAAGCAATGAGAACCTAATCAATAATATAAATTTCAAATAATACATCACAGTTGGATCTTGAATTTTACATATTTACATAAATTATTAATAAATCTTGAAATTATTTTCAATGTGAAAAAAATATTAATATAATTTATTTTGGACTTCATCAAAATTAATTAGTAAACAAGAAAAATTCTTAATAAAATAGTAAGTTAGTAAGCTATATATAGATGAGGATATTTGGAGAAGTATGTTGGCATGGCCCGACTTTTGATTTCGACGAAAGAATTTAGTATGACGAAGTTCTAATGGTAGAGTATTGACTTGAGATCTTTAGTAACTGTTTTCTTTCTTTTGACAAATAGATGATAAGATGGGATAATATCATTACATCATGCAAACTTCAGATTTTATTGTTTTAACTTTCACACCCCACTTTAAGTATATGATCCTGTCCGAAAGTTGAGTCGGATGGAGGCGGGTTTTGGTGTATCGGAAGTTGACAGAAAGTCGCTGAAGCGTCGGATCTACCTGGCACCCCCCTGAAAGGTTCGCACGGGCGACTGACGAAGGAAGATGACCAGGACGATGACACTACTGCTCTGCGCACACTCAGACGAGCCCACGAGTCGTTAAAGACTAGAAACCAGGGAAACAGTCCTCGGGTCAGGCCCTCCGACCCTCAAGTCAGGTACTTTTTCCCCAGAAAGCACAGAGAAAGGACGAAAAGTAAAGACTGGTTAGAAATGACAAGTAAGCGTACCTGCATAAGGGATAAAACATCCCTTTTTATACTGCAACTGATGCTTCTGAGACCTGGCAGGTGTCAAGGAATGTCGATTGTCAGGTTTTGTCTATCGGTGAATGACACGTGGCTTCTCCTGATAAGCTGGCGACAGAACCAAAGTGGGAATGAGCACCGACTGTTAGCATATTCCCTGACACACTGATGATTCTCTGACATTCTCTGACATTTTCTGACGAGCAGTTACGATTCCTTGGCTTGTTTGTCCGATAGTGCCTGGACTCTAGGTCTGCATCCTGACTTGCTTCGATCCACTGCTATCCATGGCTTGCACGTTTCCAACCTGCCCTATCGGTCTGTTTCCTGACCTGCATTTGTCTACTGTAATCCATGGCTTGCACGTTCTGACCTGCCCGACCGGTCTGTTTCCCGACTTGCTTTTGTCTACTATTATCCATGGCTTGTACGTTCCGACCTGCACGACCGATCTGTTTCCCGACCTGCTTTCGTCTACTATTATCCATGGCTTGCACGTTCCGACCTGCCCGACCGGTCTGTTTCCTGTCCTGCATTTGTCTACTGTTATCCATGGTTTACATGTTCTGACCTGCCCGACCAGTCTATTTCCCAACCTGCTTTCGTCTACTGTTATCCATGGCTTGCACGTTCCGACCTGCCCGACCGGTTTGTTTCCGATAGTGCCTGGACTCTAGGTCTGCATCCTGACATGCTTCGATCCACTGCTATCCATGGCTTGCACGTTCCGACCTGCCTGACCGGTCTGTTTCCTGACCTGCATTTGTCTACTGTAATCCATGGTTTGCACGTTCCGACCTGCCCGATCAGTCTGTTTCCCGACTTGCTTTCGTCTACTATTATCCATGGCTTGTACGTTCCGACCTGCACGACCGATCTGTTTCCCGACCTGCTTTCGTCTACTGTTATCCATGGCTTGCACATTCTGACCTGCCCGATCGGTCTGTTTCCTGTCCTGCACTTGTCTACTGTTATCTATGGTTTGCACGTTCCGACCTGCCCGACCGGTATATTTCCTGACCTGCTTTCGTCTACTGTTATCCATGGCTTGCACGTTCTGACCTGCCCGACCGATCTGTTTCCCGACCTGCTTTCGTCTACTGTTATCCATGGCTTGCACGTTCCGACCTGCCCGACCGGTCCGTTTCCTGTCCTGCATTTGTCTACTTCCCGACCTTCTGGGTTTCGCCCGAGGCCTTTCCTTCTGCACCTTTATCTGGCCTATGGGCCCTCTTCTCAGCTATGCCTGGCCCAAGGGCCCAATTCTTGATCGCTATTTAGGCTGGCTATTGTCCGACTCGCCTCGTCAGCTGAGACATTGACCCTGGTCATGTAAACTTGACTTCGGATATCCATGTCAACTTGACTTCTGACCGGCCATGGAGGTTGGACTTCTGACCTCCCTGACCTCCTCGTCAGCTAGACTTTCGACCCTCTTGACCTCCATGTCATCTTAACTTCTGACCGGCCACGAAGGCTGGACTTCTGACCTCCCTGACCTCTACCTCAGCTTGACTTCTGACCATTTCCTGGTTTTGACTCCTAGCCACATCATCTCACTGCCCCCACGAACCTGCGCCGTATCACAAGCCTCCCCCTCAAGTCTAGTCGAAGGAGGCTCTAATCCGACTGACTAGACCCAAGTCCTTGTGTTACTTGACCTGGCTCCCGCATCCTCCCCTGACCTATCTACCATCTGTATTCTGCAAAGTTTCCCTTCGTCCTGGGAGACGAACGGGCTCCTACTCGTATGCTGACTTCTCAACTTCCGAGCGTACTCTTTTCCCATAAATGTCACACGGTTCTCCAAGCGTCAACTCAAATTCCAAGGAAATCCCTTCACCTTCTCCTCCCTTATAAAAAGTCCGGGCATCTAATACTTCAAGCTATCCGCTTACTAATATAGTATCTTGTCTTCATGGAACCTACAATAGAGCCTAGCGAACTTGCTTCTTTACTTCGGCAAACTTCCCATCTGCTGGAGTTATCGGCTTAGAAGGAAGAAGTCTCGCTTCAACAAATTGCAGCTCTGACGGAATTACTGGCTCAACAAGAAGAAATCTTGCTGGAGATGACTGCAAGCAGAGATCTTCAAGCGTCCCTTACTCATGAAATGGAAAGTCTATGGCTGGCCGCCAAATCCAGAACCCGAGCAAAAATCGCCCTCAAGCTTAAAGCTCAATCAGACTTCCAGAGTCAGGTGCACTATATTATTTATCTGAAAATGAAGCATGAAGACGAGGTGGCTCTTCTGAAAGAGGAAGGACGAATCAAAGATGAGACTATCGGGCAACTGAAGCGCGCCATCGATCTTATTAAAGAAGATCTAATTAAAGTCCAAGCTCATTTGGCTAGAAAGGATCAAGCCTCTGGCTCTGGTAGTCTTGTAAACCCTTGAAAAATATACTTCTGATTTAACGGAATAAAACCTGTTTTCTGCGTTCCACTCATGGTGTAGCCCCACACTCTATTGCTCGGGTATCGTCATGTTTTTATAGAACACCTGCATTTGTCTAATATTTCTAGCAAAAATAGCAATAATAAAAATAGCTTGCTTACCCCATCTTCCTTTTACCTCATAACATATGAGCCTTTGGCTAAAGCAAATGAGACGCTTGAGGATGTGCCTGCGAGATTTCATATTTAGCAAGAACCCTTGAAATACAGCCTACTGACCAGTCCGACACGATAACTTGGCTTGCTGCATTTTGCGTCGGCGAATATAAGGAGTACTGACCGAGAAAATCATTGCCCCGACCGAGAAGGTCGTTGGTCATGAGAGCATGCTCACTTATAACTCACACTGAGGCGAGAGTCTGGGACAGCCGACCGGTAAGGTCGTTGGGCGTGAAAGCCTTGCTCACTTATAACTCGCACTGGGGCGAGAGTCTGAGACAGCAGACCGATAAGGTCGTTAGGCGTGAGAGCCTTGCTCACTTATAACTCGCACTGGGGCGAGAGTCTGGGACAGCCGACCGGTAAGGTCGTTGGGTGTGAGAGCCTTGCTCACTTATAACTCGCACTGGGGCGAGAGTTTAGGACCCGACCAGGAAGGTCGTTGGGAGTGAGAGTCTTGCTCACTTATAACTCACACTGGGGCGAGAGTCTGGGACCCGACCTGGACGGTCGTTGGGCGTGAGAGTCTTGCTCACTTATAACTCGCACTGGGGCTAGAGTCTGAGACCTGACCTGAACGGTCGTTGGCCGTGAGAACCTTGCTCACTTATAACTCGCACTGGGGCGAGAGTCTGGGACCCGACCTGGACGGTTGTTGGGCATGAGAGCCTTGCTCACTTATAACTTACACTGGGGCGAGAGTCTAGGACCCGACCTAGACGGTCGTTGGGCGTGAGAGCCTTGCTCACTTATAACTCGCACTGGGGCGAGAGTCTGGGACCCGATCTGAACGGTCGTTGGGCGTGAGAGCCTTGCTCACTTATACCTCACACTGGGACGAGAGTCTGGGACCCGACCTGAATGGTCGTTGGGCGTGAGAGCCTTGCTCACTTATAACTCGCACTGGGGCGAGAGTCTGGGACCCGACCTGAACAGTCGTTGTGCGTGAGAGCCTTGCTCACTTATAACTCGCACTGGGCGAGAGTCTGGGACAGCCGACCGGGAATTCTTATGAAAACCTGTTCGGTGTTAGATGTTGCCGACCTGGGGGTGATTTCCCGACCAGGGTAGATGTTGCCGACCTGGGGGTGATTTCCCGACCAGGATAGATGTTGCCGACCTGGGGGTGATTTCCTGACCAGGATAGATGTTGCCGACCTGGGGGTGATTTCCCGACCAGGATCACTTGAAGAGATTACTTCGACTTCGTCTGCAATCAAGAAATATACCACATCAGATGTATTGTGAGGGCAAAGATATTAAAATCTTACTCAGTCCTCAAGCAAAGGCTGTCTTGTGGCCCTGCAACATTTGAATTTACTTCTCGCCAATTTTCTTCGCCGCTTCTCGAGAAGATCGCGTGGTAAACGTTTCCGTACACCCGCTTTATCTCATGATTTCCTTATCACGCCCATCATTAATACGCTTCCTAGGGGACTGACACCTGTCCCAAGCCTTTATTGTTTACGTCGTATGACATCGTCGACTCCACTCTTTTTTGTACACGACTTCCCATAAGAGCATGTTACTCTGTGATCGGTCCCCTCGGGGCGGTGCGATGGTTAAGACATGGGGTGTTGCCACATGAGGTCTTGGGGTCGAAACTCGGCGTGACCGAGCATAACCTCCCCCATGTCTTGGCCATTTGCACTAATGGCTAGTAGCCACCCGTGATTTACCTCCTCCGTGTTGGCCTAGGGACGGGTTGGTGGGGGCGCTGGGGGTGAGCGAATCGCTTTTTTGCCACATGTTACTATGTGATCGGACGACTTTGGGCGCTTTACCCAAAAATATACTCAACTCATCTTTTCGATATTCCCTAGGAAAACTCCCTTTATAAGCCCTAAAGGCAGTCCGCCATCGTTGCCTTGAGCGTTTCTACTACCCTCGTCTCCCTGTTGCTTCGCTGTCTCTGGTGTATCGACCCTTCCCCTTCTAGACTCTTCACGACTGGTGCTCTTCCTCTTCTCGATTGACCTCTTCTCCAACCTCCCTCACTCTGATAATGGCTGACGGTAAGGTCACCCTTTGGTATTCGTGCTTCATTTTTGACATAGATGATCATGACCTGTCTGTGATTCGGTATGACTTGCGACTTAGTGATGCTTATAAACTTAGAGTTCCTACACCTCGTGAACACCCCGCGAACCCTCCTGAAGGTTTCATGACCGTTTTTAGAGACTAGCTTTTAGGAGGCCTTCGATTTCCTATACCTCCCTTTATCTCTTCCCTAAGCTGCTACTTTGGTATCTGCCCTTCTCAATTTGCTCCCAACTTCTTCAGAGCGGTTTGCGGCACTATCATTCTATGTCGTATATACCAAATTCCCCTGACCGCTCAGCTCTTCCATCATTTTTATTCTTTCAAACGCTCAGAACAGGGAGTATTTATGGTACAGGCTAAGCTTGGCTATAAGTTCTTCTCTGACATGCCCTCTTCCAACAAAGGGTGGAAATCTCGCTTCTTTTTCGTTAGATCACCTGAACCCCTGGTCGAGCCGACCCAATGGTGCTCTGACATCCCTTCCAATCTCCCTGTACATCAGCATCAATCTTCTTGCGACGCCGCTTCAGAAAAACTTCAAGGAGTGAGCGTTAACTTGTCTATACTACTCTTGGAAGACTTTTTGTATTCTTTCGGGCTCAGCCTAGTTCAGGCAGAGATAGGGGCTCCACTAGGTAAGACCCTGTTTTCCTCTTTACTATTCTTCGCTAACAGAGGTATCTTTCTTTCACTTTGCAGAAGCTGCCATGCTCCGGGCTTATTCCTCAGATATAAAACGCCAATCTTTCGTCGTTTTGAAAGCTTTAAGTGCAGAGCTTAAGCAGGGCTTAGTGGCTTCTTCCCGGTCTATCCCTTCTGCCTCGCAATCTTCCCCCTCTGCCTCACAGTTCGCCCCACCTGCGCCGGCCTAGGAGGAAACTTCCTCGGCTCTTCCCCTGGACGTGGCTCTTGTAGAAGACCTGGCCACTGTAGAGCAGGTCGAGGAAGAGCGAACCACATCTCTCCCGCCCGCTAAACGTCTATGGCTCCAACGCAAGAGGAAGAGGGTTACTCCAGCGACTCAGGCGTCACCTCCACCGCTTCCTTCTGGCCGTCGCTCATCAACTGCCTCTCAATCTTTAGAGGCCAAGACTGTTACTCCCGACCGGGAGATGGCTTTGGGGTCAGAGGTTCTCATTCTGTCGCCTCGAATATCAGCCCCGACACCCGGTCGGGCTATAACTCCCGAGCAAGCCTCTTTTCCCACTCAGTCCTTATCCCCCGCGCAGCTACCCCTTCCCATACTGGATCAGCCCGGGAGTTCTGCAACCCTATCCGCCTCCCTTCTATCAGCTGCTCAGGCCCCCACATCTCGAGCTAGGGGGAAAATCTCCAAGAAATATGCTTTCACCGCCTCCTAGCGCCTGCCTTCCTCTACCGAGTCCGACGCTGCCGAAGAAACTGCTGAAGAGGCTCCTCCCCCTGTTGCCCTGGTTCAACTGTAGGGTGATTTAGTGGCGTCCTGGCGATCAGGCAATCAAAAATTTTGGAATAATCCTCCGATGGAAGGGCTGGATCAAGCTTCTCGCCAGATAGTTTCCGTAAGTTTTCTTTTATCAAGACTCCTCTGCTGGAATTTCTTCTGCTGGAATCTCTTATAATCCTTCTTCCTATATCTAACGCAGGCCTGTTCCGCCAACCTGAGTGCCATTCAATACGCCTCTCGCTTACAGAGGGAGAATGAAGTGTTAGAGACTCGTCTTCAGGAGTTGAAGCTGCCGCTAACTCCCCGGGATCCCCTCAACCCGACCCCCGGGGACTTAGCGAGTTATTTCCGATTGATTGGGGAGTCTGCAGAGTCCGCCCGCAGCATTTCCCATGCAGCTTTTGACAAAATAAAGACCTTGGAAGCAGCTTTGAAGACAAGCGAGTCTAAACTGGCCTCTGAGGCGAAGAGGCGTCGCTCACTGGTAGTTGAGCTGGATGAAAAGGACGCTCGGTTGGCTACCTTATCCTCCGATATGAAGAGTCTGCAAGAGACCCAAGAGTCTCTTCAGAAGAATTTAACAGACGTTCAGGGTCAGCTGGCCTCCAGTGTCGATCGGGAGAAGGCCCTTAAAAGTCGTTGGGAAGCTGGCCAATCAACCCTCCAATTAGTGCAGGCCGACCTTTTGAAAGCTCAAGAGGATGCTTCCCAAAGTCAAAAAGATTTGACTTTGTCCATAGCTGATACGGAGAAGGCCCGGGCAGAGCTGACAGATTATCAAGCGGGAGAAGTTGGTCGTCTAAGAGACTACAGGCGAGCCTACGTCACATCCCCTTTCTTTTTGAGGGAGATAGGGGGTTTGATGAATCTCATGCTGTGTTGTGGCGCGGCCGGCGGTGCTCGTCAAATGTTTGAGCAGGATCTGCTTCATGCTGCCCCTTCAGAAGATTTCTTAGATACTACCCACTTGATGAACGAGCTTCCGGGCAGGTCACTCCCTTCCTTCAAAGATGATGACGACTTATTCCTCCTCCCTGAGCCTCCTGCTGACGCTGCGCCTTGCCCCCCCTGAGCCTCCTGCTGACACTGATCCTTGATGTGACACTATATGTTGCACTTTAATGTAAAAATGTAGCTGTCAAACTTGCGCTCAAACTATCTGCTTATAATTTCGGATTTGCCTTTACTTTGGCCTGTTTAACCTTCTTATGATATGACATGACCGCTGGCTTTCGATTTTTTTCTTATAGTATATTAACCTTCTTATAGTATGTTCACCCTCTTATCAGTTGTCTCGTAAATTTCCCGATCGATACGACCCGTGAACCTGCGAATGTGTGCTTTGGCCTTCTAGTCTAAGTCTTATTTGACCCGAGTCGGGAATCCCTTTTTTATCCCGACCTGTTTTCCTTGCCTTTTTCTGCTGACCGCTCTGTTGGTGCAACCTTAGGTCAAGGTTGACCTGGGTGACCCGAGTCGAGTTGACCTGACTCGAGGTATATTTTGATGTTTGACAAGAATAGAGAAGTTATATTTTGATGTTTGACAAGAATAGGAACTTGGGGGATTGTGGGTGCAACCTTTGGTCAAGGTTGACCTGGTTGACCTGACTTGAGTTGACCTGATTTGGGAAAAGTCCAAGTATGGAGACTTGGCACGGAAAAGTCCAAGTATAGAGACTTGGCACGGAAAAGTCCAAGCAGGGAGCTGGGCACGAGAAAAGTCCAAGCAGGGAGCTTGGCACGGGAAAAGTCCAAGTGGGGCTTGCACGGAAAAGTCCAAGGATGGAGATTTGGCACGGAAAGTCCAAGCAGGGAACTTGGCACGGGAAAAGTCCAAGCAGGAGCTTGCACGGGAAAAGTCCAAGTATAGAAGCTTGTCATGGGAGGTCGGAGAGGGCTCGGTTCTCTGGATTGGATGGAGTCTGAGAGGGCTCAGATCGCTCCTGATTCGAGAGGGCCTGAGCTCGCCTCCGGACCTGACGGAAGCCGGAGAGGGCCAGCCTGCTCTCCTGACTCAGGTCGAGAGGGCTTGGCAGCTCGCTCTCCCAAACGGACGGAAGTCGAGAGGGCCCGGAGCTCGCTTTTCGGACTAGGTCGAGAGAGCCTGAGCTCGCTCTCTAGATCGTGAAGGCTTTAGGTTTGCATGGAAATTGATCGGTCTCACGACCGATCAGGATACTGGGTCCTGATCGATCCGGTGACCGATCGAGTAACCAAACAGATTGGGAGAGGAATGGGATCGTCCACGCACCGATCAGAGCTCGCAACCAACTCTCGAGAGTTGGGATCGTCGGGAACCGATCGTTTAGGCCCGATCGGTCCACGCACCGATCAGATCGCAACCAACTCTGAGAGTTGGGATCGGTCCGGGACCGATCAGAGGCCCGATCGGTCCCCGACCGATCAGATTGCTCGACCGATCGGTGGAGCTCGACGGTCTGCACTCAGCCGCTGAGTCACAACGCCTAGATTTCGCTTCTTCTTTGTCTTCGCAGTTCATATAAGAGGCCACCACAGGCATTACTTGCTCTTGCTCCTTCTTGTTCCTTGCGATCGAGCTTGCTGAGCTCCGAAGCTTCGTGTGAGCTTCTACGACTGGACTCCTGCTGCTGCTGTTGTTAGCGTGAAGTGGTTGCTTCATCACCATTCGAGAAGGCAAGCAAACTAGTGTTTTTACATTCATATTGTTTTGGCTTCTTGTCGATATTCTAAACCTTGATTATACGCTGTTTGCTACACATTTGATTTTTTTTTCAGTTCTGGGGTCTCATCCATCGACGGATTGATAGGATTCGTCCACCTTACGGACACGCCGAGGAGTAGGAGTATCATCTCCGAACCTCGTTATATCGTCGCTTTGAGGTTTGATCTTCTCCATTTTCGCTTCTACTTTTTATTTCACTGCGCTAACTCAAATTGTAGGAAGAAACGAGAATTTGGGGTCGACTATTCACACCCCCTCTCTAGCCGTCCAAAGGTCCTAACAAGTGGTATCGAGCGAGGTCGCTTCGGATTAACACCCGGGAGCACGAGCCAGAGAATGGATCAACTTGGAGAAGACGTCACGATTCCACCCTTCTACGATCGCGACGTATTGGAAGGTAAGAATGAAGTATTTTCTTATGACTAACCTAGTAAATTGGAAGTGTGTACAAGTAGGTTTTATTTCTCCGGTGGATAAAGAAGGAGAACCTCTCGAGAAGAAGAAGTGGACGAAGGAACAAATCCACCAATCCATAATCAACGACGAGGTAACGAAAATCTTTGAATTTTCATTACCTAATGATATCTTGTGTAAGATAGGTGGATACAACAATGCCAAGGAGTTGTGGAACAACTTGGCTAAGTTCCATGAGGAGAGCTCCAATTCAAGTCATGAAAAGGAGTCAAGTGAGCCAAGTAGCTCACATCATGGAGATATGGAATTAGAAGTTGAGGGCTACTCAACATCTAAGGAAGAAGAGGAGGGGAGTTCTTCTTCAAGATTGGAGCAAGAAGAAGAAGCCTCTACCTCCGGAAGGGATGAAGGAGAGAGCTTATATCCATCCTCAACCCTAGGTAACTCAAGCAACTTAATTTCAAGTAAATTACATATAATGTGCTTTGAGTGTAGGGAATATGGGCATTACAAAAGTAAATGTCCAAAGAGGATTAGGAAGACTCCACCGGCACCAAAAGTCAAGGAAGCCGGAGTCCCGATACGCAAGGGCAAGGAGCACGTGGTGTGCTTCCAATGCAAGCAAAGGGGACATTATAGGAGTCAATGTCCAAGGGGGAGGCAACCTCACAAGGACAAGAGACCAAGCACATCTATGGGGGGAGCTAAGGCAAACCTTAAGGTATCCTTTAAGGCACATTCTTGTAATTCTAATAAGACACATGCTAGTAGTTTTATTGCAATTGTCAATAATGATAAGCATGATAACCATAGAAACCGATACATGTGCTTAGGTGCTAAACATGTTAGCCTAGATAAGGACAATGCTAGAAATGCCAACCCTAGAGTTAACTCATCTAAGGTTAAGGAAAACCTAGATAGGAATCCCAAAACAACTAGACATATGCCTAGGAATACCTCAAAGAAAAATGAAAAATTAAAGCTTGAGGTATTAAAGAAGGAAAATCAAGTCTTGAGGTCAAGACTTGACACTTTAGAAAAGGCTCTTAAGAATTTGGATAAGTCAACTCTAGGGTCTAAGGATCAAAAATCAAAGCCCAAGGACTTGAGAGGTTTGGGTCACAAACCTAAGTCTCAAGTGGTCAAGCCTGCTTATCATAATGTTCCATTCGATTATGGAATAAGACCTAGGGCTAAGAAGACCATCACCAAGGTCACAAGGGGAGTCTCCCCTAGAGTTGATCTTGATGAGTCTCTAATGACCAAGGCTTTAAAGCCTAGGAGGGTCATTAGGAGGGTTGCTAGGGAAGTCATTCCTAGTGAATATTTAGTGAACCCAATGAGCTCAAATAGGTATTGGGTTCCTAGGAGCGTGATTCCTTCACGCTAGATGGTTTAGGGTGTGCCAACCTTAATTGGATAGGTAGTTAACCTACTCATGGCAAAAGGTGGCATTTTAGGAATTTTCAAGGTGTAATCAAGCCTTGAAAATGAAATTAAAAATTATTCCTAAGGTGTTTAGGATGTGCCAACCACATTTGAGGAGTTTTCTAGGGTCAATCTAATTGGCACATAGTGATCTAAAAATCTTTAGTATATGATTTTAAGTCTATTACACTTAGGAATATAGAATTTATGGTAAAATGATCAAAATTATCAAAAATGACAACTAAGGCTAGAATTAGGTATTTTCTATACCTTTATATGTTATTTGTCATACATTGGTTGTCATATGCCATATCATGATATCATATTTATTTTATTATCATTTGAAATGTCATGATAATGCTTAGGTTAGTTATATGTCATGCCTTATTTAAGTTTCATACTTGATAACATGACATCATGACATTGGCACATGTTTCCACTTATGATATTATTTTATGTCATGTCATCATCTCTTGCATTTATGATCAATTAATTTGATTTAAGGATAGAAACACAATTTGATATGGAGATCAAATTGTTGTTTAGAAAATGCATGAGAACTTAGCTTAAGATGACCTAAACCCATATCTCACATCAAAATTGACTTGGATGTGTTTGATACACCTTAGATGTGTGTGAGATATTAGGATTATGAGTTAGGATCAAGGTGCATAGTTCTTGTACCTAGATGAGCCTAATTCGAATTTGAAGATCATAGGGAAAACTTGTGTACAAGTCATGTACATTTAGCCCTAAGATTGTGGTCCTAAATTGAATGGTTTAAGATCATTTCAAAATTGATTTGAAAAACCTTGATGAAGCTTTTCTAGTGATAGCATTCATCATTGAGCAAGTTGATATAAAGATGGATTAACCTTGAGCTATTTCAAAGTCTTTCGAACTTTGTATCAAGATTAAAAAATGGGAGTTATTTTCATAGAAAACTATTTTTCCATGATAATATATGGTATGAGGAATGCATCCTCAAAATTTTACAATTTTTGGAATTTTCTGTAATTTTTTAGGGATTTCTGAATTTCGGGAGAAAAATAAGAAATTCTTATCAGAGAATTGTGGACCGATCAGAGAAGATTCTGATCGGTCCAGGGAAGTCTGGATCGGTCACTGGACCGATCTAGGATAGTGTGGATCGGTCTGGTGACCGATCCAGTGGAGTCCTGATCGGTCTGGTGACCGATCAGAGCGTGCCAAAATGCTGATTTTCGACTATTGTCTGAAATTTCAGCTATGGAAGTTGGTGCTTTAGATTTCTAAAAGGTTGAAACTCTCCAAGACATTGTTGGTGCAATGGTCAAGGAGGAGTTGACCTTTAGGGGGAGTTTTACCTAATGGTCAAGGGGGAGTTGACTTTTAGGGGGAGTTTTTACTCGTCAAGATTTCTGAGGATGAGTGATATGAGATTATCACTAAGTTGACTGTGGATTTTAGTATCAAGGGGGAAATTAAGGGTTTCAATGAAAGGTATGGGACTTTCATTAGGAAGAAACTCTTGACCTTGATTCGCTCTTTTAGATGTGTGTCAAAAAGGGGGAGAATGTCTAGAGAATGTTCAAGGAAGAACATTGGAGAACTATTGGAAAACCTAAGTTAGGTTATCGGGTTAACCTAACTTGATTATGGTTTTTGTCAAATATCAAAAAGGGGGAGATTGTTGGTGCAACCTTAGGTCAAGGTTGACCTGGGTGACCCGACTCGAGTTGACCTGACTCAAGGTATATTTTGATGTTTGACAAGAATAGAGAAGTTATATTTTGATGTTTGATAAGAATAGGAACTTGGGGGATTGCGGGTGCAACCTTTGGTCAAGGTTGACCTGGTTGACCTGACTTGAGTTGACCTGATTCGGGAAAAGTCCAAGTATGCAGACTTTGCACGGAAAAGTCCAAGTATGGAGACTTGGCACGGAAAAGTCCAAGCAGGGAGTTGGGCACGAGAAAAGTACAAGCATGGAGCTTGGCACGGGAAAAGTCCAAGCAGGGAGCTTGGCACGGGAAAAGTCCAAGCAGGGAGCTTGGCACGGGGAAAAGTCCAAGTATGGAAGCTTGGCATGGGAGGTCAAAGAGAGGCCGAGCTGCTCTCCTGATCGGATGGAGTCAGAGGGCCTGTAGCTCGTTCTCCTGATTAGGGCCGAGAGGACTCGAGCTCGCTCCGACCGGACGTGGAAGTCGGAGAGGGCCTGTAGCTGCCTCCGCACTCAGGGGGGCCTGTAGCTCGCCTCCGACCGGACGTGGAAGTCGGAGAGGGCTCGGGAGCTCGCTTTCCGGACTAGGTCGAGAGGGCCAGCTCGCTCTCTAGATCGTGAAGGCTTTAGGTTTGCATGGAAATTGATCGGTCTCACGACCGATCCGGATACATCGGGTCATCTCGATCGATCCGTGACCGATCAAGAACCAAATAGATTGGGAGAGGATGGCCGATCGGTCCACGCATCGATCGCAACCAACTCTCGAGAGTTGGGATCGGTCCGGGACCGATCATAGGGCCCGATCGGTCCACGCATCGATCAGATCGCAACCAACTCTCGAGAGTTGGGATCGTCCGGGACCGATCACGAGGGGCCCCTGACCGATCAGATCCGCCCTGGACCGATCAGGGTGGAGCCTGATCAGTCCAGACCTAGCCGTTGAATCACAACAGCTAGATTTCTGCTTCTTCTTTGTCTTCTTCGCAGGTTCATATAAGAGGGCCACTACAGGGAAGCAGATTACTTCTTGCTCTTGCTCCTTCTTGTTCCTTGCGATCAGAGCTTTGCTGAGCTCTCCATTACTGAAGCTTCATGTGAGCTTCCCTCGGTTGGACTCCAACTGATCAGTTGCTGCTGTTGTTGGCGTGAAGTGGTTGCTTCATCACCAGTCGACGAGAAGGCAAGCAAACTAGTGTTTTTACATTCATATTGTTCTTGGCTTCTTGTTGTATTTCTTGTACACTGATCTTGCTGTTGCAAGAGAGATTGTGACGAGGTTTCTCCACCCAGAAGGTGTTTTTATTAGCCGGTTCTCCAGGGTCTCATCCACCGATGGATTGATAGGATTCGTCCACCTTACGGACACGCCGAGGAGTAGGAGTATCATCTCCGAACCTCATTATATCGTCGCGTTTGAGGTTTGATCTTCTCCATTTTCGTTTCTACTTTTTATTTCCGCTGCGCTAACTCAAATTGTAGGAAAAAACGAGAATTTGGGGTCGGCTATTCACACCCCGCCCTCTCTAGCCGCGTCCGAAGGTCCTAACACACTCAACTTAGCTTAACAAATCGCCCTGGTCTGCGCTTATATCCCGAACTGTTTAGCTTGCCTTTCTCTGTTGACCGCCCTGGCTCGGCCATACCCCCTGGTCTGTTCTTTCCCCAATATCCAGGTCAGAATAACTTCAGACCGGGAAATTGAGGGTTAAGCCCAGACCGGGAAAGCGAGGACACTTTTTTTATAAAACATAACTGTTGTGTCTTTTCTCGAGATCTATCTCCTCGTACTTTGCACCGACACTTTTCCAAATATACCCTTGGCGTTATTTTCAAAGAATATCTGTCGGTTCTCTTTGTTCCCGCCAATTATTGTGCACAGGTGGATGATGTCTGACGAAATTACCCCTCTGCCCCGCGACTATAAATAATCTCCTCTAGCTTTTGCTTTCAGACTTTGTCCGTCTTCCACTTCCTTCTGAGTGAGTCCATTATTACTCCTGAATCTTTGCTTTTGGGTCGATAGCTTCCCTCTTGATCTCTTCTCCTTATGTTTCTTTTGTCATGACATCCCCCTCTTTTCTGTCCTCTCTGACGGTGGTGTACTATTCTGGCTCATCCACTTTCAACGAATTGGACCGGGATGACCTGCGATATACCTATGGAGTCTGGGATAACGCGTATGTGATCATCCCCACCAGAATACACTAATTTTTTGCTCATCCCAATGGATATTGTACCTTCTTTAAAGTGCAATTTATGGTCGGCCTTCGTCTTCCTCTTCACCCCTTCTTTTCTGACGTGTGCCGCCATTTCAAGATTCCTCTAGGACAAATGACGCCAAATTCTATAAGGATCCTCTGTGGCTTCGTGGTACTCTGCGACGTATGCGAGCTGTCCTGGTCCCCCCATTTGTTTCACTGCTTTTTCATCCTCCGGCAACAAGAAGAAGGCACATTCTGCTTCCAACCTCGTCTTCGGACTGCTTTTTTCTCGCCCTTGCAACCTTCTGAACTGAGCTGGAGGAGCAAATTCTTCTTCATTCGATTTCCCCATGAGGTAGAGTGGCCCTTGTGATGACAATCTTCACTTCCCCCGAACCCGCCACTGGAGGATTTTCATCTTGATACCTCCTATATAGAGGGTTCCTCCCGCTTAGCGGGATGACAACTAAACTTAACACGTTTATTGTCTGAGGAAATGCTATCCTATTTTCACTTGAGCTATCTTATCCCTGAGACACCTCATTCCCAGGGTAAGCTTCTCTTTTAGTTCTCCTCTAACTTCATGCATTTTATTTTTCTTACTACAACTGACCTCCTACTCTATTTTATACAGCTGAGGTCTTAACTCGGGCTTCAGAAGTTCAACCTCTTCCCCTAAGTGACATGGAAATAATGAGGCATGGTCGAGTTATTTTACAAGGAAGATCGATCCCCTACTCGTCTTCGACCTCTGTCGGAGTGTCTTCCCCTGTAAATCCTCGACCCTGTCTTCCTCGCCGAGCCACCTCTACTGTCCGACCTGCCTCCTTTGCTCGTCCCACTCGTCCCTGGACTGCACGCCCATCACGGCCGACCGCCCCTGTTCGTCCCCGGGCCTTGCCTACTGCTCAGCCCTTCACCCCGACGCCCCTTCAGTCAATTGATCCCTCTCGACCAACTTATATCCCTGGTCGTGGCCTCAGTCGAAGATTAGCCAATGTAACATATGTCAGCCCTGCCGTTAGAGAAGTTTCTCAAGCAGCTCGACGGGCCCATTCTATGAATGATTGTGCGGATCGAGATGCTCCCTCTTCTTCTCGGCGCAGGGTTCGGCTACCTTCCGATGATTCTGATTCGGATTATCGACCGTTGGCTCAGAGACTTCGTCGCCGAGCCCCTCATCCTGTGCCAGACTTGGGCCCTTCCGTTATCCCTTCTCCTTCACCTCCTGTTGCAACCGCCTCTCCTCCTTCACCTCCTATCGCGACCCCGACTCCCGTCCCGAGCCAGACAGATGCTCCCCCTGCTCCGCCCGAAGCTCAGGTCGAGCCTCCACTAGCTCAACCTTCCACTTCGCCACAACATCAAAGCACTGAGGCCGGCCCCTCGCATCGCCCTTCCCCAGTTACCTTGCCGCCAGAGCCATCTCCTGTGCTTCCCTCACCTCCTTTTGGGTCAGCTGTTGGGCCTTCTGGCTCCACTGCTGGGCCTTCCCAACCGCCACCACTTGTTCCTCTTTATTATCTTACCACTGCTCCTTCTGAGGCTGGGCTACAATCACGGTGCGATGTTCCCACCAGCTCCTTGACCATGAAAGATCGCTTGGCCACTTTGTGGGATGAAAGTATGCATCAGATGGAACTTTTGCCGCCCCTTGCCCAGATGGATAGATTCTCTGAGCTATATATCAAGGTCAACTTCCATGATTGCTTACTGCAACTATTATCTTCCTCATTCTTATCAGATGTTTCTCTTATGTCCCAGGCCTGTGTAGAGTCCTTGACAATAAACTAGTCCTTCCATGCTGTTCATCGTCAAAATAAGATGCTGCGGAACAAGGTAACTGAACTAGAACTTCAGTTAAATAACCCGGCGCAGGCTAGTCACACCCTGAGAGCTGAAGTAAAGGATCTAACCAAAAGGAAGAATAGTCTGAAAGTATCCTTGGCGATATCTAACCAAGAGCTTAAGGGCCTGAAGGAAGAAAAAAGCCAGGTCGAGGTCGTGCACCAGCAACGCATGGATCAACAAACTTTGGAGCATCAACGAGCTATTGATCAATTGACCCAGAAGTTGCGTGCTGCCGAACCTTTAGCGCAGGAGCAAGACAAGAAACTAAAATCCCAAGCGACCCAATTAACCTCTCAAGTAGCAGAACTGTTGGCCACCCGAACCGAACTAGCTTAGGCCCGGACCACCGCTGAAGGAGTATCTACAACCCTGACCATAAAGAAGGAGAGAATGACCGATGTCAAAAGAACCGCGCTTTGTACCTGCATTCTCCGAAATTCTGTACACAAGCAGGGCAGCGTTTCTCCACGTCTGTCATCTATGGTGCGACCAGGGCTCTACGACAACTTTATGAACAGGGCTACTTGAAATCAGCTCCTCCTCCTGAATTTTTAGATCACGACCGGATCCTTAAGGAGATTCCGGATGAGATTTTCGCTCCTTTCAAATGATTCTTCTTGACTATTCGTGTATAATGACCTAACAATCTCTTGTGAATTACTTCACTATTTTTCCGCTTGCACTCTAAGGTTTACTTTTGTTAAAATTGCTTAATTTGCCGAAAGAAGTATTAAGACACACAATTTTTGCTTTCATATCCCCTCACCGCTCTATCCGATCTGCTTTTTCCCCGGTCTGTCAATTAGGTGACAGCTCGGCTTACAGCCCGGCTTACTCTTCTTTGTATGCTCCTTTAGACTCTGTAAGGTCGTAAGTAGTTAGCGCTCCATGGTCGATCTAACTTCTTGCCCCGGTCATCTTGTAAGTAATAAGCTCCGAACGATAATTTTTTGATGACTTTGTAAGGCCCGTCCCACTGCGGTGCTAGCTTGGCCACATCTCCCACAGACTTAATTTGCTTCCAGACCAGATCTCCTTCCCCAAAGAATCGAGGAATCACTCTTCTGTTATAATTTTGCCACATTCTTTGTCGATAGGCCTCCAGTCGAGCTGCCGTCTTGTCACGAGTTTCACTATTGAGGTCCAATTCAGCCAACCGTTGCTCTGCGTTTCCTTCATCATATAATGTCCTCCTGACTGATGGCACTCCGATTTCTATGGGTACGACCGCTTCATTGCCATAAACCAGATGGAATGGTGTCAGACATGTATTTTCTCGAGGTGTTGTACGATAAGCCCATAGGATGCTTGACAGCTCCTCCACCTAGTTACCTCCCACATGATCCAGCTTAACCTTCAGACATTGTACTATTTCTCGATTGACTACCTCAGTCTGACCATTGCTTTGTGGGTATGCTACTGAAGTGAAGGCTTGCATGATGCCAAACCCCTTGCACCAAGCCTGGATTTTCTGCCCTTGAAATTGCCTTCCATTGTCTAACACCAGTTTGTGAGGAATACCGAATCTGCAAAGAATGTTCTTCCATAGAAATTGGATGACAGCATCTTCTGTGATCCTAGCCAGGGCCTCTGCTTCCACCCACTTGGAAATATAATCCACTGCCACCAATAAGAAGCGTCTCTGACCTGGCGCCATCGAAAATGGTCCCACAATATCCATACCCCATTGATCAAAAGGACATGAGACTATAGATGTTCTCAGCAGAGCTATTGGTCGATGTGTTAAATTTTGATGTCTTTGGCAGGACAGGCAGGTATTTACCAACTTGTGAGCATCCTTCTGTAAAGTATGCCAGAAATACCCGGCCAGGAGTACCTTACGAGACAATGTCCAACCACGTACATGATTGCCACAGCATCCCAGATGTATTTCTCGCAAGGCCTGGTTGGCCTCCTCCATACCCAAACATTTGAGTAAGGGTCTAGAGAAGGACCTCTTGTAGAGTTGATCCCCGATCATGACATAAGCATGGGCTTGCTTCCTGACCAGTCGTGACTCTTCTGGGTCGGTCGGTAAGATACCCTGCCTAAGATAGTTGATCATGGGCGCCCGCCAATCAATAGTTGCTTCCCTATTGTTTTGCAGATCTATCTGAGCTATAAGAAAAGTTTGTGCCGTTGACTGGTCCAACATCCAAGTAGTTAAGGAACTGGCCATTTTTGTTAGCTCATCTGCCTTCTCATTCTCCGCCCTGGGGATCTTGGTTACTGTGATTTCTGTTGGTTGCTACTCAGAAAACCTAATGGTTCCACTGTACAAAAATTTTGTACAAAGGTCTGAACCTTTTCCTAGCTACCATGTGTTCTTTTAAATTAAACTTGGACCGCCTGCGGAACTTAACACGTTTGATCCAAAATTTAATCTATTTGTTCTTTTAGGTTTTGACTTGGATCTCCTGCAGAACTTAACACATTCAATCCAAATCACCTAAGTTATTAATTCCATTAAATATTAATTTCCATAATTGGTTCCCAGTACTGACGTGGTGAGGCACATGACCTCTTGGATATGGGAGCAACCACCACCGACTAGACAAAACCTTTTAAGGAAAGCTAATATTTAGTTTCCTAAAATAACTTTAGGTTAACCGAAAGGAACAATCAAATCACAAGGAAAAGAAAAAAAAAACAAAGAACACAACATCGAAAACAAATTCGAAATACTATAATCGCATGCCTCTTGTATTTGGTATTTATTTCCAAAAATAACTAGTATGATGCGGAAAGGAAAAATACTAGTTGTACCTTTTAGAAAGACCTCTTGATCTTCTACCATATTCCTCTTCTAACCTCGGACGTTGTGTGGGCAACGATCTTCCGAGATGAGAAACCACCAATGCACCTTCTTCTCCTCCTTGCAAGGTTCGGCCAAGTCAATAGCTCCTCCAAGGATGAAGATAAAACACCACCAATGCTCCAAGGGATAAAGCTTTCTCTCCTTCTTCTCCAAGCTTGAATTCGGCCACCACTTAATCTCCTAGAGGAAGAGAAGGTTTGGCCACAACAAGGGGAAGAGAGAACTTAAAGGGGCCGGCCACACCAAGGAAGAAGAGAGGGAGAAGAATAATAAAAGTTGTGTGTCATGAAGGCACCCCAACCCCTTCTTTTATATTCCTTGGCTTTGGCAAATAAGGAAATTTAATTACAATAAAATTTCTTTAACTTTCCTTGATAACAATTAATTAAGAAAAATTAATTAAATTTTCCTAATCAATTGTATATGGCCGGCCACCTCATGGAGAGCAAATAAGATAATTTTCAATCAACAATTAAAAATTCCTTATTTGTCTTCGGAAATTTTAAAAAATAAAATTTCCCTTTAAAATCCCTTCATGGTTGATAAAAAGAAATTTCTATAATTTTAATTTTTCAACATGTGAATAATTTACAAAGAGAAAAAATAAAATATCTTTCCTATCTACAAATAAGGAAAGAGATCTAATATCTTTCTTTAATCTTTTGTAGATTCTTTTAAAAGAGATATTTTAATTTTTAATCTCTCCAATAAATTATATCTTTCACATAAGAAAAAATTAAAATTAAAATTCTTTTTAATTTAATGGGGGGCGGCCACCTATGCTTGGGTTCAAGCTAGGGCCGGCCACCCATGAACCAAGGCTTGGCCGGCCCTAGCTTGAACCACAAGCTAGCTTGGCCAACCCCTATATCATGGGTACGAAGGTGGGTATAGGTGGGTATAGTACTCTATAAATAAGAGGCTACGATAGGGACCGAGAGGAGGAATTGGTTTTGGTCTCCCAATAAAATTAAGCATCCCGTGTTCGCCCCAAACACACAACTTAATTTTATCAATAATAATTCATTCCACTAGAGAACTATTATTGAACTACCACACCAATCCCAAATTACATTTTTGGGCTCCTTCTTATTATGAGTGTGTTAGTCTCCCTGTGTTTAAGATGTCAAATGCCCACTAATTAAGTGAGTTACTGACAACTCATTTAATTAATATCTTTATCCAAGAATAGTACCACTCAACCTTATCGTCATGTCGGACTAAGTCCACCTGCAGGGTTTAACATGACAATCTTTATGAGCTCATCTTGGGGACATTATCAACCTAGATTACTAGGACACAATTTCCTTCTATAATCAACAACACACACTATAAGTGATATCATTTCCCAACTTATCGGGCTTATTGATTCATCGAACTAAATCTCACCCATTGATAAATTAAAGAAATAAATATCAAATATTTGTGCTTATTATTATATTAGGATTAAGAGCACACACTTCCATAATAATTGATGTATTTGTTTCTTTATAATGTCAGTATAAAAGAAACGACCTCTAATGGTCCTACTCAATACACTCTAAGTGTACTAGTGTAATTATACAGTCAAGATAAACTAATTCCTAATTACACTACGACCTTCCAATGGTTTGTTCCTTTCCATTTTGGTCGTGAGCTACTGTTTATAATTCATAAGGTATTGATAACATCATCTTCTGTATGTGACACCACATACTATATTATCTACAATATAAATTAATTGAACAACTACAACTAAATGTAGACAATTTGACCAAATGTGATTCTTTATTCAAAATAAATGTTTACAAAAGCTTAGGCTTTCAGTATACACTCTAACAATCTCCCACTTATACTAATGACTAAGCTGTCATATCTTCTGCCATACATCTGATTCCCATTCCTTTCACATGCCGATTGAAAGCTTTTGCCGGAAGGGCCTTAGTGAAAGGATCTGCCAGATTATCTGCTGATGCAATTTTGGCGATGACAACTTCTCCTCGCTTCACGATATCTCGTATCAGGTGGTACTTGCGCTCTATATGTTTACTTGCCTTATGGGCTCGTGGTTCCTTCGAGTTTGCAACTGCACCGCTATTATCACAATAAATTGTGATGATTTTGGGCAAAGCAGGAATCACATCTAAGTCCATTAGAAAGTTCCTGAGTCATACTGCTTCTCTAGCCGCCTCAGAGGCTGCTACATACTCAGCTTCCATGGTTGAGTCTAAAACACATTTATGCTTAACACACCTCCATGCAATGGCTCCACCTCCCAAAGTAAACACATAACCTGATGTAGACTTACTGTTGTCCCTATCTGATTGGAAATCTGAATCCGTGTAACCCACAGGGAGCAAATCGTCTGCTTGGTAAACTAGCATATAATCTCTAGTCCTTCTCAGGTACTTTAATATATGCTTTACCGCAGTCCAATGTCCTTGTCCAGGGTTACTTTGATATCTGCTAACCATGCCCACGGCAAAACAGATATCAGATCTTGTACATAGCATTGCATACATTAAGCTTCCTACAGCCGAAGCATAAGGAACTGCTTTCATGTCCTCTATCTCCTTTAATGTCTTCGGAGACATCTCTTTAGATAGAGCTACTCCATGCCTAAAAGGTAAGAAACCTTTCTTGAAATCCTGCATGCTAAAACGAGCAAGGATTGTATCTATATATGAAGCTTGGGACAGACACAACATTCTTTTCTTACGATCCCTTATAACTTTGATCCCAAGAATGTGTGCACAATCTCCTAAGTCCTTCATATCAAATTGTTTGGACAACCATACCCTTACGTCCGATAATACCTTGACATGGTTGCCAATTAACAAAATATCATCTACGTATAGTACAAGAAATACCACCACGTTTCCGTTACACTTCTTGTATACACAAGACTCATCCGGACACTGAATAAATCCATATGACTGGATTACTTCATTAAACCGGATGTTCCAAGACCTTGAAGCTTGTTTCAGTCCATAAATGGACCGATTGATCTTGCACACTAGATGCTCTTTGCCTTTTTCAATAAACCCTTCTGGTTGCTTCATATGGATGTTCTCTTCAAGACTTCCATTAAGGAAAGCTGTCTTGACATCCATTTGCCAAATCTCATAATCCATATGAGCAGCAATGGATAAGAGTATCCGGATAGACTTGAGCATGACTACCGGTGAAAAGGTCTCCTCATAATCGATTCCCTCTTTCTGAGTGTACCCTTTCGCAACAAGCCTAGCTTTGAAGGTTTCTACCTTCCCGTCTGTCCCTCTTTTCCTTTTGTAGATCCACTTGCATCCAACGGCTTTTACACCATCAGGTGGTTCTACGAGCTCCCAGACCTTATTAGAGTACATAGACTCTATTTCAGAATTCATTGCCTTTTGCCAAGATGCTGCATCTATATCTTGGAGTGCTTCATCATATGTTCGGGGATCAGGTTCATGTTTACCCGGGATCAAGTCCAAAGACTCTCCTAAAAACATGAATCTATCAGGTTGCCTAACAACCCTCCCACTACGACGAGGCACAGTCTGTGGTTGTATATCATGTGTGACACGTGTTGCAGTCTCTTGTGGTACTTCATCTTGTACTGTTGGTACTAAGGTAGACGTATCCTCTCTAAGTTCTTCTAAAACAACTTTGCTACTGGGCTTGTGATCCATTATATAGTCTTCTTCTAAAAACTAGGCATTGGTGGTAACAATGACCTTCTGGTCTTTAGGACTATAAAATAAACCACCTTTCGTTCCTCTGGGATACCCCGCAAACACGCGAACTTCTGTACAAGATTCTAACTTATCAGCATCTGGTTTCAGCACATGTGCTGGACTACCTCAAATCCGAATATGTCTTAGACTGGGCTTTCGCCCATTCCACAATTCTGTGGGAGTAGAAGAAACTGATTTAGAAGGTACTAAGTTCAGAATGTACACTGCTGTTTCCAGAGCGTATCCCCAAAACGAATTTGGTAATTCTGAATAACTCATCATCGATCTAACCATTTCCATAAGAGTCCTATTCCTTCATTCTGCCACACCATTCTGTTGGGTGTACCAGGTGCAGACAGTTGGGATTGAATCCCGACCTCTGATAAGTAATTCCTAAACTCTCCTAAGAGGTATTCGCCACCACGATCAGACCGTAGTGTCTTGATACTTTTACCTAATCGTTTCTCCACATCAGCCTTGTACTCTTTGAACTTATCAAAACACTCGGACTTGCGGCGCATTAGGTAAATGTATCCGTATCTTGAATAATCGTCTATAAAAGAGACAAAATATTCAAAACCTCCTCTTGCTCGGATAGGACCACACAAATCAGAATGAACCAATTCTAACACTTCTTTGGCTCTATACCCCTTGGCCTTAAAAGGCCTCTTGGTCATTTTACTTTCCAAGCAAGATTCACAATTTGGAAAATTTTTCAACTCTAATGAACTCAAGAGTCCATCGGCTATAAGCCTCTGAATCCTACTTAAGTTAATATGACCAAGCCTTAGATGCCAAAGATATGCTTGGTTCATTTCCGAAGGTTCTTTTATCTTATTAGAGTTAGAAGATGAGTTATAAATTTCCTTGTTTTGCTTTGTGGAAGAAATTGGATTTAAAGTATACAAATTGCTAACTAATGCACCAGAACAGATAATCACTTTATTTCTCTTAATAATTACATCATTACTAAAAGAAACTAAATATCCATCCATAAACAGTTTAGAAACTGAAATTAAATTCTTTCTAAAACTGGGTACATAAAGACAATTTCTTAAAACCAAATTTCTATTTCTATTAAAAGATAAGTAGACATCTCCCACTGCAACAGTCGCCACCTTAGTAGCATTGCCCATGTAGACGGTAATCTCTCCTTTAGATAGTCGTCGGGTTTCCTGGAACCCCTGCAAGGAATTATCTACACACCAGGTGCTGGTAGATAACACCACTAAACATGTTTCAACAACTAGAGCATGGGATATACCTTTGTTGTTCTGATTCCTACGAGGACAGTCCGCCTTCCAATGCCCTGACTGCTTGCAGATGAAGCACTTGCCCTTCGGCTTCTTCATTCCTGCTTTAGGTCCTGTACTCTGAGATTTATTCACTTTCTTGCTGAACCAACTTGTTTCTTCTTCTTCTTTCCTTTCGGTTTAGAAGTAGAACCATTTTCAGCATAGTGAATATGAGAATTGTGACGAAACAAACCTTCTGCTGCCTGAAGTTCTGTCAGTAGTTCCACCAATGAATATACCCTTTTGTTCATATTGTAATTCAGGCGGAATTGCTCAAAACTTCTAGGTAGTGTTTGGAGGATCACATCGATCTATGTTTCCCCATCAATTTCTCCTCCAAGGATCTGTATTTCGTTCAGATAAGCCATCATCTTTAGGATATGATCTCTCACAGGAGTACCCTCTTGCATGGTGGATGTCATTATCTTTCTCATGGCTTCTTGTCTAAAAGCCCGATCCTGATGACCAAAGAGTTCTTTGAGATTGTTCATAATATCATAAGCTGTTGGTAAATCTTGATACTGATGTTGCAAGACATTTGACATTGAAGCCAAAATATAACACCGCGCCATCTCATCTGCCTTTACCCATCTCTTATGATATTCAATCTCCTCTTGGGTAGATTCACCAGTGGGTGCATCAGGACAAGGTTCAGTCAGTACAAACTTATAGCTTTCAGCAGTAAGGATAATGTCCAGGTTCCTTTTCCAATCTATGTAGTTAGGACCAGTAAGTCTATTCTGTTGTAGTATGATGGACAGTGGGTTGAAAGTCATCCTAAGAATCACAAATAACTTTTGGTTAGAACTCTAAATTTAGAATAATATTGATTCCTCAAACAATACTATTTTAAATTAACCAACACCTCAAAACACCGCGAATTTTGTATGCCACGATAGTGTGGACGTATACAAATTCAACATTTGTAAAAGGAGGGTTAAACCCATTAATTTTATTATCTTGTCAACCTATCTTTTTGACAAATAAAATTAATAGTTGGTATCCTTTGGTCACACGAATAATAGCAGTGACTCCGATGGGGAGGATACTATTAGACGTGCCTAAGTGTATACTATTACTTGACACTAAATCCATTAATAAGATTGTGCCCCTTCCGATGGGGAAGATGGCACACTTTTAATTAATTTCCTATAGTCATCCAAAATGAAAGTATGTTCCAGTGATCCACAAACAAGCTCATCCGATATGGAGGAAGGCACTCAGAGCCAACGCGCAAGTTTGTTTGCATCACTTACAAACCAGTAATGGAGACCGTGGAATTTATTTAAAATCCCTCTCCCACTTAGTTATTTATAAATGAGGAATTTTAACTATGCTAGCCTACTAAACATGTATACTAACATGAACACACAGCACAATATAAAAGCAATAAATAGAAAATCTAATTTTCAACTATTATGGCTTTTATCTATGTTGTCCTCCGTGTGTTGTCATCCCAAGCTGCTATCATTTTTGGCCACCGCCACTGGGTCTAGCTGTCGCATCCATCTTGCTCCTTGTTCCGCTGCGCCTCTGGTCCTCAAAAGGTTCCATGCCTTGCAAGATTCGATCCGCGACATAAATAGAATTTTACATTTTTCGATTCTATATTCCTCAAAGGAATGTACATGTAAACTAGTTCGAACATAAAATAAAAATTTACATCCATCGATCCTATATTCCATAAAAGGAATGTACATGTAACTAGATCAAAAATAAAATCCTAATAAAAACTAAATACAGCACCTGCTGTATTTTATAATACAATCATGCACACACATATAATTGCCCTTGACATGTCCAAGGGTCCAATCACACACATAAAAACTCTAAGTCATAATAGTTGGATCCTACATCCACAAAGTTAGCACATCCTACTATTAACCTGCCTAAATTATGTATGACATGTGCATAATTAAACTAATACCAAATACACAGAGGCAAAACACTAGCTCTGATACCAATTGTTGGTTGCTACTCGGAAAACCTAATGGTTCCACTGTACAAAAATTTTGTACAAAGGTCTGAACCTTTTCCTAGCTACCATGTGTTCTTTTAAATTAAACTTGGATCGCCTGCGGAACTTAACACGTTTGATCCAAAATTTAATCTATTTGTTCTTTTAGGTTTTGACTTGGATCTCCTGCGGAACTTAACACGTTCAATCCAAATCACCTAAGTTATTAATTCCATTAAATATTAATTTCCATAATTGGTTCTCAGTACTGACGTGGCGAGGCACATGACCTTCTTGGATATGGGAGCAACCACCACCGACTAGACAAAACCTTTTAAGGAAAGATAATATTTAATTTCCTAAAATAACTTTAGGTTAACCGAAAGGAACAATCAAATCACAAGGAAAAGAAAAAAAAACAAAGAACACAACATCGAAAACAAATTCGAAATACTAGAATCGCATGCCTCTTTTATTTGGAATTTATTTCCAAAAATAACTAGTATGATGCGGAAAGAAAAAATACTAGTTATACCTCTTGATCTTCTACCGTATTCCTCTTCTAACCTCGGACGTTGTGTGGGCAACGATCTTTCGAGATGAGAAACCACCAATGCACCTTCTTCTCCTCCTTGCAAGGTTCGGCCAAGTCAATAGCTCCTCCAAGGATGAAGATAAAACACCACCAATGCTCCAAGGGATAAAGCTTTCTCTCCTTCTTCTCCAAGCTTGAATCCGGCCACCACTTAATCTCCTAGAGGAAGAGAAGGTTCGGCCACAACAAGGGGAAGAGAGAACTTAAAGGGGCCGGCCACACCAAGGAAGAAGAGAGGGAGAAGAATAATAAAAGTTGTGTGTCATGAAGGCACCCCAACCCCTTCTTTTATATTCCTTGGCTTTGGCAAATAAGGAAATTTAATTACAATAAATTTTCTTAACTTTCCTTGATAACAATTAATTAAGAAAAATTAATTAAATTTTCCTAATCAATTGTATATGGCCGGCCACCTCATGGAGAGCAAATAAGATAATTTTCAATCAACAATTAAAAATTCCTTATTTGTCTTCGGAAATTTTAAAAAATAAAATTTCCCTTTAAAATCCCTTCATGGTTGATAAAAAGAAATTTCTATAATTTTAATTTTTCAACATGTGAATAATTTACAAAGAGAAAAAATAAAATATCTTTCCTATCTACAAATCAGGAAAGAGATCTAATATCTTTCTTTAATCTTTTGTAGATCCTTTTAAAAGAGATATTTTAATTTTTAATCTCTCCAATAAATTATATCTTTCACATAAGAAAAAATTAAAATTAAAATTCTTTTTAATTTAATGGGGGTCGGCCACCTAAGCTTGGGTTCAAGCTAGGGTCGGCCACAAGGCTTGGCCGGCCCTAGCTTGAACCACAAGCTAGCTTGGCCGACCCCTATATCATGGGTACGAAGGTGGGTATAGGTGGGTATAGTACTCTATAAATAAGAGGCTACGATAGGGACCGAGAGGAGGAATTGGTTTTGGTCTCCCGATAAAATTAAGCATCCCGTGTTCGCCCCAAACACACAACTTAATTTTATCAATAATAATTCATTCCACTAGAGAACTATTATTGAACTATCACACCAATCCCAAATTACATTTTTGGGCTCCTTCTTATTATGAGTGTGTTAGTCTCCCTGTGTTTAAGATGTCAAATGCCCACTAATTAAGTGAGTTACTGACAACTCATTTAATTAATATCTTTATCCAAGAATAGTACCACTTAACCTTATCGTCATGTCGGACTAAGTCCACCTGCAGGGTTTAACATGACAATCTTTATGAGCTCATCTTGGGGACATTATCAACCTAGATTACTAGGACACAGTTTCCTTCTATAATCAACAACACACACTGTAAGTGATATCATTTCCCAACTTATCGGGCTTATTGATTCATCGAACTAAATCTCACCCATTGATAAATTAAAGAAATAAATATCAAATATTTGTGCTTGTTATTATATTAGGATTAAGAGCACACACTTCCATAATAACTGAGGTATTTGTTTCTTTATAAAGTCAGTATAAAAGAAACGACCTCTAATGGTCCTACTCAATACACTCTAAGTGTACTTGTCACGCCCCAGAGGAGTCTCTGTCCGAAGAAATTTCGGCAGCATCTCCCCTGTACGGCGGACAATCTGAAACTTTTCTACAAGCACTATATACCTCAGCCACATGCGGCTGGAATAATAACAATAAAATAAAGCAGCCCACTCGGCTGTACCAAAACCAAAACACAAAACTGCTAGCCGGCTAGGCTTACACAACCATTAACAAATACAAAACACCACATAACAACATCAACTCTCCAAAAATAAAACCAAAGTACAGAGCTAAACAAAACTGATACATAAAACAAACAAAACATACGTGAATCCGATAAGTCCTCTGATGTGACGTGGGGACCAGCAGACAGGATACTCCAAGCGACACCAAAACCAAACCTGGTACGAAAAAGATAGTATCAACGGGGTGAGTTCAACAACTCATAATACCAATGGACATGAGTAGTAAGATATATCTAATAGCAACAATCATGGAAACAACTTCCTAATCATATATAGGAATACGTAAAACTGAAAGGTAATCGAGGAAGCAGTACTCACCAGAACTCCTATTCCAACAAAAGGTCGTCAAACCGAAAGTGTCAATAATCCTGTATGCAGTCAAAAGTATGTATCCAACCAAAAATCAAATGCAGCAAACACAATCATAAAATATAAATGCATCAATGCATATGATGCTAATGATGCGTCCTGGTCACCCCAGTCAATCATCTCACACAAATGGTGAGACCGAGTGGGTAGGGGTGACAACCGTGCACTCTGTCGTCACTACTCCCGATGAATAACCGAGTGGACGGGATGCTGGAGTACTCCTGTCTTGTGACCCCAAATCATAAATGGGGAGCTCAATGCTCTCATCTCCCAGAGCCGATGAGGGGAGGTATCTGCCGGCTACCACGCTAAGTCACCGACCAACGGAGCCAAACAGAGTCCACCGTCCCGGCTACTACGCTACACTAAATGCCAGCGGAGCCAAACAGAGCGGAACTGTCTGCCGGCTACCACGCTGAGTCCTCAGACCAACGGAGCCAAACAGCAGAACCGCCACACACCTGCCTGATATACCACTAAACCATGAGTGGGGGTGTGTGCAGTACATGTAACTGCGATGGGCTCAACCATAGTGGAGCCGACAATCGCACAGCATGCAATCATGATGCATGTCACTATGCACAACAAAAACTGATCAATATAACCATATCCATAAATACAAAATGGGTACTGTAAAAGCGATGGTCACATACCAAAATCTATAGTACACAGGTCAGATAGAATATCAAAAACTCTATGTCCTGAACATAATAAGTATGGAATATCCTGATCAGCATAGAAAAATCCATATATACATAATATGGGTACCACAGTATCAGTAAGCCAAATCCGCAGATCTAGGGTATACAAATCATCTAAGGTATAACAACCTAGACCCAAATCATATCCCTCTTTCATAGCATATGTACCAACAATATACACAGATCAAAGAATCAGGGTCTAAACACCCGAATCATATATGATATACAAATAGAGGTACACAAACCTGATATGGCACAAAAACCTAAGTATCAGATAATCTAGATACACAGGCCAGAAACAACAATCCAAATCCTAGTCCTAAGCTCAGTAAGCATGGTATGTCACTCTAGAAACTAAGATACTCATGGTAACAAGATAATCATGGCAACAAATCACGAGATATAAGCACGGATACATCACAGGTGACAAACCTAACATGCCATGGATATCAAACAGTGACATACCAAAGGCAAACATGTTCATTGCATGTAGTTATAAAATACTATGCATATCCAATGACAATATCATAAAAGATAAGTCAAGAGGTACCCGCCTCCAATAGAAAGGTCCAATCCGAAATAGATCCCTCGCCGAGACACAGTCTCAAATCAAAGTCCTGCAGATAACGTGATATATAATTTAGCTAATTTTATAAACAACAACTAGCTAAATCCAACCCAACTTAATTAGGAAAATCCTAATCAATCCATCATTAATTAATTCTAATTAATCTCCTTAATCAATAATTCTCAATCAACACAACCCTTTCCTTTCGCTGATGAACTTACGATTAGCAATATGATCATCTCTAATAAATCCAAGGATTAAATCTAATCCAACATAAATCAACTGCACTTAATTCATCACAACTACAATAGATTAAGCCTTCCATAATCACATTAGGTTAAGTTAAACATAAATCTATCATAACTTACCTAAATCCACATCTAACCAAACAACTGCAGATTACACATCTCCAACATAGTCCGCCATTTTAATCCTAGCAATAAGTTCAACTTTAAAACTCACCAAATCTGATGATAATCACTGATGCCTCGTGATCAGAGTGTAAACCACGGCTGGAAATCACCGGTGTGTCTACTGCTGCTGGAATAAGGAATTGTTGTATGGTTTGCTACCAAAACCATGAACTCCCCACCGTACACAATTCCTGCTGAAATCCTTCCCCTTGATCAGACCAAGTTGAATTCAATAAGTGGGATCACAAATCATGCAACAACCTAATCTTACCTCACTGAACCACACTGATATCAACCGGATCAAGCAAGAAGTCGCTGATGTGATCGAGCAGACGAGTGGCGACTGAGAAGGAATACAAGCTAGGCACGAGGAAGAAACATCGGATTTAAATCCTCCTTGCTCTTGGCCGGAAACAACCCAAACAGAGACGTTGGGGCAGAGAGGGCAAGGGAAGAAGAAGGTGGCGTCGGCACGGTTCTGATCTCTACGGCAGAGACAGGTCTAGGGCTCAGGGCGGCGGCCGACGCTAGGGAAGACGAGTCGCTCGGCGGAGGAGAGGGAAAGGCGCTAGGGCACGGCGATGACACTGGATTCTTGTGGCCGGTGATCGGCGCGCGGCTCAGCATGGATGAGGGGGAGAGGAGATCAGTAGAGGGGAGAGGCGCTCCTCGCCATGAGAGTGAGAGGGAGAAGGAGCTCGGCGCCGGTTAGGGCTCGGGAGAAGTCGCCGCAAGATTTTTGGGGCAAGGGTCGGCTCGCGGAAGGAAAAGAAAATGGGAAAAAGAAAAGAAAAATGGGAAAAGGAAATATAAATTAAAACTTTTCCTCATTAAAACAGGGTCGCCTAAACAGGCTTTTCCGGACTCCATTTTTGTCCCTGTTAACTCGTTCATACTAGCTCCGAAAAATTCCCAGAAAATTCCTAAAAATTCCGAAAAATTCCCCTATCGTTGTTCGCCATTTTTAGGTATTTTACAGTACTAGTGTAATTATATAGTCAAGATAAACTAATTCCTAATTACACTACGACCTTCCAATGGTTTGTTCCTTTCCATTTTGGTCGTGAGCTACTGTTTATAATTCATAAGGTATTGATAACATCATCTTCTGTATGTGACACCACATACTATGTTATCTACAATATAAATTAATTGAATATCTACAACTAAATGTAGACAATTTGACCAAATGTGATTCTTTATTCAAAATAAATGTTTACAAAAGCTTAGGCTTTCAGTATACACTCTAACAATTTCTACAAATTCCTCCTTCATCTTCTCATAAGCTTCCCAGTATACTTGTAATTTATCACAATTTATCATAAAGTTGCCGGCTACTTGCTGAGTTACTAGCTGGGAATCTGAATAAATGATCACCCGGGCTGCCCCTACGTGTCGGACTACTTGCAGTCCTGCCAACAAAGCCTCGTATTCTGCCTCATTGTTGGTGGCTCAGAAATTCAATCAAACCGCCAATTGGAGTGTATCTCCTTGGGGAGATATCACTAGGACCCCGACCCCGTTTCCCTGGTGATTCGTCGATCCATCCACATATACCTTCCAAGTTTCTTCAAAGTTGGTCTGATGAATTTCTGTTAAGAAATCTTCTAAGGCCTGCGCCTTAATGGCTGTGCGCGGCTGATATTGTATATCGTATTCCCCCAACTCCGTCGCCTACTTGATAAGCCGACCTGCCACTTCCACATTAGTCAGAGCCCTCCCCATAGTGCTATTGGTCAAAACTATGATAGGATGTGCTAAGAAGTAAGGTCTTAACCATCGAGCCATAAGGACCAATCCATAAATCAACTTCTCGAGAGTCGTGTATCGAGCCTCGGCCCCTTTTAATAGATGACTGAAGAAATACACTAACCATTGTACATTGTCATGTTCCTTAACAAGCACAGCCCCTACGACCTCCGGGGTGGCAGATAAGTATACTCATAAGGGTTCCCAAACAACTGACTTAAATAAAGATGGCAAAATCTCCAAATACTTCTTCAGCTCCTCAAAAGCTCAAGTACAATCTTCATCCCATTGGAATTTGGAGGTCTTCCTGAGCACTTTAAAGAAAGGAGCGACCCAGTCTGCAAATCTGGAAATGAATCTTGACAGGGTTGTTATTCTGCCGACCAGCTTCTGAGTTTCCTTCAAATTCTGAGGAGGCTGCATATCCCGTAGTGCCCGAACTTTTTCTGGATTAGCTTCTATTCCCCGCTCGGTCACCAAGTAGCCCAAGAATTTTCCTCTTTTAGCCCCAAACAGGCATTTCAAGGGGTTCAGCTTCAACCCATATTGCCGGAGAGTCATGCATGTTTCTTCTACATCCTTGATCAGGTTCACGGCTAAGGGGGATTTGATGAGTATATCATCCACATAAACCTCCACATTGCGCCCGATCTACTCCCGGAAGATTTTGTCCATCATTCTTTGGTATGTGGCTCCGGCGTTCCTGAGACCAAAGGGCATGACAGTATAACAGAAGGTACCGTCAGCTGTAATGAAGCTAACCGTTTCTTGGTCCTCTAGCGCTAAAGGTATCTGATGATACCCCTGGTATGCATCCAGCATGCAGATCCTCTCGCAACTGGCCGTGGAATCCACCATCTGATCGATTCGGGGCAGAGGATAGAAGTCCTTGGGACTAGCTCGGTTGAGGTCTCTGAAGTCTATACACACCCTCCGCTTATTGTTCGTCTTCTTTACTAAAACCATATTAGAGAGTCAGGGCGGGAACTGCACTTCTCGAACGTGGCCTGCCTTCCTGAGCTGATCCACCTCAGCTCTGATTATTTTGTTTTGCTCGACAGAGAATGTAATGTCCCAAAATTAATTGTTTTAAATTGAAAGTAATTATTTAATTAGTGGGGTATAATTAGAATGAAGTTTAACTTAAGTGGCTAGTTTTAATTATGTTAATTAAATTGGATATGGTATATTTGAACTTAAATAAATTTTATGACCTAAAAATGCATAAAACTTATTAAAAAAAAAAGGAGAAATTTGGTGATGTAAATTATAAATTTTGTATGACTTGGATGAGTATAAAATAAATACATAAGGTTATTAGATACCAACAATATAGATAAAGGTGTAAACAATTAAAATCTAACCTAGCTAGATTATTTTTTAAAAAAAATAATGAATAAATATGTTTTCATGAATAATTTATCAGGAATTAAGTTGATATGGATTTATGGAGTTTACTGGAATTTTTATGAATTTTTAGGGAATTATGTTAAATTTTAAGGGGTATAATTGGGTAGGAGAAAGTCTGTTTAGAAATACGCCAATTAAGATGGGAGTTAATTGATCTAATTAGCCTAGGTATAAAGTCCCTAACCTAAGTTCGTCTCATTTCCCCACGCCAAATCGTCGAACTCTTCGCTGCCAATCTCGGCCGCTTCGACGAAGCTTCCGTCGAGGATCGGGACTCCGGCCAAGCAGCTCCTCATGCTGGCGAGCAACGGGGGACACGACGATGAGACACAGGGGCATTCGCGTACTCTGTTAGCGCAACCTCACGAGCTAGGGATTTGGCAGCGACGAGGGAAGGAAGAGGCAAGTATTTTTCCTATGAATATATGAGATCTGTGAGGTAAGGGATAGGAACCTAGGAGATGTGGATAAGCTTATCTATGTGGTACGTTTGATTGAATGGGTTGCGATTTGAGTTTTCCTGTGACGCTCTTGCTTTATCTTGTGTTTCTTTGAGTTTTTTCGAAGAATTTGGAGGACGATGGTTAAATCTGATGTCGTACGGGTTTCTTTGGATTGATTGAGCTTTTGGTTCAGGTTTTGGTGGTTTCGGCTAGTCCGATGAAGTTTTGCTCCCTTCGATAGGCTCCTAAAGCCTGGACAGATTGTGGCATTCAAGCTTTGATTAAAGATGCCTTTGCGTTTCTTAATTTCTTCTAGAATTGCTGGATTGCTTGGATAGATGGATTTTCTTCGATGCGGTACTGATCTACCGAATTGCAGTGGAATTTGGTTGGATTCAACTTGATCTGGTTCTGCCTCTACATGTTGTTTCCAAAGGTTTTGGAACTGGTTGCGAATGGAATTAGGTTTGATCTAAGAAGTTTTACTTCCTCTTTTGCTGGTAGGTTGAATTGGAAGTGGTGATTTGGTTTTGTGTCGTATATGTTCCTTGGGATGGTGTTTTGTGTTTGTTAATACCTTCGAAGAAGTTGAACAGATTGCCTGTGCTTTATGCCTTGATGGAAGATGCTCTCGTTTGTTCGATTGTTTCAGAAGTTGTGAACAGATTTGATTGGTGCAGGGCCTATTCGTTGTGTTTCTATTCCACAGAAGGGCTATGGGTTTTGGTGTTTTAACTTGAATCTGTTCTGTTTCTTTGCCTAGTTGTGGTTTCGGGTATTTATTGCTGTTCTCGGGATTCATTTGAGATTGCCATGATTTGTGTATAGATTGATAGGTGGCAGTGCTAATTCTATGGTAGTTTGTTTCTGTTGTTATGTTGAACTCATTCCAGTTCTTTACTTATTCCTATATGCTGTGTCAACTTCTACCTTAGTTCTTATTATGTGAGTAGTTTTTTTAGTTATGACCATTTGCTGTAGGTGTTGAATTTGTGGAATTGTATAATGGTTTGTGAGTTGGTTTTGGTGCTTTAGTGGCTGTTCGAATTCTGGATAAATGTAGAGGGTGATGTGTTGATTTTGAGTTTGTTCATGTGTTTTACCGATGAACTTGGAATTTTGTATCGGAATAGTTTGGTTTTCCTCTAGTTATGGTAGTTTGCTGTAGTCCAAGTTTTTCCATGCTAGTTTTAATACTTGTGAGCTATCCTCCATTTTGGTTATGCATGAGTTGAATTATTTCTCCGTAGATTATTTATGAAATGCACAAATTTGGCTTTGATAAGTTTTCATTGCGAATGGATATGCTTAAGAAATAAATGAAATAGGTTATGGTTACAGGAATGGATATGGAAGGAATGACTGAAATATGCTATGAAATGAATGACTGGAATTTATTATGGGTATATAAATCTTATGTGGCTAATGGGATGTGTATGAGTATATGTGGTAGCAGTACGGGATGGGTGACCCGGGATGAGCTCCGGGGAGGGCCCATCCAAACTTGACTGATATGGTTAGCTTCGGCTATATGACTGGATGCATGTTCTCTACGAGGTACCTCTAGGTTCATGGGACTGTTGACTGGCTCTAATTGTGGTTACCGGATATATGACATATTCACCTTATTAGCTACATAGGAACACTATTTCATGTTATATCTTTCTTATGTCGTACCTGGTTGTGTTATGTTTTCTTTAAAAGGCTTCTAGTTGCTATTTCCACTATCTTATGGATATCTACATACTCATATTGGTCTGTACTTGCTGGGTCGTTGACTCACCACATTTATATTACAGGTGAGGATGACTTCCAAGATATGCTGGAGGGCCCACGGACGGAGTAGACGAGGCGGGATGGACGCATGGTTCTGTCCGTTGTCCGGGAGTGTAGTGCATACAGGATCTACCGCGAGAGATTTGTCATTAGGGTGGGGAATGTTGAGGGGTTATTGTTCTTATCGATACACATTTGTTGATACAGTCTTGTCTATTGGTTATGATAGTTCCGTTATGGTTCTGCAATGTGATCATTCAAATTAGAGTTATTGAGAGAGATTGGTAAAAAAAAACTTGGGATGTTTCAGAGAAATTCCTTTTCTTTTGCTTGACAGGTCGGGAATCTGGTAGTAAATATAACTTGTGTTCGGCTACTTCCGGCTTGACCCCGGGTAACTCTTCTGTAGACTAGGCGAAGACATCTCGGTTACGAATCAAGCATTGAACTAACTCTTCCTTGATGGGAGAAGGAAGGTCGCTTGCCAAGCGGGTCAGACTCTCAGGACGCTCAGCGTATAATTGCACCTCCTCCCAGGGGATGGGTTCTTCAGCCATAGGCAAAGGCTCTTCTTGAACATTGTGGACACCACTATCTTGCATCCTTTGATTTTTACAAGCCTCCACCCGGACCATATCGATATAGCATCGGCGAGAAACCTCTGCTTTCCTTTAACTTCCCCGACCTGCTCGTCAATAGAAAATTTGATTTTCTGATGAAAGGTTGAAACAGCGGCCCTAAATTCATGCAGAGCGGGCCTTCCCAAAATGACATTATAAGAGGAGGGGGAGTCCACTACTATAAAAGTGTTCCTCCATGTGCGCACTAATGGCTAGGTGCCCAGAGATATGGCCAGCTTAATCTAACCCATTGACTTCACTTCATTGCCTGTAAATCCATATAGAGACGTAGCCACAGGCTGAAGTTCAGTGGCATCGATCTGCATCTCCTCAAATGCAGTTCTGAACAGAATATTAACCGAGCTCCCAGCGTCAACGAAAACCTGAGCTACTCAGCTATTGGCAATGATAGCTTTGATGATGAGAGCATCATCATGAGGCAGCTCTAGACCTTCCAGGTCTGCCGGCCCGAAGCTGATAATAGGGCGAGCAGCCTGCTCTTGGCTACATCCAACAGTATGAACCTCCAAGCGACGCACATGAGACTTGCGTGCTCTTCCTGAATCTCCTTCAGTTGGCCCACCAGAGATCATGCCAATCTCTCTGACGGCAGCATTGCCTCTGTTCTCGGCTTTCCGCGATCCTTCTGGCTCTTTTCCCCGACCAGGTTGATGAGCACTGGGTCCTGCTAGGTCGGGGCGGGATTGCCTGGCCTATCCAGCCGCGGTTCGTTGCTCTTCCATCATCTTAAGTACTTGAGGGGCTATCTTGGGTGGTGGTAAGCCTAACTCAGCAGCTCGCTTGGAATCCCGAGCGAACTGGAAACAATGATTAGTATCATGTGTACGAGACCGATGATAAGTGCAATACCGAGTGTTCCATGGTCCAGGTCGGGGAGCATGCACGGCTGCTACTCGAGGAGCTGGTCTAATCTCCGACCCGGGATGGAAAGTAGGTCTAGCTTCCCGAGCACGCGGCAGAGGTTGAGGAGATGGTTGAGGCACCCTTCTTTCCGGCTTATTGGTAGAGGGAGGTGGTCTTTCAACTTTCCTCTGAGCAGCCTGTGCTTCTTCTACTTTGATGTAGCAGGCAGCTTTTTCCACCATCTCATCAAAATTCCGAGCGGGATTTTTGATGAGATCTCTGAAGAATTCTCCTTCTCCCAATCCATGAGAGAAGACGCTCATCAGAATCTCCGACGTGACGGTCGGAACATCCTGGGCCACTTGATTGAAACGGTTGATATAACTTCTTAAGGGCTCGGTCGGCCCTTGCTTAAGAGCGAAAAGATAATGATCCGTCTTCTGATATTTCTTACTACTAGCAAAATGACGCAGGAAGGCCGTCTTGAAGTCCAAGAAATAGGTGATGGATCCTTGAGGTAGTCCAACAAACCATTTTAATGCCGAGCTAGCTAGAGTGTTCAAGAAAACTCGACACTTGACAGCATCACTGTATTAGTGCAGCAGGGCTGCATTTTTAAACTTGCGTAAATGCTCTTCCAGGTCTTTGCTCTCGTCATACTCTCCGATTGACGGGGCCCTATAGCCCTTGGGCAATCTTTCATTTAAAATCCTGGCCGAGAAGGGTACTCTCTCATCCCGGTCTTCTGGAAACACTTCCGAGATGATGAGAGTCTTCCCCTTCTTCAAATCTCTGGGCAAGGAACTTTCAGCCATGGAGACTTGTGGTTGTTCTTTCTTAAGGCTGTGGCCCTGGGGCTCTGGCTGATAATACCCCACGCCAGGCTCACGATAAGGAACCTGAGGAAATACCTCAGGCTGTTTTCTCTTAGAGCCCCGATCTGAGACACGGAGGGGCTCCTTAGAAGCTTCAGCAGGAGCTTGGCGTGGTCGAGAGACAGTCGCTTGCTTCTCGGAGGCTGCTCGCCTCTTGGCCTCCTTGAAGAGTTCGTATTCTCCGGCGGTCATAGTAACATTGATGCGGCCAGACTCCTCCATCTTCACGTTCCGAAACAGGTTGTTGTGTTCTCACAGACGGCGCCAAATTTGATCCCGTCCGGAAGCTGAGTCAGATGGAGGCGGGCCTTGGTGTACCGAAAGTTGACAGAAAGTCGCCGAAGCGTCGGATCTACCTGGCACCCCCTGAAAGGTTCGCACGGGCGAATGACGAAGGAAGATGACCAGGACGATGACACTGCTGCTCTACGCACACTCAGACGAGCCCACGAGTCGTTAAAGACCAGAAACCAGGGAAAAAGTCCTGGGTCAGGCCCTCCAATGCTCAAGTCAAGTACTTTTTCCCTAGAAAGCACAGAGAAAGGACGAAAAGTAAAGACTGGTGAGAAATGACGAGTGAGCGTACCTACATAAGGGACAAAGCATCCCTTTTTATACTGCAACTGATGCTTCTGAGACCTGGCAGGTGTCAGAGAATGTCGGCTGTCAGGCTTTGTCTAGCGGTGAATGACACGTGGCTTCTCCTGATAGGCTGGCGACAGAACCAAAGTGGGAATGAGCATCGACTGTTAGCATATTCCCTAACACACTGATGATTCTTTGACATTCTCTGACATTTTCTGACGAGCAGTTACGATTCCTTGGCTTGTTTGTCCAATAGTGCCTGGACTCTAGGTCTGCATCCTGACCTGCTTCGATCCACTACTATCCATGGCTTGCACGTTCTGACCTGCCCGACCGGTCTGTTTCCTGACCTGCATTTGTCTACTATAATCCATGGCTTGCACGTTCCGACCTGCCCGACCGGTCTGTTTCCCGACTTTCTTTTGTCTACTATTATCCATGGCTTGTACGTTCCGACCTGCACGACCGATCTGTTTCCCGACCTACTTTCGTCTACTGTTATCCATGGCTTGCACGTTCCGACCTGCCCGACCGGTCCGTTTCCTGTCCTACATTTGTCTATTGTTATCCATGGTTTGCATATTCCGACCTGCCCGACCGGTCTGTTTCCCGACCTACTTTTGTCTACTATTATCCATGGCTTGCACGTTCCGACCTGCCCGACCGGTCTGTTTCCGATAGTGCCTGGACTCTAGTTCTGCATCCTGACCTGCTTCAATCCACTACTATCCATGGCTTACACGTTCCGACCTGCTCGACTGGTCTGTTTCCTGACCTGCATTTGTCTATTGTAATCCATGGTTTGCACGTTCCGACATGCCCGATCGATCTGTTTCCCAACTTGCTTTCCTCTACTATTATCCATGGCTTGTACACTCTGACCTGCACGACCGATCTATTTCCCGATCTACTTTCGTCTACTGTTATCCATGGCTTGCATGTTCCGACCTGCTCGACCGGTCCGTTTCTTATCCTGCATTTGTCTACTGTTATCCATGGTTTGCACGTTCCGACCTGCTCGACCGGTCTATTTCCCGACCTACTTTCGTCTACTGTTATCCATGGCTTGCACGTTCCGACCTGCCCAACCGGTCTGTTTCCCGACCTACTTTCGTCTACTGTTATCCATGGCTTGCACGTTCCGACCTGCCCGACCGGTCCGTTTCCTGTCCTGCATTTGTCTACTTCCCGACCTTCTGGGTTTCATCCGAGGCCTTTCCTTCTGCACCTTTATCTGGCCTGTGGGTCCTCTTCTCAGCTATGCCTGGCCCAAGGGCCCAATTCTTGATCGCTATTGAGGCTGGCTATTGTTCGACTCGCCTCGTCAGTTGAGACTTTGACCCTGGTCATGTAAACTTGACTTCGGATATCCATGTCAGCTTGACTTTTGACCGGCCATAGAGGTTGGACTTCTGACCTCCCTGACCTCCACGTCAGCTAGACTTTCGACCCTCTTGACCTCCATGTCAGCTTAATTTCTGACCGGCCACAAAGGCTGGACTTTTGACCTCCCTGACCTCCATCTCAGCTTGACTTCTGACCATTTCATGATCTTGACTCCTAGCCACATCATCTCACTGACCCCACGAACCTGCACCGTATCAGCATACACAATGACAATCACAACGAAATATGATCAAGTACCTGGAAGTCATCCCTCATCACTCGTAAATTCTAATGGCTTAAGCTCGTTTTTGCCTTTTTGACTTCAACACTTCCAAACTTCAGGGATAATTGCACATACATCCAATCATACAACATATCCACCATCCGGAAAAGAGTAATCCTTGTGGACATTTTCATGGATATTACGCCTATGTCCAAAATCCAACTATGAATTCCATAACAAACAAAAGCATAATTTAGAACTCTTTCAAATTTCTCATCATCTTCTTCATCTCCTCCTGCTTGAGATGGTGGGTGGATGATTAACTTCAGTGATAGTTGCATATGCATTCAATCATACATTTTATCCACCATCCGGAAGAGAGTAATCCTTTGGACATTTTCATGAATATTACGCCCAAATATGTCCAATATCCAACTATGAATCCCATAACAACAAAGGCATAATTTAGAATCTTTCAAACTTCTCATCATCTTCATCTCCTCCTGCTTGAGATGGTGGATGATTAGCTTCATCACCAAACACTCTGGAAGTGGCACGCCACAAAGCCCCATATTGCTAGCATAGATGGAGCTGTTGAAGGTTGAAAATTGACCTCTCGTTGTGACAAGTTATTGTGGGAGAGATTCAAGAAGCAGAGAAAGTTTAAAGTACATAGTCCGGATGGAATTTCTCCACTTAAATGGTATATTGACAAGTCAAGAGACTCCAATTCTATCATGACACTAACATTCACTGGAATCCTTCCTATCTAATGGTTGTTGGATAAGTTGAGGAAGCACAATCCCAGGATCTTCATGAACTTTTTTAGAATCTCACCAAAAAGTTCATTGTTTGATAGGTTTATATATAATTATCACAACCTTGAGAGCTTTGGTGTTTTCATTGGTTGATCCTTTTGTAGTTATTATGTCAGATACAATAATTAAATAAAAATTATTATTTAAGAAATAACCTTATAGAATTTTATGAAAATTTTTAGAAATTTTTTAAGATTTAAAAGGAATTTGCTTGACATGTTAAAGAGGATGAATTTATAGGTTAAAAAAAAGTTTGTTTGAAATAACCATCTGTTGGATCGAGTCGCACGTAAAAAGGTGGTGAATCACGTGAAAGGGGGGTGAATCATGTGATTTTAAAAATCTCGTTCTTTTCATATTTTAAAAGATAAGTATGCAGCAGAAATTAAGTAAGATACAGAGCACCAGAAAATACTGTTGGTTTTACTTGGTTCGGAGTCTTCGGCGACTCATACTCGAAGATCCAGGTCTCGCGGATCTATCAATGGGTACTAAAATACCTCTTCCAATACCTCCGAAAGAGGGAATCGAGTACAAAGAATTTAGGCGAAGTATAACACACTACCCTTCCCTTTTTCAGTATTAAGTACAGAATAATTTTGTTACCAACACATAAGGATTGATGTGAGAGTGCTCTTGTGTCGGTGTCGGTCTGTCGGCCACGATCAGAAGTCTTCGGAGCAGTCGTCAGTCATAGCAGGAAGTCAGAACCTCGAATTGGCGCGTAGTAGCTCGTATAGTAGTTGTTGTGAGAATCTTAGCTGAGACTGGCTTATAAAGGACATGGAAGGCGCCTTCCATAGCCAATGAAGGTGCCTTCGATGTGAGAAATATGATCCCGACTTCGTTGCACCTTATTTGTGACGATATCTAAATTTTATTCCTTGGAAGGCGCCTTCAAGACATTGAAGACTCCTTCCATGAAAAGTACGAAGGCGCCTTCCACTGCTTGAAGGCGTCTTCGGGTATTGTTCATCCAAAATCTTTTTGCTCCTTTTGCCCTGTAAGTTGTGTTAGTCCAAAACTAAAAAATCTAACATGTAAAACAAGATTAGCACAGTGATAGTAAGTAGTAGTAATTAGTTTCTGTCCTCCCAGGACTAGGAACTAGTCAAGGTCTCAGATTAGGAATTCAAAATAGAGCTAATTTGGACTGACGCCTACTGTCCCTCAATCGGGATGCATCCTCACTTAGTCACTCTCCTCTAGTGACTTACTTTTACTTATCAATGTGTTGTTCGCTGACTAGCCTCTTGATCCACCAGGTCTTCATGCAAATTGTCTGGTCCACAAACCCAACTAGACTTCGGCCGATTGTCCGGTTCTGTGGAGCCAACCAGACTTTCTGCCAGATATCTGGTCAGCCCGTTGACCTATCTGGACTTCATACTATCTTTCCAGTCCCATGGACCTAGCTGGATTTCAACATGGTGTCCGATCGTTCGAACTCGTCAATTCCGACACACTTGGTAACGTAATTAGATCACAAAACATCCAACTTAACTCATTTATCATTCATCAAAACCTGAGTTAGACTGTTAGTGCAAACTGCACCAACACCATCAAGTGGGAGTTGATTAAGGAGTTAACTTAGGATTAAGTTGATTAAACCTGGTATCGCTACAATACCCTAACTCATTTAATGCCAATTCTTCTCCAAATCCCGATTCTATGACCTGCCTCATCGCCACACCTTCTTTTGATCGATCGTTGCAGAGTAGCTCGTCGTCTCCACTCCTTCTCCCCCCTCGATCGCCACGGAAGCAACCTTTCCACTGCCACACCTTCTTCCACTTAATCACAGCAGAAGCAACTGCCGCTGGGTGTTGTTGTCATCGGAGAGAAGGATTGACACAAGGGGGCTAGGGCTAGCTTTCCCTCTCACATGCGGACCCTAGCAACACTGCTTCCACCAGAGGGTAGTGCCTCCTTCCTCCTCTCTGTCGCGGGACATCGTGATGTCGTCGATCGCTGACACCTGTCAAGGCATAGCTGTCGAACGCCACCCATCCACCCACAAGTAGGTACAACATGCCCTCTCTACCTCTGCTTTCCCTTACCACAAGCGCACAATTCCCTTCGTCGGATTTGAATCGCAACCACCAAATTCTTTCCTCCATTCACAAGAGGTAAGGTGAACACCTCTATCTCTATTTTCTTCTTGTCTGATTGCTGACCATGGTACTCATTCAATATGCATATAGGTTGCAGATCCAATTGGTAGCACTACAACCCTGCTGAATTTCAGCCAGCAAGTACTGATTTGGGGTTCTTGACACAGAGGGCAGTAGCTTCACCTAACTCCAATCATAACTTCCAAGAGCAATTTCTCTGATTGAGAGTCAACAGAGGTATCTCTGGAGTTGAATGAATTGTTGGAATTGATTCATGTTTTAGCCTAACCTAATGTGATTATGGAATGGATAGGGGTTAATTAGTTTAATTTGGATTGTGAATGGCTAGGGATAACTAGTCCAATTGGATTGTGGAATGCTTAGGGATATTAAATTCAATATAGTTGTGATTGATTATGGATGAGATTAGTCAGTTCTTATTGAGGTAAATTAAGTATGGTTGATTCATAATGAGTTTGATTTAATCATTGGATTAATTAACAGATGGCTAATATTAATACGTGATGGAGTAGATAAAAGTAAGTATTGATTTATTAGTAAACGAATTGTTATATGGATTAATTAGGGGTGATAATATGGCTAACCCTAATTTGATTAACGAATGAGATTAGTTGAAGCTAATCATTAATTAGAGATTAATTAATGATCATTCGATTAGGGTTTTTCCTAATTAGTTTTAGGATTTTATTTAGCAATTTAATTCATATAAATTTAGCTAAATAAAATATATTGATGCAGAACTTTGATTTGAGACGAGCATCTCAACGTGAGATTGTTTGACATGATCTACAGATAAAAGGTGGGGTACTTCTTCCTTGGCCTCTATAGTTCATTGAACTTAGTGCATGCCTTTTAATTGCTAGATTAGGTTGCTTTACCATATCTACTCGTATTTATCCATACTTGATACTTGCATGATTGATCTTAGAGATAATCTAGTTATTTCTTATACAGACTTGGTTTTTGATATATATACTCTATAGAGTACACACATATAGAATATGTGCTGTAGGAGATAATATATTTACTGAGTTAACATGCTGATTGTACATATAATATTAAGTGTACACATGTTTGTCATGTATTTTAGGAGTTACCATGTTGACTGTCTATTTGCATGTTGTGTATGCACACGTTTCTGGTATGTACTATTGGAGAAATCATGTTGATTATACTTATGTAATGTGTGCACATGTGTCTAATGTTTACTATCGGTGGAATCATATCAATTATACCTATGTTGGGTGAGCACATGTGTTTGGTGTGATTAGTAGAAGTATCATGATAATTGTACCTATGTTGTAGTGTGCATACGTGTTTGGTGTGTAGTATAGGTGTTGTTTCTTACTACATTTATTGTTAGAAGACACCTATTAGATTTATCCATACCTATAGATTAAGGTGTTAGATGGATCATGTTCTGGAGGTACTTTTGTTGATTGTGTTGTTGTATTGATGATGACTGAGTCTGTATCATGATTATTTACATCATGTCCATCATTACACTGCATGTTGACGATCATTGTCTCCCTTGTGGTATGAGAGAGTCGTCAGTTATATTTACTGTCCATTCGGCCACTCAGAATGAGTGGTAGCTTAAAGTTGGGTTCAAGTTGTCCTAGTTATGCCCGCTCGGCTACTTTGAGTAGTGGTAGCTGGAGTCATGCAGACAATGATTCTCCTTGTTATGTAGCTAGATAGCTACTCTGTATGCTGCCCATCTCAGCCACATTGATGTAGTGGTAGCTTGGAGACGAGAGCAGTTGTCACAGTCCTGACTACTCAGCCAGATTAATAAAAATATCTTATATCCTTTTAAATCTATGATATTTTTTAAATCTTTCCAATGTAAATTCCCAACATGGAGAGAATTGAGGAATTAATCCATCAAAATTGGAACGGGAGTGGTTAAGTTGTTCCAAATGGACAAGTGAGGAAATCATACTACATATGTGGGTCGAGAAGAAGTTAAAACTTAAATCTAGGATTTTAAATGCTTCAATTTAAACAAAGAAGGATTTATCTTACTTTCATTGGGAAGTAAAGCATATTGATTAAAGTGAAGGTCAAGCATAATGACATGGCTGGTGGTGTTGTCACAAGTGACTCCTCTCTACTTGCGACAGTTGTAACCGGTCCAAGAAGAAAGCTGCTCGTATGAAGTCATACCTGTCAGACTTGATATTGCAAGTAGAACTCTCCTTTCACTCTCCAAGCAACTACTCCCCTTAGATGTATGTGGATGATCGTCACAACATGCTCTAGTGCTAAACAACAAGATGACTAAGAAGAGAATAGCATGCTTGGAGGAATTATTGCCACCCTTACAATCACAACTAATTAATAGCCATAAAGTGATTATTGAAGAGCAGCTAGATTGAATCATAACTTGAAGAAAAAACCATACTTAACATGTATATATATACACAAGGTCCTCTCAATTGTGTGTGGAAGTAAGTCAGATTTTTTTTATTTTACAAAAAAATGAATTGGATGACTTTGTTGATATGACCATAACAGGATGATAATGTAGGATCAGTGTGGTCAAGGGGAGGAGGGTGAATTTTGATTTATCACTTTCTTTTTATTTTGCCGTATGCTTGTTATATTAGAGTTATTAGTATGCAATGAAATATAAGAAAGACAAGCCAGATTTACTTAGTTCCCAATAACCTCCCAGAGTCAGTACGTCAAAGGCCTACGTACTCAAGCACGAGTCGACTAATGACCTCCTTTTCGAAAGCTTTCTGAATGCAGAAAAATTTGTCTTACAGTTTATCAAGTACAAGTATAAAGGAATGATAAAGTAAATATAGCTTGTAGTAAAAAAAAAGTACAAACAAAAACTTTGTTGATCCGATCCGGAAGTTCTAAGTGTAGTGCACCCTTCCTAGAGCTTCCTTGGTAGCAAAGTTTCGCGTCATAGCTTTCCTTTTGAGCACACGGAGTATGAATAGTAGAAGAATTGATTCTTTGAAGCTCAGATAGAAGTCACTTTTATAATGTGTTTCTAGATGTCTGGACCAGCCCCGGGTGCTTGGACTTGGCCTTATCTGATTTGAATTCGTCGAACATTATCTTGTCGATAACATTTTGGTTCAGGCACTTAGAGCAGTCTCAGGCGCCTAGACTGTCCAAGCACCTGGAGTAGTCTTAGGAGCCTAGACTGTCCAGGTGCTTGGAGAAGTCCCAGGAGCCTAGACTAGTTCTAGGCCAACTCCAGGTTCTTGCAAGACAACTGTAGCCGTAATCTTGCAAGTTTACTTGACCTACTAGGCTCACTATTTGCTTAGACGTCCCTCCTCCAAGTCTACCACCTAAGGGTCAATCCCTTAGAATCAAGCCGCACACCTATAAGTCTACCCGACCTACTAGGTTTCATGCTTGGATTGTATCCAAGACTTTGTCATTACCTAGGGTTACCTCTCCCTATAATTTCCACTGCCTAGCTTCACTCACCAACACTTCCACCACCTAGGTTACCTTTCCCTAGGATTTTCACTGTCTAGCTTAACTCACTAGGACTTTCACCACCTAGGATTACCTTCCCCTAAGATTTCTACTATCTAGTTTCACTCACTAGGATTTTCATACCTAAAGTTACCTCCCCCTAGGATTTCCATTGTCTAGCTTCACTCACCAGGACTTTCCCTTACCTAACCTCCAATTAGGACTTTTCCTTGCTAGTCATCTAGTTTTAACTAGACTTCTCTCTTTCAAATATCAAGTCCTGTTTGGATCAACCCTTAGTCAAACTAACTAAACTTAGGTACATTGTCAAACATCCAAACCATGGAAGCTGATTACATCAACAATCTCCCCCATTTGGATGTTTGACAATTTTCTTAAGTTAGGTATTTGGTCTTTAGAGTTTTATATCAAAGTTGGGAGTTAAAATATTTTTAACTTAATGACACTCCCCCCTGACTTACATCAAAAAGATTACCTAAGATTTCCTTAGCTTAGTTTTACGCTAACAATTTTGAAAACACTTGAGAAATCTGTGTTAAAGCATTTGTTTTCAAACATTATTTTTGAAATAAGATCATTTTTAAAAATATTACTTTTGAAATTTTAGTTAAAAAATAATTTTCAAAATGTTTTCAAACACGATTTTAAAGAATTTTAAAAACTATATCTAATCTTTCAATCAGGACTTCTCCTCAATCAGACACTTTCTTAGGACCTTGTTAACCACAAGGAATACATCCTATGTGTCTTAGAGGTTGATCCAAATTAAAAGAATAACTAAATTATTTTTTAAAATATTTTCTAAAAATTTTTAAGGAACGTATTTTCAGAAGTTTTCAAAAATATTTTCAAACGCATTTAAAAATATTTGAGAATCATGGATTTCAAAATTTTTTAAAAAGATATTTTAAACTTTTTCAAATAATTTTTTAAAATTATATATGTCATCTTTTAATCAAAACACCCCCTAACTTGATATATCCTTAGGAAACCTTATTAATGAAAACTATCTATAAGTCTAGGGGTTGATCCAAATCAAAAGATCAGTTAAAATATATTTTCAAAACATATATTTTTAAAATAATTTTTCAGAAGATTTTCAAGTGTGTTTAAAGATTTTTTTTTAAAAAAAAATCTATTTTTTTAAAAAATCATTTTCCTAAATTTTCAAAAGCACCTCCCCTTAACCTGACACACCTTGGTTATCCTTGTTAACTACAAAGAAATCTACCCAAGTATCTTGGGGACTGGGTTCTAGTATTGACTTTGGGATGTGGATTTCTAAGTATTTGTCAACAATCAATATTTTTCAAATATATAGGTTTTTAAAATTTATATATAAATATACCCAATCAAGCATGAAATTTATTAAAATCTATTATGCTAAATCACTATTTTGAAAATAATTTTTTAAAAAAATTATCTATGGATTTTAAAAACTCTTTCAAAATATTTTCAATGTTAATAGTCTTTATCACCTCACCCATTTTAAGTTTTTCAACATAATCAATCAAAGTACTCTTTTGAGTTTTGTGAGATGTTTTGTCAATTTTATCTGATTTACAATTTAAATCTAAGAATTGATTTATATTTGAGTTAGACTAAGATTTGAGAGTTAGTCGATTAAATATCCATTTCAATAATCGACTTCCAACTGTGGCGAGACATTAGGCTTTCTTGGATATTAGAACTACAACCACTTCTAGACAGTCTTTTAAAGAAATTAAATATTTAACTTTCTTTCTGAGAACCCTTGGTCTAACTAATCAAATGTCGATCAAGTCTAAGTCCTTCATCATTCTAGATTAAGCATGAACAAAATACTAGTATAAATGACATGACATTTATTGATATAAACTATCATTTAATATAATACAAGTACATGGTATGCATGTGTCAAACAAGTCAAGCAATTTATAGTTGATTTCTAAGGATGGATCTCGATTTGATATATTTTGTGTGAACCCACGAATGCGTCAACCCACTTTGATACATTTTAATTTTTATTATTTTAATTATTTCATTCAGTAAGATTTATTAATTAGTTCCATAATTAGTTTTGATTTAATTTTTGAATTGTTGGATTATGAAGATTAATTTGAATTTTAATCTTGAATTTATTGCTTTATTATAGTGAGTTAATTTCATATTTTATATTTAAATTATAATTAAAATTTAAACTTTTATCTTCTAAATTTTTAAGATTTGTTTTCAAATTTTTAGTTTTAATTTTGAATTATTAAGGATTGTATTTTTAAGATCAAAATTAATCAAATTATATTTAGATTTCTTTTTATTAAAATTTTATCTTGGTTAGTTAAACAATTAGATTAGTTTTATCTTGATTGTTAAATATACTTTTTTTAATAATTATATCTGAATTTTTAAGAGTAATTTCGAATTTATTGTATTTATGTTAGAGTTTATCATTTGATTTCAATTAATCAAACATTTATTTATTTTTTTATTATTATTTTTAATTTTTATTTAATTTGTAAAAATTAGTATATTCTTTTTCTTGAATTTTTGTATTTAAATTCGAATTTATTATTCATTTTTTCATAATTAAATGGCATATTATTATAATTGATTAGGTTTGAATTGTTTACCATTAAATTATGATTATTAATATTTGAATTTTTATTTCAAAATTTTCAATAGTTAATTTTGAATTTTTAAGACTTAAATTATTTATTATTTCATAATTAAAGATACTTTTATTATAATTAATTAAATTTGAATTAATACCATTAATATTCTTAAAATTTGTAAATTTGATTTCTGGATTTTTTTAGTTTTAATTTTAAATTTTTATGATTTAAATTTGTAATATTAGAATTTATCTTATCTTTTAAATTTGTGTCTCTAAGATTATCTTGATTATTAATTTATTTAATATTTAATTCTAAATTATTAAATAAGTTTAATTTATTCAACTTAAGTTTATAAATGTTAATTAAGTTGGAATTTGAATTATCTTGATCAAATAGATTAAAAATTTTATTAAGATTTTGTAAAATTTTATCTAGTTCTAGATTAACTTGGTCATTTTCTCAATTAAATATTTCTAATTTTTTAAGTTTGAAATTTGAATTTATCTTATTATTTATTTCTAAATTTTTAATATTTTTTATTAATTTATTTATTTAAATTTTTTGAATTAATTTAATCTGAATTTTTAGATTTGTTATATGAATTCTCAAAATTAATAACTGAATTTTTCAGAATTTTTATTTAAATTTTTAAATTTATTAATTATATTTTTAGAATTAATAATTGAATTTTCATAATTATTATTTAAAATTTCAGATTTATTAATTAAATTTCCAGAATTAATAATTGAATTTTCAGAATTATTATTTGAAATTTTAGATTTATTAATTAAATTTCTAGAATTAATAATTAAATTTCTAGAATTATTATTTGAATTTTTAGAATTATTATTTAAATTTCTAGAATTATTAATTGAATTTTTAGAATTTTTATTTGAATTTTTAGAATTTTTAATTGAATTTTCAGAATTATTTGAAAATTTTAAATCTAACCTAAAATGCAAATTTTTTATCTTGTTTATTTTAGAAAAATTCTAATTTGTCATGCATAGGGGTCATTTTTGAAATAATATAATCATACAAATTTTTAGTCTTATTTTCGTATGTACTGTGATTGTAAAAGATTAGATTTACATGAAATATAAAAGTAGTACGTTTTTTTTGCAATTTTCTTTGTTGGGCAGCGATTCTTGTAGTGTTTGAAGTCCTAGCACTTAAAGCACTGGATATGTCCTTGCTCCTCCAAACTCCGAGCATTGGTTCCTCCTTTGTTGTCGGTGGAGCTGTTCGATTCTTATGAATAAGGCACTTATTTTTATAGTACCCACTCTACTTGTATTTAAAGCATGTAATATGTGATTTAAATGTTGACATTAAATAAAATAATCTTTTTACCCTTCTCCCCCTTAATATGTGTCTTGCTTGCTCTTTCGGCGGTTAGTCTGATTAGAGCCTCTAACTCTGATATCGATTATAAGATCGATGCGGTCGAGAGAGGAGGTGAATCTCGACTTGTCACTTTCTTTTTGTTTCGTCGTGTGGTTGTTCTATTAGAGTTGTTAGTATGCAGTGGAATATAATAAACAGAGGAATATAATAAACAGAAAAAAGATAAACAAAATTTATTTGGTTCCCAACACCCCCACTCCCCCCCCACCCCCGCGACCGCATCAATACGTCCAAGACCTAGACATTCAAGCATGAGTCCACTAATGGTCTCCTTTCCAGAAATTTTCTGGAGGTGGAGAAACTTGTCTTACAGTCTATCAAGTACAAGCATAAAAGAATGATAAAGTAAATACAACTTGTAGTAAAAGAAGTATAAGCAAAAACTTTGTTGAGCCGATCCAGAAGTCCTGAGCACAACGTACCCTTTCTAGAGCTTCCCCGGTAGCAAAGCTTCGGATTGTAGCTTTCCTTTTGAGCACATGGAGAGTAGCAGAAGAATTGATTCTTTAAAGCTCAGATCGAAGTCACTTTTATAATGTGTTTCCGGGCGCCTGGACCAACCCCTGGCGTCTGGACATGGCCTTATCTGATCTGAATTCATCGAACATTATCTTGTCGATAACATTTTAGTCCAGACACCTAGAGCAGTCCTAGGCGTCTGGATTGTCCAGGCGCCTAGAGTAGTCCCAGGCACTTGGGCTGTCCAGGCGCCTGGACTGTCTAGGTGCCTAGAACTGTCCAGGCGCCTAGACCAGTTCTAGGCACCTAGTCTGACTAGTATAGGCCATCTTGTCTTTCGTTTGCATATGTTTGCTCCCCTATTCTTGCTTCTAGCTCCAAGTTCCTGCAAGACAAACATACATGTCACGCCCCGGGAGAGTCCCTGTCCGAAGAAATTTCGGCAGCATCTCCCCTGTACGGGTGACAATCTGAAACTTTTCTACAATACCCTCTGGGCCACATATACATCGGCCAACACGGCCGGAACAATAACAATAATATAAGCACAACACACAGACATTCACGCAGTTGAATAGTTAACAAACTAGCACAATAATAATAAGACTCAAAAACAACCCTACTCAACTACACCCATAAAACACAAAACCGATGTCCTACTCCACTACACTCATAAAGCTCAAATTCGACGATAAAATCAACCTACCTCTTCTATCGTCTAGGCAAGCGTGTAGTAAAACAAATCCAAAAAAACTCATAGGCAATATCTAAAAGTAAACTAATACAAGTCCAGATGTCAAAAGCAGAATAAGTCTAAACACAGTCTAAACAAGAAAAACTAAAAGCGCAACACTCCTCTTCGTGGACTACAGGGGACTAGCGACTGGAACCCTCCGGACAACATCAACCTGAAAATAACAACGGAGGAGGGTGTGAGTCCAACACTCAGCGGGTATCAACTGATATACATAATAAAGAAAATAACATCCGACACTAATCATGCGTACAATCTCCTGATACAAGAAGGATAAATGCAACTGAATAAAGCAGGAGAAAACTGTACTAACCAAGACCAAGGTATAAGTATAACAAGGTCGTCAGACCGAGAGTGTCATAAATCCTGTATGCATGTCAATCATATGCATCCATATAAATGCAGCAAGTAAATGCAGCAAACACAAGCAATAAATGCATTATGCATATGATGTAAATGTCATGGTCACCCCTGACGCCAGTCAGTCATCTCACACACAATGGTGAGACCGAGTGGATAGGGTTGTGACAACCGTGCACTCTGCCATCACTGCTCCTGATGAGTGACCGAGTGGACGGGATGCTGTCGGAGTACACCTATCCTCCTACCCCAAATCATAAATGGGGGAGCTCAATGCTCTCATCTCCCGGTACACGATGACGGGGAGGAATCTCTGCCGGCTACCACGCTACGTCACACTACCCAAGAGTGAACCAACGGAGCCAAACAAACTCCAACCGCCTGCCGGCTACCACGCTGCTACACTAAACCAGCAGAGCCAAACAGAGCAGAACCGTCTGCCGGCTACCACGCTGAGTCACCAGACCAATGGAGTCAAACAACAGAACTGTCACACACCTGTCTGATATACTACTAACCCATGAGTGGTGGTGTGTACAGATATATGTAACTGGTGATGTGCTCGACAATAATGGAGCAGACTATCGCACAGCATGCAATCATGCGAGATGATGCATGACACTAAACATGGCAATATCCTGAATAGAATAGCAATATGCATACATAAATATAAAATGTGTACCATAGGGCAATGAATCAAATCAAGGTACACAGACCAGATAAGGTATCAAAAACCCTAGGTCCTGAACTTAACAAATAACATGGTTGTGTCACTACCTCTATAAGTATATATAATCAGGTAAATACTAACATGACATGCATAGCAAATAAACAAATAAGCATGTAACAGATCAGGTAGTGATCAACCGAAGCAGATAAGAAAACACAATTGTTGCTATTTGTTAAAGACATTATTATGCATATCAAATGACATAAAGTCAAAGTACCCGCCTCCAATATAAGGATCGTATCTAGTCCAAATCCGACGTTGAGATACTCATCTCGCGTCAAACTCCTATGTTATCAAACAAAAGGTCTAGTTTAGCTAATTCTATCATACAACAATTAGCCAAACTAAATTCTAATCCAATTAAGAAGTTCTAAATTGGATCCATCTAATCAATCCAACACAATTAACGAACTCTAATTAAATAAAATCAGTTGGTCAACTAGGGTTAGTTCCTTAACCCTAATCATTTCTTATCGCCCTAATAACCATATCCCCTTCATAGCTAGAATTAAATCTACTTCGTATTCAAAATTACCTCCTCCACTTACCTAATTCTGAAGCCTCAGCCGGTGATGTTGCTGCCGGAACAGAGATAGTTGCTGGAACCCAAGAAATAACCTGCGGTTCACTGTCCATATCAAAATGGAGCTCAAGAAATCATCACACCAACGATAACCAAATTCTAGATCAATATGTGCACCTTACCTCTTCCCCTAACTGCCTATGATGACCAAAGATCAGGCGAGGCCCTGCTGAAACCTGTGGCTTCTATGGCAGCAGATATGCGCCTCAACGATTGAAGTAGATTCGATCTAGGGCAGAGGCGCTGCTCGGGTTGAGCAACGACAGCGGTGTTGGCAGGGAACAATGGCCACAGTTGGTGCTAGGGCAGAGATGGGAACTTGACCGATGCTAGGGCTGAGGAAGACGGCGGTGGTGGCATCGGCTAGGGCACGGCGATTGGCGGCGCGCTCCTTTGCTGAGGACAGGCGGTCGGCGATGTGCGGCTCGGGAGAGAAGAGGAAAAAGAGAAATCGGCGTCGGGCTCGCTAGGGCACAAGGGAGGTCGCTCGGCTGAGGAGAGGGAGAAGAGAAATGTCGGCTTCTCTTGGTCCCGGCCTTATATGCACGCGAGGGAGAGGAGGAACCGTTGACGGTTAGGGCTCGAGAGGGTTTCGGCGGGGAAAGGAAGAGAGATGCGTGGGGGGGTTTCGGAGAGGAAAGGGAAGAAGGAAATTAAAGAAAATAAAATAAAATAAAATAAAAAGAAATTTAAGAAAATAAACATTTCCTCGCTTAAATGGGTAGTCTAAACAGGCTTTTCCGGGTCCCATTTTTACCCCTGTTAACTCGTCCATACAAGCTCCAAAAAATTCCCGAAAAACTTCCAAAAATTCCAAAAAATTCTCCTTATTATTTTCTGCCCTTTTTCGGTATTTTACAATACATACACAAACAAGTAACCTTAGCCTTAATCCTGTAAATCTACTTGACCTATTAAGCTTACCTTTTACTTAGAGATCCCTTCTTAAAGCCTACCAACTAAGGGTCAATCCCTTATGATCAAGTTGTACTCTTGAAAGTCTACCATCTTACTAGGCTTCATGCTTAGATTGTATCCAAGATTTTACCATTACCTAGGATTATCTCCTCTTAGGATTTCTACTGCCTAGCTTTACTCATCAGAATTTCCACCACCTAGGTTTACCTCTCTCTAGGATTTTTATTGCTTAGCTTCACTCACCAGGACTTCCACCACCTAGGATTACCTCTCCCTAGGATTTTTATTGCTTAGTTTCACTTATCAAGATTTTCCCTTATCTAACCTCTAGTTAGGATTTTTCCTTACTAGTGATCTAGTCCTAACTAAATTTTTTTTTTCTAAATATCAAGTCATATTTAAATCAACTCTTAATCAAACTAACCCCGACTTAGATACATTATTAAATATCAAAATTCTGAAAGCCGATTACACCGCTAAATTATTGCTTGAAGAAGGGTTTTGCTTTAACTTCTATCAAAAAAATTAACAAACGGATAGATATGCATAAGAAACTTTGAAATGCTTTAGCTATGATTGTGATTGGGACTAAATATATATTTAGTTATAAGTATTCATTTGATTTATAATTTCATATTTTTGTGTAGCACATTTAAGTATGAATAGGGCATGCCCTTTTTATAAGTTGAAGGAAAAAATCATACTTAGTATGTATATATATACACAAAGTCTTATTTTTTTTTTGGAAAATGAACTGGATGGCTTTGTTGATACCATCATCAGTCATGTGGTTATAGTGTTTTTGGAAATAATCTTCGTTATATTTTTTTTATCATTATTATTTTAATTTATAATTTAATATTTCTATGTAGCACACTTGTCTTGATTTACGAAACCCATGTGACAAGGAACCTAATTATAAAGTTATGATCCTTATCTTTTAACATCGTCTCAGAATCCTTACGAAAGATGAAGTGGAAACAAAATGAAGAAATTTTCTAAGGGGCTTTAGGTTGACGGCTTCAATGGAGAATGAAGAGGTGTTAAGATAATGTTCTAAATACTTACAGACCTCTCCTTATATAGACAATCAATTCATTATCAATTTATAGCTGATAATAGATTGGGTTAAAGGGTTCTACACATTCAACCTACATCCAATAACCTAAAATCCAATAACCTTAAATTAGATCATTTTAATGGATTTGATTTGTATTTATATGCACAACTTATAGTTAATTTCATCAATTAGAGATAATAACTAACAATCTCCTACTTGGATTACTTGTAAGTTATATATGAAATACAAATAAAAAATTTTAGTTAATATCAAACTTTATGGATATAGAATACCCCCATAACCAATCTAGTTCATTAACTTCATTGATATATGACTAAAGAAGTTATAACTACTATATATATCTCTAACATGCTCCAATAGTAATCACAATACCAATATTATTAATGACATAGATCAATATGTGAATATGTAGAGTAGAAATTACATGAAATATGATTAGTACATGTCAATTTCCAACTAGTCTTGAGTAACCTAAAAGGGTTTGATCATATTTGCTAAAACCTTATGTTAAATTGTACTAGTAAATCATGATCCAAGCATTATGATTCATAATGGAATCCATATCATATTTATAAACATTAAATGCTAAATAACAGTAATAAATCATGATAGATTATTTCAGAGTGTTTAAACAAATATATAAAATTCTTATTAATGTTTTGAACTTTAAGTGCGTATAATAATTAAAACAAAATGTTTGTCAAAATATAGATCAATAAAGAAATACAAACTCCCACTAGATGAGTTCTTCTTTCATAAGAAGGACTCTTATATTCACAACATGCACATGAAATACCTTAGAAACCAAGCTCTTGGTGAGTGGATTTGCCAATATAGAATCAGTTCTATCATGACCTGACGACTCTAAACTCTTTCTTTAACCATCTAAAATTTGATGTCAATGTGCTTGAACTTTGATGAACTACTATTGTTCATGGCACATAATTCTAAGACTTTATTATCATACTTGATCCTTAATATCCTATCAATGCCATCAATAATCTGCAGCACTGTGATGAAATTCCGTAGCTAAATTCCGTGATTGAATTCTTCGTGGCATGCTACCAACTCTATCTCTATAGTAGAAGTGTTTACTAGAGTCTGCTCGACACTATTCCAAGTTATAACTGCTCCAGCAAGCATGAAAATATAGCTTGAAGTAGACTTTCTACTATCCAAGAATCCAGTAAAATTGAAGTCTAAATATCTAATCATCTCCAGGTGATTTGACCTCCGGTACGTGAGCATATGTCCTTTATGTTAGGACCATGATTACCATCTAGGGGAGGGGAGGAGGTGCATAAATGGTCACCCACTTCATTCGCTTCTAGAGTATTTGTTACTGCACAGTGGAAATAAAGAACTAATATGAATACAAAAACTAATACTAAAAACAAGAAAGAAAATAATCAAACCATTAACATGTTGATTTAACGTGGTTCAAAGATGATGATCCTACTCCATAACGTGTTTGTGAGGTGTACGATCCCTCAATCCGTTGGTGGATTAGTCCTCGAAACCCTGGCTAGCTCAATCCTCCTTCTCGGTGGAGAAACCTCACCACGATCTCTTGATTACACACAAGGATACTGAGAGTTTTAGAGACTTTAATAGGCTTTAACAAAGTCTATTTTCATCACATAAGTCAGTCACCCCAAGCTCTATTATATAGTGCTTGGGAGGAAACATCCAAGTTGTGTTTTCTCTACCAATCGACTGCCATACTTGCCAGTCGACTGACCTTTGTGAAATTTGACTGTTACAATGTAACGACTCAATTTTAGTCGACTGCCTAAAGAAGGATAAGTTGACTGAATCACATGGGTTGAGCGAATAGAAGCATTATGTTCATTCCCAGTCAATTGTGCAATCCACTGGTTAGGTAAACTGGTAAACTTACTAGTCGACTAGTAACCCTAGAACCATAAACCTTGGAATTCCATTCTCGGTTTGTTGGTTCTCAACCACCAATCGACCGGGACATAAACCAGTCGACTAGTAAACCCTAACTTACTGTTTTACCCCTAGTACAATCACCCATACACTCGTTCTCACTAGTATAATCTTGACCTTGCCTTCTAACCTCCTCCATCAGCCTTGCGTCTCTCAGATGCTTCCCCATCCTTCACTCCTTGCCTTCAAGTATTTTCTTTGGTTAAGTCACACTTGGATTTACACGGCCAAGCATTAAGCTTAGACTTGCACTGCCAAGACTCCCATGCTAGGACGTTACCTTTGCCAAGATCACACTTGAAATTTTCTTTACACCTATCACCTGCACACTCAATAGTGCATGTCAAATATAGATGCAAACCCTAACTTAAACCCTTTGCTCAAATATCAAAACCTAAAGGTACACCGATTACTCTAACACTTTAGTTCTTTGCAAATACCGCATCAAATTATTTACTACTTCTAATGCTATGGTCTTGGGTTACTAATATATCTTCTTAACATCATCATTATAAATGCTATATCTGGTCGAGTATAAAATATGTATATATGAGACTTCTCACAGTTGACGCATAAGAGAATTATTCTATCTCCTTTATTTCAAATTCAAGATGTATATACTAATGAAAGTTAAACTTGTCATCTCTTAGCATAGGTATGTCACCAGCACAATTCTTCATGTCATACCTTATAAACATATTTTCAATATAGGTATTCTCTAATAGTCCAAGAATGTCTCTTGAACGATCACAATAAATCTGTATGCCTAAAATAAAAGATGTTTCACCAAGATCCTTCATTTCAAAAATATCAGATAGAAATGTCTTGATTTTATATAGTAGACTTTTATTATTGCTCGCAAGTAATATATCATCGACATACAAAATAAGTATAATAAACTTTCTTCCACTAAACTTGGCATATATGCACTAATCAATGAAGTTTTCTCTAAACTAAACGAGATGATCACTTGATCAAATTTTTGGTACCATTGATGGGATGTCTTCTTTAAATTATAAATAAATTTCTTTAATCTACATACTACGTGTTTTGAGTTTCAAGATTCAAAGTTCTCCAGTTGCACCATGTATATAGATTCGTCAATATCTCCATTAAGAAATGTAGTCTTTACGTCTATTTGGTGTTTATAATGAGCTACAAGTGTCATGATTATTCTGAGGAAGTCTTTTGTTGACACAGGTGAGAAAGTCTTCTTGTAATCAATATCTTCCTTCTAAGTGAATCCCTTGGCAATAAGATGAAGCTTATAGTTTTTGAGATTGCCCCTTGAATCCCGCTTGATTTTAAATATTCATTTACAATCAACGAATTTCGAATTCAGGCAATTCGACTAGTTCCCAAACATCATTATTTGTCATAGACTTCAACTTTTCTTGCAGATATTAATCCATATTTTAGGGTTAGAGCATTGTCTAACCTATTGGAAAGATGTCGGATCACTTTTTAACTCTATGTCAAAATCATATTCTTAGAGATAAACATAATCACGAGAAGTCGTAGTTCTTTCTTCCCTTGTAGATCGCCTTAAAGGCACTAGTACTTAAGGTGGTTGAGGAATGTGCTCATTAATATAGGGAAATACCTTAATTTTAGCTGCATGCTCCTCCAATTGCATTAGAGATGTCATGGGAATATCTTGCTTCACTATGTTCACTGGATGTGCAATATCTATAATGTGTGGTATGGTAACCATACTTTTATTGATCACACTAATAGTGACCACAGGAGGATCGTCAATGATTTTCTCAAAAGATACTTTCCTGACTTTATCACTCCCATTGTCCTTAATAAATTTGACATTTTTCGTTCGAAGAAGGATCTCTTAAAGGGATCATAAAATTTATACCCCCTTGATTTCTCAGAGTAACCTACAAAATTGCTGCTAACTATTTTTTTGTCCAATTTCTTTTTGTTGGGCCTATAAGGCTTAACTTTAGCTAGAAAATCTCAAATATGTAAATGTCTAATGCTAAGATATCAACTCGTCTACATCTTGAATGGGGTTTAGTTACTGTCTTACTATGTACTCTATTGAGTAGGTAAACTATAGTTTTGAGTACATCGCCCCACAAAGACTCCGGTAGAGAAGTGTAGGCCATCATACTTCTAACTATGTCTTTTATGGTTCGATTGCAATACTCAACTACACCATTTTAACTGGGAGTACTAAACATGATATATTGAGGTACAATCTCACACTCAATAAGGAAGTTCGTAAAATGTCTTAAATGTTGTTCATATGATTCATCATATCGACCGATTCACCACAACGGTCGGATTAGACATCTTTAATTTTCTTATCTAGTTGATTTTCAACTTTGACTTTAAAAATTTTGAACATGTCTAACGATTGCGACTTCTCATGAATAAGGTACAAATAGCTGAATCAAGAGTAGTCATCTATGAAGATAATAAAATATGTTTAACAATTCCATAATACCTTAGGGAATGGTCCATGAATGTCCATATATATTAGCTCTAATACGTCACTACATCGATTTGCTCTCTTATTTCTTTTGTTACTTGTTTTCCACTTAATACACTCTATGCAAACATCAAAATATGATATGTCAAGGAAATCGAGAATTTCGTATGACATTAACCTTTCTAAGCATTGTTTGGATATATGTTCTCCTATGCCACAACATGGAGGAATTCTCGTTAGTCAATTTACATTTCGTACATATACTATGCATAATCACGTTGTCAACCGTAGGAGTTATGATGCTTAATTTATAAAGTTTATCAACTAAGGAATCATTACCAACCAATATTGAATTAAAGAAAATATTGAAAATTTTATTTCTAAATGAACAAGAATAACCTGATTTATCCAAATAAAAAATAAAAATTAAATTTCATTAAAAAGATGATATAATAAATGTATTTTCTAAATCCATAAATGTATTAGTTCCTAAACAAAGCTTAAAAATACCAATCAACTTGACTTTAGACTTCTTTCCATTCCCTGTATAGATATATCTTTCACCATTAAGTGGAAGTCAGCTTCTGAGACAATCCTGTATAGTGACACTTATGTGAGTATTAACACTGATATTTGTCCACCAAGTGTTAGTGGGTACTATAGTAAAATTGACTTTAAACTAACAAGAGTAAGAAATTTACGCTTCTTTATATACTAGTTGGCATACTTAGGGCAATCTTTCTTCATATGACCTTTCTTCTTATAGAAGAAATAAGTGGACTCCTTATCCTACTTCTTGCTCTTTATGATCATGATCCTGAGAATATGCAATTTGCTTTCCTTTTCCTTTGTTGATCCTCTTTCTTTTCTTGCCTAAACCTTGGGAACCAAATGTTAAGTGAGTACTTTCAGTTGTCTCACAACTCAGTCTCTCCTTCTCTTGCACGCACTGAGCTATAAGCTCATTCATGTCAACTTTTCCTTTTGAGTATTATAAGATATTTTAAAAGTAGTGAACCGTGTAGGCAGAGACATCAAGATGAAATGCATTACCATAGACTCAGACATATCGAGTTTAAGTACTTTCAGACTTGTGATAATATTGAACTTCTCCATAATGTACTTCCTTATATTTCTTTTGTCATTATACTGCATAGTTATCAACTTCGAAAGAAGTGTGGCAGTTTCGACCTTTTCGTTAGCCACTAAATAGTCTGTTAATTGGCTTAGGAAGCTCTTAGCATCCTCTTCCTCAGTTATAGAGCCTTTACTTGGTGTTGGAAGCCCCCAGGGCGTAGCATAGATGATGGGTGATTCTCAGGAACTGACAATTGGAGGTTACCCCACTATATGCCTAATGCCTGTGTACTTGTATTTACTTCCTTTCATATCCATGAGGTCGGCACTAGGGGATCGTTAAGGTAATGGATCTGCCTTTTATTTTGAGAAGAGATGAGAAACATTTAACTGAACATGGGAAACAATTAACACGTCATTTTATTTTACTATGAAGAATGCTAAAACATAAAGGATGAATAGTTGTGTAAATCAGGCTTTTACAATGCTAAAGAATGCTCAAAATATGCCATTATAATCAACATCACACCAAGGGCTTTTATTTTGAACATTCTTTGGAAGAAATATTTAAAGAGTTATTATACAAGCTAATCTAATCTCTCTTTCTTACAGCAACTTGCCAGGAATAATCCTAGAAAGTACTCAATTGTCAGCCCTCAACTACTCCCGAAATCACGGCCTATGCGGAGCACCATTGCCGGAGTGCCCAAGTCATGCAGCGCGTGAGGGTCCATCGGCTGAACAGGGCAGGCCGACAGCAAGTTAAAGTTGGTCTATTTCGATTGGTGGACAAGCCCTACAAATCGAACGGGAAATAGACTAACAATGAAGTTCTTTTCTGCCAGATCTGCAAATAAAGCTCCAATTGAATTTGGCGCAGTTATTTCAAATAGAGACAGAGTGTGGGTTACATTTGCACCTAACAAAGTCAAAAAGCGAAGAAGCATGTGTTTTCCGTCGTGGTCAGGAATAAATGACTCTTGTTATCAGGTTGTGCTTGTGCAAATATGCAAGGGTATGATGATGGTGCATTGCACAAACCATATGGATTTTTCTATAGCGATTCTGTCCCATTCACAATGAAACCTCTTTCCTTTTCCATTTCTTCTCCATTCACTTATTCAACACTGATTACCTACATAGCATCTCTTCTTATGCCAAGCAGAGAAGCTACCTGAAACTGATTACCTACAAAGACCTCTCTCCTGCTTGATGAGTTTTACTGCAACCATTTCATCTAAACTTAGTCAGAGCATCTCCTCTAACCAGACTGTTATGATATGTTTTAAGTTCAGTTCGTTTTTTTTTTCCTTTTTTTTTTGCTTAATACTTTGTACACGAGTTTATATAGACATTTTCTTTTAAATAACATTTACATTCTTGTGAGAACTAAAATAAATAAACTTTACAGGTAATTAGTTAATGACAGAACCAAGTACTCGATATAATACATAATATGTTGCCTGATTATTGATTAACAAAATGACCATTACATAGAGATGTTCAAGATATATATTAAATTATATTTATTTTTCTCTTTTCGGTAGAGCAAGAATACATCATAGGATAACATCACACACCATGCGAGCTTCACCTTTTACTGTTTCAACTTTCACACCACACTTTCATCATACACAATGACATTCACAACTAAATATGACCAACTATAAGGAAGTCATCCCTCTTCACTTCTCGAAAATTCAAGCGTTGATACTCTTTGTTTGCCATTTCAAGTTTTCAACTTCAGCTTTATAAGATTCACTGAGAGTTGCACATACATCCAGTCATACATCTTGTCCACCATCTGGAAGAGAGTAATCCTTGTGGACTTTTTCATGAATATTACACCCATATATGCCCAGAATCCAATTATAAATCCCATGACAATAAAGGCATAATATAGAACTCTTTCAAGCTTCGCATCGTCTTCTTCATCTTCTTCTTGATATGGTGAATGATTTGCTTCACCACTGGGACACTCTGGAAGTGGCGCACCATAAAGGCCCTTGTTGCCAACATAGGTCGAGTCATTGAAGGTTGACAATTGACCTCCTGTTGGGATTTTTCCTGACAAGTTGTTGTAGGAGAGATTCAAGGAGCCAAGAAAGTATAAATCAGATAGGCTGAAAGGAATTTCTCCCATGAGATTGTTCATTGACAAGTCAAGAGACTCTAATTCCTTCATAACACCAATATTTTCTGGAACCCTTCCTATCAAATGGTTATTAGATAAGTTGAGGAAGCACAATCCATGTAGCTTCGTGATCTCTTTTGGAATCTCACCATAGAGCTCATTGTTTGATAGGTCTATGCTTGACACTGCACTAAGAGCTTTAGTGTATTCAATGGTTAACCCTTTTGCAGTTATTATAATATTATCATCGATGAAATAGCTCATGTCACTATGAAAACCAGAATAGTTGCCACTAAAATGCAAATAATTACTGTAGTTTTGTTTCACACTCATAGAACTAAAATTTGCAATAGTGGATGGTACACTACCAGTAAGTTTGTTGAACGAGAGATCCAAAACTTGGAGAAGAGTAAGATTTCCTATACCCGCCGGAATAGCACCATGGAATGAATTTGACCTCAAACGAAGAAACGTTAGCAAAGGGAAGCTCCTTCCCACCCATTTTGGTATTCTACCAGAAAATTTATTCTCACCAAGATCAAGACCAACTAATTCATTGCAATTTCTAAAAAAAGAAGGAAATGGTCCTGACAAACTATTGTTGTTCATGTGCAGGGAGTTCAAACTAATTGGATATGAGTCATGGCAATTTGGAACTTTGCCTGATAAAAAATTGTTGGATAGTTGTAATATCCTTAAATTAGTGAAATTGCAAAAAAAGGCCGGCAAGCTACCATGTATATGGTTATTAGACAACTTTAATACTTGAACGTCTTCAAAATTTATGTAGCTCAATGGAATTGTTCCTTCAAAGGAGTTGTTTGATAGATCCATGACATTAGATAAACTTGAAGGTAATTGGCCATTCAAATTGTTTGAGCTTATGTCCAGAGCGATAGATGGATTTTTCAAGATGAAATTTGAGAACCAACCTGGAATATTTCCATAAAGTCCAACTCCAGATAAATCGAGTACCCACAAAGTTGTTTGTCTTCGAATCCAGGAAGGGAATCTAGATTTCAAACTACAATATCTCAAATAAATAATTTGAGCACTGAAAGGAGGAACCCAATCATCTGGTAAAATATAATTCAAGGAGTTATAAGATGTATTCAAATACTGTAAATTAGTGAGCTGGGAGAAGTGAGCTTCAGTTATGTTGCCTTGTAATGAATTTGATGAGACATCCAAGTGTTGCAGTTGAGCTAATTTCCCGAGACTAGAAGGGATTGACCCACTCAACTTATTGTCATTCATGCGCAAGTTCTGTAACTTGGATCCTTGTGGACATTTAGACAAACCATCAAGTAGATTTGTTAGTCCACCAATACTATTCCCAGATAAATCCATAACTTCCAAGTTGCATAGATCACCCAAACTAGATGGTATTTGCCCCATCAAGTTATTACCTGATGCATAAAAATGCTTCAAGTTTTGAAGCCTGCCAATGTTTTCTGGTATTTGACAAGAAATATTGTTATCAACTAGGTAGAATTCCTCCAAATTGACGAGATTACCCAAAGCACTTGGTATACATCCATAAAATTCATTAGATGACATATCCAAAAATAACAAGCTAGTGAGGTTGCCGAGAGCATCTGGTATACGTCCAAAAAATTCATTATTTGACATATCCATACGTATTAAGCTAGTGAGTTTGCCCATGCTCAAAGGTAGCTCTCCAGTGATTTGATTATCATGCAAATATAAATACTCCAAGTGGACAAGATTGCCCATGTTCAAAGGTAATTCTCTAGTGATAAGATTGTGTTGCAAATCTAAACACTCCAAGCTAATAAGATTGCCCATGCTCAAAGGTATCCCTCCAGTAATATAATTCCCAGACAAATCTAAATACTCCAAGTGAATAAGATTGCCCATGCTCAGAGGTATCTCTTCAGTAATATTACTACCATGCAAATCTAAATACTCCAAGCAAATAAGATTGCCCATATTCAAAAGTATCCCTTCAGTAATATAATTCTTTGACATATCTAGATACTCAAGATGGATAAGACTTCCAATAATAAGTGGAATTTTTGTTAAAGAATTACCAGCTAATTCCAAATGCTTCAACTTTTTAGTGGCATTCACAAAAATATTTCCGTCGATTTGATTGCTTGATGAATTGATTTCTGTCATACCTGTGTCAGCTCCTGCTGCATCTTGTAGAAAACAATTTGACAAAGAAAGATGTTCTAGGCTATTATAATTAATTTGGTGAATCCAACTAGTTGCCAAAGAAAGATTGACCCCACTCATGTCTAGATATTCTAGAGAAGTTAGGTGGGAGAGCCAATTTAGGTCATTTGACCATAGTTGACAGTCACAACAATGAAGGTCGAGGTAGCATAGATTTGAAAGATTGCCCAATTGTTGTGGAATTAATCCATTAAAATTGGCATTGGAAATGTCAAGATGTTCCAAATGGATAAGCGAGGAAATCATACTAGGCACATGGGTTAAGAAGTTATTGAAGCTTAAATTCAAGTATTTTAAATGCTTCAGTTCAAACAAAGAAGGATTTACCTTACTTCGGTTGTGAAAATCATATTGGTCAATTGGGCAGTGAAGGTCAAGTCTAATGACATGGCCAGTGGTGTTGTCACAGGCAACTCCTCTCCATTTGCAGCAGTCATAACCGATCCAAGAAGAAAGCCAATGGCTAGAGTTATACAAGTCAGACTTGACGGCAAGTAGAGCTCTCCTTTCACTCTCCAAGCAACTGATCCTCTTAGATGCATCTGGATGATCGTCACAGCATGATCTAGCGCTAAACAAAAGGATGATTAGGAAGAGAGTAGCATGCTTTGAGGAATTAGAGTTGCCCTTGCAACCACAACTAATAGCCATAGAGTGATTACGGAAGAGTAGCTTGATTAAATCACAAGTTGATAAAAAAAACCCATACTTAACATGCATATATATGCACACAAGGTCCTTTCCAATGTGCACGAAAGTAAGTTGGATTTTTTTTTGTTGAAAAATCAATTGGATAACTTTGTTGATTTCAAGGGGTTTGCTTTAACTTCCACAAACTATTTACAAATTAATAGATATGCATAAGAAATTTTCAAGTGTGTAATTATGATTGTTATTAGGAATAGAAATACTAATCTTCATTATGTTTGGTTATAATTATTTATTTGATTTATAATTTAATATTGTTTTGTAGCACATATAAATATTAAAGAATAGGATATATCTTTAATTTGTCTTCTTTCACAAAACTCAACCATACGGTTGAGTGTCAGCCGTTGACTCCGGCATTGACTAGTCAATCCTCAGGGAAAGAATGACATGTGAATCACAAAATGAGAATGCAAGTCATCATCACAAGTCTTTGCACCAAAATCTGTCAAACATACTAATTTATTCCCGCACAAGGAGACTGCAAGTCTTCAAGTGGAAGGAAATCTACAACCCTTCCACTTTGAATATGCATCTTGATGATGTGACATCGTATGTATATCTTATCACTAGACCGATGTGACCACTAGTACTTGATGGAGATCACGATTAAATCATTGTATCTTGGTAAACAGACGATCTGAGTAAGTCTCGAAGTACAATCGCAGGTGGGGGTGAATTTGTTTCCAGGAAACTGCAGCTCTCGCAGGTCTCGATCCGCCCTCCGCTCGGCCGACCTGTCCTCTCGGTCGATCCGTCCGCTCAGCAACACAGACTAACGGCTCAGCCGATCTTTTTGCTCGGTAATTTTTCGGCTCGTAGGAGAAATCAGTCTCTGCTGGCAGCCTGAGATTATCCACTCAGGTCATCTCGACTGTAAATTGAATTTAATTCAGAGTAGTTTAAATTCAGCTAATACCCTATATATCTCCAGTAAACTGATTGTTTGTGTCCAACAACTATGTTATCCTTCCAAGATAAAAGTGATGGATAAGCAAAAATGCAATAATTTCATTCTCTTCATTTTGAAATTCAACTATTTATATTCAAGCTGCCTGATTAGAATTTAGGCTCTCTTTTTCTTTACTTGTTTGCTTCTTTACTGGATGATATTTTTGGTGTATGCAATCAGAAATGAACTTATATTTTTGCATCTAGAAGCTCGCTTCTGCAATGCTATCCACTTTGCCTGACAAAAATTCACAAAGACAATAATAGTGTGATAAGAAATCAAGAACTGACAAATCAAAAGGGAAAAAGATCAAGCACAAATTATGTCCAAAAGAGAACCATCTATGCACTTGAAATTTTACAGAACAAATATTATAGATGTCAATTTCATATGCTTATACAGTTCAGTTAGATGTGTTAAAGAGATCTGTTATCATGAAATTACAACATAGCACGCACTACTAAGGAGGAAAGTGTGAGGCAGAGCTGCAATTTAATGGATATACCAGAAGCCATAACTTGCAAACCAAAAAAAACATCAGATGCAAAGGACAATCGATACATTATGTGCAAGTCATCTGACAATTCACTCATGACATGCAACTCACCGTATGTTCTTCTACTTTGATTAGCTATAATGAAATCAGGTCAGTTGCAAAATGCAGAGACAAAATAATCAAATAAAAATATCAAGATCAAGTACAGAATTTATATCAAGGAATAAATTTAGTGATAAATTAACATGTGGACAACAAAAATGAGCATACCCATTGAATTAGCTAGTGGATCTCCAGTGAGTTATTCATCAATGCCCAAGGTATACTTGCATAAAAATTTAAACCAAAGTAAATGCGGCTCCTATCTTCGAGTACAGTAGCTGAGAATATATTCTTCAACTGTGATATTGGCTGATTCAAGCGCCTCTGGTTGACAGACAAACTGAACAAACCTGCAGTCATTTTCACCATTCCACGTACGTGACAAACAATTCGTACCTGCAAAAATGCGCCATTTTCAGAATTTCACAGGAAAACAAAATTCCAAAAGCCATATTGAGCGGAGATCCGATCCTAACCGTACGTGAATGCTGGGGGGAGGGCTGGAACACAACGTAGTCTATAGAAGTGTCCGAATTCATCATCAAACCCAAAAAATTATAGCAGTTTCTTTATCAGTCGCCTCCCACCGTTCTAATCAAGCAAACTATGCTGTCAAGCTACTTCCGATAAGAAAAGGTGATAAAAATCCCAACTTGCATCCAGGATGCATCATAAAAAACAATCACCGGACCATATGCGCCCTCTCAAGATGGTGTTCCAGAAATAACTATTAGGAAATAACTATTATTAGAAAATAATTATTTGTTTCTTATTTATTAGAAAATAATTATTGTTTAGAAATACTTATTATTTTTCTAATTTATATATTTTTTTATTTTCACTTATAATAGTATTTATATATACCATATGCTATCATTAATAAGATGTATATGAATTCTATCGTCAATATGGTATCAGAGCTCTAAGTTTAATAACAATTTTTTTTCTTCTCTTTCTTTCTTTCTTTTCTCCACAATACCTACCAGCCGCCTTCTACAATGGCTACCGCCGACGACATCACCCACCGGCTATCTCTCACAAATACTCCTGATTCTCCTGCCGCTCTTGTGGTTCTCAACGTCAATGCTCAGACACCGTTGAAATTCACTACCTCCAATTATTCTGTCTGGCGCTTGCCGTTCATGTCTCTTCTATTCGGATATGACTTACTAGGTTTTATTGACGACTCACGTCCCTGCTCCTCTGCACAGATAATGCCTACAGATGCAACGCTCCCTTAGGCGATCCTGATCATATTCTCTGGCTCCACCAGGATCATCTTCTCCTCAACGCTATTATAGGTTCGATCAGGGGTGTAGCCAGAATCTTAATTTACATGGGGCTGTATCTATTTCAAGAATCATGCATATGTCTAGCACCATCATATCTTTATTCCTGTATATTGCGAATATGTAAGTCATAACAACCAAAAGCATCAGATATTTCTTTCTCTAAGTGTTTCAATAATTGTATTAGTCACATCTACAATGGTGAAAAATCGCTCTTGTAGATATTTACTCTTTTGCTTTAAAAAATAAGTTGATAATCTTCATTCCTTGAATTTTCTATATTAAAGTGAGAAATACAAAAATTTATCTCATCCTTTTTGATGATCAATCTAATATCTAATATCAACACAACAATAAAGAAAAGTAATCAATTATATAAATAAAACTAATCAAATTAATTAATAAATCTGTTAATAAATTTAATCAATTTATCAAAAGAAAAAAAAATAATAATTGACTCGTACAGATAATATCAAAAGAAAATAAATCTACGGTGATGGTCACACAGATATTACGTGATATTCGAGAGAAAGGATATCGCGGTTATACTCGTCGAATTACTATCGAATGTCTATACAGTACATGAATATGAAATATCAAGTGAATGATAATGTAAAGACCTTCAAGAAATTAAGAGATTACACCATTGAGAAAGGAGCTCGAAGGAAATTCATTCCAAAGGTGAACAAATTTGTTCGAACCCAGTGATGAAAAAAGACAGAGAATCGAAACCAAAATCTTTTACACCTGCAGTTCCACGATTGCGAGGAAGAATAAGGAAGGCAGCAGCACCTATTGTTCATGTAGCGTGTGACAAATAGAACGATGCGTGGGATTGTGGAGATAAAGAGTCGTGCACAATTTTTGATTTAATTAAAAGTCTTAATAAAGTAATGTGTACTTGGAGGTTTAATTAAATCAAATCAAAAATTTTGATTTAATAAACGTAACCATATGGGACAAGCAATAGGGGAAAACAAAGGAACATGGCTGGAAAATTTTTTGGGTTTTATTGTTTGTAAGATGGGTGGGGTTGGAGTCCACCCTAGCCCTAGGGTGGCTCTGCCCATGGATTCGATGTCTTCTACTCTTGTGCAATTTATTTCTTCATCAACTTCATTTAGAGACGCATGATAGACGCTGGAGAAAACATATGCCGCTCCCTTACGTGGTAGGATTATGACTCATCGTCAAAATTTTGCCGGCCCTTAATAGGGTAACAGGTCTATCACTGATTATATGCAAGATATCAAAAGAAATATGGATGCTCTTGCGCTTATGAATATCAAAGTTGTCTTTGATGAGTTTTCTATTCATGTCTTGAATGGTCTTAGCCAAGATTGCTGCAATATCTCACATGCTCTGCAAGTTCGTGACGTCCCTATTACATTTGATGAGTTATTCGAGTAGCTTCTCAGTTATGAAGCCCAGTTAAAAGTCTCACCACCATCTCCATCTTCGACGCAAATGATTGCTCTTCTGGCTCCAACAGGGAATTCTCGTAATCGATATTCAAACTATCATGGTGGTCGCTAGCAGGCTCTGCCTATATCCCGTCAACCATGCATGTCTACTCCTGGGCTATTTGCGTGTCCTCCTGCACATCCAGTTGTGTCCAGTCTCAATTGTTATCTTGGGCACTGTCAGATTTGTGGTGTTCAAGGTCACTCTGTTTGCCAGTGCGGTCATATGACTACCTCGATGCTTGCTATGCTTCTAGCGGCTCCTCTGCGTGCTCTGCGTCCCACGTATAGTGTGTCGTTTGTGCACACTGTCGTTCATTATACACCTTCGTCAGATTCTCGGGAATGGGTGGTTGACTCTGGCGTCTCTCATCATATCACCACTGATCTCGCTACTATCTCGTTGCATAAGTCTTACTCTGGGAATGATAGCATCGTCATTGGTGATAGTTCTAGACTACATATTACACACACTGGTTCTTTCTCTTTCTCTACTTCATCTTTCCCTTTAGTTTTCTCCAATGTTTTATTTGTGTCATTTATGTCAAAAAATTTTATTTCTATCGCAGCACTTTGTGCTACTAATCTTGTTACATTTCTTTTCTTTGATTCCTATTTTCAGGTGTTGGATCGTTGTACGGGAGCGACACTAGTCAGCGGGGTCCATAGAGATGGTATCTATTGCTGGCCAAAATTTATGTCTACGCTATCATCGCCTTCCGCCTTTTCTATGTCTATCTCGTCATCTATTTCCTTATGGCATAGTCTTTAGGTCATCCGTCATTAGATGTTTTGCAACGTTTTTTTATCCTAGGGTCTTTCATTTCCTGCCAATACTTTTTCTAATTTTTCATGCACTTCGTGCAAAATTAATAAGAGTCATAAATTATCCTTTCATAAATCTAGTATTTCGTCTCGTGCTCCTTTGGATATTATCTTTTCTGATATTTGAACATCTCCTATATCATCTTTTGATGGACTCAAATATTATGTTATCTTTGCCGATCATTTTAGAAAGTATATATGGCTTCATACTTTATGCAATAAATCGGATGTATACTTTACCTTTAGTGCATTCAAAACTCTTGTTGAAAATCGGTTCTCAATGACTATCAAAATACATTTCACTGACAATGGAGGTGAATTCTTAGCCTTTTGCTTCTTTCTTACTACTCATGGTATTAGTCATCTTACCACTCCTCCACACACTCCTGAACACAATGGATACTCTGAACGTCGTCATCGCCATATAGTCGAAACTGGTCTCACTTTGTTGCACAGAGCATCTATTCCACTCACTTTCTGGCCTTATACCTTTGCTGCGGCAATCTATTTGATTAACCACATGCCTAATGTCGGTCTCTCACATATGTCCTCTATTGAAAAATTGTTCACCATCGTTCTTGATCTTTCTAAGGTTCAAGTTTTCGGGTATCTATGTTTTCCATGGTTGCACCCCTACTCTCACCACAAGCTTGATCCCAAGTCAACCTCTTGTGTCTTCCTTGGCTATTCTCTCACCCATAGTGCCTTCCTGTGTTATGATATAACTCTCAAAAGAGTCTTTGTATCTCGTCATGTTAAGTTTGTGGAGCATGTTTTTCCATTTACCATCACCACCTCCGTGGATTCCACAGTAGTAGACATTGACTCTGAGTTCTCTGTTGCGCCAGTTCTCTCGTGGGACCCTCCAGCACCGATGTCGCAACTTGCCACTAACCGTAGTTGTCTGTAAGTGACTTATTCACTGCTGTCATCATCGCCACCATCATCCCCTCTTGTTGTTGGGTCATCCACGCTGCCTGGTGGCAACCAACCCTCTAGCCCACCGACTCTTTCTCCCCCTCTCGCTTCTCTAAACCAACATCCCATGCAAACTCGCTCCAAAAATGTCATCTACAAACCCAATCCAAAGTGTCTTCTTCATACTAGTCTTCTACAACCTTGTGAACCCTCCTCTGTAACGCAGACACTCAAAGATCCAAATTGGGTACAGGCCATGCATGAAGAGTATGATTGTAAAATACCGAAAATAGGCAAATATTAATAAAGGAATTTTCCGAAATTTTTGGAAATTTTTCGGAAATGTTTCGGAGCTCGTATGGACGAGTTAACGGGGACAAGAACGGGGTCCGAAAAAGCCTGTTTAGGCTACTCGATTAAAGCGAGGAAAAGATTATATATATATATCCTTTTCTTTTTATTTCTTTATTTCTTTTCCTCTGCTTTTGTCGCCGAACCCGAGCCATCCCGCACCCCTTTCCTTCTTCTCCCGGACGCCGCCGCGCGCCTTCTCCTTCGGTGCCCTAACCGCCGGCCACGGCGGTTCCTCCCTTTATCTTCTCCTCTTCTCGGTGAAGCCGAGCTATTCTCCTCAGTCCTAGTTCTCCGACCGATTTCTCCTCTCGGGCTTACGACCCCCTCGTTTCTCTCCTTCCCGGTGCACAACTTCAACCAAGGGCAAAGCCGAGCCCTAGTTTCCCGATCGCCAGCCACTCTCCTCGGCCGATCCTCTGTGCCGGCAACCGAGCCATAGCGTCGACTTCTTCCCGACGCCTTCTCTGCCCGAAGCCGATCACCTCTTCCTCGCTTGCCCTAGCGAGCCCTCCTCCGCCGACTTCTTCCACTGTGCCGAGCCCTAGCATTGGCCTCCTCCACTGTGCTGTGCCCTAGATCGCTGGAATTCAGAGGTTTGAGAAGGTTTTTAGTTGGGAGCAGCAACCCTAGCCTTGGTGTGTTCGTCCGTGCCCTAATTCCACTGTTGTGTCTTCCTTCAACCACCTCCTACAGTGAAGTCTCGGCAGAGGAAGCAACAGGCAGTCACCTTCTAGTGGCGGACAGCCCAATTCGGCCACAAGTCTTGATCCAGCATTAACAAGGTAAGGATTTGGTGATTTTAGGTAGCTGTCAGTGGAAGTTTTTTTTTATAAGGTTGTAAGCTTTGCGTAACAATTGTGAGGTTTGCTTGTTTTTGTTTACAGCAGCAATATACCTTTGCTGGCAACAACAAACCGTGTGTGTGGATCAACAAACAAGGCTGTGAATTTAGGTAAGGGTAGGAATTTGATGCGTTTTGTAGTTAGATGTTTATGTGTTAAGGGAATTAGGTTTGGATTTAATCTAATGGGTTGATTGGGGATTTAGTTGCTAACCCTAATTAACTATTAGATTTAAAAAAGTAAATTGAGGATATGTGATTAGGGTTTTACCCTAAATTTAGTCCTAGGGATTTTATTTAGCTGTTCTTATGAAGTACCTAAATAAAATATTTGTATATTGTTTGATACAGGACTTTGACGCGAGACGAGTATCTCGATGTCGGATTTGAACATTTCTATTGGAGGTGGGTACTTTTGACTTTTTGTCTTTGATATGCTTAGTAATGAAATTAACATGTTGCATTAATTGTGTTTCTTATCTGTTTCGGTTAATCACTACCCAAATCTTGGTTCATGCTTGATTGATTGATTGGTTTGCATCTCATGTATATTTTAACTGTTTATGCATGCTTATAGGGGGTAGTGATATACCATGCTTCACCATGTTCAGGACCTAGGTTTTTATACCTTCTGTGTACCTTTGATTCGATATGATTCTTTGACCTAGGGTGCACTTTTCTATATATATGGATTAGGTTAGGATGTTTTTATGGTTATTGCCATGCACCATTTGCATGATTGCATGCTGTGCGATAGTTCGCTCCATTATTGTTGAGCACATCGCCAGTTACATGGATCTGCACACACCACCACTCATCGGTTAGTGGTCGATTTAGGCAGAGTGTGTTGCAGCAGGGACTCTGTTAGGCACCGTTGGTCCGCTCATGGGTAGTGTGACACAACGTGTTATCCGGCAGGGATTCCTCCCCGTCTTTGAGTACCGGGAGATGAGAGCATTGCGCTCCCCCATTTATGATTTGGGGTAGGAGGATAGGTGTACTCCGACAGCATCCCGTCCACTCGGTCACTCATCAGGAGTAGTGACGACAGAGTGCACGGTTGTCACAGCCCTACCCACTCGGCCTCACTTTTGTATGAGATGATCGACTGGCATCAGGGGTGACCAGGACGCATCATTGGCATCATATGCATGATGCATTTATTGCTTGTGTTTGTGCTTGCTGCATTTATATGCTGCATATTGTTTGGATACCTATGTTTGACATGCATACAGGATTCCTATACCACTCGGACTGTTTGTCCTTATACTCAGGTCCTGGTTAGTACAGTTTCTCTCCTGTTTACTTCAGATGCATATTTTTATCTTTCTTTTATCAGGAGACTGTACGCATGATTAGTGCTAGGTGTTATTTCTTTACTTTGCATATCAATTGTACCTGCTGAGTGTTGGACTCACCCCACCTCCATTGTTGATATTTTCAGGTTGATGCTGTCAGGAGAGAGTTCCAGTTGCTGGTCCCTGCAGACCTCGATGATGTGATTGGTTTTCGTTTGGTTCCCTTTTCTGTTCTAGACTGTTTGAACTTGTTATGTTCTGGATTTATTTACTTATGGACATGGTATAGATTTTATTATATCGATGGATTTGGATTTGGTTTTTTTTTTTTATTCTACTACATGCCTGCCTGGACGGCAGAAGAGGTGAGTTCATCGGTTTTGAGCTTTACGAGTGTAGTTGAGTAGGGTGGTTTTCGAATCAGAGTATTACTACTTTGTTTAATCATATATAACTGCGTGGTGATGTTTTATTTTGTTGTTATTATTCCAGCCGCCTGTGGCTGAGGTATTTGTGAGATGTAGAAAAGTTTCAGATTGTCCACCGTACAGGGGAGATGCTGCCGAAATTTTCTCGGACAGGGACTCCTCTGGGGCGTGACAATGATGCTCTTCTCCATAATCAGACTTGGACTCTTGTCCCAACTTCATCAGACCAAAATCTTATGGGTAATAAGTGGGTGTTTCACATTAAGCGTAATTCTGATAACTCAATTGATCGGTATAAGGCTCGCCTTGTTGCCAAGGGTTTTCATCAGCACCCTGGTGTTGACTTTCATGATACATTCAGCTTTGTTATTAATCCAGAAACAATGCGCATTGTTCTTAGTCTAGCTATGAACCGGAGGTGGTGTCTTTGTCAACTTGATGTAAACAATGTGTTTCTTAATGGTCATCTTGTAGAGGAGGTTTATATGGTGCAACCTTCGGGTATGCACAGTGCAGAGTTTTCGGATCATGTGTGTCGTTTGCATAAGGCGCTTTATGGCCTGAAGTAGGCTCCGCGCGCCTGGTATTTGGAGCTTCGCGCTTTCTTGGTCTCTCTTGGCTTTATCGCATCCTGAGCTGACACCTCCTTATTTGTTTATTCTCGGGATGATACTGTTATCTATTTCCTTGTATATGTTGATGATCTAATCATTACAGGGAGTGATGCTTCATTTGTTGACATCATAGTATGTAAACTTCATGCAAAATTTGTTATTAAGGATCTTGGGATTCTTTCCCTCTTCTGCGGTATTGAAGTTCATCCAACCTCAAATGGTCTTCTCTTGTCTCAGCAAAGGTATGTCACTGATCTTCTCTCCAAACATAATATGCTTGACTCCAAGCCGGTCTCTACTCCTATTGCTGCTGGCTCTCGTCTTACTTTGTATGATGAGTCTTCATCTTTTGATGCAACTAAGTTCCGACAAGTGGTTGGAGGCTTACAATATCTTCGTATGAGTCGTCCTGATATTTCCTTTGCGGTCACCAAGATTTCACAATTTATGCATGCTCCTTCAGAGACGCATTGGGGTGTTGTGAAGCGTCTACTTCAGTATCTCAATGGTACTAGGGATCTTGGCATTCGTCTTCTTGTGGATACACCTTTTACTCTTCATGGTTTCTCCGATGCAGATTAGGCAGGAGATCTAGATGATCGGTGTTCTACGGGTGCATTTATTATTTTTCTAGGTACTAATCCGATTTCTTGGAAATCTACTAAACAACGTACAGTTGCACGCTCTTCGACTGAGGTTGAATATCATGTCATTGCCTCTGTAGCAACTGAGATCCAATGGATTAAGTCACTTTTGTCAGATCTGCTTCTTCCGGTCACCACGCTCGCTGTGCTTTTTACTGATAATTTGGGTGCCACATATCTTTCAGTTAATCCTGTTTTTCACTCTCGGATGAAGTATCTGGCTATTGACTATCACTTTGTTATTGATCTGGTGTAGGCCTCCGAACTACGAGTTACTCATGTTCCTGCTAAGAATCAGTTGGTTGATGCACTTATAAAGTCGCTTTCTCGACCTCTGTTGTTTGCTATTTGCAGCAAGATTGATGTCATTTCTGAACACCTTTTCGAGAGGACGTATTAGAAAATAATTATTATAAATAAATAGTTATTTCCTAATAGTTGCAAGTTGTGCCTCACTAGATGATCAACGACTAATAATAGCATTTAATTTGATATGGTGTCGACTATTAAGCAACTTATAATGCACTTGAATCTAGTCAATATTGTCGATATTTAAGAAGAACAGTCCTCTTATACTAAGATATTTAAAAATACTATTTATACATATTTAAAAATTAAACTCTAAAAAATTTATATAATTTAATTTTTATTCTCTTATCTGACGGTCTAATTAATAATGATCTTTTTAAAAATTAATTTTAATGAAGCCTAAAATAAAATTATATTAATATATTTTTTTCTTTTCATACTAATTTTTTTAAAAAAATTTATTAATAAATTTTTATGATTAATTTTTATGAAAATATGTATTGTGAGGGTTACTTTTAGTTTCATATTTTAGGATTGAGGATTGATAATACTGAGAATAGAAAAGTATTTTTTTAATATTTTTACTAAGATTGTGTGTAATATTTTTTTATCATCCTAATATTTAATATAAAAAATTAAATTAAATTTTTTAAAGGAAAAGTTCGCTTTTTTTCCTTTTTCTTTCATAAATTATATTAAATTTTACGATAAATTAAAAATATTGAGGAGTTAATTGTTAATTTTGGAGAGGACGGGTCTCGTAGATGATGAGGCGGAAGCAAATGGATGACTGGAAGGCTGCTGCCGACTAGCTTGCAAGGCCAGCTTTAGGCATATGCCATTAAGGCCTATGCCTAGGGCCCTAATTTTTATTCGGACCCATTATTTTTAATGTATTAAATATATTTTTATGTGGTGTTATTTTTAAAGAGAATGGAAAAGAATATGCCAACATGATAAAAGATTGCACAATCTCATTCTTTAAAAATTAGGACAATTATTTTTAATATATTAAATATATTTTTATGTATATTTTTTAAGAGGATAGAAAAGAATAGGACCCACATGAATAAATATTTACATGATGTCAATCTTGATCAAAACTTCAGATTTCGTAACAAGCTTATTATTGTTCCAATGGACAGAGTTATAAATGGGCTCTTTTTTTAACAAATTAAATTTATTTTTAATTATGAATGTTATTTTATAAAATTTAATTTATTCCTCTTCAGTATCTCTCAATCCTAGCCTACTTTCGTTACGTTTCTCATTCGTTGATGATGTTTTCTCCTTTGATCAATAAGAACATAAATTAAAAATTTTTTATCTTATCTATACAATGCAAAATAAAAAAGATAGTTTGTTTTTGAGTTCCCCCTCTTTTTCTTTTCCAACTCCCCTCTCTATGCTTCTCTTGTTCATTGAGATTGGAGAAGAGAAACTGCATCTAACATTAACACGTTGATCCGGTTGGTGCTACTATGTTACTTTCTTGATTAAATTCAAATGTGATGCATTCATCCATATTGTATCTAATTAAAATGGAAGATTTTATTATTTTTTTGAGCAATAATAAGTTAGGTAGCTTTACCATTTCACTTCCTCGATAGACATTAAATTTAACTTTTATTTAGATATATTTACAGTCATAAATTGTTTGATTTTCTCTTTATCTCCATTCATCATTTATAACTATTCTGATTTAGGTGATGAAAAATATGATTTTTTTTTTTTTTGCTTTTGTGCCTAATAGCTGGTTTGGTCTCATTACGATCTTTATTTTCTAAGGATTGTATTGAGTTTTGTCATTTTGTATATGCATTTTTTTTTTATTTATTTTTTGTGTTTTATCAATGATGATAAGTTGAGAATGTGAGTATGATTTTTTTCTATTTTTTCTATTGTTATCCTATTTCATTATTCTTATTTCCTTAATTTTATTCCTTTTTAAGGATTATTCTCTCCATCTTTCATTTAAGTAATTAGACATACTTTTATATTTCTTTTTTTTTAAATAATTTTGAATATATTTATTTTTTTAGCTAAATAAATAGTAACTTATTATCGACTTGAGGTAAATTATTATATCTAATAATAATACTCTATTTAATACAGTAAAATTTATATTTCTCAGAATTAGGTTATCAAAATATGAATATAAAAATTTAATTAATAATTTTCATCTAAAAAGTGAGAAAATTCAATTTTATAAAAAAATAATATTTTAATTTGTTAAAAAAAATTAATCCATATTTTTTTCCTAAGTCTGAATGAAAAAATATGAGGAAATATTTTTTTAAACAATGTCAAAAGCCTAATTTTTTTTCACGCCTAGGGCCTCAAATAAGTTTGAGCCGGTTCTACTGGCTTGCCCCGGGCCTGAACCTCCATTTCTACGTCGATCACTTCGATAAATCTGACGTCCAGGTCAGATCCTCTTCCGCCTTTCCCCTTGTTTATGACTCGTGTACTTTTTTTTCTCCCTTTTCCTTCCCAATGATCGAAATTGATGAGATTGGGAACGGTTTATATTCATGTATCTATTATCAATCAAAATTCAATGGACAGCTAAGAACACAAAAGTACAGACAATAGTTGGAGTAATAGGAGATAATATAAAGTTTATATATATATATATATATAATGTCACGCCCCAGAGGAGTCTTGTCCGAAGAAATTTTGGCAGCATCTTCCCTGTACGGCGGACAATCTGAAACTTCTACATAACACATATACCTCATCCACAGGCGGCTGGAATTATAACAATAAATAAAAACAATCACCACGCAGTTTATATAGATATTCAGCCTCTGGCTGTTACAACCACGCAGTTAATAATAGTAATCACAAATAATAGTACTCTGACTCGAAATCCATCCTACTCAACTACACTCGTAAAGCTCAAATCCGACGAACTCACCTCTTCTGCCGTCCAGGCAGGCATGTAGTAGAATAAAATCCAAATCATACCAAAAGTCCATCAAACGGAAGGATTCCATACAATATCCATATGTAAAATTCAAAACAAGACTAAAACAAAGTCTGATAGAGAAAAGCTAAAATAAAATAACAACTCAAAACTAGCAGAGGACTAGCATTACGTGCTGTGGGAACCAGCGACTGGAACTGCTCCTGATGAGCGACCGAGTGGACGGGATGCTATCGTAGTACTCCTGTCCTCTGACCCCAAATCATAAATGGGGGAGCTCAATGCTCTCATCTCCCGGTACACGATGACGGGGAGGATATCTCTGCCGGCTACCACGCTGAGTCAACTGACCAACGGAGCCAAACAGAGTCCACCATCTGCCGGCTACCACGCTGCTACACTAAATGCCAACGGAGCCAAACAGAGCGGAACTGACTGCCGGCTACCACGCTGAGTCACCTGACCAACGGAGCCAAACAGCAGAACCGCCACACACCTGCCTGATATACCACTAATCCATGGGTGGTGGTGTGTGCAGTACATGTAACTAGCGATGCGCTCACAATAATGGAGCAGACAACCGCACAGCATGCAATCATGCAAGATGATGCATGACTCTAAACATGGCAATATCATGAATAGCATAGCAAGATCCATACATAAATAAAAGGTGTACCACAAGTCAATGTATCAGATGGAAGGTACACAAACAGATAGGGTATCATATAAACCCTAGGTCATGAACATGATGTATCACATGGTTGGGTCACTACCGAAAGCATGTATGGTCAGATAAATAATAACATGCAGTGCATAATAAATAAACAAACAACATGTAACAAATTATGTAGTGACCAACCGAATCAAATGGAAAACACAATCATTGCTATATGTTAAACACTTTATTATGCATATCAAAAGACATAAGTCAAAGTACCCGCCTCCGATAAAATGGTCCAATTCGGTAATCAAGATACTCGTCGAGATACCGTCCCGAATCAAAGTCATGTGGCATCAAGCATAATGTCTAGTTTAGCTAATTTATCATACAACCATTAGCCAAACTAAATTCTAATCCAATTTAAGAAGTTATAAATTAGATCCAACTAATCCATCCAACACAATTAACGAACCCTCTTGTTAACATCATGATTCGGATCTAACCCACATTAGGTTAAATCTCACGTTTTAACCACAATTACTTCCTCTGAATCAGTTATCCCCCACCATACAACATTAATACATATTAAACTATATCAGATATGAAATTTCCAACCTTTACTCTAATACAATGTCGCCCCTGTGGACACACGGCTAGAAAACGCAGATACTGGACAATGCTAGCCGGAAAATCTTGCCGCCACAAACCTGTTGTCAACACCACAAAGAAAACTATTACTTATCTGTAGGCTGACCACAACCAAACCCAGCGAAGCTAAGGTTCGGATCCGGCAACCAGAGGAATCCTAGGGCAAAGAAAAGGGTCGGCTACCTTCGCCAGGGCAGAGACTAAATGGTGGTGCTGATCTTTTCTTCCAGCAAGCTTTTGTGGCAATCCGTTGACGGCGTCAGTGCTAGGGCACAGATGAACTTCTGCGTCGGCAGTGCTCGGGCTCGAGGGCAGAGGAAAGGGTGACCGGCACTCTCCGTTCGATGGCGGCAGAGGCAAGGAAGTGGCGTCGCTGGAGTCGGGTGTCGCGGGCTGAGGCTAGGGCACCGGCTATCGGCGCTGCTCCGAACGTCGCCGGTGGCTAGGGCACGGTTTACGGCGGTGCTACTCGAGTCGGCGGCGCTGGAAAGGGGCAGAGGGAAAAAGGCTTCGACGTGAGTGGAGAAGAGAGGAAATGAAGCAGAATAATAGGAGAAGAAGGGGCGCGGGTGGTTAGGGCAAGGAGAGGGCGTGGCGGCGTCGAGGAGAAGAAACTGAGGATACGGCGAAAAATGAAGGAAAAAGGAAAAATAAATAAAGGAAAGGAATTAAGAAAAATTCAACTTTTCCTCATTTAATTAGGGTAGCCAAAACAGACTTTTCCGAGCCCCATTTTATCCCCGTTAACTCGTCCGTACGAGCTCCGAAAAATTCCCGGAAAATTTCCAAAAATTCCGAAAAATTTCCTTATTAATATTCGACTATTTCTGGTATTTTACATATAAACTGATATTTTGATTCTCTCAGGAAATATTTTTATTTGGCTTTGTACCCTTGGACTCTTCGGTGTCCAACCCAATCAACACTTCATTGTTATTCCTCATTTGCAATGATTTTGAAGGGAATTTCTCCCCAATAGTTTGTTTGTTTTTTTGCAGTTTTCCAACATCATCTTCTTTCAATTGATAATGAAAATGATGAGACCGAAGAAGACATTTTACCTATGATATCAGGCCGGTCTCTTTTCTCAAGCTCTAGCATTCAACTGAACCTAGGAAATATATAAATCAAATAATGCACATGTCATAATTAGGCAGAAGCAACTTTCAGATTAATTAAACTAAAGTTGATAGAAGTTCTACCAAATGCTACTGATGATGTGTGTAATTAAGCACTTTCTAACAAGGGGAAAGGCAATGGATAGGTATTTTTCCTATCCTATGAGATGGTAAATGATTAGCGTCTTCACCAAGACACTTTGGAAGTGGCACACCACAAAGGCCCTTGTTGCCAACATAGATTGAGTCATTGAAGGTTGAAAATTGATCGCATGTTGGGATTCTTCCTAACAAGTTGTGGGAGAGATTCAAGAAGCTGTGAATTTTTTTTAAAGAAATTCCGTTAAGATGGTTCATTGACAAGTCAAAAGACTCCAATTCTACTATGGCAGTAATATTTTCTGGAATCCTTCATGACAAATGGTTGTTGGATAAGTTGAGGAAGAACAATCCATGTAACTTCGTGATCTCTTTTGGAATCTCACCAGAGATCTATACTTGCTTTAGTTTATACATTGGTTGCAGTTATTATGGTGTCAATGCCATTGTCTAAAATAGCATTTTCTCTTGTAAACATTTGAAAAGATTCACTATAGTTTTGTTTAACAAGCATATGAGTGAAATTGCCTAGAGATGAAGGTATTCTCCCAAAAAGTTTGTTGGAGGAAAGATCCAAAATGACAAGGGAAGACGAATTTATTATGCTCTTTGGAATAACTCCATGGATTGAGTTCAAGCTCAAACAAAGAAACCTCAGCTTTGGGAAGGCCCTTCCCACCCACCTTGGTATTTCACTAGAAAATTCATTCCCTCCAAGATCAAGGGTAACTAAATGCTAGCCATAACAATTTGGGATTTCTCCAGATAGAGTAAGGTTGCAAAATAAAGGTGGAAGACTACCAATGATATGGTTATTCGGCAACCTTAAAATTTCCATTCCCCACAAAGCTCAATGAAATCAGTCCTTCAATGGAGTTATTGGATCGATCTGTAAATGGACAAAGAATAGAATGTAACTCACCATTTAACTCGTTCGAACTTAAGTCTAGGTGTTGAAGAGAATTGTCTAAGAGGAAATCTTAGAACCAAGCAGGGATAGTTCCAGAGAGTTCAACTCCAGATAAATATGAAATCTGAGAACCAATGTTTTCTAGTATTTGATCAGAAATATTTTTAAGAAATAAGAGTATATATTTTCTCCTAATAGACGGGATTGCACACAGCATCTGGTATATGCCCATAAAATTTATTATTTGACACATATAAAATCACCAAGCTACTAAGGTTGCCCATGCTCAGAGCTATCTCTCCACTGAATTGATTACCATTCAAATCTAAATACTCTAGAAGGAATCAGTCAACCCTCAGAGAAAGAATCACATGTAAATGACAAAATGGGAATGCAAGTCATCATCACAAGTCTTTGCATTAAACTCTATGAAGTATGCTTTATTCCCTCACAAAATGAGATTGCAAGTCATCATCACAAGTCTTTGTACCAGAATGTATGAAACATGCTAATTTATTCCCTCACAATGAGACTGCAAGTCTTCAGGTGGAAATCTACAACCATTCCACTTTGAATATGCTGCATATTGTAAGTCTTCATGCTGTGACATCTGATGCATCTTATCTCCCTCTGGAATTTCACTCCCAATATATTTTTTTTAAGTAAAAGACTAGGAACAAATAAATTACTAAATACTTAATAACTAAGTGCTGTTCAAATGCTCTTATAGTTTACTATCATGATTTTGCTTTTCTTAAGTGTTGTTGATTCAGCTCCTTCATTTTTCTTTTGATATTTTCAAACTAAGATTACAACTTAGGAAAAAAAATGGAAGATCCACAATGTTGAGATTTTTTATTTTTTGCTAATTTCAAGTTAACAAATTGATTTTTTCTAGTAGCTTGGCTGTATGTATCCCAAGTTATAGCATGTTGAATGACTCAATCCTAGACCATTGCATAAGTTTATGGTGGGGTGTTAGCCAGTAGGGGGTGTTAGCCAGTAGGGGGTGTTAAAACTATGCTTTAGAAGTAGTTCATAACTGTTTATTGCAGTTAGTGGAAGTTATAGCAGTTTATAACAGTTAGTGGAAGTTATTTCCTTAGGAAGTTATTTCCTTAGTTCTTTTTATTTGTATCTAAAGCAGAAGAAGAAGTACTGTTCTGCTCATTTTTTATTTTATTTTACAACAGATGGTATCAGAGCTTTCTTCTTAAGGGACCTGTGTAACTTTAACACACCATGGAAGCAGAAGCAAGTTTCTCTACTATTTCTCCACCAGTGTTCGATGGAGATAATTACCAGATATGGGCAGTACGCATGGAGACATACTTGGATGCTTTGGATCTTTGGGAAGCACTCGATGTTGATTACGAAATTCCTATACTTCCTGCAAATCCTACCATGGCTCAAATCAAAGTACATAAGGAGAAGAAGACGAAGAAGTCAAAGGCTAAAGCTTGTTTGTTTGCTGCAGTTTCAGCCACTATATTTTCTCGAATCATGTCTCTTCAGACGGCAAAGGAGATCTGGGATTATCTTAAGTCAGAATATGAAGGAGATGAAAGAATTCGTGGAATGCAGGTGTTGAATCTAATTCGTGATTTTGAGATGCAGAAAATGAAGAAAACAGAGACCATCAAGGAGTATGCTGATAGACTTCTTGGGATAACAAATCGAGTTCGATTACTAGGTTCTTCATTGACAGACTCAAGAATTGTTGAGAAAATTCTTGTAACTCTGCCCGAAAGGTTTGAGGCTACCATCACTACTTTCGAAAATACGAAGGATCTGACCAGAATTACACTGGCAGAACTCTTGAATGCCTTACAAGCACAAGAACAGAGCCGTGCAATGAGGCGAGAGGGAGAAATTGAAGGAGCCTTACCAGCCAGGCATAATGATGTTGGCAATTTCAGAAAACAGAAAAACAAGAATCCTCAAGCAATAGGAGAAGGTTCATTAATGGGCAATAAGAACAAGGCAGGAGACAAGAAAGCTGGTGCAAAAGTGAATTATCCTCCATGTCATCATTGTGGCAAAAAAGGTCATCCACCTTTCACATGTTGGAGAAGACCCGATGCAAAATGCAAAAAATGTAATCAAATGGGACATGAAGTTGTCATTTGCAAAAATAAGAATCCACAGCAAGAAGAAGAGGCTAAAGTTGCTGATCAAGACGAAGTTGCTGATCAAGACGAGGATCAACATTTTGTAGCAACTTGTTTTGCAAGCAATGTAGAAACTGAGAGTTGGATAATTGATAGTGGTTGCACCAATCATATGACCAATGACAAGGAACTGTTCAAAGACTTGCACCCAACTAAAATCACCAAAGAAAGAATAGGAAATGGTGATTATATTTCAGTCAAAGGAAAGGGAACGGTTGCCATAACCAGTTGTTCAGGTACAAAACTCATCTCTAAGGTTCTTTTTGTTCCTGAAATTCATCAAAATTTGTTGAGTGTTGGTCAGTTGATTGAAAAGGGATTTAAAGTTGTTTTTGAAGACAATTTTTGCCTCATTAAAGATGCAGCCAATCAAGATATCTTTAAGATAAAGATGAAAGGCAAAAGCTTTGCTCTAAAACCATTCGAGGAGGAGCAAACTACTTTCTCAATTCGTGAAAATGTCACTGAGATTTGGCACAAGAGACTCGGGCATTATCATCACCAAGGAATGCTGCAAATGAAATCCAAGATGATTCTAGAAGAGCTTCCAGAATTTGCTGATCAGATTTCATATTGTAGGGCATGTCAATTCGGCAAGCTCAATAGAAAACCATTCTCCAAGTCAACTGGCAGAACTTCAAGGAAGTTGCAATTGATTCACACGGATGTTTCAGGGCCTCAACGAACACCTTCTTTAAAGGGTAGTCTCTATTACATTGCCTTTATTGATGACTTCACTAGAATGTGCTGGATTTTCTTCTTGAAATTCAAATCAGAAGTAGCTCAACTTTTTTTGAAATTTAAGGCAAGAGTTGAAAATGAATGTGGCTGCAAAATTCAGACTATAAGATCTGATAATGGGAAAGAATATACTTCTACAGAATTTAACAAGTTTTGTGAAGATGCAGGCATAGAACATCAACTTACAGCTCCCTACACTCCTCAGCAAAATGGAGTTAGTGAAAGGAGAAATAGATATATCATGGAAATGTCAAGGTGTATGCTGCATGAGAAGAATTTGCCAAAAAGTTTTTGGGCAGAAGCAGCAAACACGGCTGTGTTTCTTCAAAATAGACTTCCCACAAAAGCAGTGAAAGATCAAACACCATTTGAAGCTTCGTATGGTTATAAACCAACTCTGAAATTTCTTAGAATCTTTGGTTGTTTATGCTTTACTTATATCCACAAAACAAGCGTGATAAGCTGGATAGAAAAGCTGCACCTGGTATTTTTATAGGATATAGTAATGTCAGCAAAGCCTATAAAGTTTTCCAGCCACAGACTGGAAATATTATAGTAAGCAGGGATGTTTACTTCATGGAGAATGAAGCATGGAACTAGGAGGATATAAAGAAGAAAAATCAGACTGTGACAGACTTGAAATTCAAGTTTTCTAGTTTAAACACTGAAGATGAAGAAGGTTTGCAGGATGAAGCAGTAGATGATGTTCCTGTAAGAGGAACTAGGCTGCTCTCTGACATCTATGAAAGATGTAACATTGTCATGTGTGAACCTGCAAATTATGAGGAAGCTAAAAATGATCAAAAGTGGATAGTTGCAATGAAGGAGGAGCTGTTCATGATTGAGAAGAACAAGACATGGATCCTAGTGGAAAGGCCTCAAGATAGAAAAGTAATTGGAGTCAAGTGGGTGTACAGAACCAAGATCAATGCTGATGGTTCTGTCAACAGACACAAAGCAAGACTTGTGGTGAAAGGCTATGCTCAAACATTTGGTGTGGATTACTCTGACGCATTCGCACCAGTTGCTCGATTGGACACCATTAGATTGTTGCTTGTTGTTGCTGCTCACAAGATTTGGAGATTATATCAGCATAATTTAAAATCAGTCTTTTTAAATGGTGTTCTGCAAGAAGAAATCTATGTTGAGCAGCCTGAAGGTTTTAAAAGGAAAGGGAAGGAAGACAATGTGTTTCTTCTCAAGAAAGCTCTTTATGGTTTGAAGCAAGCTCCAAGAGCTTGGTATAGCAGGATTGATGATCATCTGCTAAGTTTAGGCTTTGAGAAAAGCTTATCTGAGGCCACTCTTTATGTCAAACATGAAAGCAGTAATCTTCTCATAGTTTCTCTCTATGTTGATGATCTTCTACTGGCAGGAAATGATGCAAAGCTGGTTAAGGAGTTCAAACTTGAAATGATGAAAGTTTTTGAGATGACAGATCTTGGATTGATGACTTGCTTTCTTGGATTGGAAATTAAACAAGCTGAGCATGAAGTTTTTATCTGTCAGAAGAAGTATGCAAAGGAGATATTAAAGAAGTTTAAGCTTGAAGAATGCAAGGAAGTAAGCACTCCTATGAATCAAAAGGAGAAGCTGTGTAAAGAAGATGGTGCTGAAAAGGTTGATGAAGGGTATTTCAGAAGCTTAATTGGTTGCTTAATGTATCTCACAGCAACAAGGCCTGATATTTTAAATGCTGTAAGCATTTTGTCTTGGTTCATGCATTGTGCAAGTGAATTGCATCTCAAGGCTGCCAAAAGAGTAATTCGTTATGTCAAAGGGACAAGTGACTTTGGAGTCAAATTCAGAAGAAGCAAAGAATTCAAGCTTATTGGCTTTTCAGACAGTGATTGGGGAGGTTCCATTGATGATATGAGGAGCACTTTAGGCTACTGTTTACTCTCGGATTTGGTGTTTTCTCTTGGAGTTCGAAAAAGCTAGAAACAGTGGCTCAATCTACCGCAGAAGCAGAGTTTGTTGCGGCAACAGCTTCTGTTAATCAAGCTTTGTGGCTAAGGAAGATTTTAATGGATCTCAAGTTTGATAAAAAAGGAAGCACTCAAATATTTGTTGATAATCAAGCTGCTATTGCCATTTCCCACAATCCTGTGTTTCATGGGAAAACTAAGCATTTCAATATAAAGCTGTTTTTTTTAAGAGAAGTACAGAAAGAAGAATCGGTGATGTTAATTTATTGCAAATCTGAAGATTAGTTGGCGGATCTTTTCACAAAGCCTCTTCCTGTCAGCAAGTTTGAGTTTCTGAGATAAGAAATTGGTGTTTGCAGCTCCTAAAGCAAGGAGGAGTGTTAAAACTATGCTTTAGAAGTAGTTCATAATTGTTTATTGCAGTTAGTGAAAGTTATAGCAGTTTATAACAGTTAGTGAAAGTTATTTTCTTAGGAAGTTATTTCTTTAGTTCTTTTTATTTGTATCTAAAGTAGAAGAAGAAGACTGTTCTGTTCATTTTTTATTTTATTTTACAACAGAGGGATTGCTAAAGTTGTCAATTGTATATGCCAGTTAACTAATTAGTTGATGAGGCGTAGGGTTTGAGCAAACAAAGTAATTTTGTTTTGGCAGTAATCAATTAGAGAGGTCTAGGCACTTGAGGTTGAACGAAAATACAGTGAAATACGAAGGAGACATCTTTCTAGTTGATTCTTCTAGTGATGACACGTTGACCGAAATTGGAAGTGGTAACTATGTCAACCCAGGCAAAAGCAATAAGTTCCCTGGATAGTGTTGTCGTGTTTCTTATCTATTGCGATGGTGGTTGTTAAATTCATAGTGTTTTTTTCTTAAAAAAAATAAAAAAATAGAAGCTTGGAACAAGAAAATATCAAAGTACATCTTTTATTTTATGGTAGAGCAAGAAAACATCATTACACCATGCAAAATTCACCTTTTATTAACTTTCACGCTATACTTTCATCATACACAATTACATTCACAACTAAATATGACCAACTATAATATGTAAACGATCCCCCTTCAATCCTTGAAAGTTCAAGAGCTTAAACTCATTTTTACCATCTTGACTTAATTAAGCCCTTGCAAGATTTAGCGAGATTTGCACATGCATCCAATCATGTCACTTGTCTACCGTCCGGAAAAGAGTAATCCTTGTGGATATTTTCATGAATATGACAACCAAATATGCCCAGAATCCAATTATAAATCCCATAACAATAAAGGCATAATCTAAAACTCGTTCAAGTTTGTCATCATCTTTATCATCTCCTGCTTGAGATGGTGAATAATTAGTGATCCTGTCTGAAGGCTGAATCAACGGACGCTGGGCACGTAGCGCTCTCCAAGCGGCTGACGTAGATCTCCTGACTGTCCGCACGGGCCTCCGGTGAACCTGTACAGAAGTCGGGCCAGGAAGGGGTTCCTGGCGACGACCCTCCGATGCTCAAGTCAGGTAAGCGAACAACGAAGAAGTGGCTTCTAGTATCAAAGAACGCGTACCTCTGGTGAAGTGCAAAGCTCCTTATATAGAGCTGGGGAGGAGCTCAAGCACACATACCTAGGCAAACACGTGTCCTCAGCCCATACCCCAGTAAGGGCCTGTCAGCAAGCTTACCTGACACCATACTGCTACAGTCCAAGCATGTCTTCGATGGGACAGCGAAACCCCTTGTCGTAAGATTTGGAGTATGGCCGGATTATAGAGCATGCCCGCTGTCATAAGATGTCCCTTGTTCTTTTCTCCTTACTCATTGTCGGGCGTCCGGCCGGCCAGCACTCGCCTTACGTCCGGCCTATCATATATAGTGGTCTACTTGGGAGGTTCTCGGTAATGTGTTCTGTGGAGACTGTTAGCAGTATGTTACCTTATGTCTTCGGCCGAGCGTGCCATCCGCTCGGTCCTACGAGCCTGTTCAATGAGCGCCGGAACCCCGACTCCTGCCGGGGCGCCTTTTGCCATTAGTTAGACACGGTCGACCAGCCGGGCGGTCGGCCCACCCTTCTCCGGTCGGCCTATCGATCCAACCTTTTCTCGGGCGTCCGGTCGGTCCATCCTTCTCCTATCGACCACCTGGCCTTTTGACTTCCACGTGGTGTTGACTTCCCCGAACGGGGGTCCCCTGTTCTTATCGCCGGATCACTTGCCTCCCCTTCAAGTCTAGTCGAAGGAGGCGATTAGTCCGACTGACTGGACCATTAGTTGAACCGAGCGGCCTACTGCAACCACAGTCCGATCGGAACCACAGGGGGTAGCTAGAACGCCAGTCAACGGTCGTCTTACTCGGCGTCTCTTCGAAGTTTTCGCCAATCTCTATCATTAAGGTCAAGCATGCGCCCATTAAATGCGTTCCAGCGGCTGGCTGCCACGTGGCGGTGCTGTCGTAATTGTACGGCGGCGGCATGGTGCTCTGATGGGATCGAGGTGGCTCGAAATGGACGGCGCGATGCGCGCTCTGATTCTCGTGACTTGGATCCAGCGGTGGAGGCCGCTCGACCTCCACCCTATAAAATCTTCACCCTCCCGTCTTCACCGCATTTGCGTTGGCGATTTCGACCTCTATCCCTGGTGTTTCGGTGCTCCGGCGATCCCGCTCCTGCTCTCCGACGATCTCCGACGTCCCTTCCTCGTCGTAAGACTCTCCTTCTTTCTCCTTTTCGTTCTTGTGCTTTCTTTGCACTTCTTTCTTCAGTTTCCGTACTCGGGTTACTGTTCCGTTGCAATCTTCTTGTTTTTGCCCTGTGCCCTCTTCGTTTTTGGTTTTATCCGATCGGACAATGGCCCAATCTTCCCAACCCGAAGACGAAACTTTCGGCCCATGGTACACCACCATGGAGTCGTGCTTCGATCGGCGCGACGCCGATGTTTTGATTAACAGCTTCGACATCCCCTCCAACCTTGAAATCATCCTACCCTCAGACTCCTCTCGGCCAAACAAACCGCCGCACGGATCTTTTTGTGTTTTTCGCGACCAATTTACAGCCAGTCTGCGCTTTCCCATTCCTCCCTTCTTTGTAGAAGTTTGCAACTTTTTTGGCATTCCGCTCGGAAGCCTAGTCCCCAATACTTTCCGCCTTTTATGTGGTCTAGTCGTCCTCTTCAAAATCCATAACATTCCCCTCCGGCCGGAGGTCTTCTATTACTTCTATTACCCCAAGCAATCCGAGCCGGGCACCTATATGTTCCAAGCTTGGCCCGGCTTGGTCTTCTTCAATAAATTGTCTTCCTCCAATAAGCATTGGAAGGAATTTTTATTTTATATCCGCCTTCCCGAGCGGGCTTCCTTCCGAACCCAGTGGTAGGTCGGCCTTCCTCTCTCCCCAGAGCTCAAACGGTTCAAGACCCGGCCGGATTATCTCCACGCCGCCAACATGCTCGTCGGGCTGCGCTTTGATATCAACAAATTTCTCCTAGAAGGCGTTATGTACATATTTGGGTTGAGTCCGATCAGAACACCTCTCCCGAGCGGCTTCGGTAAGATTTTCACTTTGTACATTTACCTTGCTTGCTAATTGATTTTGTCCTTTTTCCCTTTGCAACGAATATTTTCATGGAGTCGGTGATGGCTGGTATTTTGAAGAGAAAGGCGGCGGCGCTCAAAGCCACGGTAGCCAAAGAAATGGAGACGCTCGGCATCCAACCGGTTGGCTCGCATGAAGGGCAGAGCGGGACTCATGAAGGGTCGGCCGCTCAGGCCTCTCATTAGAACGAGGCAAGAGGAGCCACCCCAGCGGAGGACCAACTGTCCAGGAGGAAGGTTCCGCTCGGGAGGAGGAGCAACCTCGACCAAAGAGACGCCGAGTGGAGACTCCTCTTCGATTGGCTACGTCCGCGGTCCAACCGTCTGCCCGAGCTACTGCACGTGTTCGTGGCAAGGCTCCAGAGGTCGAAGCTATTTCGTCCGACCGGACGCCCTCTGAATGGGACGAGCCGGCAGCCCCTATTGAGGCTATTCCAGTCAGCACCCTTCCACCTGCTCCTCAACCAGTCCAGCGTTCAACTATCCTATCTCAATTTTCGGCGCCGGCCTCTGATCCTCTTCCGACCGCCGGTCGGACGACCCCCGGTCATGGCCGCACTGTACGGGTCACTCTTCATCTCCCGACTGAAGAGCTGCTGCCAAAGGCCGACCGCCCCACCGCGCCCGAGCACACCATCACCTTGAAAGGGCCCCTAGCTGAGATGTGGGCTGAAGCTCGAGCGCGCGTCGCGCTGATCCCCCTTCGAAATTTGGCCAATAGCCACATGCAGGAGGCCACGGGAGTAAGTTCGTTTTCTCCCAAGTTTTGTATGTATTTTTTCCGATCGGCCACTAACAACTTCTAATTTTCTTTTGCCAGAGATGGGTGGAGGAGATATCTGTCTCCAACCGCCTGGCAATGGTGGATGAGGAATTAAGGCAACTGAAGGCGACAGGCGGTCCGTCCGGCTCTCAAGGCCCTTCGTATACCGAGCTGCAAAAGGAGCTGAAGAAAGCTCAAGATTTGTTGGCGGCCGAGCAAAAAAAGACGGCCGATCAGGCCCACGCCTTGGCCAAGTTCGAGCGGCAAGTCAAGTCGTTTGACACAAAAATAACCCTGGCCACCACTCGAAAAAACATGGCCATCTCCGATCTGAAGAAAAAGAATGTTGAGGCTTGGGGCTTGGAGCAGAAAGTCAAGGAGTTGATGGAGCAGCTCGATAAAGAGAAGGCGGGCCGCTCGGCCGACGCAATCAAGCATAAGGATGAGCTGAAAACTCTGCAAGAATCCCTCGCTGCGTCTCAATTGGCCTTCAAAGAATACCAAGAGGCCGAGCCGAGCCGGGTCGCTGCTCTGAGACAGAATTACATTCGCTCGCCCGAATTTTCCGAAAAAGTTTGCGAGCGGATGTATACTGCCTTCGACCTTGCCATGGCTGCCACCACTACCTACTTGAAGTCCAAGGGACAACTTCCCGAGTCCCTCGTCATCCCGGCTGCAGATCAAGTGGCGCTCCTTGACAATATCCCTAAGGATCTTTATGATTATTTAGAGTAGAAGCTTAACTGTAATCTAGCCGCTTGGCTATAAACTATCCCTTTTTGTAATTTGGCCGCTCAGCCTTATTTTCTTCAATGTAATCTCCTTTTGCTTGCTGTTCCTTTGATATGATATCTTGAACAGAGGTTTATCTGTGTGCTGTCCGCTCGCCTTTTATCACACCTCTAGTATTAGAAAGGGATTTTTACGAATTATTTTGCGTAACCTTTCCGCTCGGCTAAATATTTAATGTTCCGCTTTGATAGCAGAGGTCGTTCGGCAGATGCCGATTGAGTACCTTTGGGTACTGGGCCGAGCGGAACGTAGAGACGGTCGAACGATATTGACGGCGAGTTCCTTGGATACTAGCAGTCCTTTTTATTGCCCCCTTACGCTCGGAGGGTTTAAAGACGCCGGCTCGTCTCTCGATTTTTAACGTCGGAGCTCGACGGTCTTCCGCTCGGAGTGTTTATAGACGCCGACTCTTCTCTCGATTTTTAACGTCGGAGCTCGACGGTCTTCCGCTCGGAGGGTTTATAGACGCCAGCTCGTCTCTCGATATTTAACGTCGGAGCTCGACGGTCTTCCGCTCGGAGGGTTTATAGACGCCAGCTCGTCTCTCGATATTTAACATCGGAGCTCGACGGTCTTCTGCTCGGAGGGTTTATAGACGTCGGCTCGTCTCTCGATATTTAACGTCGGAGCTCGACGGTCTTCCACTCGGAGGGTTTATAGACGCCGGCTCGTCTCTCAATTTTTAACGTCAGAGCTCGACGGTCTTCCGCTCGGAGGGTTTATAGACGCCGGATCGTCTCTCGATTTTTAACGTCAGAGCTCGACGGTCTTCCGCTCGGAGAGTTTATAGACGCCGGCTTGTCTCTCGATTTTTAACGTCGGAGCTCGACGGTCTTCCGCTCGGAGGGTTTATAGACGCCGGCTCGTCTCTCGATATTTAACGTCGGAGCTCGACGACCTTCCGCTCGGAGGGTTTATAGACGCCGGCTCGTCTCTCGATATTTACCGCCGGAGCCCGACGGTCTTCGCCGGAGGGTTTATAGACGCCGGCTCGCCTCTCGATATTTAACGCCGAGCTCGACGGTCTTCCGCGTTTATAGACGCCGGCTCGTCCTCGATTTTTAACATCGGAGCTCGACGGTCTTCCGCCGAGGGTTTATAGACGCCGGCTCGTCTCTCGATATTTAACGTCGGAGCTCGACGGTCTTCCGCTCGGAGGGTTTATAGACGCCGGCTCGTCTCTCGATATTTAACGTCGGAGCTCGACGGTCTTCCGCTCGGAGGGTCTATAGACGCCAGCTCGTCTCTCGATTTTTAACGTCCGAGCTCGATGGTCTTCCGCTCGGAGGGTTTATAGACGCCGGCTTGTCTCTCGATTTTTAACGTCGGAGCTCGACGGTCTTCCACTCGGAGTATTTATAGACGTCGGCTCGTCTCTCGATATTTAACGTCGGAGCTCGATGGCCTTTAAGCTAATTTTAACACGGATGATATACGCCCTACCGAGCGGCGAGGGGTCTTTGTCTTCGATGACTTAGCTCGGATAATTTTTACGCCCGGCCGAACAGCACGGGGTCTTCGCCATTGAGTCGGTGGCTCGGATCTTATACATCATGGAGATAGGCCGCTCGGCGGATAATGTCAATTGCGTTTTTTAACATTTTGCTTCCTGTATTTCAAATATACAGCCAAATGAAAAATATACAGCATACATTATATTGGCGCACCTTTCACCCTGCCCCGGAAAGGCTGGAGATAATTTGCGCTTCATGATTGATCCAAGTCCCAATCCATCTTCATCTGCTCGGCGGTGCTCCCCCATGAATGTCATTGGATCTTTGTCTCGGGGGAGGCGTCCGCTCGGGGAGCCTTGCCTGTTGCGACTTCAAGAGACGCTCGGAATAGAGCCCGATGAAATGCAACCGTGGCAGGCGGTGCTTCCGCTCGGCCACCTGATGCTAACGTTGTTTGTTGCTTCAGCCGCTCGGCTTGCGCATTCTCTCTTTGTTGCTCCACGAACTTAGCTGCTCTTGCCTTGATTAGAGCGTCGAGCTCCTTCGTGGATAGCATCACCGTGTGTGGTCATCCAGCTTCGTCCATTGCTTCCGCTCAGATGTAGGTGCGTTCTCACAGACGGCGTCAAATTGATCTTGTCCGAAGGCTGAATCAACGGACGCTGGGCACGTGGCGCTCTCCAAGCGGCTGATGTAGATCTCCTGACTGTCCGCACGGGCCTCCGGTGAACCTGCACAGAAGTCGGGCCGGGAAGGGGTTCCCAGCGACGACCCTCCGACGCTCAAGTCAGGTAAGCGAACAACGAAGAAGTGGCTTCTAGTATCAAAGAACACGTACCTATGGTGAAGTGCAAAGCTCCTTATATAGAGCTGGGAGGAGCTCAAGCACACATACCTAGGCAAACACGTGTCCTCAGCCCATACCCGAGTAAGGGCCTGTCAGCAAGCTTACCTGACACCATACTGCTACAGTCCAAGCATGTCTTCGATGGGACAGCGGAACCCCTTGTCGTAAGATTTGGAATATGGCCGGATTATAGAGCATGCCCGCTGTCAGAAGATGTCCCTTGTCCTTTTCTCCTTACTCCTTGCTGGGCGTCCGGCCGGCCAGCATTCGCCTTACGTCCGACTGGTCATATATAGTGGTCTACTTGGGAGGTTCTCGGTAATGTGCTCTGTGGAGACTGTTAGCAGTATGCTACCTTATGTCTTCGGCCGAGCGTGTCATCCGCTCGGCCCTACGAGCCTGTTCAATGAGCGTCGGAACCCCGACTCCTGCCGGGGCGCCTTTTGCCATCAGTTAGACACGGTCGGCCGACCGGGCGGTCGGCCCACCTTTCTCCAGTCGGCCTATCGATCCAACCTTTTCTCGGGCGTTTGGTCGGTCCATCCTTCTCCTATCGACCACCTGACCCTTTGACTTCCACGTGGTGTTGACTTCCCCGAACGGGGGTCCCCTGTTCTTACCGCCGGATCAATTAGCTTCATCACTAGGACACTCTGGAAGTAGGGCTATAAACAAATCAAGCCAAGCCCAGCTTTAGGGTGTTCAAGGTTATTTGATAAGATAACTAAGCCGAGCCGAGCTTAAAATGAACCAAGCTTTTGAAATGAGTGTTCAAGCTTGACTTGGTTTATTTTTATAAGCTTGAGATTGTTTGAAGCTTGGCTTGAGCTTGGTTTGTTTAGATGTTATGAAACTCTCAATTCAAACTTGGCTTGAGCTTGGTTAGAGCTTGGTTCATTTAAATGTTATCAAGTTCTCAATTCAATTTTGTTTGATTGTTTGAAACTTTTAGTTGTTTGATTGATTATTGAGCTTGATAATTTAAATTTATTTATTTATTTTATTTTATTTTATTTTATTTTATTTTATTGTTTATTTAGCATATTGAAATGAATTTTATTAATGAATATAGTTCGTGAACATTGTTCATGAACGTTGTTCACAAACATTATTCACGAACGTTAACGAGCTGAACACATATGTGTTCAAGCTTGTTTGTTTAGCTTAACGATCGGTTCAAGCTTGTTTGTTTAATTAATCTTATGTATATTGAACGCACATAAACAAGCTCTTACCAAATCGAATACCAAGCTTGTTCACAAATACACTTGGTTCATTTACAACCTTATCTGGAAGTGACACACTTCAAAGGCCCTTATTACCAACATAGATTGAGTCATTGAAGGTTGAAAATTGACCGCTGACAAGTTATTGTAGGAGAGATTCAAGAAGCTAAGAAAGTTCAAAGAAGATAAATTGGGCGGAATTTCTCCCGTGAGCCGATTCATTGATAAGTCAAGAGACTCTAATTCTGACATAGCGCTAATATTTTCTGGAATCCTTCCTATCAAATGATTGTTGGATAAGTCGAGGAAGCACAATCCCTGTAGCTTCATGATCTCGTTTGGAATCTCACCAGAAAGTTCATTGTTCGACAAGTCTATGCTTGCCACCGCACTAGAGTTTTAGTGTATTCATTGGTTGACCCTTTTGCAGTTATTATAATGTTATCATCAAGGATATAGCCCATGTCACCATTAGGAAAGTAGCCACATGTTTCACATCCATGAAAACCAGAAAAGTCGCCACTAAAACACAATAGATCATGAGTGTAGTTTTGTTTCACACCCATAAAACTAAAATTTAGCAACGGAAAGCTCCTTCCCACCCAATTTGGTATTTCACCAGAAAATTTATTCCCACCAAGATCAAGGACAATTAATTTTTTAGAATTGCTTAAGGCAGGAGGAAATGGTCCAGACAAATTGTTATTGTCCATGTGCAGGGAGTTCAAATTAATTGGATATGAGCCATGGCAATTTGGGACATCGCCCGATAAGTAATTGTTGGATAGGTGTAGCATATAAATTAGTGAAATTGCAAAAGAAGGCAGGTAAACTACCATGGATATGGTTATTGGACAACTTTAATACTTCAGCATATTCAAATTTTGCATAGCTTAATGGAATTGTTCCTTCAAAGGAGTTATTTGATAGATTCATAATGTTGGATAAACTAGAAGATAACTGACCATTCAAATTGTTTGAGCTAATGTCAAGCTGAAATTGTGAATTATTGAAAATGAAATCTAAGAACCAACTTGGAATATTTCCATAAAGTCCCAAAGATAAGTCTTCCAAAGTTGTTTGTGTTTGAATCCAGGAAGGAAATGTAGTTCCCAAATGACAATAGCTCATATGGATCTTCTCAGCATGAAAAGGAGGAACTCAATCATCTGATAAAATCAAATTCAAGGAGTTATAAGATATATCCAAATCACTTAAGTCAGTGATCTTGGAGAAGTGAGCATCAGTCATGTTGCCCTGTAATAAATTCCATGAGACATCCAAGAATTACAGTTGAGATAATTGCCCAAGACTGAAAGGGATTGACCCACTTAACTTATTGCCATGAATGTTAAAGTTCCATAACTGAGATCCTTGTGGACATTTAGACAAACCATCAAGTAGATTTGTTAGTTCTCCACCAATATTATTCAAAGACAAATCGAGAGTCTCCAAGTTGCATAGATCACCCAAACTCAATGGTATCTGCCCCATCAAGTTATTCATTGATGCATCAAAATACCTTAAGTTGAGAAGATTACCCATGTTTTCTGGTATTTGACCAGAAATATTATGATCAGATAGTAATAACTCCTCCAAATAGTTGAGATTGCATAAAGCATCCGGTATGCGTCCAGAAAATTCATTAGATGACAAATCCATAAGTAACAAGCTAGAGTGGTTGCCCAAAAAATCTGGTATACGTCCAAAATATCCATTAGATGGCAAATCCAAATATAATAAGCTAGTGAGGTTGCCCATGCTCAGAGGTATCTCTCCAGTGATATGATTCCGAGACAAATCTAAATGCATCAAGTTGATAAAATTGCTCATGCTCAAAGGTATCTCTCCAATTATATAATTCCAAGATAAATCTAGATACTCCAGATGGATAAAACTTTCCATATCAAATGGAATTTTTGTTAAAGAATTACAAGCAAAATCCAAATGCTTCAACTTCTTATTTACCTTCATAGAAATATTACTTAACGAATTTTTGAGTTTCATTGTATTTGCATTAGCTCCTACTTCATCTTGTAGCAAACAATTTGACAGAGCAAGATGCTCTAAGCTATTATAATTAATTTGGTGAATCCAGCTATTTGCTGAAGAGAGATTGACACAACTCATATCTAGATATTCTAGAGAAGTAAGGTGGGAGAGCCAACTTAGATTATTTGACCATAGTGAAGAATAGCAATCATGACAACTAAGGTCGAGGAAGCGTAGATTAGAAAGTTTGCCCAATTGTTGAGGAATTAATCCATCAAAGTTGGCACAAGATAGATTAAGATGTTCCACTTGGACAAGCGAGGAAATCATACTAGGCACCAAGGTTGAGAAGTTGTTGAAGCTTAAGTTATTTTAAATGCTTCAGTTCAAACAAAGAAGGATTTACCTTACTTTTTTTAGGAAGATCAAGATATTGATCAAGTGGGTAGTGAAGATCAAGCCTAATGACATGGTTGGTGGTGTTGTCACAGGAAACTCCTCGCCACTTGCAGCAGTCGTTACCAGTCCAAGAAGAAAGCCAGTAGTCAGATTTATACAAGTCAGACTTGATGGAAAGTAGAGCTCTCCTTTCTCTCTCTCCAAGCGATTGATCCTCTTAGACGGATGTGGATGATCCTCACAGCATTCTCTAGTGCTAAACAATAAAAAGATTAGGAAGAGAATAACATGCTTTGAGAAATTAGAGCAGCCCTTGCAACCACAACTGATAGTCATAGAGTGATTACGGAAGATTAGCTAGATTGACTCATAAGTTGAAGGAAAGACCATACTTAGCTTTTTTATATACACACACAAGGTCCATTCACTTGCACGAAAGTAAGATTCTTTTTTTTTTTGTTGGAAAATGAATTGGATGACTTTGTCGGTATGACCATGACACACACCATGATTATACCATGAAGAAGGGGTTTGCTTAACTTCTACACAATTTTTACAATTAATAGATATGCATAAGAAGTTTTCCTAATGACATGGCTAGTGGTGTTGTCACAAGCAATTCCTCTCCACTTGCAACAGTCATAACCGGTCCAAAGTCAGTGATCAGAATTATACAAGTCAGAATTGATGGCAAGAAGTGCTCTCCTTTCACTTTCCAAGCAATTGATGGTCATAGAGTGATTTAAGGGAAGAGTAGCTAGATTGAATCATAAGTTGAAAGAAAAAAAAACGTATATACACACAAGGTCCTTTCAATCGTTAGCGGAAGTTGGATTCCTTCTTTTGTTGAAAAATTAATTGGATGACTTTATTGATTCGTAGGGGTTTGCTTTAACTTCCACAAATATTTACAAATTAATAGATATGCATAAAATTTTTTCAAATGAGTAACTTGGGTTGTTATTGGAAATAGAAATAATCTTCATTATGTTTGGTTATAATTATTGATTTGATTTATAATTTAATAATTTTCTGTAGTACATATAAATATGAATTGGACATATCTTTGTCTTCTTTCACAAAACTCAGCCATATGGTTGAGTAAAAGTGGCACCCCGTTGACTGGGGCATTGACTCGAAGTCAGCCCTTAGGAAAAGAATGCAAGCTATCATCACAAATCTGCACCAAAATCTATCAAACATGCTTTATTCCCTCACAATGAAACTGCAAGTCTTCAAGTGGAAATCAACCACCATTCCACTTTGAATATGCTTTATATTGTGCATCTTGATGCAGTGACGTTAGTTGTATCTTATCTCCACCTAGAATTTCATTCCCAATAAATTTTATTTTTTTTAAAATAAAAATAAAAGACTGCAGAAGAAATAAATTACTAAACACTTAATAATTAAGTGTTGTTTAAATGATCTGTTTACTATCATGATTTTGCTTTACTTAAGTATTGTTGATTCAGCTTCTTTAATTTTTCTTTTGACATTTTCAAACTAAGATAACGATTTAGGAGGAAAAAAGGCAGGTCTCAAATTATAGCATGTTGGCTAGATCTATGTAATTATCCCGTGGTAGTTTTGATGTGATCAACCAAGTCAAGTTAGGTCCTGTTATGTTTTGATGCTATGTGTCACAGGAAGTTGAGCGAAAGATGCAGCTAGCAAGAAGGACGGCACGGGAGAGAGTTAACGAGCTCGGTGCATCCGAGGGATGAGGTGCTGTGGAAGAGTGTCACGCCCCGGAGGAGCCCCTGTCTGAATAAATTTCGGCAGCATCTCCCCTGTACGACGGACAATCTGAAACTTTACTACATCACCATATACCTCAGCCACATGCGGCTAGAATAAATAACAATAATAAACAAACCACGACATATAGACATCCACACATTTTAATAAGCAATGATAATAAGACTCAAAATCCACCCTACTCAACTACACCCATAAAACACAAATCCGACGATCAAATCAACTTACCTCTTCTGCCGTCTAGGCAAACATATAGTAAAACAAATCCAATTAAAAATCCATTGACAAGTACAATCTATGCAAGCTCCAAGTATCAAAACAAAACAAGTCCAAACATAGTCTAGTACATAAAGCCAAAAGATAACTAAACATCCTCGTGGCTGCAGAGGGCTAGCAACTGGAACTCTCTCCTGACAGCATCAACCTGAAAATAGTAAATATCCACGGGGTGAGTCAACTCCTCAGCGGGTAACAACTAATATACATAGTAGAGAAATAACATCTAGCACTAATCATGCGTACAATCTCCTGATATAAGAAGGATAAAATGCAACTGTAGTAAATAGGAGAAAACTGTACTAACCAGGACTTGGTACAAGGATAAACAGTCCGAGAAATATAGAAATCTCGTATGCATGTCAGACATGGCCATCCAACCAAAATGCAGCAAATAAATGCAGCAAACACAATCACAAGAAATAAATGCATCAATGCGTATGATGCCAATGATGCGTCCTGGTCACCCCTGACACCAGTCAACTATCTCACACACAATAGTGAGACAGAGTAAGGTAGGGCTGTGACAACCGTGCACTTTGTCGTCACTGCTCCTGATGAGTAACCGAGTGGACAGGATGCTGTTGGAGTACACCTATCCTCCTACCCCAAATCATAAATGGGGGAGTGCAATGCTCTCATCTCCCGGTACACGATGACGGGCAGGAATCGCTGCCGGCTACCACGCTGTGTCACACTACCCATGAACGGACCAACGAAGCCAAACAAAGTCCCTGCTGCAACACACTCTGCTTGAATCGACCACTAACCCATGAGTGGTGGTGTGTACAGATCCATGTAACAGGCGATGTGCTCAACAATAATGGAGCGGAACATCGCACAGCATGCAATCATGTAAATGGTGCATGGCACTAACCATGGAAATATCCTGAGCTAATCCATATATATATAGAAGGTGCACCTTAGGTCAATGAATCAAATCAAAGGTACACAGATAAGATAAGGTATAAAACCTAGGTCCTGAACATGGTGAAGCATGGTATATCACTACCTCCTATAAGCATGTATAAGCAGGTAAGAAATAACATGATATGCAAAACAAGTATCAACCAAGCATGTAATAAGTATCGGGTAGTGACTAACCGAAACAGATAAGAAACATAATTATTGCAATTTGTTAAATTCACTACTATGCATATCAAACGACATAAAGTCAGAAGTACCCGGCTCCAATAGGAATGTCCAAATCCGACATCGAGATACTCGTCTCGCGTCAAAGTCCTGTATCCAATAGATATATTGTCACGCCCCAGAGGAGTCCCTGTCCGAGAAAATTTCGGCAGCATCTCCCCTGTACGGTGGACAATCTGAAACTTTTCTATATCTCACAAATACCTCAGCCACAGGCGGCTGGAATAATAACAACAAAATAAAACATCACCACGCAGTTATATATAATTTATTCAGCCTCTGGCTGTCACAACCACGCAGTTAAGATAATTAAACAGTAAAATAATACTCTGACTCGAAATCCACCCTACTCCACTACACTCGTAAAGCTCAAATCCGACGAACTCACCTCTTCTGCCATCCAGGCAGGCATGTAGTAGAATAAAATCCAAATCCAAATCCATCGCAATAATAAAATCCATACAATATCCATAAGCAGAATAATCCAAAACATATCATGTTCAAAACAGTCTAGAACAGAAAAGAAACCAAAGAAAATCAAACATATCCTCGAGGTCTGCAGGGACCAGCACTACGTGCAGTGAGGACTAGCGACTGGAACTCCCTCCTGACAGCATCAACCTGAAAATAACAACAATGGAGGCGGGGTGAGTCCAACACTCAGCAGGTACAATTGATATGCAAAGTAAAGAAACAACACCTAGCACTAATCATGCGTATAGTCTCCTGATAAGAAAGATAAAAATGCATCTGAAGTAACAGGAGAATGCTGTACTAACCAGGTCCTGAGTATAAGGTCAAACAGTCCGAGGGATAAGGAAATCCTGTATGCATGTCAAACATAGGTATCCAAACAATATGCAGCATATAAATGCAGCAAACACAAACACAAGCAATAAATGCATCATGCATATGATGCCAATGATGGGTCTTGGTCACCCCTGACGCCAGTCGATCATCTCACACACAATAGTGAGGCCGAGTGGGTAGGGCTGTGACAACCGTGCACTCTGTCGTCACTACTCCTGATGAGTGACCGAGTGGACGGGATGCTGTCGGAGTACACCTATCCTCCTACCCCAAATCATAGATGGGGGAGCGCAATGCTCTCAACTCCCAGTACACGATGACGGGGAGGAATCCCTGCCGGATAACACGTTGTGTCACACTACTCGTGAGCGGACCAACGGTGCCTAACAGAGTCCCTGCTGCAACACACTCTGCCTGAATCGACCACTAACCCATGAGTGGTGGTGTGTGCAGATCCATGTAACTGGCGATGTGCTCAACAATAATGGAGCGGACTATCGCACAGCATGCAATCATGCAAATGATGCATGGCAATAACCATATAAACATCCTGACCTAATCCATATATATAGAAAAGTGCACCCTAGGTCAACGAATCATATTGAATCGAAGGTACACTGAAGGTATAAAAACCTAGGTCCTGAACATGGTGAAGCATGATATATCACTACCCCCTATAAGCATGTATAAACAAGTAAAAAATACATGAGATGCAAATCAATCAATCAATCAATCAAGCACGTACCAAGATTTGGGTAGTGATTAACCGAAACAGATAAGAAACACAATTGATGCAATATGTTAATTCCATTACTAAGCATATCAAAGACAAAAAGTCAAAAGTACCCGCCTCCAATAGGAATGTCCAAATCCGACATCGAGATACTCGTCTCACGTCAAGGTCCTGTAATACCAATAGATATACTTTTATTTAGCTAAAATTCAAATGAATTGCTAAATAAATCCTTAAAACTATTTAGGGCAAAAACCCTAAATAATAATCACCAATATACCTAATTCAATTAGGAAAACCCTAATTATTGATCAACCTTAACTGGTCATCAATTAATTTCTCCACAGTAAAAACCTAAATCCACAACGTTAAACAAGAACCTTACCTTTCACTTCTCACAGCAAGAATGTTTGCTGGAAATTATGGCTGATGGACCCAAGATCAATCCGCAACAAAGCAAACCCTACAGGAAACCTTTCCCTCTGCTCAGATCAGATTGCGATACACAAATCACCAAATCAAGAAATCCTAATTATATAACACAAGTTCTTACCTCCCAAATATCACCAAAACTCGGCTGAACCTAGTGGCCGGCGGCAGTGTAGTACCAAGACAGCGACACCAAGAAACTAGGGCAGACGAGAAGAGAGGAAAATGAGGCTCGGCAGAACCCAGGGCAAAAGAATGGACGGTGGTCGACGCTAGAGCTCGGGCGCCGGCAGAAAGAAGCGACCGAGAGGAGTCAGTGGCGTCGGCGGAGATGTTAGGGCACCGGGGTGTGAGGCAGTGCTCCGTGCGTCGCCGGTGGCAGTGCGGCTCGGCGTTAGGGCACGGGAGAAGGGTCGGCGAAGCAAACTCGGCGGCGGCACAACCCAATCTAGGGCACGGCTGACGCTGCTCCGGTCCAGAGAGGGCAGCGGCGTCGACAGAGCTTTAGTGCACTCGGGGAAGAAGGAGAAGAGAAGAGATCTGCGGCGGAAGAGGAGAATTGGAGAAGAAAAGAAGGAAATTGAAACCGTCGGGTGTGGGCATGCGGGCACAGTTCGGCGGAGGAAAAGAAAATAAAAGAAATAAAGAAAAGGAAATGTAAATATAAACATTTCCTCGCTTAAACGGGGTAACCTAAACAGGCTTTTCCGGGCCCCGTTTTTGTCCCCGTTAACTCGTCCGTACGAGCTCTGAAAAATACCCGAAAATTTTTCAAAAATTCCGGAAAAATCCCTTATTAATATTCCCTATTTTTCCGGTATTTTACATTCTCCCCCACTAATAAAAAATTTGGTCCCCAAATTTCGTTATCTACCATCAACACATACTAACAACAGATATAGAGTATAAATGCTGAACGGTAAATAAATCACATACCTTAAGTAAAAAGATGGGGATATCGAGCTCGGATCGTATCCTCGAGCTCCCAAGTAGCCTCCTCGTCTGAATGATGCTGCCATCCGATTTTAACCAGCCGGATGGTCCTGTTCCGCAACTGATGCTCCTTCCGATCGAGAATCCGTACCAGAACCTCCGCATAGGTAATGTCAGGCTGAACTGGAACTGGGATATCTGCCAGCACATGTGTCGGGTCGGGCATGTATCTCCTCAGCATCGATACGTGAAATACATCGTGAACGCCTGACAGGGACGGTGGTAGTGCCAGTCGGTAAGCTACTGCTCCGATCCTCTCCAAGATCTCGAAAGGGCCAATGTACCGCGGAGCTAGCTTACCTCTGAGGCCAAATCTCTTCACCCCTTTCATGGGTGAAACTCGTAGAAATACATGGTCGTCAACAAAGAACTCTAGTAGTCTGCGTCTCCGATCAGCATAACTCTTCTGACGGTCCTGCGCCTCTGACATCCTTCGTCTGATAGTACGGACCAACTCTGCATCCTGCTGAACTCTATGAGGTCCCAACAACTGGGCCTCTCCAACCTCATCCCAGAGGACGGGTGTCCGACAAGGTCTACCATACAACGCCTCAAACGGTGCCATCTGGATAGCCGAATGAAAGCTGTTGTTATAGGCAAACTCTACCAACGGCAGATGGTCCTCCCAACTGCCTCCGAAATCCATAACACATGACCTCAGCAGGTCCTCTAACGTCTGAATGGTCCGCTCTGACTGTCCATCTGTCTGTGGATGGAAGGCTGTACTGAAACGGAGCTGTGTGCCCAAGGCCTGCTGCAGACTCTGCCAGAAACGAGACGTGAACAGTGGATCTCTATCCGAAATGATACTCAATGGAACACCATGTAGTCTGATAATCTCTCGGCAATACAGATCTGCCAATCGATCCAGGGAATCAGTCCTCCGAATCGCTAAGAAGTGCGCGGATTTGGTTAATCGATCTACGATTACCCAAATCGCGTCATGGCCTCGTCGTGTCCTCGGCAATCCTACCACAAAGTCCATGGTAATGTGATCCCACTTCCACTCAGGAATAGGAATCCGCTGAAGTAATCCTGCAGGTCTCTAGTGTTCAGCCTTCACCTGCTGACAGACAAGACATCTAGCTATGAAATCCGCGATGTCTTTCTTCACGCCGTTCCACCAGTAGGAACGCCTCAAGTCTCGATACATACGGGTCCCGCCTGGATGGATCGCAAATCGAGAACGGTGTGCCTCCTGAAGTAGCTCCTGTAAGACCGGATGAGACTGAGGTACGCATAATCTGCCTCGGAAATATATAATACCCTCCTCGTCCTCGTAAACTCACGCCCGAGCTATCCGACCGCCAATAAACCGCAAATGCTGATCATCGGCTCGCCTCTTGGATCCTCGTCACGATCGACGATCGAGCAACTATGGTAACGAATACCGCCTGGGTCCCCGCTCCTCCGTGTCTAACTCGGAAAAACTCAATCAAATCCAGAATCAAACCGATGGCAAGCTAAAGTCCTCTGGACTTCTGCTCGCAACCACATTAGCTTTTCGGGTGGTAGCTAATGGTACAATCGTAGTCCTTCAGAACTCCATCCATCTCCTCCGTCGGATTAATCTCCTTCCGAGTGAAAATGTATTTGAGACTCTTATGATCAATGAGAATCTCAAATGTAAGACCGTATAAATGATGACGCCAAAGCTACAAAGCAAAGAAGATGGCAGCTAACTCCAAGTCAGGAAATGCGAAGTAATTCTCATGATCCTTCAGCCGAGGAGAAGCATAAGAGACTACTCTGCCGAGCTAAAACCTGAAGAGACGCGTCGGTGTAAAGTACAAATCCATCCTCTCCGGAAGGTAAAAAACTGAGCCGACACTAATCTCCGCTCAGCTCCTGGAAGCTGATCAATCCTCGGACCATATGAACTTCACGCCTTTCACGGTAAGACGTGACATAGCAATACGCGAGAAGCCCTCGACAAAAGCGTCGGTAATATCCGCCAATCCCGAAAACTACGGATCTCTGAATCGACTTGGTGCTCCCAACCGGTGACAGCCTCGATCTTCTGAGGATCAACTGAAATACCTCTGCTAGAAACCACGTGTCCCAGAAAACCGACTGAGGATATCCAGAATGCACACTTGCTGAACTTCGCATACAGCTGATGTCGTCGAAGAATCTCCAAGACTGTGCGAAGATGCTGTGCATGCTCCTCCTTGGAACGAGAGTAGACCAATATGTCATCAATGAAAACGATAACAAACTGATCCAGATACTCCAAAAAGATGCGGTTCATCAAGTCCATAAACACCGCTGGAGCATTGGTAAGCCCAAATGGCATTACCAAAAACTCATAATGACCGTATCTGGTACGGAAAGCTGTCTTCTGAATATCTGAGTCTCTGACTCTCAACTGATGATATCCGGATCGCAGATCAATCTTAGAATACACTGATGTACCTCTGAGCTGATCAAACAAATCCTCAATCTGTGGTAATGGATATTTATTTCTGACGGTCACTAAATTCAACTGCCTGTAGTCAATACATAACCTCATGGTGCCCATAAGCCGTCGGTGGTACTGACTGGGGAACAAAAGTGGTGGCAGCTGGAGGTACGGTAGGTAATGGTACCGGATATGGTGCAGCTGCTGCTACTGTAGGCACTGGGGGCACAGGTGTCACTGGTGTCGGGTACACTGTAGGTCCAAGTGGCGGTGGTCCTGAATACGCCGTAGGCTGCGCTGGAGCAGATGTCGGGTACGCCAATGGTACCCCTGATGGTACTGTAAACAGGGTAGGCGTGGATACCATCGGTGTGGCCAAAGTAGGTATCTCTACAGGAGCTATCGGGATTTGAGAGCCCGATGCTCCCGCTGCATCCTGAGTCTGTCCCTGACTGACAGGCTCACTAACAGTGGGCATCTCTGGCATATCCAGAGATCCCGTGGTCCTCGCACGTGGTCGTCCAGCACCACGTCTCGCAGCAATACGAGTAGATCGTCTCATATCTGTTAAATTAAATTACAGATATCAATACCAATATAACAAACATAAAATAACAACATACCTATTTGCCGTCTGAAGATGTTCCGTCGCTGTCCAGTCCCCAACTTTTGACCTTAAATTCCGAACGAGAATATCGCCGGAAATCCAAATAAATCCGAAACGGAAATCCGAAACATAACCATATCGAAAATCCGATAATGCCCAGTTTGACTCGCAAACCTGGCTAACCCAAATATCCAGAATACCAACAACAGGTATCCAATTAATCTCCAGAACACCAAAAGCAGGTATCATAACCCGCTCTGATACCAAATAAATTGGTATCAGATAAATCCCGAAAATCTAAAATACGAAACAAAAGATCGTAAAACTGTGCTCTGATACCACTAAATTGTCACGCCCCAGAGGAGTTCCTGTCCGAGAAAATTTCGGCAGCATCTCCCCTGTACGGTGGATAATCTGAAACTTTTCTACATCTCACAAATACCTCAGCCACAGGCGGCTGGAATAATAACAACAAAATAAAACATCACCACACAGTTATATATAATCTATTCAGCTTCTGGCTGTCACAACCACGCAGTTAAGATAATTAAACAGTAAAATAATACTCTGACTCGAAATCCACCCTACTCAACTACACTCGTAAAGCTCAAATCCGACGAACTCACCTCTTTTGCCATCCAGGCAGGCATGTAGTAGAATAAAATCCAAATCCAAATTCATCGCAATAATAAAATCCATACAATATCCATAAGCAGAATAATCCAAAACATATCATGTTCAAAACAGTCTAGAACAGAAAAGAAACCAAAGAAAACCAAACATATCCTCGAGGTCTGCAGGGACCAGCACTACGTGCAGTGAGGACTAGCGACTGGAACTCCCTCCTGACAGCATCAATCTGAAAATAACAACAATGGAGGCGGGATAAGTCCAACACTCAGCAGGTACAATTGATATGCAAAGTAAAGAAACAACACCTAGCACTAATCATGCGTACAGTCTCCTGATAAGAAAGATAAAAATGCATCTGAAGTAAACAGGAGAAGAACTGTACAGGTCCTGAGTATAAGGTCAAACAGTCCGAGGGATAAGGAAATCATATGCATGTCAAACATAGGTATCAAACAATATGCAGCATAAGTAAATGCAGCAAACACAGCAATAAATGCATCATGCATATGATGCCAATGATGCGTCTGGTCACCCGACGCCATCGATCATCTCACACACAATAGTGAGGCCGAGTGGGTAGGGTTGACACCTGCACTCTGTCGTCACTACTCCCGATGAGTGACCGAGTGGACGGATGCTTTGTCGAGTACACCTATCCTCCTACCCCAAATCATAGATGGGGGAGCGCAATGCTCTCAACTCCCGGTACACGATGACGGGGAGGAATCCCTGCCGGATAACACGTTGTGTCACACTACCCATGAGCGGACCAACGGTGCCTAACAGAGTCCCTGTTGCAACACACTCTGCCTGAATCGACCACTAACCCATGAGTGGTGGTGTGTGCAGATCCATGGAACTGGCGATGTGCTCAACAATAATGGAGCGGACTATCGCACAGCATGCAATCATGCAAATGATGCATGGCAATAACCATATAAACATCCTGACCTAATCCATATATATAGAAAAGTGCACCCTAGGTCAACGAATCATATTGAATCAAAGGTACACTAAAGGTATAAAAACCTAGGTCCTGAACATGGTGAAGCATGGTATATCACTACCCCCTATAAGCATGTATAAACAGGTAAAAAATACATGAGATGCAAATCAATCAATCAATCAAGCACGTACCAAGATTTGGGTAGTGATTAACCGAAACAGATAAGAAACACAATTGATGTAATATGTTAATTCCATTACTAAGCATATCAAAGACATAAAGTCAAAAGTACCCGCCTCCAATAGGAATGTCCAAATCCGACATCGAGATACTCGTCTCACGTCAAGGTCCTGTAATACCAATAGATATACTTTTATTTAGCTAAAATTCAAATGAATTGCTAAATAAATCCTTAAAACTATTTAGGGCAAAAACCCTAAATAATAATCACCAATATACCTAATTCAATTAGGAAAACCCTAATTATTGATCAACCTTAACTGGTCATCAATTAATTTCTCCACAGCAAAAACCTAAATCCACAACGTTAAACAAGAACCTTACCTTTCACTTCTCACAGCAAGAATGTTTGCTGGAAATTATGGCTGCTGGACCCAAGATCAATCCGCAACAAAGCAAACCCTACAGGAAACCTTTCCCTCTGCTCAGATCAGATTGCGATACACAAATCACCAAATCAAGAAATCCTAATTATATAACACAAGTTCTTACCTCCCAAAAATCACCAAAACTCGGCTGAACCTAGTGGCCGGCGGCAGTGTGGTACCAAGACAGCGACACCAAGAAACTAGGGCAGACGAGAAGAGAGGAAAATGAGGCTCGGCAGAACCCAGGGCAGAAGAATGGACGGTGGTCAACGCTAGAGCTCGGGCGCCGGCACAAAGAAGTGACCGAGAGGAGTCAGTGGCGTCGGCGGAGATGCTAGGGCACTGGGGTGTGAGGCAGTGCTCCATGCGTCGCCTGCGGCAGTGCGGCTCGGCGCTAGGGCACGGGAGAAGGGTCGGCGAAGCAAACTCGACGGCGGCACAACCCAATCTAGGGCACGGCTGACGCTGCTCCGGTCCAGAGAGGGCAGCGGCGTCGGCAGAGCTTTAGTGCACTCGGGGAAGAAGGAGAAGAGAAGAGATCTGCGGCGGAAGAGGAGAATCGGAGAAGAAAAGAAGGAAATTGAAACCGTCGGGTGTGGGCACGCGGGCACAGTTCGGCGGAGGAAAAGAAAATAAAAGAAAATAAAGAAAAGGAAATGTAAATATAAACATTTCCTCGCTTAAACGGGGTAACCTAAACAGGCTTTTCTGGGCCCCGTTTTTGTCCCCGTTAACTCGTCCGTACGAGCTCTGAAAAATACCTGAAAATTTTTCAAAAATTCCGGAAAAATCCCTTATTAATATTCCCTATTTTTCCGGTATTTTACATATATGATAACCATGATTTTGCTATATTGTTTTAATTCATAATGCATATTTTTCATGATCTTTTCATAGCTTAATTTCACATTTTACATCATATTTCAATATTGCATTTGATGGCAAATTAGCTTATTTTCATGGTATTTGATGCTAATATTTTATTTTTATTTTGTAGGCATCAAAAGGGTCATGGACCCAATCAGATCAGGCCACATTTGGGCTCGAATCTAGGGTTAAACGATGCGATCAAGTTTTGGATCGATTTAGACCGTTCGTTGAAGATCAGAGAGATCTGAGCCATCCATTGAGAATCTGGTCCATCCGACCTAATGAGAAGTAGATCACACCCGTAGATGAAGATCCAGGAAGTTTGATCCAGATCAGAGACAATCCAACCGTTGATCCTGCCCAAATCAATCTGGACCGTCCGATCAGTTTTGAGGAGGTTTAAAAACCCCGAGAAGCTACAGTACCCAGTGGACTCAGCGTTTTCGCGACTACAGTGCCTTCGTCTTCCTTCTTCCGCGACGCCGAGCTTCCCGTTCCTCAATTCCAGATCCGAGAGCGAGCTTCTTCATCGGCGGCGATTGCGAGTTGATGGCGACCATCTCCCGAGATCAGTGAGTGCCAGAGGGAGGTTTCTCTGGTACGATTTTGGATTTGTTCACTGCCGTGATTTTGAAAGAGGGAGGTTTCTCAATCAACAATCTTCGCGTCCACCAGAGCTTCGAGGGAGGTTTCTTGGAGTTTCTGATCATCTTTCCGATCGTCATTCCATAGCAAGACTGGCTCGATCTGATCAATCGGATTGGTTTACAAACCACAGATTCATCCTCTGTTCTTCGGCTGTTTGGGGTTGCCAGATGATTGCGAGTTTGAGGGGAGGTTTCCAAAGACTGTGAGTGATCCCTGGTGATAGCTGTAAGCTTGTACATTGCTTGTTGGGTGTTGAGGGGAGGTTTCCGATTCACCTCTTGTTCACAGCAGATTGTGGAGGTTTGAGCTTGGATTCGGATGAGGAATGTTTAGGTTTTGTTTTTCTTTATCTTGTCTTTGAATTGTGTTCAAACTTTGCTCAGATCTTCAGATCTGATACCTACCTTTGCAATTTCAATTTCTGTTTGAGATTTTATGTTTATGATTTCGAATTCTTGCTTTCAAACTCGGATTATTGACCTGATACTGATACTGATACTGATATTGACCTTAGTGCTGTTAGGTTTATTCTGCTACTAATACTGATGGTTGTAGGCTCTTGTGATGTAGTTAGTAATTCTTTGTTCTGATTTTGGTCTTTGAACTTGTAATCTTGCTTAAATGAAGATGGATCAACTTTAGTTTTGATTGTTACCTCTGTTTAAGGAGTTTATGAGTTCATCTACTTCTGTGAATGAGCTTAGTTGTAGAAAACTTAACTTGAGATTTGATTGTGTACCTTGTTACTGAGATTGTAGATTGTGGAGATAGGAATTGAACCATTTGATTCAATGATGCATAAAAATCCTCGTTTAAGTGATGTTCATTTGGTTGGAAGGAAGGTGATCAAGTCAAGAAGAGAGTGATATGTAGAGAAGAATAAACCTTATTTGATTTTGGTTTCAATTGAAGAAGAACTCAATTTGCTATGAGAACCAATTCTAGAATTGACATACATTCACTAGTTTGCCCTTGGAAAAATACGACTTGAGACTCCTTACTACACGTGTTATCTTTAGTTTATGTGAGTTTCCAATATTTATTAATTTGGAGAGCCTCGTGACATGCAAAAAGGGTGACACCAATATACGATTATTTAGCTAAATTCCTATAAATAGCTAAATAAATTCTTTAACCCTAAATTAGGGCAAAACCCTAATTTCAAAAACACATAAACCTAATCAACATACACATGATCGTCCAACTACAAAACATATCAAATTCCTGTGTACGCTACTACAATTGAAACAAGTCCTCTATTCCTTACCTCAACACTAAACCTCTCCGGTTAAATCACAGCCAGACAGGTCAGTCGCCAAAAACTGCTAGAAACCCAAGTAAAGCCTTGCAATTCACTGTCCGGATCATAAAATAAATTGAGGCTCAACCAAAATATCAATACACCACTACAATTTAACATCAACCTAGCTTCCCTTACCTCAATCCACAACTGCTGTGGCTACTAGAACAACAAAACGGAACCACAGTAAAGAGAAAAACTAGGGCACAGTGGCTGGAGGCTAGGAGAGGGGCCGGCGGTGATGAACTAGGGCATAGGGACGTCGTCGCTGGAGTCGGGGCAAAGGCTAGAGTCGGGTCCTCGGCTGCGTTGGCTCGAGTGTCGCTGGCGCTGTCCCGTGCGGCGGCGGCGCTGTCAGGTGGAGAAGGCGCGGCCAAGAATTGGGGCACGGCGGTTGGGGGTCGGCGTCGACACGTAGAGGAGAAGAGAAAAAGGTTTCGGGACTACTCCGTGTGGCGACGACGACTTCACAGAGGAGTTGAAGCTTGGCCGGCGATGTGCAGTGATTGTGCGGCTTGGAAGGGAAAGAAGGAGAGGCAAGGGGAATTGGGTCAATTGCGGGAAGAAGAAGGAAAGGGGCTCGGCGAGGGAGAAGTAGAGAAGAGGAGAAACCGCCGCGTGCGCGTGCGGTTAGGGCTTCGGCGTCGGGTTCGGCAGTGAGGGAGAAAAAACGGCGAGGAAAGAAAATAAAAGAAAAATAAAAAGAATAAGAAAGGAAAAAGGAGTAAAGAAAATCAACATTTCCTCGTTAAAACGGGGTAGCCTAAACAGGCTTTTCCAGGCCCCATTTTTGTCCCCGTTAACTCGTCCATACGAGCTCCTAAAAAATTTCGAAAAATTTCCAAAAATTTTGGAAAATTCCCTTATTAATATTTTTCTATTTTCTGTATTTTACATTCTCCCCCACTAACAAAAATTTGGTCCCCAAATTTCGTTATCTACTATCAGCAAGTACTAACAACAGATATAAAGTATAAATGCTGAACGGTAAATTAAATCACCTACCTCAAGTGAAAAGATGGGGATATCAAGCTCGGATCGTATCCTCGAGCTCCCAAGTAGCCTCCTTGTCCGAATGATGCTGCCATCCGACTTTAACCAGCCAGATAGTCTTGTTCCGCAACTGACGCTCCTTCTGGTCCAAAATCCATACCGGAACCTCCTCATAAGTGACGTCAGGCTGAACCAGAACTGAGACATCTGTTAGCACATGTGTCGGGTCATGTACGTATCTCCTTAGCATCGATACGTGGAATACATCGTGAACACCTGACAGGGACGGTGGTAGTGCCAATCAGTAAGCTACCGCTCCGATCCTCTCCAAGATCTCGAAAGGGCCAATGTACCGCGGAGTTAGCTTACCTCTGAGGCCAAATCTCTTCACCCCTTTCATGGGTGAAACTCGTAGAAATACATGGTCGCCAACAAAGAACTCTAGTGGTCTGCGTCTCCGATCAGCATAACTCTTCTGACGGTCCTGCGCCTCTGACATCCTCCATTTGATAGTACGGACCAACTCTGCATCCTGCTGAGCTCTATAAGGTCCCAACATCTGGGCCTCTCCAACCTTATCCCAGAGGACGGGTGTCTGACAAGGCCTACCATACAACGCCTCAAACGGTGCCATCTGGATAGCCGAATAAAAGCTGTTATTGTAGGCAAACTTTACCAACGGTAGATGGTCCTCCCAACTGCCTCCGAAATCCATAACACATGACCTCAGCAGATCCTCTAAAGTCTAAATGGTCCGCTCTGACTGTCCATCTGTCTGTGGATAGAAAGCTGTACTGAAACGGAGCTGTATGCCCAAGGCCTGCTGCAGACTCTGCCAGAAACGAGACATGAACCGTGGATCTCTATCCGAAATGATACTCAACGGAACACCATGTAGTTTGATGATCTCTCGGCAATACAGATCTGCTAATCGATCCAGGGAATCAGTCCTCCGGATCGCTAAGAAGTGCGCGGATTTGGTTAACCGATCAACGATTACCCAAATCGCGTCATGACCTCGTCGTGTCCTCGGCAAACCCACCACAAAGTTCATGGTAATGTGATCCCACTTCCACTTAGGAATAGGAATCCGTTGAAGTAATCTTGCAGGTCTCTGGTGCTCAGCCTTCACCTGCTGACAAACAAGACATCTAGCTACGAAATCCGCGATGTCTTTCTTCATGTCGTTCCACCAGTAGGAACGCCTCAAGTCTCGATACATACGGGTCCCGCCTGGGTGGATCGCAAATCGAGAGCGGTGAGCCTCCTGAAGTAGCTCCTGTAAAATCGGATGAGACTGAGGTACGCATAATCTGCCTCGGAAATATATAACACCCTCCTCAATATGCCCCCGTCTGACTAGACTATCCCCTCTGACCCGACCCTCCGGAAGCCGTGTGCTGAGCCTTCAGCTGACAATCTCGGCTCTGGTGCCCAGGCAGTTTGCAATAAAAACAAACTGGCTGTCCCAGAGAGTAGGCTGGGGTGAGGTGATCTCTGGACCCACATCGGAAACAGTGAGTATCGCTAGGAGGTGGTTGCCGGTTCTGCTGAGAAAACTGGGAACGTCCTGAAGAAGACCGCCCTGACTTCTAAGGCCTACGCAAGACCCCAGAAGTACCCTGACCTGACCGACTATGACCACTCTTATACTGTCCTGTCACCTGTGTCTGCTGGATCTGCCCGGATGCCTGACCCGTATGCTTCCTCTTTCTGTCTGCTGTCTCCTGAGCTAACTCTATCATCAAGGCTCGATTCAGTGCATCTGAGTAAGATGCGATCCCTAAACCGGCAAGCCTTAATTGCAGATGACCGTCCAGTCCCTGAATAAACTGCATCATGCGGGATCTGTCCTCCGCAACTAACTCTGGACAAAACCTAGCCAACCGGTTGATTTCAGTATTATACTCTATCACCGAGCGATTGTTCTGCCGCAGACTCATGAAATCCTGCCAGCGAGCCATCTGATATGCTAGTGGAAAGAAACGGCTCTCAAAAGCCTCTCTGAACCTGGCCCAAGTAATGCTCCGCTCGCCGATGATAGAACGTTGAGTAATGCACCAGGCGTTAGCCTCATCCCGTAAATGGAAAGCAACCAGCTCTGCTTTCTCCCACTCAGAGCAAGCCATATAGAAGAAGGTCTGCTCCATAGTCTCTATCCATGATAGAGCCATACTCGGGTCAAGGTCTCCTCGGAAGAGTGTGAATCGACTCTTTATCGACTCTGCTAATACTGGAATCCTAGCTCGTGCCGCCGCAATGTTAGTGAGGTGTGTCGGGACGGCTGCAGGAACTGGCGGAACTACTAGAGCTGGTGCTACAGGTGGTACCGCTGAATAAACCGGAGGAGGTACTCCCGGTGCTGCTGTATAAACTGGAGCATAAGCCGTCGGTGGCACTGTAGGATGAACATAGGTGGCCGCGGCTGGAGGTACAGTAGGTAGTGATACCGGAGGTGGAGCAGCCGGCATCTCTGGTGCAGGTGCTGCTGGGTATACTGTAGGTACTGGGGGCACAACTGCCACTGGTGTCCGATACACTGTAGGTCCAGGTGGCGGTGGTGCCGAGTATGTCGTAGGCTGGACCGGAGCAAGTGCGGGGTATGCTGGTAGTACCCCTGGTGGTATCGGAAATACAGTAGGGATAGGTACACTCGGCACAGCCGAGGTAGGTACCTCTATAGGAGCCATCGGGGTATGAGAGCCCGACGCGCCCGGGATATGCTGAGTCTGTCCCTGACTGACAGGCTCAGCCCCAGTAGGCATCTTTAGGGAATCCAGAGATCCCAAAGTCCTCGTACGTGGTCGTCCAGCACCACGTCTAGCAGCAACACGTGTAGATCTCCTTATATCTGTTAAATTATATCATAGATATTACTACAAGTATAAACAATTACAAAATAACATCATACCTAATTACTGTTTGGAGATGTTCCATCGCTGTCCAGACCCCATACTGACCTCGGAATTCCGAACGAGTAAATCGCCGAGAATCTATACAAATCCGAAACGGAAGTCCGAAATATAACCATAATGGAAATCCGTACAAACCGAAATAGATATCCAAATATCCAGAACACCAAAAGCAGGTATCATAACCCGCTCTGATACCAATAAATTGGTATAAGATAAATCTCGAAAATCCAACACACGGAAATCAAACAAGTATTGCCAACTTGCCTCTGATACCACTAAATTGTCACGCCCCGGAGGAGCCCCTGTCCGAATAAATTTCGGCAGCATCTCCCCTGTACGGCGGACAATATGAAACTTTACTACATCACCATATACTTCAGCCACATGCGGCTGGAATAAATAACAATAATAAACAAACCACAACATATAGACATCCACGCAGTTTAATAAGTAATGATAATAAGACTCAAAATCTACCCTACTCAACTACACCCATAAAACACAAATCCGACGATCAAATCAACTTACCTCTTCTGCCGTCTAGGCAGGCATATAGTAAAACAAATCCAATTAAAAACCCATCGACAATTACAATCCATGCAAGCTCCAAGTATCAAAACAAAACAAGTCCAAACATAGTCTAGTACATAAAGCCAAAAGATAACTAAACATCCTCGTGGTTGCAGGGGACTAGCAACTGAAACTCTCTCCTGACAGCATCAACATGAAAATAGTAAATATCCATGGGGTGAGTCAACTCCTCAGCGGGTAACAACTGATATACATAGTAGAGAAATAACATCTAGCACTAATCATGTGTACAGTCTCCTGATATAAGAAGGATAAAATGCAACTGTAGTAAACAGGAGAAAACTGTACTAACCAGGACCTAGTACAAGGATAAACAGTCCGAGAGGTATAGAAATCCCGTATGCATGTCAGGCATGGCCATCCAACCAAAATGCAGCAAACACAAGCACAAGAAATAAATACATCAATTCGTATGATGCCAATAATGCGTCCTGGTCACCCCTGACACCAGTCAACCATCTCACACACAATAGTGAGACAGAGTAGGGTAGGGCTGTGACAACCGTGCGTTCTGTCGTCACTGCTCCTGATGAGTGACCGAGTGGACGGGATGTTGTCGGAGTACACCTATCCTCCTACTCCAAATCATAAATGGGGGAGCGCAATGCTCTCATCTCCCGGTACACGATGACGGGGAGGAATCTCTGCCGGCTACCACGCTGAATCACACTACCCATGAGCAGACCAACGAAGCCAAACAAAGTCCCTGTTGCAACATACTCTGCCTGAATCGACCACTAACCCATGAGTGGTGGTGTGTGCAGATCCATGTAACTGGCGATGTGCTCAACAATAATGGAGCGGAACATCGCACAGCATGCAATCATGCAAATGGTGCATGACACTAACCATGGAAATATCCTGAGCTAATTCATATATATATAGAAGGTGCACCTTAGGTCAATGAATCAAATCAAAGGTACACAGATAAGATAAGTTATAAAACCTAGGTCCTTAACATGGTGAAGCATGGTATATCACTACCCCCTATAAACATGTATAAGCAGGTAAGAAATAACATGATATGCAAAACAAGTATCAACCAAGCATGTAACAAGTATCGGGTAGTGACTAACCGAAACAGATAAGAAACATAATTATTGCAATTTGTTAAATTCACTACTATGCATATCAAACGACATAAAGTCAGAAGTACCCGGCTCCAATAGGAATGTCCAAATCCAACATCGAGATACTCGTCTCGCATCAAAGTCCTGTATCCAATAGATATACGATTATTTAGCTAAATTCTTATAAATAGCTAAATAAATTCTTTAACCCTAAATTAGGTCAAAACCCTAATTTCAAAAACACATAAACCTAATCAACATACACATGATCGTCTAACTACAAAACATATCAAATTCCTGTCTACGCTACTACAATTGAAACAAGTCCTCTATTCCTTACCTCAACACTAAACCTCTCCGGTTAAATCACAGCTAGACAGGTCAGTCGCCAGAAACTGCTAGAAACCCAAGTAAAGCCCTGCAATTCACTGTCCGGATCATAAAATAAATTGAGGCTCAACCAAAATATCAATACACCACTACAATTTAACATCAACCTAGCTTCCCTTACCTCAATCCACAACTGTTGTGGCTACTAGAACAACAAAACGGAACCACAGTAAAGAGCAAAACTAAGGCACAGTCGCTGGAGGCTAGGAGAGGGGCCGGCGGTGATGAACTAGGGCACAGGGACGACATCGCTTGAGTCGGGGCAAAGGCTAGAGTTGGGTCCTCGACTGCGTTGGCTCGAGTGTCACCGGCGGTGTCCCGTGCGGCGGCGGCGCTGTCGGGTGGAGAAGGTGCGACCAAGAATTGGGGCACGGCGGTTGGGGGTCGGCGTCGACACGCAGCGGAGAAGAGAAAAAGGTTTCGGGACTACTCCGTGCGGCTACGACGACTTCACAGAGGAGTTGAAGCTTGGCTGGCGATGTGCAGCGATTATGCGGCTCGGAAGGGAAAGATGGAGAGGCAAGGGGAATTGGGTCAACTGCGGGAAGAAGAAGGAAAGGGGCTCGGCGAGGGAGAAGTAGAGAAGAGGAGAAACCGCTGCGTGCGCGTGCGGTTAGGGCTTCGACGTCGGGTTCGGTAGTGAGGGAAGAAAAGGGCGAGGAAAGCAAATAAAAGAAAAATAAAAAGAATAAGAAAGGAAAAAAGGAATAAAGAAAATCAACATTTCCTCGTTAAAACGAGGTAGCCTAAACAGGCTTTTCCAGGCCCCATTTTTGTCCCCGTTAACTCGTCCATACGAGCTCCGAAAAATTTCTGAAAATTTTTCAAAAATTTTGGAAAATTCCCTTATTAATATTTGCCTTTTTTTGGTATTTTACAAAGAGTACGCTGGTGGATGAGAAGGAGGCATGTAGCGTTTCCAAGGGACGAGAAGTCGGAGCGGAAGGTTGCTCGAGAAGGTCGGAAAATGGGTTCGTGTGAGCCCTATTCCGGATGGCCGAAATCACCCGAAGCAGAGCTGGACCGGAAGACCCGGAGGAAAAGTCAATTGGAGGTTGACTGTGCTCCGGGTGCCCGGATCGCCCGGATGGGCACCCTAAGCGAGCACCCTAGTCGTGGGTTGAACCAGCCCGGACCCACCGGGCGCTCAGACCAAAATGGTTATTGAAAATGCAGCTGTCGCTATCTGTTGCGACGAGAATAAAATTTTATCCTCACCCAGGTGTCTGGAATCCTTCTAGGAGCCCCGATCAGGGCTATAAATACAACCTTGATCCCAGAAGCTAAAAACAACACTTGTAATCTATTCCATTTGAGTTTAGCTTTGTATATTGTGGGCTTTGACTGTTGTAAGAGGCTTCTCCGTCCAAAGGAGAATTTAGTGAGTTTTAATTTCCTTGGATTAGCAATTCGTTGATTGCAAACCAAGTAACTTTTTTTGTGCCTCTTTTTTTTTTAGCTTCTTAATTCTTTTATGCAAGTGTTAATTTTAATCAAGTCGTAAAGATCGAGAAAAGTGTTTTGTTTGTTTTTATTGTGCAGACTATTCACCTCCTATAGCTAGCCGACAAGGGACCAATAATTGGTATCAGAGTCAGGACGCTTCAAGAGGACTAATCACCGATCGAAGCACAAGAATGGCCGAAACAAGCATCTATCCATCGAAGTTCGAGGGAGAATTCGCAAACTGGAAGAAAAAGATGAAGGTATTCTTTAAGACAGATTTTGATTTATTACTAATTATGAAATTTGGTTTTGTAGCATCATAAGACAAAGAAGAATACCAATGGACAAAAAGGAGCAAGCCGACTTCGTGACAAATGACAAAGCTGAGTTTCATCTGCTTAGCATTTTACCACCTCATCAACAACTTCCGATTAGAAGAAGGCGAAATCGTTGCACACCTTCACTCAAGGATCAAGAAACTCATCACTGGACTCACGAATCTCGAAGAAAAGGTAACCAACCGAGATTGGCTAAGGTGCACACTTAACGCCTTTCCTAGAATGTCTAAATGGGTATTCTTAGTAGATGCATATTATATTTATAAAAATCTAGAGGTAAGTACTTTAGAAGAGTTATTTTCTACATTTGAAGTTCATGAAACTAGATATGTAGATCTGAAGAAGGAACCCAAGCACAACATTGCCCTAAAGAAAAAAATGGATGAACCAGATTCTGAAACATCCCTCGACAATGACGAAACGACACTCATGGTAAGGAAATTTAAAAAGTTATTTAAAACTAATAAATTTAATCAAGTGCAGGATAAAAGAAGAAGAGGAAAGGTAAGATGCTACCATTGCAATGAAGAAGAGCACGTGAAAGATAACTACCCTAAATTAAAGAGCAAGGACAAAGACAAGAACAAGGACAAGAGCAAGGACAAAAGATCAGTCCAGACAAAGCATCAAAATCTAAAGGTGATGTGGGACGAAACGTCATCCGAGTCAGAGATCGAAGCCATCGCCGGACTTGCGCTAGTGGCAAGTCACCAAGAAGATGAAGACGGAGCAAGACGAAGCAAGCTCATCTGAAATGAGTATCGAGAGCATTGATGAAGAGGGAGCAACATCAGAAGGAAGTAGCACTTAAGGGGGAGCTTCAAATTACAGAATCAATAAGGTAAATCAGGTACGGTCTCTAGCTCATCATAAGTTATTTCAATTTATAAAAATATTATCAAAAAATGTCTGTAAATTAGAAAAAGAAAATGAAGAGTTAAAATTAACCTTAGCAACATCTTGTCGACTAGAGGATTTCGACAAGATAAAAATTGAAAATGAGAAATTAAAAATAGAAATAGAGAATCTAAAGAATTCTACATGTTCGAATATAGCTATTTCTAATTTCAAAAATTATCAAGGACTAAACTGACACTTTAGATATCACAAAGGCCAAATCAGAAAATTGTCAACAAAATATATTCCTAAGAAAGTTTTGATTAACCCAGTTGGAAGGAATCTATATTGGGTTCTAAAATCATATTTATATTAAAAAATCATTATGCATATTTTATTTTTAATTTGATTTCATATTCTTGCTTAGAATTATCAAATAAATTATTCTGCAAAATTTCTGTTAGAAATTAATTAAAATTAAATTTTTCTGAGAAATAAAATTTCACTACTCATTAATAGGAAAATTTTCAAATTTTTTGACTGATGTATTATTTTTCTATGAATTTTTTAACAAAATTCGTATTCTTCGATATAAAAATATCTTATAGTGCTATTTTTTGTAAAGTTTATTTTTTTTGTGAAACTTTATCCTTTTCTCTATCTAAGAAAATTTTCTTGAAATTTTTTACTGTTGGTGAATTTTCTATAAATTATTTATCCAAATGCAAATTTTTAACATTAAAAATATTTGAAAATTCTATTCTTTAAAATTTATTTTTTCTGAAAAATCACTTACTATTATACATTCTCAGAAAATATTTCACGATTTTTTGAAGTTAATAACTATTTTTTTTGGAAAAAATGTATTTATGGAAAAAAGAATTTATTTCTACTTAAAATAATATAAATTTATAAATTGAAAAATCCAGATTATCGAAACTTAGACTTCCTGATTTTTATGTAGTCAGTTTTTTTTAACCCTTAGACTCTATTTTACATTTATTTCAAGTTATTTTCCTGAACAACCCCTATTTTTAATGTGACCAAAGTAGAGAAGCGGAGATTAAATCTAGGGGGAGGGTACTTTATCTAATTATCATTTTTTTTTGCACATTTTGTACTTGCAATTCCAAAGTGGAGATTAATTCTAGGGGAGGGCATTTTATCTAATTATCATATTTTTTGCACATTTTGTACTTGCAAAATTTATTACCTTACTGTTTATTTATTTCTTGATTTATCCTAACTTAACTTGAATTGCTCACATTAAAAGGAGGAGATTATAAGTACCCGGTGGTAGTTTTGATGTAATCAACCAAGTCAAGTTAGATCATGTTATGTTTTGATGCCCCGTGTCTAAGTGTGCAGGAACTTAGGAGCACAGGAAATCAAGCGAAAGACGCAGCTAGCGAGAAGGACGACACAGGAGAAACTCGACAGGCTCGGTGTGTCCGAGGGACGAGGTGCTGCGGAAGAGTACGTTGGTGGACGAGAATGAGGCGTGCAACGTTTACGAGGGACGAGAAGCTGAAGTGGAAGTTGCTAGAGAAGGTTGGAAAATGGGTTCAGGTGAGTCCTATTCCGGATGACCGAAATAACCCAAGCGGAGCTGAAGCGGAAGACCCAGAGGAAAAGTCAACCGGAGGTTGACTTGTTGGAATGTATACTGAAAGCCTAAGCTTTGTAAACATTTATTATGAATAAAGAATCACATTTGGTCTAATTGTCTACATTTGTTTGTAGTTGTTCATTTAATTTATATTGTAGATAACATAGTATGTGGTGTCACATACAGAAGATGATGTTATCAGTACCTTATAAATTATAAACAGTAGCTCACGACCAAAATGGAAAAGGAACAAACCATTAGAAGGTCGTAGTGTAATTAGGTATTAGTTTATCTTGACTATATAATTACACTAGTACACTCAGAGTGTATTGAGTAGGACCATTTGAGGTCGTTTCTTTTATACTGACTTTATAAAGGAACAAAGACCTCAGTTATTATGGAAGTGTGTGCTCTTAATCCTAATATAATAACAAGCACATATATTTGATATTTATTTCTTTAATTTATCAATGGGTGAGATTTAGTTCGTTGAATCAATAAACCCGATAAGTTGGGAAATGGTATCACTTATAGTGTGTGTTGTTGATTATAGAAGGAAAGCGTGTCCTAGAGATACTAGGTTGATAATGTCCTCAAGAGGAGCTCATAAAGATTGTCATGTTAAATCCTGCGGTGGACTTAGTCCGACATGACAATAAGATTGAGTGGTACTACTCTTGGACTTAGATATTAATTAAATGAGTTGTCGGTAACTCACTTAATTAGTGGACATTCGATATCTTAAACACGGGAGACTAACACACTCATAATAAGAAGGAGCCCAAAATGTAATTTGGGATTGGTGCGGTAGTTCAATGATAGTTCTCTAGTGGAATGAATTATCATTGATAAAATTAAGTTGTGTGTTAGGCGAACACGGGATTAATTTTATCCGGAGACCAAAACCAATTCCTCCTCTCGGTCCCTATCGTAGCCTCTTATTTATAGAGTTCTATACCCACCTATACCCACCTTCATACCCATGATATAGGGGTCGGCCAAGCTAGCTTGGGAACCAAGCTAGGGCCGACCAAGTATATTGGGTGGTCGGCCCTAGCTTGAACCCAAGCTAGTAGGGCCGGCCAAAATAAATTAAAAAAGAAATTTAATTTTAATTTTATTATAATGTGGAAGATATAATTTAAAGAGAATTAGAATTAAAATATCTCTCTTGTAAAAGATTTACAAAGATTAAAGAAAGAGATTAGATCTCTTTTCTTATTTGTAGATTGGAGAGATGTTTTATTTTCTCTTTAAAATTATTCACATGTTAATAAAATTAAAATTATAGATATTTCATTTTATTAACCATGAAGAGATTTTAAAGAGAAATTTTATTTTTTAAAATTTCCGGAAACAAATTAGGAAGTTTTAATTGTTGATTAAAACTTGTCCTCTTTTGTTTTCCAATGATATGGCCGGCCACTTGAAATTGATTTGGGAAATTTTATTTTATTTCTCTCAATTAAATCAAGTCAAGGAAATTAAGGAAAATTTATTGTAATTAAATTTCCTAATTTGCCTAGGCCAAGGAATATAAAAGAAGGGGTAGGGGTGCCTTCATGAGTGACAACCTCTATTGTTTTCTCTCCCTTTTTCCTTGGTGTTGTGGCCGGCCATTACCCTCTCCCTCTCTTCCTCTTGTGGTGGCCGAATACTTCATCTCTCTTGGAGTTCTTGTGGTGGCCGGATACTACTTGGAGAAGAAGAAGAAGAAGGAGAGAAAGTTAGCATCTCTTGGAGCTTGGTTAGTATTTTGATTTTCTTCTTTGGTAAAGTTCTTCCTTTGTGGCCGAACCTTGCTTGGAGGAGAAGAAGGTGGTTGGTGGTTTCTCATCTTGGTAGATCGTTGCCCACACAACGTCCGAGGTTAGAAGAGGAATACGGTAGAAGATCAAGAGGTTTTTCTACAAGGTATAATTAGTAATTTTTATTTCCGCATCATGCTAGTTATTTATGGAAATAATACCAAATACAAGAGGCTTATGATCTAGTATTTCGAATATGTTTTTCGATGTTGTGTTCTTTTGTTTTCTTTCTTTTCCTTGTGATTTGATTGTTCTCTTTGGTTAACCTAAAGTTATTTTAGGAAATTAAATATTAGCTTTCTATTAAAGGTTTTGTCTAGTCGGTGGTGGTTGCTCCCATATCCAAGAAGGTCATGTGCCTCGCCACGTCAGTACTGGGAACCTTTTATGGAAATTAGTATTTAATGGAATTAATAACTTAAGGAGACTTGGGTCGAACGTGTTAAGTTCCGCAGGAGATCCAAGTTAAAACCTAAAAGAACAAATAGATTAAGTTTTGGATCAAACGTGTTAAGTTCCGCAGGCGATCCAAAATTTAATTTAAAAGAGCACATGGTAGCTAGGAAAAAGGTTCAGACCTTTGTACAAAATTTTTGTACAGTGGAACCTCTAGGTTTTCCGAGTAGCAACCAACATGACTGTGCTCTGAGTGCCCATACTGCTGACCGTAGGACCAGAAAAGTTATCGAAAATGTAGCTGTCACGATCCGTTGCAATGAGGATAAAACTTTCTCCTCACCTAGGCGCTTGGAACCCTTCCAGGCGCCCCGATCAGGGCTATAAATACAGCCCTAATCCCAGAAGCTAAACACAACACTTGTAATTGATTCCATTTGAGTTTTGCTTTGTAATTGTAAGCTTTGACTGCTGTAAGAGGCTTCTCCGCCTGAAGGAAACTTTAGTGAGCTTTAATTTCCTTGGATTAATAATCTGTTGATCGTAAACCAAGTAAATCTTTTTGTGCTTTTTTTTTTAACTTCTTAATTCTTTTATGCAAGTGTTAATTTTAATCAAGCTGTAAAGATCGAGAAAGGTGTTTTGTTTGTTTTATTATGTAGATTATTCACCCCTTCTAGCTGGCCGACAAGAGACCAACAATCTATACTAGACTATTGCATAAGATTATGGTGGAGTGTTAGCCAGTAAAGAAGGGATTGCTCAAGTTGTCAATTGGACATGTTAATTAACTAATTGGACTTGGTTGTGGAAACACTAATCAGACTATTCAAGTTGGGAATGGTCAGAAATACTCTTTCCATTGTTCCTGTTTTAAGTTCAGCTTCTTATTTTCGTTTGATACTTTGTAATTTGGACTAGACTTAATGTAATAATATTATAGCAGGAGTGTCTCCTACCGTTTGTCTTCTTTTTTTTCTTTTAAGAAAAACAAATAATAATAATTATTCTATACGTGGTATCCTAGCGTTTCAAGCCATTCTCCATCAGTAGTATATTATTCTATATGTGGTCGTGAATAACTGAACAAAGATGAAACCCTAGGATGTCTAAATACTACAGCCTATGATTTATTATAGACACATTAGTTTGGCCTAAGAGCAAATACATATTCATTATGTGGCAGTGTTCTTTGTGCTCCCCTAATTGGTTGATGGCCAAACGATAACATAATGGGTGGATCAACATATTGGGCAACAATAAAGGATTGAGCAGCAAAGACTTAACTAAAATATATTTTGCTCTGTCACCAGTTTTGAAGTTAAGTTTTAAAAACTAACTGTTGGGTCTGCTTAGTTTATGCATGAGCCGTGTAGATTTGCAAGTTTGATTTATAGTTCCTTTTTTTCAGCTTAAATTAAGCATCAATCACACAAAAAGGAGGGATCTCTACTTTGGATACACATTGATGTTGGGTTCAGAAATGTTATTCTTGCCACTACTATTGTATGAAATTCTAGGATGGCATGGTTTCTGCGCTGTATAAATATTAATACCTCACATCATGTTAGTAATGTGCTGATATTTGTCACTAACCACATAGAATTAGGGTAAGTGCTTTATGTATAAGATATTGATACTTCTTCAAGATTCTTGTGATTCTATGGGCAAAATTGAGTTGCGTGTGAGAGAACCCTTTTAACACAAATTCAAGCATTGACACTTCAATACTCCAAGTTGACATCCAAAATCCCTCTTTTATTATTTCCGCGGTGTTGTTCCTTTTAAGATTATTCTAAAAATCTAATTTTTTTTTAAGTGATAGGCAGATCAGTTCCTTAGCTGATCTTTATTCTCGAGCAATCTTCTGTTCCGACTTCTCGTCCCTTGGAATCTCCGTGTGTTTCCTTCTCATCCGTTGGCATATTCTTTTGTAGCACCTCATTCCTCGGACGCACCGTACCGAAGCTGTCGACTTTGTTCCGTGTCATCTTTCTCGCTAGCTGCATTTTTCGCTCGATTTATTGTACTCCTAAGTTTCTGCACACTTAGACACAAGGTCAAATATAACAGAACCTAACTTGACTTTGTTGATCACACCAAAACTACCACGAGATACTTATAATCTCTTCCTTTCTGATGTGATCAACCAAAGTTAAGTTGGGATTAAAAAAATAGTAACATTATAGTTAAATAATTAACCATACAATACAATTGATAAATTAAAATAATTAACATGCAAAGATTATACTTTCCCCTATACTTAATCTAATATTCTCCTCTTTTGATCATAATAAAAATAGGGGTAAAAATTCTAAGGATAACTTAAATCATGACTTAGAAAAACAATTTGAAGCTTAAATTTTGAAAATTTGAATTTTTGCAATTTATAAACCAATTTGGGAAGAAATAATTTGAAAATTATTTTTTAATCCTAACTTAAATCATTGTACGTAATCTTACCCTGCTTTTTTGCAAGAGGCTATTTTCAAGATTCGAACCACGATAACTTTACCATTCCGCCAAAGCTTCTCTTCAAAAATTGATATAAGCAGTAATAAATTATTTTTGACAGAAATATGTATATTTTTTATAAAAAAATCTTTAAAATAATTTCTGAGTTTAAAAAATCTTGAAAATTTTTCTAAAAATGTAAAATAGCATGTATTATTGTAAAATAAAAATAAAAATTAAATGTTCAAGAATTTTAAATATTTAAAATTAGTATTTTGATTAAAAAATCATTAAAAATTAATTAATGGTCAAAATATTTTGAAAATATTTTTTTATAGAGAACATAGTATATTATCACAGAAAATAATTTTTTATAAAATAACTTTGATTAATAATTTTAAATTTAAAAATATGATTTTTGTTAAAATATTTATAAAAAATAATACAACGGTCAAAAAATTTTAAAATTTTTTTGCAAATAAGTAATGAAATTCTATTTCTCATAAAAATTAAGATCAAATTAATTCCAAACAGAAATGATATGAAATAATTTATTTGAAAATATTAGACATACAAAATTAAATTAATTAAAACATGTATAAGGATTTAATCTACACATGATTTTGGAATCCAATATAGATTCATTTCTACTGAATTAACTAAATACTTCTAGAAACAAATTTTAGTGAATTTTTCTAATATGATGATATCTAAAACGTCAATTTAATCTTTGATAATTTTTAACATTTGAAGTATTAAAATTCGAACATGAAGAATTCTTCAAATTTTCTATTTGTTCTTTTACTTTTTTATTTTTTATTTTTATCTTGTCAAAATATTTTAATCGACAACATTTTGCTAAAGTTTATTTTAGCTCTTTGTTTTTTTTAATAATTTTTCATTATCATTTTCTAATTTACAGAAATATTTTGATAGTATTTTAATAAACTTGTATAACTGGTCAAGAGCCAAAGACCGTACTTGACTTACCTTGTCGGTCTCGAGTTCTGATGCTCCCCTATAATGTTGCTTTCCTCTGATGTTGCTCCCTCTTCATCGATTCTCTCAATGCTCATTTAGATGAATTTGTTTCATCGTCTTCTTGATGACTTACCATTAATACAAGTCCGGCGCAGGCTTTAATCTCTGATTTTGACTACGTTTCGTCCCATGTCGCTTTTAAGTTCTTGTGTTTTTTTTGGATCAGTCCTTTGTCCTTGTCCTTGTTCTTCAATTTTGGGTAGATGTCTTTGAGGTACTCTTCTTCATTGCAGTTATGGTAGGAGTGTCTCCTACCGTTTGTCTTCTTTTTTTTCTTTTAAGAAAAACAAATAATAATATTTATATTCTTGTGAGTACGAAAATAATAATAAATTTCACAAGTAATTAATTGATGACATACCAAACCATTCTACGTGTTAATATTAAAGTATGTTCATCTTTTATTTTATGGTAGAGCAAGAATACATCATAGAATAAGTTATTACACCCTCTTAATTAGTATCTGATTAGGAGCGAATGGCTTGTTGTTAATTACGTGTAGCTTACTCTCCGGTGGTAGTTCGTCCGACGACATGGTGGAGTTGCTGTGGATTGCTCGACTTCTTTGCGGTTCAGGGAGATAAACTAAACAAGGTAAATGCAATCTACTACCTTCTCAGTAGAATGCCAAGCTTTGAAGAATTCATCTTGTGCTATGTAAGTTTGTCTGTCATATTGGTGTAAGAAATGTAGTTGTTGTTAGGATGTATACTAAAAACCTAGCTTTTGGTATAAGCATTTATTTAGAAATAAGAATCACGTTGGTCAAATGACTACATTTATGATAAATGCAGTTGTTCACTTAATTTATATTGTAAATAACATGGTGTGTGGTGTCACACACAGAAGATCATGTTATCAGTTCTTTATAAATTATAAACAGTTGCTCATGACTAAGATGGAAAGGAACAAACCATCAGAACAGTCGTAGTGTAATTAGGTATTAGTTTATCTTGACTAAATAATTACACTAATATACTTAGAGTACTATATTGAGCAGGACCATTGAGGTATTTTCTTTTTATACTAACTAAATAAAAAAATATGACCTCAGTTATTATGAAAGTGTGTGCTCTTAATCCTTCTATAATAACAAGCACATATGTTTAATATTTATTTCTTTAATTTATCAAAGGGTGAGATTTAGTTCGATAAATCAATAGGCCCGATAAATTGGGAAATGATATTACTTATAGTGTGTGTTGTTGATTATAGAAGAAAACTGTGTCCTAGTGACTTAGGTTGATAATGTCCCCAAGAGTAGCTCATAAAGATTATCATGTAAACCCTGCAGGTGGACTTAGTCCGGCATGACGATAAGGATGAGTGGTACTACTCTTGGAACTAGATATTAATTAAGTGAGTTGTCAGTAACTCATTTAATTAATGAACATCTGATATCTTAAAGACAGAGAGACTAACACACTTATGATAAGTAGGAGTTCAAAAATGTAATATTGGATTGGTGCGGTAGTGCAATAAGTGGAATGAGTTATTATTGATGAACTTAAGTTGTGTGTTCGGGGCGAACACGAGATACTTAAGTTCGTCGGGAGACCAAAACCAATTTCTCCTCTAGGTCCCTGTTGTAGCCTCATTATAGCCTCAAGTTTACCCAAAGAAAAAGTCGATCTTGGTGTCCAAGAGGGGGCCGACCCAAGGCTTGGTGACCAAGCCTAGGGCCGGCCACATTACTCCTTAAGGTGGCCGCCCCTTGCTTTGTGCAAGGGGGCCGACCGCAATTTCAAATTGGGAGGGGTGTTTTTGAATTTTTAAAATCTTCTCAGATATTTACAATTTGTAAAAAAGAGATTTTAAAATTTACAAAAACTTTCCTTATTTGAATTAGGCCACATGTTTTAAAAGAGAGTTGTAAATTTTATTAAATTTTTCTTTTTAGTAACCTTCATGGTTTTAAAAGAGAGTTATAAAATTTATAAAACTATCTTTTATGTAATAATGTTAAAAAGGAAATTTTATAAAGAGATGTTTTAAATTTTAAAAACTTGGTTTTAAATTTTAAAACCTTCCTTTTTAACATCCACATTAGGAAATTAAGGGAGAGCTTGTAAATTTATTTTACAAAGTTTTTTTTGCTCTTATTAAGGGTCGGTCACCCTTGCTTGGTGCCCAAGCAAGGGGCCAGCCAATCAATGTCTTAATTGATTGATGATTCAATCAATTAGTCAATCAAGGATTGATTGATTTAATCAAGAGGAAAGAAAAAGGAAAAATAAAAGGAAAAAGGAAAATCAAGAGGAAAATTTTAAAAGTCTTTCCTTATTTGCCTCGAGCAAGTAATATAAAAGAAGGGGAGTTGAGGCCTCATGTGATAACAATTCATATTGTTTTGTTGGAGACCTCTATTGTGGCCGACCCCCTCTCCCTCTCTTTTCCCTTTGCTCTCTCTGATTCCTTTGTGGTGGTGGTGGTCGAAACTTAGAGAAGGAGGAGAAGCTCTTCGGGTGGAGTTCATCTTGGAGGATCGTCGCCCACACGACGTCCAAGGCGAGGCGAGGGATACGACAGAAGATCTCGAGATTATTAGCATACAAGGAAGAGGTATAACTAGTATTTAATTTCCGCATCATGCTAGTTATTTTTCCTTTGTATAAATACCAAATACAAGAGGCATGCGGTTCTTGTGTTTCGAATTAGTTTTAGATATTGTGTTCTTTTTCTTTTTCCTTGTGATTCGATTGTTCTTTATGGTTAGCCTAGGGTTACTATGGGAAGGTTAAATATCCAATTTCCCTAAAAGGCTTTGTCTAGTAGGTGGTGGTTACTCCCATATCTAAGAAGGCCAAGTGCCTCGCCATGCTGTAATGGAAGCCAATTTTTGGAAATAGATATTTAATCGACTTTGTGACCTAGGTAATTTAGGTCGAACGTGTTAAGTTCCGCAGGAGATCCTAATCTAACCTAAAAGAACATATAAGTTAAACTTGGAATCAAACGTGTTAAGTTCCGCAGGCGATACAAGTTTAACTTAAAAGAACACACGGTAGATAGGAAAGGTTCAGATCATGTACAAAATATTTATATAGTGAAACCATTAGGTTTTCCAAGTAGTAACCAACAGTTGTTCAGATACTGCCATCTGTTCTTGAAAGCTTTGTTATTTGTCTAAGATAAAGTGAATATGGAGTACATATTTGGCTTCTGGTTTTTTTTAAGCCATTCTCCATCAGTAGTATACTATTCTATATGCGGTAGCGAAAAACTGAACAAAGATGACACATTAGTTTGGCCTAAGAGCAAATACATATTCATGATGTGGCCTAAGTGTTGTTTGTGCTCCCTTAATTGGTTGATGGCCAAATGATAATATAATGGATGGATCAACATATTGGACAACAACAATAAAGGATTGACATATAGTTCTTTTTTTTTGTGGCTAAAATTAAGCATCAATTGCACAAAAAGGAGGGTTCTCTACTTTGTATACACATTGATGTTAGCTTCGGAAATGTTATTCATTCTACTAATATTGTATATAATTCTAGAATGTGGTCTCCAACATGGTTTCCGCACAGTACAAATATTAATAACTCCATGTTAACAATGTGCTGATAATTAATAAATTTGTCACTAACCACGTAGATTTAAGGTAAGTGCTTTATATATAAGATATTGATATTTCTTCAAAATTCTTGTGATGATTCTATGGGCAAAATTGAGTTGCGTGTGAGACATAACCCTTTTAACACAAATTCAAGCACCGACACTCCGACACTCCAGGTTGATGGTTCCGGCGTTGTTGTTCCTTTTAAGGTTTCTTCTAAAAATCCAGTTTGTTTTAGTATTGTTGTATCTTATGCAATGCGTTTTTAGTAATGCAGAACCTTGGGCTTGTTTCTTGAAGACCAATGGTCGATATAGAGTTTGAGGCAACAAAGTGATGAATGGATGCAGTTCTTTCTGGGCTTTTATGCAACTTTTGTTGTATTTCTTGTTTGCTTTTGCTGTAGTTAAATTTATGGGCATCTGGTTGTTATAATAAATTATTTGGATGTGTATATTCTGCAAAGGGATAAAGAACTGAACATTTTCCCATGTCTTAAGCTACGTCAGTATTCAAATTGAACTCATGTAATAGGGCTGGATCTTTTGAAGTCTGGGTTTTATTTGCTACATAGATCCTCAGTTTTTCCAATGGAATCAGACCAGATTTCTGGGTTACCCTTTGGAATCAGACCAAAGTACTGTATATAATACATAATATGTTGCCTGATTGTTGATTACCAAAATGACCCTTACATAAAGATGTTCAAAATCTTAAATTACATCATATATAGGATAACATCACCCCACCATGTGACCTGCACCACAATTTCGCACCAGACTTTCATCGTACACAATAACATTCACAACTCAATATGACCAACTATATTGGGAAGCAATCCCTCTTCACTCCTCGAAAATTCAAGTGCTTAAACTCTTTTCTTGCCATTTCAACTTCAGCTTTGTAAAGGTCAATGAGAGATGCACATACATCCAGTCATACATATCGTCCACCATCCGAAAGAGAGTAATCCTTGCGGTCTTTTTAATGAATATTACGCCCAAATATGTCCAGAATCCAACTATAAATCCTATAACAATAATAGCATAATCTAGAACTCTTTCAAGCTTGTCATCATCTTCTGCTTGATATGGTGAATGATTAGCTTCATCACCGGGACATTCTGGAAGTGGCACACCACAAAGGCCCTCATTGCCAACATAGATCGAGTCATTGAAGGTTGACAATTGACCGCCTGTTGGGATTCTTCCTGACAGATTGTTGTGAGAGAGATTCAAGGATCCTAAAAAGCTTAAAGCAGATAGTTCGACAGGAATTTCTCCCATGAGATAGTTCATTGACAAATCAAGAGACTCCAATTCCTTCATGGCACCAAGATTTTCTGGAATCCTTCCTATCAAATGGTTGTTGGATAAGTTAAGGAAGTCCAATCCATGCAGCTTCGTGATCTCTTTCGGAATCTCACCAGAAATATTATTGTTTGATAAGTCTATGCTTGCCACTGCACTAAGAGCATTAGTGTATTCATTGGTTAACCCTTTTGCAGTTATTATAATGTTATCCTTGAAGCTATTTACCACAGCCTCACACCGATATAACTGATTTGCATAAGATTCACAAATTGCTTGGTGGTCGCTCCTAGCATACAATAGATCAGTATAGTTTTGCTTCACAACCATAGAACTGAAATTTGAGATAGAGGAAGGTATACTGCCAATAAGATTGTTGAACGAAAGATCCAAAACTTGGAGGGAAGTAAGATTTCCTATACTTGCAGGAATAGCATGATCGAATGAGTTTGAGCTCAAACGAAGAAACTTTAATAACGGAAAGCTCCTTCCCACCCAATTTGGTATTTCACCGAAAAATTTATTCCCACCAAGATCAAGACTTACTAATTCATCAGAATTTCTTAAGGCAGAAGGAAATGGTCCTGACAAATTATTATTATTCATATGAAGGAAGTTCAAACTAATTGGATATGAGCCATTGCAATTTGGGACCTCACCCGACAAGTAATTGTTGGATAGGTGCAGTACCATTAATATATTAAAATTGCAAAAGAAGGCAGGCAAACAACCATTGATTTGGTTATTAGACAACAATAATATTTGAACAGCTTCCGGATTTCTATAATTCAATGGAATTGTTCCTTCAAAAGAGTTATTTGATAGATCCATATAGGTAGATAAACTAGAAGGTAATTGACCATTCAAAAAATTTGAGCTTATGTCAAGGTGAAGTTGTGAATTATTGAAAATGAAATCTGAGAACCAACTTGGAATATTTCCATAAAGTCCAACTCCAGATAAAGATAATTCTTGCAAAGTTGTTTGCGTTCGAATCCAAGAAGGAAATCTAGTTCCCAAATGACAATAGCTCATATCAATCTTGTAAGCATGAAAAGGAGGAAGCCAATCATCTAATAAAATCAAATTCAAGGAGTTATAAGATATATCCAAACCCCATAAGTTGGTGAGCTGGGAAAAGTGAGCATCTGTCATGTTGCCTTGTAATGAATTTGATGAGACATACAAGTCTTGCAGTTGAGTTAATTGTCCAAGACCGGTAGAGATTGACCCAGTGAAGTTATTGTGACTCACTACAAAGGACTGTAACTTGGATCCTTGTGGACATTTAGACAAACCATCAAGTAGATTTGTTAGTTCTCCACCAATATTATTCTCTGACAAATCCAAATCCTCCAAGTTGCATAGATCACCCAAGCTCATTGGAATTTGCCCCATCAAGTAATTCATTGATGCATTAAAATACCTTAAGTTGTGAAGTTTGCCAATGTTTCCAGGTATTTGACAAGATATATTATTATCAGATAGAACTAATTCCTCCAAATTGATGAGATTACCCAAAACATCTGGTATACATCCATAAAACTCATTAGATGACACATCCAAATGTATCAAGCTAGTGAGGTTGCCCATGCTCAGAGGTATCTCTCCAGTGATTCGATTATGAGACAAATCTAAATACTTTAAGTGGATAAAATTGCCCAAGCTCAGAAGTATCTCTCCAGTGATATGATTACCCTGCAAATCTAAATGCTCCAAGCAACTAAGGTTGACCATGCTCAAAAGTATCATATCAGTTATATGATTCAAAGATAAATCTAGATACTCAAGATGAAAAAGACTTCCCATATTTAGTGGAACTTTTGTTAAAGAATTACCATCTAATTTCAAATGCTTCAACTTTCCAGTGGCATTCACTGAAATATTTCCTTCTATTTTATTACTTGATATATTATTTGTGCCAGCTCCTCCTGTTGCATCTTGTAGCCCACAATTTGATAAAGCAAGTTGTTCTAGGCTATTATAATTAATTTGGTGAAGCCAATTAGTTGTCGTAGAGAGATTGACACAACTCATGTCTAGATATTCTAGAGAAGTTAAGTGGGAAAGCCAACTCAGGTCATTTGACCATAGTGGAGAATACCAATAATCACAACAACTAAGGTTGAGGTAGCGTAGGTTAGAAAGATTCCCCAGTTGTTGTGGAATTAATCCATTAAAGTTGGCATTGGAAAGGTTAAGATGCTCCAAATGGACAAGCGAGGAAATCATACTAGGCATGTGAGTTGAGTCGAAGTTGTTGAAGCTTAAATCCAGGTATTTTAAATGCTTCAGTTCAAACAAAGAAGGATTTACCTTACTTTTCTCAGGATATGAAACATATGGGTCCAATGGGTAGTGAACATCAAGCCTAATGACATGGCTAGTGGTGTTGTCACAGGCTACTCCACTCCAGTTGCAACAGTCATAACCGCTCCAAGAAGAAAGCCAGTGGTCAGAGTTATACAAATCAGACTTGATGGCAAGTAAAGCACTCCTTTCACTCTCCAAGCAACTGATCCTCTTAGATGCATGTGGATGATCATCACAGCATGCTCTCGTGCTAAATAATAAGATGACTAGGAAGAGAGTAGCATGCTTAGAGGAATCATAGCTGCCCTTACAACCGCAACTAATAGACATAGTTATGGACGAGTAGCTAGATTGAATCATAAGTTGAACAAAAAAAAACGTACCTAGCATATATATATATACACACACAAGGTCCTTTCAATTGTGTGTGGACTAAGTTAGATTTTTTTTTTTTTTAAATGAATTAGATGACTTTGTTGATATGACCATGATAGGTTGATTATACCGTGAAGAAGGGGTTTGCTTTAACTTCCACGAAATATATATAAATTGGTAGATATCAGATATGCATAACAAACTTTAATTCAAATGTCTTAATTATGATTTTGGTAGGGATTAAAAATATATTTTGCTATAATTATTCATTTGATTTATAATTTAATATTTCTCTATAGCACATTTAAGTATGAATAGGACATGCCGTTGTCTTGGTCTACAAAGCCCAGTAATGTGTAGTCAAAGTCTCCTTGAGTCCTTTGTTTAGTCAAGTCTTTTTGTAACATTTATTCCAAGGAAATTAAAAATATAGATGTTATTTATTGATTTGGAAACCTACAAGCAACCTTATAATAAGTGGATGAATTTAAATTTTAAATAGGATAAATATATTGATTTGGAAACCGACGAGCAACCTTATAATAAATGGATGAATTTAAATTTTAAATAGGATAAATATATTCATTTTGAACGTGTAATACCAAAGCTAATTATACCCGTTAGAAGCTGTTACATGTGGTAGTATCGTCGGACAACTAGATGCTAATGCTACAATGTGCTATAGTAGTTGCTACACCTTATAGCAGCGAATCCATAGTAACTGCTACACGATGTGGGAGCTATGTGTCTGGAGTTTCGCAGCAAATGTGTAGTAGCTAATTCCTAGTAACTGCTACACAGTGTAGCAGTTACTCTTTAGAAGTTGCTATACGTTGTGCATCTTCAAACACATAGATGTTAATGCAACAATGTGTTGCAGTAGCTGCTACAACATGTAGCAGCTTCTGCCTATTTATAGCCAAATTGATAAAATGTATAGAAGCTCAATTATGTGACCTAAATACAAAACTGAGATTGAACTACAACTCTTGTTCAACGTAAAAAAAGAACACTTGGAGACTATAGTTGGGTTTGATAATAATATAAGATAAACAATATCTTAAACCAAATAATTAATACAAACACCACTGCTTAAATCATTTGCTTTATAGCATTCTCCAATGATACATTAAATTGACATAGATATCATCGCACTTGGACAAATACAGTTTTATTTTTTTCTCTCGTAGAAGGTGATCATCGCTAGGGAGATGCGAGACTGAGCTTCAAAAAGACTGATATTTCACTCATGCTTCTGATTTATAGCATCCTCTAATGCCCCATTGACTTGGGATAGTAGTTGTTGTAGCTGCACAAGTTTAGTTTGATTCTTGTTCTCTCGAAAAGGGCAACTTCTAAATCCTTCCTCACTTGGTTCCGTTTTTTTGTGAAAATCTTAATATAGCCACAAACAACATGATGTTCCATTGCTAGACTGAGATACCTGTTACGAATATTTTAGAAAATTCATGATTCCAAGGAAAGAAAGATATATATAAAATACTAAAAGAATGAATAATATAAATCGGGAAGAAGACTAGTGTACTAATACAAATGATCTTTCAAGTGAAGAAGACGTAGAGTTTGAATCCTCTTCGATATGGGGTTCTTTAATACCACCCAGATTGGGTTTCGTCTTCCTGCTAAAGCAAGACATGATCATGAAAGAGCTACAATGTGGACCAAAGGCAAGGCAACGTGAAAGCGTCAGTTATGTTAATCGCCTATTTATAGGAAAAGAGGCGCTAACAAATCCTACCGCTTGATAAAGACAAATCAAATGGACGCGTCTTTTTGAGTCCATGGGTCATCGAAAGACTCACTACAACCCATTATGACCTGGGAAAAGATAAAGATCATAAGACAGGTAGTAAAGACAAGGATTAAACAATCGTCGGGTATTGAATTCTACCGTGCATTTAATGCACAAAAGCTGCTACAACATGTCGCAGCTTAAAATGTTTAAATTGAAATTTTTAATAGACCTACATTTCGTACACACTGACTAGCTGCGCCATCATGCAGCAGTAGTGCTGCAAGGACAGATAGAAGCAACAAAAGACTAGCTGCTACAACGTGTAGTAGTTACTGGCGGTAAGCTACTACACATTGTAGGAGCTACTTAGGATTAGTTGTTACAACATGTAGCATTTACTCTAGTGTTATACTTTATGATGCAGCTGCTACAACATGCGGCAACTAGTGCAATACCTGATACAACGTTGTAGTAGCTACTGCTGATTAAAATAATTTCACATTTTTATTACCAAGTTAATATACATAACAATATTATTTTTACCAACTCTAGATGTACTACTACAAAGTGGACTCGCCAGCTTCACAATACATATAGTAACCGCTACACCCTTGTAGTAACTGAACCATCATTTCCATATACCACATTAAAGGCAACCGGATTGGGTGGTGAAATATAATTATAATTTATCAAGATACAATATTAAAGTGATCTCCTACAAATTGTAGCAGCTTCTCAAGAATAGATGCTACACTCTGTAGCAGCTAGTGCGGATTAGCTGCTACAAATTGTAGCAGCTTCTCGAGACTAATACTACAACGTATAGCAACTTATGAATATTAGCTGCTACAACGTGTAACATTTCCTCTATAGTAGCTATTTTATTTTGTAGCTGCTACAACATGTATCAACTACTGTAGCTTAGCTTCTACACGTTGTAGTAGTACCTACTGTTGGGACCTTGATGTCCGCTACAGGGGGGGTGAATAGCGTCTCACCCAAATCGATCGCTTCCTACGTATTCGTTAGTGCACAGCGGAAAACAAAGAATACAACCACGAATAAAATATGAAAGCTAAATACAAAGGAAGAGATGCAAACCGCTAACACGTTTGTTTACGTGGTTCGGAGATAACTTGCTCCTACTCCACGGCATGTCCGTAAGGTGGACGATCCCTCAATCCGTCGGTGGATTAGTCCCCGGAAAACCTCCGGCTAGCTCAAGCTCCTTGTCGGTGGAGAAACCTCGCCACAAACACTTGAATACAAGCACACCGATCACACGAAGGCTTGGGAGACTCTAATAGGCTTTAACCAAGTCTATTTCGTCACCTTGGCCGGCCATACCAAGCTCCTTCTTATAGAGCTTGGAACAAAACAGCAACCTGATTTGCCCGTTACCAGTCGACTGGTCTATGCACCGGTCGACTGGTGCCAGCCCAACGGCTCTCTGCTACAGTGCATCAGTCGACTGGTCCATGCACCAGTTGACTGCTACAGTAACACAACAGTAACTGCTACAGTGCCGCTACAGTAAAATCCTAAAACTAGAATTTTACTCCGAGTACAATCTCCCATGCACTCGTACCCTCACGACTCATTTGACTCTTCTTTGCAGCATTGACCCTTTGCCTTCAAGCCTACTTCCTTTGGCTCTCATCCCTCGGATGCATCCAAGCCTGCGACTTGTTCCCAATGTCATCCTTCGCGTATGCCTCGAAGTTGCTTCCCTTGGCCATTGTTCTTGCTGCCTTGTCCATGGTCCCTCGGATGCTCCATCCTTCACCGGACCCGAAGCTGTCAACCTAAGTCACATGTGTATCCTGCAAACGATGCCAAGGCTACACACTTGGACTTACTCCGCCGAATGGACTTACGATGCCAAGACTACACACTTGTACTTATAACGCCGAATGGACTTACGTTGCCAAGGCTATACACTTGGACTTACACCGCCGAATGGACTTACGTTGCCAAGGCTACACACTTGGACTTACACCGCCGAATGGACTTATGTTGCCAAGGCTACACACTTGGACTTACACCGCCAAATGGACTTACGTTGCCAAGGCTACACACTTGGACTTTCCTTGTTGTACCTGTATGCTGCACACTCACAATGCATATCAAATACAACAATAAACCTAACTTAAACCTTTGCCTAAACATCAAAACCTAGGGCACCTAGATTGCTCCAACAATCTCCCCCTTTTTGATGTTTGGCAACCTGTTTAAGTTAGGGAAACATAAATGCAATACATATGCAAATAAATATGCAAATCAACTCATGCATAAATAATGGAACCTAAATCCCTAGGCTCCCCCTTCACCTAAGCCCCCCCTTGAGCTAGGATTTCCCACAAAGGTAAACTTCTCCCCCTTTGCCTAAACAATCGTTTCCGTTTCACCTAAGCCCCCCTCGAGCTAGGATTTCTTGCAAAAGTGTATAGGTTTCCCACTTAAACCTAAACTTCTCCCCCTTTGCCATACATCAAAAAGAGCTCCAACAATATCCCAATTGTTGAAAACATGTCATTCAAATTGACCCTAAACTCATGTATTTATCTCCCATGGTTCTCATACATTTAAACGAGTTGACACGGTCAAGAACAACATTAAAAAAACTTTTAGGCTGGTATCAGTCGACTGCCCCAAGTACCAGTCGACTACCCCCTTCGACGCAACCTTACAGAACCATTCTGTGGTCGAAAAACACTGTTACCTGTCGACTGGTATCGGCACCAGTCGATTGGTATCGACAAAATGAGCTTACAGAGATATTCAGTGCTCAAAAACACTGTTACCAGTCGACTGGTATCTGCACCAGTCGACTGACACCCTATTTCTGAAAAAATCAGTTTTTTCAGACCAACTTCAGAAATGCACTAGAAATTCCCTAGACCTCTAAAAATCCCCAAATTTTGTGGAGAGGTCTATTTTATCCATGTCTATTTGGAAAAAATATATATAAAAATATATTTATCACAGATCCCAAGATTGACACAAAATTCAAAACTAGCTAAATAGTTCAATTGAACATTGACCTAAAGTCCTAGTTTTGGCTTCCTCTTGATGTATCTGTCCATACTAAACCACAATACTTCCCTAGCATGGGTGTATATGGCATCTATACATCAAAAACTAATTTTCATGCAATATGAACCCAATTCATATTTCCATGCACGAAACACATTCCAATTGTGTCAACCCACTAGGTTAGAGACTTAAGTCCGTCTCCTAACCACTTGGCACATTTGATAACCCATCTATCATGGGTCCCAAAGGCTCTTCCTAACCTTAGGAATCTTAACCTTAGTCACCTCCCTTGGTGACTCATCAACTATGGCTAGGCCACTTCGGTGCACCTCGGGTGACACTTGACCTACAAAACTCACCTTCTTAACCTTAGACACATTGTCTTTGGTTAATTTTTTCTTGTCCTTAACCTTGGACATCCCATCCTTGCCATAATTATATGTCACCCTAGCATATTCCTTCTTATTGGCCTTAGATGACTCTCCCTTGTCCTTAGTCATACCTCCCTTACCAATGTCATGTGCTACCTTAGCACTTGACCTCCTTTTGGCCTTGGAGGGACCTAATTTGACATTTTTGGGTCTTTGACCACCCAAATACATATCAAGTCCTTTAGGTCCAATAATGAACCTCTCTAGGACTTTCTCCATTTCCTCAAGCTTTGTCTTCAAGGCTTGATTTTCCAATTCTAGGGTTCTAACCCTAGAATCAACATGTCCATCATGGACATTCCTAAACCTACCCTTCCTAGGCATGTGTCTCCCCTTCTTGGGATTAATGCTTAGGTTTTCACCCACTTTCCTTCCCTTAGGCAAAGTGGTTTGGGTCTTATTAGGTTTACCCTTAGTGTATGATTTCTTAGGGTTATCTACCATGTTAACCCTATTTCTATCATTATACCTAAATCCATGATTATGCTTAGGTAAATAATCTACATTATTTCTAACAAGCATATAAGAATTGGAGATTAGATTAAACTTCAAAATAGGGATTACCTTCCCTTTTACCTTTGAAGCTCCCCCTTGACTTGTGCTCCTCTTCTTTTCCCATTTCTTCAAGTGCGCCAATTTCTTGAGCTCTCCTCTCCTTGGGCACTTTGTGTAGTAGTGACCCCACTCACCACATGTAAAGCACCTAATGTGCTTCTTCTCCTTCTTCTTCCTACAACTCACATTAGTTTCTAAATTAACTTTAGTGAGTTTAGGGTTTACCTCCTTTACCTTCTTGAGCGAAGGACACCTACTCTTGTAGTGCCCCATCTTACCACACTCAAAACATTTGATGTGGTCATTTGTGCTCTTCTTGGTAGTTGAGGTGGAGGGTTGAGCTTCCAAGATCTCCTCTTCCTTGGATTGCTCTTCTTCCTCTTCAGTTGAAGATGTGGACGGTTCCACTTCTTCCTCGCTTGAAGATGTGGATGATACCTCCTCATCTTCCTTCTCCTCCTCGGATGTTGAGCTCGTGTCAACATTCGATTGGTCGTTCTCTTCTTGGATTTATGTATGACTCTCATGAAGCGCAATTACCTTTTTCCAAAGGTCACTTGCATTCTCGTATTCACCTACATTCAATATCGCATTAGAAGGTAATAAATTAATTAAAATTCTAGTTACCTCCTTGTCCGTCTCCGATTGCTCCCTTTGCTCATCGGTCCAATATCGACGTCGAAGACACTTTCCTTTCTTGTCCGTTGGAGCTTTAAACGGTTCCTCCAACGCAATCCATTAGTTTCAATTCATTTGGAACCACATCTCCATGCGCTTCCTCCAATAGTCGAAGTCCTCGCGCTCGTATGGAGGCGGGATTCGGATGTCCCATCCGTGAGGTCCCTCCGACTCCATCTGCTTCCTCTAGCCGCTCTCTTGGCGATTAGTCCAACAAGAGCTCACCTAGCTCTGATACCACTTGTTGGGACCTTGACGTCCGCTAGAGGGGGGTGAATAGCGTCTCACCCAAATCGATCGCTTCCTATGTATTCGTTAGTGCACAGCGGAAAACAAAGAATACAACCACGAATACAAATATGAAAGCTAAATACAAAGGAAGAGATGCAAACCGCTAACACGTTTATTTACATGGTTCGGAGATAACTTGCTCCTACTCCACGGTGTGTCCGTAAGGTGGACGATCCCTCAATCCGTCGGTGGATTAGTCCCTGGAAAACCTTCGGCTAGCTCAAGCTCCTTGTCGGTGGAGAAACCTCGCCACAAACACTTGAATACAAGCACACCGATCACACGAAGGCTTGGGAGACTCTAATAGGCTTTAACCAAGTCTATTTCGTCACCTTGGCCGGCCATACCAAGCTCCTTCTTATAGAGCTTGGAAAAAATCAGCAACCTGATTTGCCCGTTACTAGTCGACTAGTCTATGCACCAGTCGACTGGTGCCAGCCCAACGGCTCTCTGCTACAGTGCATCAGTCGACTGGTCCATGCACCAGTTGACTGCTACAGTAACACAACAGTAACTGTTACAGTAAAACCCTAAAACTAGAATTTTACTCCGAGTACAATCTCTCATGTACTCGTACCCTCACGACTCATTTGACTCTTCTTTGCAGCATTGACCCTTTGCCTTCAAGCCTACTTCCTTTGGCGCTCATCCCTCGGATGCATCCAAGCCTGCGACTTGTTCCCAATGTCATCATTCGCGTATGCCTCGAAGTTGCTTCCCTCGGCCATTGTCCTTGCTGCCTTGTCCACGGTCCCTCGGATGCTCCATCCTTCACCGGACCCGAAGCCGTCAACCTAAGTCACATGTGTATCCTGCAAACGATGCCAAGGCTACACACTTGGATTTACTCCGCCGAATGGACTTACGATGCCAAGACTACACACTTGTACTTATAACGCCGAATGGACTTACGTTGCCAAGGCTATACACTTGGACTTACACCGCCGAATGGACTTACGTTGCCAAGGCTACACACTTGGACTTACACCGCCGAATGAACTTATGTTGCCAAGGCTACACACTTGGACTTACACCGCCAAATGGACTTACGTTGCCAAGGCTACACACTTGGACTTTCCTTGTTGTACCTGTATGCTGCACACTCACAATGCATATCAAATACAACAATAAACCTAACTTAAACCTTTGCCCAAACATCAAAACCTAGGGCACCTAGATTGCTCCAACACCTACTGCCAATCAAAAAAGATACAATTAATTTATACCAAGTTGATATACATAATATGTGTGAGCAAATACTTAATCTTTAGCTGTTATACCCTATTAGCTTCGCAAGGCATTGACAGCAGTATTACAAAACATTTACACCACCTAGGCTAATTTTATGGGATTTAGAATACCTTTACAATCAGTTTAGCAATATGTTTACACCCCAACCTTGTCATTAGTCTAGTGTTTGCTATTAAAAATTTTATGACCAACATGAAAATTAAATTCTCTCATTCCAACTTGTCTAAAATCTATTGACCTTCAGTACATTAAACTCTCGACATATCGCATCACAAAAAATGTACAATCTAACCTGAAAGATAGAGTTGATTTCACTCTATTAATATTATAATTGCTAGCGGAAGTATGGAGATGTATAAAAATTATGAATAAACATATGTACTTACGATTTTACTTGTATTGGACTCGAGACCGTAGATACCTTAAAGTCTCTTGACATTAAGGAATGTAGCCCTGGATACCATATTTTGTAGTAAGATGGGTCCATATTTAAAAAAAAATCCACCTGTATTAGGATGGGGTTTGTTACCAATACACACATAACTCGAATACCTTATGATTTCTAGAATATGTCAGGCACATACAAAACTTTAAAACTTAGATGTGTAGAGTTCTGAGGCTCCAAGGGAGTTATAATGCATATAGCAAGATTCTTGGAGGTCTATGATCAATAGGTGCCAGTGACCATATGTATTATTTAATGGATAGAATATATATCTGATAGGTTTGTCATTGTCAGTGCTTGCTGATAGAATAAATGCCTCATAAGATAACATTTCAAACAATTTCTGTGTATCCAAACAAACATTGTTAGAGGAATATATGGAGAATAAAAAATTGGGTAGTAGGAGTTGGCATTATACTCACAACAAAACCAGCAGCACAAAATATAGATGACCAATGTGGTATGCCAAGGGTTTTGACTTCCTTTGCAATGATTGTAAAATATGTGTTGATGCAATCATCATCTGTGCCTATAGTTCAATAAAAAACACACAGGAAAAATGACATATCCAATGAAATCGTTCCGTTGGACCATATTGCCTTTGTCATAGCCCTACATAAACAAAAAATAAAACATGTCCATAAATTATGTTTTACAACAATAGTGTCTATTGCTGCTACAATTGGAGTAGTTACGGAAATTATATGTGTTATACCAACTTCTATATCTACCATGGTTGATTTTATTCAACAAAATGAAATGATTCTTTTACTATTCAATAAGAATACACTTCCATAGTAATTTATCCTTGTGTTACCAATATAAGTATACGCAAATAATCCATCGTATAATTGCATTACGGTAAATGTATAACTCAAAAACTTTCAGCTCACTTGAGTTAACTCAGTTTCAACAATGCCTCTACCACCACATCATCTTTATTTTTCTTAAAATATGACTTCGCTTGCTGAACAAATACATGGAGAATATTTTTCAGCGAAAGACTAATTATATGTGATATAGGAACAAAAGATAAAAGATTAAACCAACCTAAATCGTACCTTCATGATTTTATAATTGTGTTTGACAAGCGTATGCAAGCGTTTAGATGATGAAGATGTGGTCGCTACATCGGTAGATGAGTCACGGGCCTCTTGAACTTTAACAGGAACTTCAATATTTTCCTCTCTGCTGCCCTTACCCATCTCTAGCTCATGCTCATCTTAGAAAGTGACTTTTTTAATTCTTTTGGCCAAGGGCACTACATTAATCGATTTTGCAGTTGGGGGTGTGATTCTCTTTGTAGCACTCCTTTTTGCCCATGTTATTGGCCGTTTGGCAAGTAATGCCACTATATCCTTAGCAAGCAACTAACTTTGAAGATCTTTGATTTTTCTCTCTTGCTCTGCTATAATTTTATCTTTTACAATTATAATTCTGTTCTTTTCCTCAATCATTTTATCCTTGCAATCTATTTCTGAATCACTAACAACTATTTTATTCTCAACAATTAACTCACTAATTGTGGCCTCCATCTGGGCAATGATCTGGTCCTTGCCCTCAACCACAGCCTCCAAACGAGAAATTTTGCACTCCCTTACTCTACAATTTTTACAAGCCTCTTTCTCTTGAATAAATTCTAGAGTTAATTGCTCAGGATCTTGTTCAGGATTTTCCAGAGCTTCGGCTGCCTGTTCAGGCACTTGGTGGGGAATTTCCTAAACATCGGCTGCCTGTTCAGTAAATTGCTCTAGAATTTGTTCATAATTTCCCTCAGCAGCTAATTGTAAAAACCCCCTCTGCAATTTATTGATCTATATGCTCTACAAGATCTTCTAGGGAATCATTTGAGAGTTGATGTGTCTCTAGGTCCGATGGACTTAAATCAACAATTATTTTTGCAGAAGGTAATTCAGCGATCCTAGACTTTATTGTCTCAACCCGGGAGCCTGACCACTTCCATCTTCATATTCTTGGAAACACATGTTGTCTGTAAGAATCTATTATTCTGACATGTTCACACATCCAGATCTACAATACAATAAAATTATTAAAATATAATACTTTCTGCATAAATCTTATGAGACAATCATTATATTTAGGGACATACAGCAAGGAGATGTGCGAACCCTTTGAGCATGGGAGTTTGATTTCCCACAAGGCCCTCTGGTTTCGACCTCTATGAAAGCATCGGACCAATGACCCCCAACTGTGGGCTGATATAGTCATATACAGCCTTACACCAATTATACCTACCTAAATTAGCAAAATCATCTACGTAATTTATTAGTGATTGTACTAGTAATCTAGATATACTGTTAGTAGTAGAAAATAACATAGAAACAAAGAAATACAATATTAAAAATTGGCAAAATAGAGTATCGGATTCAGCAGTTATAGGTTGTTTGCTGAGGGTAACCATCTTGTTCTCTAGCTCCTTCTATGTACACTCCACATTATTGAAGTGTTGAAAAAATAGTGGGGCGGTGGCTACATATTGTTGTAAATTTACTTCATCGCCTTGGTCTAGGAGTCCCAAAATCAATGAAGCATCTTTCCTAGTGAAGCTAATCTCCTTATTATGAAAGATAAAGCATCTGGCTTGCACGTCCCAATTGTCAAACATATTTTGTATAATGTTTCGAATATTTACAATTTCAGCCATGACTATTGCCCAAGCAAATGGGCTTCCATTGATCATCTCTATCTACCGGTCGTTTATATGTAGTGATGATATAAACCCCTTGAAGTGAAGGTAGTTACTTTTCCAATGCACTTTCTTGTGATATGCACGGAAAGCAACAGTTCTTTGGGTCACCATTTAGTTCTGTCAACCAAATACATGGAACTGTTATTTTTATACCATAATTAGATACAATACAATGTCTATAATTTCTCTTAGGTATTACAACGCGATTAGTAGATTATACAACATTGGTACTGATCACGTTGTAGCAGTTAGGGTCAAATAGCTGCTACAATAATGAGAAGCCAATCGGGAGTGTGGGATTTAACCACAACGTATCAATCAATAGGGTTTACCAACGTTGTAGCAGTTCAACTACAGTAGCTGCGACATCAAAGATAAACATATTTTTTAAACCCTTGATTCGCTCAAAGTAAACACTCAATCATTAAGAACTAACAACATTAAACCCCATTGTAGCAGCTAGGAAACGAATCAAAACCCTAAAGATTCAACCTATCAATAGTGGCGAAGATTTGGATGAGAAACCCTACCACAATACTTATGATGGAGGCACAACTTTGGATGAGAAACAAATCGTCGCGGTGAGGTTGATTGAGGAAGACTCCGTGGGGCACCGATCAACTATCAATGAAATTCCTTTGAAATATTTGTCACACGACGAGTTTAGGGGTTAAAACTTTGGCTGGTGAGTCTAGGGGTTAAAGCAAAGGCACTACAGCAGCGGATATAATTTTAAATAATTTTTTAGCAAGTTGATATACGACATATCAAATTATGTCTACTAAAAAAAAGACTGAATGAGTTAGCTGCCCCAAGTTGTGGTAGCTACATGGGGAGTTAGCTACTACAAGGTGTAGCAGTTATGAGTCAAAATAGCTACTACAAAGTGTAGCAGTTATGAGTCGAAGTAGCTGCTTCAACGTGTAGGAGCAAAGCAAAGCAAAGGCGCTGCAGCAAAGGAAATAATTTTAAATCATTTTTTTAGTATGTTGATATACAGCTACAAAAATTTGGCTACTAAAAAAAGGACTTACCGAGTTAGCTGCCACAGGTTGTGGCAGCTACATGTAGAGGTAGCTGCTACAAGGTGTAGCAGTTATTAGTCGAATAGCTGCTCCAACGCGTCGCACCAAACCAAAGCAAAGGTGCTGCAGCAGCGGAAATAATTTATAATCATTTTTTAGCAAGTTGATATAGAGTGACAATTAAATAGTTTTAGGGTAAATCTTTTTACAAAAATATAGCTACTAAAAAAAGGACTTACCTAGTTAGCTGCCACAAGTTGTGCCAGCTACATGTAGGGTTTGTTGCTATAAGGTGTAGCAGTGATTAGTCGAAGTAGCTGCTACAATGCGTCGTAACAAACCAAAACAAAGGCGCTGCAGCAACGGGACATAATTTATAATCATTTTTTTAGCAAGTTGATATAGAAAGACAATTACATATTTTTAGGGTTACTATTTGAACAAAAATATGGCTACTAAAAAAAGGACTTACGGAGTTAGGTGCCACAGGTTTTGGCAGCTATATGTAGAGATAGCTACTACAAGGTGTAGCAGTTTTTAGTCGAAGTAGCTACTACAACGCGTCGCAACAAATCAAGGCTGAGGCGTTGCAGCGGCGGAAATAATTTATAATCATTTGTTTAGCAAGTTGATATAGAGAGACAATTAAATATTTTTAGGGTTAATTTTTGTACAAAAATATAGCTACTAAGTAAAGGACTTACATAGTTAGCTGCGACAGGTTGTGGCAGCTACATGTAGAGTTTGCTGCAACAAGGTGTAACAGTTGTTAGTCGAAGTAGCTGCTTCAACATGTATCAACAAAGCAAACCATGGGCGCTGCAGCAGTGCAAATATTTTTAATTTATTTTTTTAGCAAGTTGATATACATCATATCAAAAATATGTCTACTGGATTAATCTCTGCGAGACAATAGGGCTACTAGAAAAACGTCTTTTCCAATTAGTTGCTACAAGGTGTCGTCGCTATATGGAGAGTTAGCTGCTACAAGGTGTAGCAGTTAACAGTACACGTTGTAGCAGCTACCTCTCTATGTAGTTGCTACAACTTGTCGCAGTAAAGGAAAGCCCAAGTGGTTGCAGGCGCTTGTTGCAGCCGTTGGCCTTCCACGTCGTAGCATAAATCCATCCGACCTTCGACGACGACCAATCCAAGTTTGCTGCTACAAGTTGTAGCAGCTACAAGGACGGTTCCTGCACAGTAGTTGATGAAACGTTTATAAGCGAAGCAAAGACGTTGCATCTTTAAACAATAATGTCAACTATTTTTTTACCAAGCTGATATATTTCTAGGGGTAATATATGCTAGAAATTGTAGCTGCCAACAAAATGACTTACCAAGTGACTACTCCAACATGTAGCAGCTACACTGCAGCCCACATGGTTGTAGCCTGCAACTGTTTGTAGTCGGCGGCGTCCCTGAACGTTATAGCAATAATCCTTCTAATATTTATAGGTCATAACGGTGTGGTTATCAAATTAAAATGAAACGACTTACCATTGCGAATGGAGAGAGGTGGTAAGCTCTCACAGCAACTGTGCGATTGAAGACGTCGGTGAGACTTTCCCGCCGGGAGCGCGAGGGACGAGGGACGACGATTGACAGATGACGGAGGACGTTGATGGAGGCAGCGAGCGAGGGAGAGAGAGAGCGGCAAGGGAGAGATTTTAATATTAAACTTTCCCGGCGGGAGCCCGAAGTCAGTCGGACGACGGATGACGGAGACGGAGGGAGGGAGCGAGAGTGGGAGAGCGGCGAGGGAGATTGTAATTTTAATTTGGAGAGCGACGTGGGTTTGAACAGCAGGCGGGAGGGAAGAGAGAATAAATGGAATCTTTTATTTGTAGGGAAATCAAGCTGGCAACGCCACGTCTGCACGTTACTCATGATCGTGTACAAAGTGTCGCCCAGCATATCAAATCTGTACCCACAAGGTCCATTCATTTGTATGAAAGTAAGTTAGATTTTGTTGTTGTTGGAAAACGAATTGTATGACTTTCTCGCTGTGACCATGACACACATGCTGACAATACGGTGAAAAAGGGGTTTGCTTAACTTCCACACAACTTTTACAATTAATAGATATGCATAAGAAATTTTCCTAATGACATGGCTAGTGGTGTTGTTACAAGCAACTCCTCTCTCATGTCATCGTCACGAATCTTTGCACCAAAATCTATCAAACATGCTTTATTCCCTCGTGAAATGAGAATGTAAGTCATCATCATAAGTCTTTACATCAAAATCTGTCAAACATGCTTTATTCCCTCACAAGGAGACTACGAGTCTTCGAGTGGAAATCGACCGTCATTCCACTTTGAATATATTTTATATCGTGCATCCTTATGGTGGCAAAAAACAAAAGTGAATATATTCGTCCTTAGCGTCCTGTCAATTTATTTCTGGACTAATATGAAAGAGTTAAATCACGGACGCCTACTAAATAAACAGTATTATCTCTCAACTCATCGGACTTATTGATTTAACGAATACATCTCACCTATTGATAAGTTAAAGAAATAAATACTAAGTATACGTGCTTGTTATTATATAGGGATTAAGAGGACGCACATCTATAATAACAGAGGTTCTGTTCTTTTATATAGTCAGTATAAATCGAACAACCTCAAATGATCTTGTTCAATACACACATAGTGTGCTAATGTAATTTTATAAACAGACAGACTAATATCAAATTACACTGCAACCGTTCCAATGGTTTGTCCCAATGTATCTTGGTTGTGAGGTACTATTTATAATTTATAAGGAACTGATAACATAATCTTCTGTGTGACACCACACACCATATTATTTACAATATAAATTAAATGAAAAACTGCATTAAAATATATATAAATATAAAATGTAAATATTTGACTAAAGTGATTCTCATTTCAAAATATTTCAAAACAGATGTTCATATAAAAGCTAAACTTATAGTATACATTCCAACAGGAGCGAGAGTGGGAGAGCGACGAGGGAGATTTTAATTTTAATTTGGAGAGCAACGTGAGTTTGAACTGCAGGCGGGAGGGGAGAGAGAATAAATAGAATATTTTATTTGTAGAGAAATCGAGTTGACAACGCTATATCTGTATGTCGCTCACGGTCGTGCATAAAACGTCACCTAGTATATCAAATCTGTACACATAAGGTCCATTCATTTGCATCAAAGTAAGTTAGATTTTTTGTTTTTTTTTTTTTTTTTGTTGGAAAACGAATTGTTTGACTTTGTCGCTATGAGCATGACACACACACTGACTATACCGTGAAGAAGGGGTTTGCTTAAGTTTTACAATTAATAGATATGCATAAGAAATTTTCCTAATGACATGGCTAGTGGTGTTGTTACAAGCAACTCCGCTCCCAAGTCATCGTCACAAATCTTTGCACCAAAATCTATCAAACATGCTTTATTCCCTCATGAAATGAGAATGCAAGTCACAAGTCTTTACACCAAAATCTGTCAAACATGCTTTATTTATTCCCTCACAAGGAGACTGCGAGTCTTCGAGTGGAAATCGACAGCCATTCCACTTTGAATATGCTTTACATCGTGCATCTTTATGCTGTGACATCAGATGTATCTTATCTCCACTGAAAATTTCACTCCCAATAAATTTTATTTTTAAAAAAATAAAAATACAAGACTACGGAAGAAATAAATAACTAAACACTTAATAATTAAGTGTTGTTCAAATGATTTGCTTACTATCATGATTTTGCTTTTGCTTTTGCTTTGCTTAAGTACTTGTTGATATAACTTCTTTATTTATTTATTTATTAGTAGTAGTAGTATTTTGACATTTTAAAATTAAGATAACGATTTAGGGGGAAAAAAACTGGTCCAAAATTATAACATGTCGACTAGCTCAATCCTAGATCATTGCAAAAGATTACGGTGGAGTGTTAGCCGGTAAAGGAGGGATTGTTTAAGTTGTCAATTGAATATATCAATTAAGATAATCAGATAACAGAAATTCAATTTAAATTTTATATGAAGACTCAAAAGTTGACTTGGGCTCTAAAGATAAAATACTAAATACCCGAAACTTACCCACACATAAAAAAAGAAATTATAATTTTTAAATGCACCAAAATGAAAAAAGTATTTAAAAAACGGATCTATGTTTTCAAGATATCAAACAATTGCACATTTTTTTTATTTTTTTTATTGGAGTAAAAAATGACAGTGTGAGTAGAGATAGATAAATAGAGAATATTTGACCTTAACACTTACTTTCCTAAACTATATTAGATTTGACAATAAATTACAAATGTCGAGGGGTTAAGTGGGCATGTCGACACACTGCAAGACTTTTGAATGAAGGCAGATTTTGCAATTTTTCTGTTTGCTCCTCTTGCTTAGTTTAATTATCAAATAGGCCCGTAGACGAAGTGGCGGAAGAACAGAAGCAGATGGAGAAGAGGAAAGGGTTTGGAAGGCCGGCGGTGAGTATCGACGTAGAGGTTGAACGTATAGACGGATGAAGAACTTAGGGGGCGTTTGGTTCTTTCCTAGGAATAGGAATCGGAATGGGAATCATTGTATTGTGGAATGGGAATAGGTATGAGCATGGATATCACTCTTAAAAGCAATGTTTGGTTAGTTGTATATCTTCTATCGGAATAAATCAAAGTTTCCTTTTTTACCCTTAAAGGAAAATAAGAGAAAAAATTAGATGTGAGAGAAAGATGAATGTGAGAGAAAAATATGATGAAAGAGAATGATGAGAGAGAAAGTATTATGAGAGAGAAAGTGTGATAAGAAAGAATGATGAGAGAGAAAGTGTGATGAGAGAAAATGAAAAAAAAGAGTGTGATTAGAGAGAGCATGATGAGAGAAAATATGATGTGAGAGAAAGTATGATAGGAGAGGATGAAGAGAGAGAAAATATAGTGAGAAAAAAATGAGGAGAGAGTGTGTCATGAGAGAGAGTGAGGAGAGAGAAAGTATGGTGAGAGAAAAAAGAACAGTGAATATGATGGGAGAGATTGAGGAGAGAGAAAGTATGATGAGAGAGAAAGTGTGTTGAGGAAAAAAGAAGTAAGTGTGATAAGAGAGATTGAGGAGAGAGAAAGTGTGTTGAGGAAAAAAGGAGGAAGTGTGATAAGAGAGATTGAGGAGAGAGAAAGTATGATGAGAGAGAAAGTGTGATGAGAAAAAAGAGTGTGATGGGAGAGATTGAGGAGAGAGAAAGTGTGATAAGGAACAAAAGAAGGAAGAGAGTGCGATGGAAGAGATTGAGGAGAGAGAAAGTATGATGAGAGAGAAAGTGTAATGAGAAAAAAAGAGGAAAGAGAGTGTGATAGGAGAGATTAAGGAGAGAGAAAGTGTGTGATAAAATGATGAGAGAGAAACAATGATGAGAGAGAAAAATGTAATGAGAGAGAATAAGGAGAGATAAGTGATATAAAAGAAAAAATAAATAAATAAATTTTGATATTTGATATTAATAGAGAAAATTTTAGTTTTAAGTCAAGGGTATTTTTGGAATAAGGGAATATTTTGATTGATGAAAATAGGGTAATGGCTCATTGAAGGGGAGGTACATGGGAATGAGTCATTACCCAATTTCAAGGATTCATTCCCTTATTTGTATTCCTATTCCTATAATCCAAACATTAACAATGGGAATCAATGATTCCCATTCCCATTCCCCACTCTTATTACCCTAAACCAAACGCCCCCTTAGTACTTAACTCGATGCACATCCCCTGCCAGCGTGAACAGGAAGTCTCCATCCTCCTTTTTGGACAAATTCCAAACTTTCTTCTTCCTTTTCATCACGGCGCATGAGGTCGTGACCAAAAGTGTGGTGGTTCACGGGCTCGACTTAAACCTAACCTTCTTATGTCGTCAATCTGGTGCATCATATTAGCATCTATTCAGCCAAGCTGATTTCCTTTCGTATTTTCTTTTTCCTACAATAAGTATCCAACTAGCATGATGATTTCAGAGCTTCTCGAGTTTGATAACTAAGCATTTGGTCCAAAGTTTTTTTTAAATTTAGAAGAGTGTGCAGCAAGATGCAAGCTATTTCGGGAGCTAGAACAAACCTTGCGTCGAACAGCCAAGTTGATGGCATAGGTCGTAAATCAAAGATAATAGTTTGTGTTCCATTCTCTATCTGCAAAAGAGGAGGATGTTACTTCAGAAGTCATGCACTGTAGTATAGATTTCATCTGAGCAAAGTAAGCCTCATTCACGCAGTCTCTTGGTGAACCTGAGATCGGGAAGAGCATCTCATTACGGGATTCCAAAGCAACAAAAGATTACAACAACAACTATCACAATGGGTTAATCAAGATGTCATTCCCAAAAAATATTCACATATCTCAATAATGATATGATATTATCTACTTTAGGGTTAAGTCCTCACGACTTTGCTCTTGGGTTGTACCCAAAGTGTCTCATACTAATGGAGATATTTTATATCCTTTTTAATCCATAATTTTTTTCAAATCTTTCCAGCATGAGACTTTGATTGAATCCTAACAATCTATTCCTCAAATGAAGGATCATCATTATTCTCATGGTCCGGGTCTCTCCGTGAGCATCCAGTTACTTTTGACCTGCTTCGGGTCTTCTCTGCAATCTTCCAATTATCTTGACTTTGCTCTGGGCCTCCCACAGGTATTTAGTTATCCTGACCTGCTTCGGGTCTTCTTACGAGTATATGATTACCCTTGCTAAAATTGACTATACGAGAGAGAACAAATAAAAAAAATAAACTTCTTGATTGATTTGTCTATAAGATATAATATATAGAGAGAGTCATTACATATTTAAAGTGTTGTTGATTCAGCTTCTTCAATTTTATTTTTATTTTTATTCTTGATATCTTCAAACTAAGATAACAATTTAGGGGAAAAAAAAAGACAGGTCCCAAATTATAGCATGTCGACTAGATCTATCTAGACCACTGCATAAGATTATGCTGGAGTGTTAGCTAGTAAAGTAAAGAAGGGATTGCTCAAGTTGTCAACTGGATATGTCAATTAACTAATTAGTTGATTAGGCGTAGGTTTGAACAAAGTCATTTTGTTTTGACAGTAATCAATACCTAGGATAGATCCACCGAATCCGTCGACTCTGTCCCGTGTCATCCTTCTCGCTAGCTGCGTCTTTCTCTCGACTTCTTGTACTCCTAAATTCCTGCACACTTAGACACAAAGTCAAGGTCAAATACAACAGGAACTAACTTGATTTAGTTGATCATATCAAAATTATCACGGATACTTACATATTTCACAAAAGGATAAAGAACTTGACATTTTCTCATGTCTTAAGCTACGTCAGTATTCAAATTGAACTCATGTAATAGGACCGGATCTTTTGAAGTCTGGGTTTGATTTGCTACGTAGATCCTCAGTTTTTCCAATGGAATCAGACCAGAAATCTGGGTTACCCTTAGTGAAGAAGCATGTGCTGTTTGTCATGGTCAGGAATCAACTACTCTTCATCTTTTTGGGCTGAGGAAATTAATATGCCACAGAGATAGGTTTGGAGAAAATGCATGGATCTATTTCAAACATTTGATCTAAACTTAATCACAGCATGTCCTCTAACCAGACTTTTTTGTTATGTTTTAAGTTCAGTTAGATTTTTTTTTTTTTTTTTGCTTAAAAGTAATTAGTTAATCACACACCAAAGTAGTGTATATAATACATAATATGTTGTCTGATTATTGATTACCAAAATGACCATTACATAAAGATGTTCAAAATCTTAAATTACATCATAGGATAACATCAACACACCATGTGAACTTCACCACAATTTTACACCACACTTTCATCGTACACAATAACATTCACAACTCAATATGACCAACTATATTAGGAAGCAATCCCTCTTCACTCCTCGAAAATTCAAGTGCTTAATCTCTTTTCTTGCCATTTCAACTTCAGCTTTGTAAACTTCAGTCAGAGATGCACATACATCCAGTCATACATATTGCCCACCATCTGAAAGAGAGTAATCCTTATGCTCTTTTTAATGAATATTATGCCCAAATATGCCCAGAATCCAACTAGAAATCCCATAACAATAATTACATAATCTAAAACTATTTCAAGCTTATCATCATCTTCTGCTTGATATGGTGAATGATTAGCTTCGTCATCGGGACACTTTGGAAGTGGCACACCACAAAGGCCCTCATTGCCAATATAGATCGAGCCATTGAAGGTTGACAATTGACTGCCTGTTGGGATTCTTCTTGACAAATTGTTGTGAGAGAGATTCAAGGATTCTAGAAAGCTTAAAGCAGATAATCTGATATGAATTTCTCCCGTGAGATAGTTCATTGACAAATCAAGAGACTCCAATTCCTTCATGGCACCAATATTTTCTAGAATCCTTCGTATCAAATGGTTGTTGGATAAGTTGAGGAAGTACTGTTAACGATCCGCAAGTGTACGGATACGTCGTCAGTAATAATTAAAGAAAGATATCGTATCCACAGGGACTGTATATAACCACTAAAGATATCTCAACGCGAATTAACTAAACAACTAATCAATTGATTATAACAACTAAGTGCAACTATGAAAAGTAAAGTATAAAAACAGGGATAAGGGCTATGATAAAAGGATGTTCTAGGAGTTTTGGTTTCTTTGTAATGTCATTCAATGTAAATGATCTACCAAATCTTATTCCTCAACTGTCCATCATTTGTAGAAGGTTGCCGGTTCTCTCTTGCAATAGACAACCAGCTTAGGACTAAAATCTATATCTAAATGTGATCAATTAGGAATGATTCCTATGATGTCCTTACACGGGCTTGCCTGTCACGTGCGTCCCTCGGAAAATCAACATAGAAATTCATTACTTCTCAACCAAATCAAGATATAAAAGATTAACGCATACAACTATCCTACCCCCTTGAATGACCTTATTTCACCCTTAAAATTATCCCTCAATCGTTCTTATACGGGCATGTCTGTCACGTACGTCTCTCGGATAATCAAATGAGGAATTACCTCTACAAGATTCACAAGACACTCAAACATTTAATCAAGAATGGTAATTAAGATCAATCACATCCATCCACACAAGATCAAATAGATACAAAATAGGATAATATCATAGAAATAGGAAATTGACAAATCCACAAGAGTTTACATCAAATCACATTGTAAATACTCCCTCTATCCTAGAACAAAGAGATCTAATCCATAAAACAAGAAAAGAAATCCAAAGACAAGAAGTTTACAAGCATCTTGATCCCAAAACCCAAGAAGATAAAGGGAAGAAAAGCTTATCTACGATGAAGAATCGTCTTCGGATTTAATCCTCGTTCCTAGAGTCGATTTGTTGAAGATCCGCCCTTAGATCGCCGGAAAATCCCTCCAAGAAGGTGAGGAATTGCCCCAAATCTCGTCCTCTTCCCAAAAGGGAGAACTCCCCTTCAAATGGTGGAAGAAACCCTTATATAGGTCAAAGAATTTGGGCGCCACATGGCTCCGTGACCTGGCCGTGTGTGAGACACGGCCTAAACCATTGTCCTTGTTGCCCATCTCACACGGCCGTGTGGTGCACACGGCCGTGACATGTGATAACCATAATTTTGGCTATACTATTTTGAATCATAATGCATATTTTTATTGGTTTATTCATAGTTTAATCTCACATTAGCATCATATCTCAATATTGCATTTGATTTTGGACCTAATTGAGAATTAGCTAATTTTCATGGTATTTGGTGCTAATATTTGATTCTTATTTTGTAGGCATCAAAAGGGTCATGGACCCGATCAGATCAGGCTACATTTGGGCTCAAATCAAGGGCTAATCAAGTCGATCAAGCCTCGGAGCATTATAGGCCGTTCATCCAAGATTGAGCAGATCTGAGCCATCCGTTGAAGATCCGGCTCATCCAACCTAATGAGGGATAGATCTGAGCCATAGATGAGGATCCAGAGGTTTTGATCCAGATCTGAAGACATCACAGCCGTTGATCGAGCCCAAGTAAATCTGGACCGTCCGATCAGATCTGAGGAGTTTAAAAGGCTTCGCGTGAGAAGCTACAGTGGGGCTCGGTTCGCGATTTTGCTACAGTGCCTTCATCTTCTTCTTCGCCGCGACGCCGACGCTCTCATTCCTCGATCCAGATCCGTGAGCTAGATTTCTTCGACGACGACGATCATCAGCTGCCAGCGTTCATATTTCGGTGATCAGAGAGTGTTGAGAGAGGTTTCTCGGATGCGACTAAGGTTCTGCTCACTGCCGCGATTCCGATTGTGGAGGTCTCCCAATCGGCGATCTTCGCATCCACCAGAGCTTAGAGGGAGGTCTCCTGAGAGCTAATGGACCTTTTCCGATCTTCATTACGCAGCAAAGCTGGGTCGATTTGGCCGATCGATCTGATTTGCGACTCAACAGAACTTGAGCTCTGTTTCTTCGGCCGATGAGGTTTCCAGATGGATGGAGCTTGAACGGAGGTTTCCGTGAGCTGTGAGTGCCCTATGGAAATAGCTAGAAGCTTGTTTGATTGTTGTTGAATGCTTATAGGGGTTCCGAGAGCATTTCTGCTTCACAGCAGATTGTGAGGAGTCTTTGCTACGGGATTTGAATTGAGGGATGTTTAGGGTTTTAGTTTTCTTCATTAGTTGTCTTTGAATTGTCCATGAATTTGCTCAGATCATCAGATCTGATTCTATTCCTTGCTATCTTGTTTTGTTTTAACTTCAATTGCAATTCTATTCTTGATTTCTTGTTCGTAACTTTGATTTCTTTAGATTTCTGCAATTCAAACCCCATGCTTAGCTACTGACTTAGGTATTAATCTAGTTACTGTTTTTGACATAGATAATTCGCTTGTCACAAATTGTTGAGTGTTGTTCATTTAATTAGCAAACCTTAGTTCTATTCGATGGATTTGTTGTCACTGATTGAGCTTTTGAGTTTAATAGTTGAATTTTGTGGTGATTATGATTATGCTTGAAAATGGAATGTTGAACTTGAGCTTGTGAATTGTTATCTCTGTCCAAGTTTAGTTATTTGAGCTTAAGAAATTGATGGAAATTGTGATTGTGAATTGGGGAGATGGATATTAATTTATTTGATCCAATGATGCTTAATTGTTAACAACTTGAATTGAAAGAAGTTTAATCATGTTTTGATGAGGATGAATTATCTTTAATTCTGATCTTGAATGCATTAGATGAAGATAAATTGAATTGTAAGTCAAATGATGTACTTAATTGACCTTGCTGACGTAAGAATTTGATTGGAACCAATTCCAGAATGTACACACATATTAGTTATCCTTGGAAAAATACGACTTGGGACTCCTTACTACACGCATTTTCTTTAGCTTAAATGGGTTCCAATCTTTATTAATTTGGAGCGCCTTGTGACATACAAAAAGGCCGACACCAAATTTTGGCGCCGTTGCCGGGGAACAACTAACTAGTAATGTGTGTTTTATTTTAGATTGTGCATTGATTGATTTTATTTGTTAGCATGTTGATTGATTTGATTGCTTATTTCTCTTTGTAATTTCATGTTGGTTTATTCTTGAATTTTTAAGTGCCTTTACTGTTCATGTTTTCATGTGATTGAAACTTTATGCTCTTGAATCTTCTACGTTGAATTTTAGTGTTGTAGTGTGAGAACAGGAGATTTCTTTAGTATGGATCCATATTTTCAGAATTTTGGAGGTGGAATGGAGAGTTATCAGTGTTTTCAACCTGAGTATCAATTTTACCCAAATTTAGATCAACGAAAGAGGTATGAATCATTTTCTAATGGTTTTAATGCTAATTGGGTGGATAATTCATGTTTCAGGTATGGAAGTGCACAAGGACCATTTATTGAGTCATATCCAGCTTACTAGAGTTCATATGGGTTCCAAGAAGTTTCAACAAATTTTATGCCACAACCTTTTCAACAAAACGATCCTCAGATGGATGAGTCAACATGGAAACTCAGGGAGATGATGCAACAAATGATTGAACATCAAGAGAAACAATTCTCAAGGATACAGAACCTACAGTTACAGTTAGATCAAATTGCATTATCCATCAATCAGCCGCAAGCACAAAACTCCAGTGGAGAGGTGGAAAGTAACGATTCTGTCAGGCCTGACCCTACTTCCATTAATTCACATGATTTTTCTAATATTTTTTGTGATGATTATGTAATTATGCATATTTCTGATCCTAATGATTTTGTTGTTGAAGATGTTGTTAGTGATTCAGGTTCTGAACATTTCTTTGAAGATGATTTAAGTGTAGGGGAATGCTTACCGGAAGCATTACCTCAAGAATCACCAAGAATTGAGGATGAAAGTGTAGGGACTTGTGCTACGGAGCCAAGCACCCAAGAATCACTACATGAGGATGTAGATTCACGAGAACCACAGTTTGAGCCATATCATGATGAAGAGGAGGTAACAATCACCACTTCAGGTACTGTTCAAAACAACAAGGTGAGTATTTTTTGTGATTTATCAGAAAATTCAATAGAGGTACCATTTGTTCATTTCATTAGTTGTGATTCATTCCTTGCTAAATTTTCTACCCACACTAATATTCTCCTATTTTCTTTTTACCCCACATGTGTGTGGGAGGTGTTTTCTTTTATTGATGTTGTAGGAGAACATAAGCTTCCGGAGTGGGTGCTTAAACTGAACCAACTTAGACCTCCAGAAAGAATGGTGAAAGGAAAAATGAGTAATAAGAAGAATTTGAATGGAACCACAAATACTCCATTTCCGGCATGGATTCTTCTTCTAAACTTTCTTCAACCACCGGGAATGATAGGGGAGTTTGTTCCAATTTAGATTTCTTTTGCATTTTAATTCATGTCTTGTTAATAAATTCTTTATACGTTTCTTTAGTTTCATACTTTGCATTTTGCATTTTACTTTCATACTTTGCATTTAGTTGGTATACATAGCATGTCAGTTGAATAAAATCTCAATGGAATTTTCTAGTAATATTTTTAAGATGGTAAAAGTTGTTTTAAATTTGATCATCAACTTTAGGTCATTTGACATGGATACTCTACTTACATGATATTGGTTAAAATGGTGGTGGATTCCAATGTGAACAATTGAGCTTGATTGCATGAATATTTCCTAGAGAGGACCACTTAAAGCCTAAACTCTATTATTTTCTTTGTGTGACATGTACTCATAGCAATTGAACTCTAGAACTTGCTTAGTTTCTTTTCAAAGTCACAATAGCATTTGCGTGCATGGAATTGAGGATTTTATCAATTTTGTTTCCCTTCATACTTTCCAATTCCTTTCCTCACAATTTTCTTTAAACATTTTCATCTTACATTTTATCCTTTTATTACCTTTGCTTGCTCTATTTTATTTAGAGTTTTGGTTGAATTCTTGATGAGTTAGATTTTGCAAGATGGGTAAAGGGTTAAGTGTGGGGGAAAATTGGTAAACATTTGAAGATGTGAAAGTGAATGAATTGGCTCCTTGGATTGAATATTAAATCTAATTGTTCTTGGAGTTTAATCATGGAATGAGCAAGCTTCAATAGTTTGGAATTTTGGAATTTGATACTATGGTGATACACTCAACATCTTGGGATGATTTTAAATGCTTCTCAGCTGTGCTACTGAGATGTGTGCTGAATTTCTGGAAGTTGCAATTTGATGTGCCATTTCGGACATAAGCTACAACAAGTTGAAGAATTGGCATCAAGTTGAGCAGTTACATCTCTTACAAAGTTATAAAAACAGAAAAGAAGAAAAGAAAAGCAGAGAATTTGATTTTTGCATTTTGTTGTTGGAATTCTGAACTTTTCGATTGGAAGGAATTGAAGGTGGAAACCTGAAATGCAGTATAAAACCAAGTTGAATCTGTGAAGTTCTATAGGCAATTAATACATTTTCAATTCTGCTGGTTTTCGAAAGGCTGATAGCTGCAAAGTATTAGGAAGGATTTGGATGTTGGCTATGGAGTTATAGATAGGAAATTGATGTAGAAATGGCTGCTGTTGATAAAGTTGGTTGTTGCTTTGGATTGTATTTCTTGTGCAAAATTCTACAGAAATAAAGATGGCTGCACAATCATTGAAGTTGAATCACTAGGAAGAGATTTGAAATGACATATTTTATCTTAATGTGCCGAACTTGGAATTAGTATTCAAGATCTTCGGATCTATGGCCATTTCAAGGACAGAACATTATAGTTGGACATTGCTACTGTTGAAGATCCCTTTGAGTAGGAATGAGAACTTAATCCTTTTCAGCAACAAGAGCCCTGGAAAATGTGTATCATTTACAGTATTAAAACTTGATTTAACATGAATCCTGATCATGCAACTCAAATGGATCCATAATCTGAATTTTAAAGTGCTGAAATCAATTTTGGGTTATGTTCCAAGTTTCTGATCAGTGAAGTCCATGAAAGAACATAGACTTTTCATTGATACTTGGTGTTCTTATATTTAGTGTTTGGTCCCTGAATTTCAGTAGGAAGACATAATGCAGAAACATATAATGAAAACAGAATACGTCAACACTATATTGGGCAAAAGAATCTGTTCAAAACAGAATGTGTCTTAAACAGGATTACAGTGCTTAGAACAGAGAGGCAAAATGATGGAACAGTGTGTTCTTGTGATTACTGAAATCTGATTTGAATGAATTGAAATTCGAAATTCCTTTACAGAGCACTTTTCCACTCATGAAGCACTTGAAGATGGTATCATTGAATCTGAAAAGAAGTGTTCTGATCGAAAGAGGATTGAATTCAAGTTTTTATTGATTGGTTGTTAAATGTGGGACATGGATAAGTTGAATGAGTTTAAACTGCTGAAACTTGTAATTCTGTGGAGTATGCATCAATAGGGATCTCAAGAAGCTAGATGAAAAGGAGTTGAGATTTTAAGGCAGCTAAATGATGTGTAGTTGGTACAAAGTCAGGGGATGTATAGGAAATTCAGCATTACACTAAAATGAACTACATGGTGTCAAGCTACTGGTTTCCTGAAAAAAAAAAAAACAGAATTCAGTTTTAGATTGTATCAATGTTTGTGTTAATAGCCTATTGGCAATACTCGATTCATTGAGGGACAAGTGAAGATTATAAATTCTTTAAGCAACAAATGGCATTTCATCTTCAATTCAATTCAGTTCGGAAATGTAGAATTATGCAAAGTTGTTGAATTCGTGATACAATTCAGAAATGGAAAAATCAGCAGATCCATTGAGTCAGTGCCAAACTTCTATGCTGTTTTGATTAGCAACATTATCAATTCTATTTCTTTTCAGTTTGGGCAAGAATTGAGATTTTGAATTGCTGATTGGCACAGAATTCTGAAGTCTCAAATGCTGAAATGCTTAAGCAGCAGTTGGGTTTTGTATCAAGTTAAACCAGAATATTTCGGATAAGTGATCAGTGCTGAAAGGTGCATTCAAGATCAGTAACAAGGTGCATTCAATATTAAGGTTGCTGCTGGATTTAGATTTTATTGCTGGAATTAAGGTTTCTGCTGAATCAGAGTTGATTTTGGTGTACAATCTGCAGAACCAAAAATCTGAAATGAAGGAATTGAAGAACTAATATCCTGAATTCTGATTCTTGACACTATTTTCTGGTATAGTAATTTGGAGCTTAAGCTGCATTTCAGTTTTTGTTCAGTGAGTTGACACTGTTTTGTGCTAGGATTTTAGTTCTGTAGTTGTGGATTTTCAAGAGTTAGCATCTTTATTGGATTGTTAATTGAGTACCAAGTATATGTGATGATAGCACCCTATTGTGAGAAATTTGTAACTAAAGAAAACCTCAGTAATAACAGGGACAGAGGAAGAGGAAAAATGCAGATTGAAGATAGGGTAAAACAGTGGATACATGATGTGTTTTATTGTTCGAGACGGCCAATACTTTAAGTGTGGGGGAGGGAGCTCTTTTCCATAAGGTGATATTGAATTGTTTTAGTTCCAAATGTTGAAATTGAAGTGGAAAACAGTGAAGAAAAAAAAAATTTTTTTGAAAAAAATGGCACATTCAAGAGAGTATCAAAGTTGGAGATAGAGTATCAAGATTCTATGTTTGCATTCAAATTGAAGGAGAGGTTAGCTTGATACTTTGAAGTGGTAATAACAAATGGTATTCATCTCTTTATACATCAAATTGGTCAACTCATCAAGTATATTCCTCCAAAACTCTTATCTTCTCATTTTCTTCATTAAATACTTTTCTTTTGCCATTTTCATTCACTTTCATTGTTCTTTTTGCTTCCATTTCAATTCTTGTTGATAAATCCTTTTGATTCATGTATGCTATGTTCTATGGTGGTGGAGAATTAGAAAATAAGCAAGCTTATGGTAGTAAAATGTTGTGAGTTGTATTGAGTGAGCTCCACTAATACATGTTTTGAGTGTGAGGGCTAGAATAGGTGAATATCTTGTGAGCTTGCAACTTGCTTAATTTTTCAATTGGATTGAAACCACCATACCTACTGATTATTGTTTGGATTGTATTCATGAATGTTTGTGATCTTTAAGATGACCTCAGTTAATTACCTTGTACTATCTTCTAAGTATTGCTAGGAAATTTTCTGGAGATGATTTGTAGTTTTATTGACTTGTACGGGACGTCCAAGATTAAGTGTGGGGGATTTGATAACCATGATTTTGGCTATACTATTTTGAATCATAATGCATGTTTTTATTGGTTTATTCATAGTTTAATCTCACATTAGCATCATATCTCAATATTGCATTTGATTTTGGACCTAATTACGAATTAGCTAATTTTCATGGTATTTGGTGCTAATATTTGATTCTTATTTTGTAGGCATCAAAAGGGTCATGGATCCGATCAGATCAGGCTACATTTGGGCTCAAATCAAGGGCTAATCAAGTCGATCAAGCCTCGGAGCATTATAGGCCGTTCATCCAAGATTGAGCAGATCTGAGCCATCCGTTGAAGATCCGGCTCATCCAACCTAATGAGGGATAGATTTGAGCCATAGATGAGGATCCAGAGGTTTTGATCCAGATCTGAAGACATCATAGCCGTTGATCGAGCCCAAGTAAATCTGGACCGTCCGATCAGATCTGAGGAGTTTAAAAGGCTTCGCGTGAGAAGCTACAGTGGGGCTCGGTTCGCGATTTTGCTACAGTGCCTTCATCTTCTTCTTCGCCGTGACGCCGACGCTCCCATTCCTCGATCCAAATCCGTGAGCTAGATTTCTTCGACGACGACGATCATCAGCTGCCGACGTTCATATTCCGGTGATCAGAGAGTGTTGAGAGAGGTTTCTCGGACACGACTCAGGTTCTGCTCACTGCCGCAATTCCAATTGTGGAGGTCTCCCAATCGGCGATCTTCGCATCCACCAGAGCTTAGAGGGAGGTCTCCTGAGAGCTAATGGACCTTTTTCGATCTTCATTACGCAGCAAAGCTGGGTCGATTTGGCCGATCGATCTGATTTGTGACTCAACAGAACTTGAGCTCTGTTTCTTCGGCCGATGAGGTTTCCAGATGGATGGAGCTTGAACGGAGGTTTCCGTGAGCTGTGAGTGCCCTATGGAAATAGCTAGAAGCTTGTTTGATTGTTGTTGAATGCTTATAGGGGTTCCGAGAGCATTTCTGCTTCACAGCAGATTGTGAGGAGTCTTTGCTACGGGATTTGAATTGAGGGATGTTTAGGGTTTTAGTTTTCTTCATTAGTTGTCTTTGAATTGTCCATGAATTTGCTCAGATCATCAGATCTGATTCTATTCCTTGCTATCTTGTTTTGTTTGAACTTCAATTGCAATTCTATTCTTGATTTCTTGTTTGTAACTTTGATTTCTTTAGATTTCTGCAATTCAAACCCCATGCTTAGCTACTGACTTAGGTATTAATCTAGTTACTGTTTTTGACATAGATAATTCGCTTGTCACAAATTGTTGAGTGTTGTTCATTTAATTAGCAAACCTTAGTTCTATTCGATGGATTTGTTGTCACTGATTGAGCTTTTGAGTTTAATAGTTGAATTTTGTGGTGATTGTGATTATGCTTGAAAATGGAATGTTGAACTTGAGCTTGTGAATTGTTATCTCTGTCCAAGTTTAGTTATTTGAGCTTAAGAAATTGATGGAAATTGTGATTGTGAATTGGAGAGATGGTTATTAATTTATTTGATCCAATGATGCTTAATTGTTAACAACTTGAATTGAAAGAAGTTTAATCATGTTTTGATGAGGATGAATTATCTTTAATTCTGATCTTGAATGCATTAGATGAAGATAAATTGAATTGTAAGTCAAATGATGTATTTAATTGACCTTGTTGACGTAAGAATTTGATTGGAACCAATTCCAGAATGTACACACATATTAGTTATCCTTGGAAAAATACGACTTGGGACTCCTTACTACACGCATTTTCTTTAGCTTAAATGGGTTCCAATCTTTATTAATTTGGAGCGCCTTGTGACATGCAAAAAGGCCGACACCAACATGCTCTGCCACTGCCCTCCTTGCACAACCGTGTAGATCTACACGGCCTGTGCTGCCTCCGACTCTGGAGCTCATGCACGACCGTGTCTGGGACACGACCAAGGCTCTTTTGGCTTCTAGAAAGATTGCACGACCATGTAGATTTACACAGCCATGTACTTCTTTGGTTCTAGAAGGCTTGCAAATTGGCACGGTCGTGTGATATACACACGACCATGACCATCTCCCTCTCTACAGCATCTACACGGGTGATCATCACCACACGGCCTGGACATTGCCCTGCTCTGCCGCTGCTGCATGGGTGAGCATCACCACACGGCCTAGGTCACTCTCCCAAACATGGTCGTGTGGTACTCCAAGACGGTGTCTTCCTTCTTTCGTTAAGTTGCAGATTTGGCCTCGATCATAAATTCTCCTCCAAATATGACTCCTGAATATAGAAAATACACAAAAGTATATCTCCAAACAAAAAGAGTAAATATGCTAAAAGCAAAGCTAGAAGTACAAAAATGCATAAATAAAGCACGTGTAAAATATGTGAATATGCGTCAAAACATGCTAAACAAGTGTATAAAAATTTACGCACATTACACCCCCAGACTTAAACTTTTACTTGTCCTCAAGCAAAAATGCCGCAATCTTAATTCATATGCTCTACAATGCATTCATAATCCCTAATGTACTTTCCTGACTCTATCAAAATGTTTCATTAACAAGCATGATCATGGAAACAAGTCAAGTATGGCTCAAGCATAAGTCTCTTGTGCACAGTGCAAAAAGTGATCCAAACTTTTCAAGTTTCAATCTATGTCCTAGTCAAGTCGTCATCCAGACGAGTTCCTAATGTTTCCGGTGATAGGCACTTACCTGCCACACACTTGGTTCATATTTCTCAATCAACCCAAGGTCTCAAAGGCGTGCTCAATCTCAATAGAAGCTAAGTAGTCATTTCCCCAGTAACCTAAGTCGGTCTCAAAGGGGTGACTTACTAGATTCCACTCAAGACAACTATTTTTTATATCCCTTATTCACTTTTTTCACTTTTTATATATATATATAAGTATTTGCATTGTGCAAAACTTATTTACAAATGTACTTTTAGCACAAATGTTGAGATATTTTGATTTTTCCAAATGAGGTTACATGATTTGAGCATCATCCAGTAACCAAAATGAAGTTTGAGAAATCACCATGGAAACCAAGTACTAAACAAACAAGATGAATCATGACTATTTCAATGATATCAACTATCCAAGCTCAAGTATAGTGAAGGTAAGATCCTTAAGGTCAAGCCAAATCTCAAACTTATCTCCATATGATACTTAGCTTATTTCATGCTACCCAAGATAGAGAAAAGAAATACACTAAGCATACTACTAGCATCATTTACAACATCATGAATCAAGATAATAAACGTGCTAAAATGTAAAAAATTTTAGGTTTTCAAACCCCCCCCCCCCCCCCGACTTAAACTTTTCATCGTCCCGATGAAATCAATATGGTAGAGGAGGTGGATGAGGGAAAGGAGGTTTACGTCGTTCCCCAATAGGAAAAATAGGGAAACCAGGGGTTTCACTTAGGAATCTATGATATTCATAAAGAGCATCTATTTGTTGGCTAGTAATACTCATGCCCTGCATAAAATCCCTCATTCTAACTTGATCAATATCATAGTCCTGAACAAACTCAGCCATTTGACCTTGAAAGTTCCTCGTAAACTGAAAGTTATTTTACACTTCTCTAAACTGGTCATCAGACAAAGAAAAGAGACTTTCCAGCATTCTTCGTTGGGCATTTTGCTTCTCATGAAGTGAGTCCAGAGATGCACGGAAATCTGAAAAATTGAATCTGGAGGAACCCGTACCATAGGCAAAAGAATGTCTAGCGGGCTCTGGATGTCCGGAGGGCTGCAGGTATCCAGATGACGAGGGCTCAAGGTGTGGCTCTGTGTCTCCAGATATAGAAGGGACATTCTCGGACTCTAAATCAGTAATTACCCAATTAGCAGGGTTGCGAATAGAAGTTCGTTCGGGACAAGGAAGAGGTAAAGGAAAATCATTCGTCCTAGGAAATGCAAAATCATTCTCATCCCAACAAATTATTTTCATAGCAAGACATGCATCAATGTCTATCATGTCATTTCCATGGATGACCTCCAACCCATCTGAATCAAGCTCCAAATTAATAGTTATTTGAGTAATCAAGCCACTAAAAACAATTGACCCCGAGGATGCCCTCCCAGCTCTCACTAAGGTTTGCAAAAAATGAAAACCGAAATCGAAATCAACTTTATGTAACATAGCCCACAAAGCATAAAGCTCTACTTTCTTGATGACTCCATCACTTTCCCCTCTACCAAAAATAGTTTTACTCATAACACGATGTAGGTATCTAAAGACGGGTTTTGCATGTGAGAAGTCTTAGCTCTAAAGGGCTCATAAGGTTGTTCTAATCTAGTGATCGAACTCCAAAATTGATTCCAATTAAACCTAGAATCAAACCTGCGAGAGTTACCGGTAGACAATCCAAAACAAGGTTTAAATTCACTATATGTCCATTGAAACTCTTGATTCATAAGCCTAAAAGTTATCTTGCCAACATAGTCATCCTCATTGGCAAAGTGATCTAATGAACTTAAAAATTCCAAAATAATGCGAGGATAAGTAGGTAGATGTGTATACAAAATGTCATTCCAATCTAAGAACCCAATCATCTAATCTATATCATCTCTAATCCCTAGTATATCCAAAACGGTTGGGTCCATATATCTTGTACACACAATCTTTCTATTGACAAGAATCTCAAATCTAGATTTATGATCTGCATTTCTAAAAACGATATTGAATTCATTGTCGTTACCTTCGTCGCATGCTATCCTCTTTACTTTGCCTTTTGTTGGTTGTTTTCCTTTTTCCTTCATTGGATCCTTTCTTCCACTCAACCTTTCCTTACCAATTACCAAAGAGAGTTTATGGTTTTTAACATCAATGATAGCCCCAGCTGTAGCAAGGAATGATCTTCGCAATATGATAGGAATTTTTGGATCCTCCTCCATGTCAAGAACTACAAAATCCGTGGGAATTATACTCCCACCTACCTCTACTGGTACGTCTTCAATGATACACATAGGGTACCTGTCACGCCCCGGAGGAGTCCCTGTCCGAAGAAATTTCGACAGCATCTCCCCTCTACGACGGACAATCTGAAACTTTCTACATCACCCTCTAGGCCACATATACCTCGGCCAAAACGGTCGGAACAATAACAATAATATAAATAATCACCCATGCAGTAAATAATTTAACAAACTGTAACAGTGATAATATGACTCAAAAACAACCCTACTCAACTACACCCATAAAGCTCAAAACATATTCCTACTTCACTACACTCATAAAGCTCAAATCCGACGATAATATCAACTTACCTCTTCTGTCGTCGAGGCAGGCATGTAATAAAACAAATCCAAATAAAAACTCATCGACAATGTCCATATAAGATCCAAGTATATCAAAATAAAACAAGTCTCAACATAGTCTAGTAAAAGACACCAAAAGACAAATAAACATCCTCGTGGACTGCAGGGGACTAGCGACTAGAATTCTCTGGACAGCATCAACCTGAAAATAACAACAGAGGAGGGTGTGAGTCTAACACTCAGTGGGTATCAACTGATATGCATAATAAAGAAAATAACAACCAGCACTAATCATGCATACAGTCTCCTGATATAAGAAGGGTAAATGCAACTGAAAGAAACAGGAGAAAACTGTACTAACCAGGACCAAGGTATAAGTACAACAGGGTCGTCAGACTAAGAGTGTCATAAATCCTGTATGCATGTCAATCATATGCATCCATATAAATGCAGCAAGTAAATACAGCAAACACAAGCAATAACTGCATCATGCATATGATGCAAATGACATGGTCACCTCTGACGCTAGTCAGCCATCTCACACACAATGGAGAGACCGAGTGGGTAGGGCTATGACAACCGTGCACTCTACCATCACTACTCCTGATGAGTGACCGAGTGGACGGGATGCTGTCGGAGTACACACATACTCCTACCCCAATCATAAATGGGGGAGCGCAATGCTCTCATCTCCCGGTACACCATGACGGGGAGGGATCCCTGACATGCTACCACGCTGCGTTACATTACCCATGAGCGGACCAACAGAGCACCGAATAGAGCAAAACTGACGTGCTACCACGCTGCATCACGCAACCCATGAGTAGACCAACGGAGCACCGACAGTGATGAAACTGGCGATGTGCTCAACAATAATGGAGCAGACTATCGCACAGCGTGCAATCATGCGAATGGTGCATGATACTAAGCATGGCAAAATACTGAGCAGCATAGCAATAATCCATATACATGTAAAATGTGTACCATCGGGAAGTGAATCAAATCAAAGTACACAGACCAGATAAGGTATCAAAAATCCTAGGTCCTGAACATGATAAATAGCATGGTTGTGTCACTACCTCTATAAATAGGCATAATCAGGTAAACACTAGCATGATGTGCAAAATAAATAAACAAGCAAGCATGTAACAAGTCAGGTAGTGATCAACCGAAACAAATGAGAAACATAATCATTGATATATGTTAAAAACATTATTATGCATATCAAAAGACATAAAGTCAAAGTACCCGCCTCCAATAGAAAGGTCCAAATCCGACATCGAGATGTTCGTCTCACGTCAAAGTCCTGTGGTATCAAACATAATGTCTAATTTAACTAATTTTATCATACAACAATTAGCCAAACTAAATTCTAATCCAATTAATCAATTAGGGTTAACTTCATTAACCCTAATCGTTCCATCTTCTAATTAGGACTTACTATAACATAATCCATCATAGATTCAACACAAAAACTCACCTAAATTTGTACTTACCCACTGCTAGAGAAGATTATAGCCGGATCCAATGGCTGCAGCAAGGTGAAATTGCTGATCAACAACACAATTATCCTATTTCATCAACAACATGAATCACTTACCCTAACCCTTACCTAAATCACAGATCTCTGCTATTGATCCGCAGCTAAAGAGGTGATGCCGGAACCAAGACAACCAACAACACAAACCTACCCTGCCGGAACAGTGTTGTGGTGGTGAACTAGGGCAGAGGGAAAATTGCCCGACGCTTGGCTGAGGAGGAGCGGCACCCAGCGATCTCTTGCTCCGAATCGATGTCTTCTCTATGGAGGAGACCAAGGACAAGAGAGATAAGCAAAAAGGGTAGAAGAGCAAGGATAGGGTTCAAGCAACCTACTTCATTCGCCTACCCACGCTCTCCGCTGCGATGATCTAGGGCACAACCAAGTGGAGGCTCGGATGAGGCGTCAGCGCTAGGGCAGCGACAAGGGATCGACGGTGTCGCAAGCCCAAAGAGGAGGAGGAGTCGGCCGGAGAACTAGGGCTGAGGTGCGACACCCGGCGGTGCTAGGGCACAGGCGATGGCAGTCGGCACTGGGGTTCCTGTGGCCGGTGATTGACATGCCGATTAGAAGAGAGGAAGAGACAACTCTCACCGTAGGCGGCCTGGCTTCAGGCAGAGAAAACAGCGAGATTGGAAGAAGGGCTCAGTGACGAAAAGGGTAAGAAGGTTTGGCGTCGCGGTAGAATAAAGGGAGAAGGAGGAGAAACTGTCCCGAGCGGTTAGGGCTCGGGTTCGACGGTGAGGGAAAGAAAACGGCGATTGGGGGAGAAAGAAAAGAAATGGAAAAGAATAAAAATAATTAAACTTTTCCTTGCTTAGATGGGGTAGCCTTAACAGGCTCTCTTTCGGGCCACGTTTTTTTTACCCCCGTTAACTCGTGCATATGAGCTCCGAAAAATTTCCGAAAAATTTCCAAAAATTCTGGAAAATTCCCTTATTATTATTCGCCATTTTTTTCCGGTATTTTACATTCTCCCCCACTAATAAAAATTTAGTCCCCAAATTTCGTTATCTACCATCATCAAGTACTAACAACAGATATAGAGTATAAATGCTAAACGTTAAATTAAATCACATACCTCAAGTGAAAAGATGGGGATATCGAGCTCCCAAGTAGCCTCCTCGTCCGAATGATGCTGTCATCCAACTTTAACCAACCGGATAGTCTTGTTCCGCAACTAACGCTCCTTCCGGTCCAGAATCCGTACCAGAACTTCCTCATAAGTGACGTCAGGCTGAACTGGAACTGAGATATCTGTCAGCACATGCGTCGGGTCGGGTACGTATCTCCTCAACATAGATACGTGTAATACATCGTGGACGCCTGCTAGGGACGGTGGTAGTGCCAGCCGGTAAGCTACTGCCCCAATCCTCTCCAGGATCTAGAAAGGGCCAATGTATCGCGGAGCTAGCTTACCTCTGAGGCCAAATCTCTTCACCTCATTCGTGGGTGAAACTCTCAGAAAAACATGATCACCAATAGAGAACTCCAAAGTCTGCGTCTCCGATCAGCATAACTCTTCTGGCGGTCCTGCACCTCTGACATCCTCCGTCTGATAATACGGACCAACTCTGCCTCCTGCTGAGCTCTATGAGGTCCCAACAACTGGGCCTCCCCAACCTCATCCCAAAGGGTGGGTGTCCGACAAGGCCTACCATACAACGCTTCAAACGTTGCCATCTGGATAGCCGAATGAAAACTGTTGTTGTAGGCGAACTCTACCAATGGCAAATGGTCCTCCCAATTGTCTCCAAAATCTAGTACACAAGATCTCAGCAAGTCCTCTAGAGTTTGAATGGTCCGCTCTGACTGTCCATCTGTCTGCGGATGGAAAGCTGTACTAAATCGGAGCTGAGTGCCCAAGGCCTGCTGCAAACTCTGCCAGAAACGAGACGTAAACCAGTGGTCTCTGTCGGAAATGATAGTCAAAGGGACACCATGTAATCTGATGATCTCCCGACAATATAGATCTGCTAATCGATCCAGGGGATCAATCCTCCGGATCGCTAAGAAGTACGCAGATTTGGTTAATCGATCAACGATTACCCAAATCGCGTCATGGCCTCGTCGTGTCCTCGGCAAACCCACCACAAAGTCCATAGTAATATGTTCTCATTTCCACTCAGGAATAGGAATCCGCTGAAGTAAGCCGGCAGGTCTCTGGTGCTCAGCCTTCACCTGCTGACAAACAAGACATCTAGCTACAAATTCCGCGATGTCTTTCTTCATACCGTTCCACTAGTAGGAACGTCTCAAATCTCGATACATGTGGGTCCCGCCTGGGTGGATCGCAAATCAAGAGCGATGAGCCTCCTAAAGTAGCTCCTGTAAGACCAGATGAGACTGAGGTACGCATAATCTGCCTCGGAAGTATATAATACCCTCCCCGTCTCGTGTGAACTCGGTCTGCTGCCCGGAAGCTATCTGACTGGCAATAAACTGCAAATGCTGATCACTGGCCTAGGCCTCTCGGATCTTCATCCTGATCGATGACTGAGCAACCATGGTAACCAGAATACCCTGCTCTGTTGGTCCCTGCTCCTCAAGGTCTAACCCGGAGAAACTCTGAATCAAGTCTGTGATTGAAGTCCGGTGGCAAGCCAAAGTCTATCTGGACTTCTTGCTGAGTACGTCGGCAACCACATTAGCTTTCCCCGGGTGGTAGCTAATGGTACAATAGTAATCCTTCAGGAACTCCATCCATCTCCTCTATCGGAGATTTAGTTCCTTCTGGGTAAAAATATATTTGAGACTCTTATGATCTGTGAGAATCTCAAATGTAATGTCGTATAAATGATGTCGCCAAAGCTTCAGAGAAAAAATGATGGCAGCTAACTCCAGATCATGTACTGGGTAGTTCTTCTCATGCTCCTTCAACTGTCGAGGAGAATAGGAGACTACCCTTCCGTGCTGCATCAGAACAGCGCCCAAACCCTGAAGAGACGCGTCGGTGTAGAGTACAAATTCATCCTCTCCAGAAGGTAAAACCAAAACTGGAGCCGACACTAATCTCCGCTTCAGCTCCTGAAAGCTGGTCTTGCAATCCTCGGACCACGTGAACTTCACGCCTTTCCTAGTAAGGTGTGTCAGCGGCATAGCAATACACGAGAAACCCTCGACAAAACGTCGGTAATATCCGGCCAGTCCCAGAAAACTACGGATCTCCTGAACTGATTTCGGTTGCTCCCAACTGGTGACAACCTCGATCTTTTGAGGGTCTACCGAAATACCTCTGCTAGAGACCACATGTCCCAGAAAACCGACTGAGGATAACCAGAATGCACACTTGTTGAACTTCGCATACAGCTGATGTCGTCGAAGAGTCTCCAAGACTATACGAAGATGCTGTGCATGCTCCTCCTCGGAATACGAGTAGACCAATATATCATCGATGAAAACGATAACAAACTGATCCAGATACTCCAGAAAGACGCGGTTCATCAAGTCCATAAACACCGTTGGAGCATTGGTAAGCCCAAATGGCATTACCAAAAACTCATAATGACCATATCTGGTATGGAAAGCTGTCTTCTGAATATCAGATTCTCTGACTCTCAATTAATGATACCCGGACCGTAGATCAATCTTAGAATACACTGATGTACCTCTGAGAAGATCAAACAAATCCTCGATCCGTGGTAAAGGATATTTATTTCTGACGGTCACTGCATTTAGCTATCTGTAGTCAATACATAACCTCAGTGTACCATCCTTCTTCTTGACAAACAATACTGGAGAACCCCATGGAGAAACACTAGGGCGAATAAATCCCCTGTCCAAAAGCTCCTGGAGTTGAACCTTCAGCTCGTTCAACTCTTTTGGTGTCATACGATAAGGAGCTTTCGATGCCGGCGCGGTCCTCGAAATTAGCTCAATAGCGAACTCCACTTGCCTCTTGGGAGGCAGATCTGGTAGCTCCTCTAGGAATACATCTGGGTACTCTCGGACCACCGGAACGTCAGAAAGCTGCGAACTACTGTTGTCGTCAGTACTAATCAAAGATAACAGAAAACCCTAATAGCCATGTGACAGCAGCTTCTGAGCCTGAATCGCTGAAATGATCGATATGTCATCGTCTCTGATACCAGTGAAATCCCACGAGGGTTGGTTAGGAGGCCAGAATGTAACCACCCTCGTCTGGCAATCAATAGTGGCATGATATGCTGATAAACAGTCCATGCCAAGTATAATATCAAAATCGACCATTTTCAATACTAAAAGATCCACCGTAAGTATTAGGTTGCCAAAATCTAACGGACAACCTCTGACCTCTTGGGTGACGTCCATGGAGTCACCGGAGGGTAGAGAGACGGTCAGTCACTGCGATCTGAAAGTGGGTAATCTACCAATCTCCCGCATAAAAGTATGAGATATAAAAGAATGCGAGCTACCAGTATCTCTCAGTATATCTGCAAATAAGGCATAAATAGAAATCGTACCGCGGAAAACTGATCCGTCGGCTCGCTGCGCATCCTCTCGAGTGACCGCATGAATACGCCCAGTCTCTGGCGGAAGAAGAGGTGGTAACGCTGCCTGCGACTGCTGCGTCTGGGCAGGAGCCTGCCACTGAGGCAATACTGGATACTGTGCCATAGAAGTCTGAGAGGGCGGCGACTGATACTGTACCGAGGGCTGGGACTGCGTCTGATACTGAGCCTGTGGCTGGGGCTGCAGCTGATACCACCCCTGCGTCGGATAATGAGATCCTGGAATGGAGCTCTGAGGTACTATGGGAGTACTGGGGTACTCCTGTCCGAGCAGGCCAAATGCAGCTGCTGAAGGGGAAGCTGTCCCTTGCTGGCGATGTGAGGGTGAAAATCTCCGCCCTCCTCGTCTAGCCCCTGACTGACTATGATGTCCTCCATGAGCAGTAACTCCGAGAGCAGTATGCTGAGCCTTCAGCTGGCAATCTCGACTCTGGTGCCCAGGCAGTTTACAATAAAAGCAAAACTGACTGTCCCATAGTACAGGCTGTGGTGATGTGATCTCTGGACCCACATTTGAAATAGCGAATGTCGCTGGCGGGTTGTTTTCGGTTCTGTTGTGGAGACCAGAAACGTCCTGAGGAAGACTGCCCTGATTTCTGAGGCCTACGTAATACCCCAAAAGTACCCTGATCTGACCGACTGCGCCTGCTCTGCTGTGGTGTAGCCTGAGGCCGCTGGATCTACCCAGATGTCTGACCCGGTTGTTTCCTTTTTCTGTCTGGAAACTCTCTCTGCTGAGCTGACTCAATCATGAGGGCTCTGTCCAAAGTCTCCAGATAAGATGCGCAACCAAGACCTGCAAGCCTTACTTGCAAATGTCCATCCAGCCCCTGAATGAACTGTTGCATACGTGAACTGTCCTCAGCAACTAGCTCTAGACAAAATCTGGCCAATCTGTCAAACTCTGCATTATACTCTATCACCGTCCGGTTGTTCTGTCGCAGACTCAGGAAATCCTGACGGCGAGCCATCTGATAAGCTCGTGGGAAGAAGTGGCGCTCAAAAGTCTCTCTGAACCTGACCCAAGTAATGTTCTGCTCGCCGATGATGGAACGCTGAGTAATCCACCAAGTGTCGGCCGCGTCCCGTAAGTGAAAAGCAGCCAACTCTGCTTTCTCCCACTCGGAGCAAGTCATATAGAAGAAAGTCCGCTCCATAGTCTTTATCCATGACAAGGTCGCACTCGGATCAAGGTCTCCTCGAAAGAGTGTAAATCGACTCTTCATCGACTCTGCCAACGCTGGAATCCTAGCTCGTGCCGCGACAATGTCAGTGAGGTGCGTCGGAACGGCTGTAGGAACTCGTAGAACCACTGGAGCTGGTGCTACAGGTGGTACCGTTGAATAGACCGGAGGAGGTACTCCCGGTGCTGCTGTATAAACTGGAGCATATGTCATCGGTGGCACTGCAGGGTGAGCATAGGTGGCCACTGCTAGATTTAGGGTAGGTGGTGGTACCAGATGTGGAGCAGCCGACATCGCTGGTGCAGATGCTGCTGGGTACACTGTAAGTACTGGGGGCACAGGTGCCACTGGTGTCGTGTACATGATAGGTCCAGGTGGCGGTGGTGCCGAGTACGCCGTAGGCTGGTCCGGAGCAGATGCGGGGTATGCCGGTAGTACCCCTGGTGGTATCGGAAAAACAGTAGGGATAGGTACACTCGGCACAGCCGAGGTAGGTACCTCTATAGGAGCCATCGAGGTCTGAGAGCCTGACGCGCCCGCAGTATCCTGAGTCTGTCCCTAACTGATAGGCTCAGCACTAGTAGGCATCTCTAGCAAGTCCAGAGATCCCACGGTCCTCGTACGTGGCCGTCCAGCACCACATCTCGCAGCAATACGTGTAGATCTCCTCATATCTGTTAAGTTATATAACAGATATTACTACAAGTATAACAATTATAAATAAACATCATACCTATTTGCCGTCTGGAGATGTTCCGTCGCTGTCTAGTCCCCAAATTGACCTCAGAATTTCGTACAAGAAAATCACCGGAAATCCATACAAATCAGAAATGGAAGTCCAAAACATACACATAATGGAACTCCGTGCAATCCGAAATAACTACCCAGTTTGACTCGCAAACTTGGGCTAACCCATAAATCCAGAACAACAAAAGCAGGTATCCAAAACCCGCTCTGATACCAATAAATTGGTATCAGCTAAATCTCGAAAATCCGTAACACGAAAATCAAACAAGTATTTTCCAACTTGGCGCTCTAATACCAAATAAATTGGTATCAGGTTATCCCAAATATCCAAAATATGAAAACAAAGGATTGTATACCTATGCTCTGATACCAAATAAATTGTCACGCCCCGGAGGAGTCCCTGTCCGAAGAAATTTCGGCAGTATCTCCCCTGTACGGCGGACAATCTGAAACTTTCTACATCGCCCTCTGGGCCACATATACCTCGGCCAACACGGCCGGAACAATAACAATAATATAAACAATCACCCACGTAATTAATAATTTAACAAACTGTAACAGTGATAATATGACTAAAAAACAACCCTACTCAACTACACTCATAAAGCTCAAAACATATTCCTACTCCACTACACTCATAAAGCTCAAATTTGACAATAAGATCAACTTACCTCTTCTGCCGTCCAGGCAGGCATGTAGTAAAACAAATCCAAATAAAAACTCATCGACAATGTCCATATAAGATCCAAGTGTATCAAAAAAAACAAGTCTCAACATAGTCTAATAAAAGACACCAAAAGACAAATAAACATCCTCGTGGACTGCAGGGGACTAGTGACTAGAACACTCTAGACAGCATCAACCTGAAAATTGTTGGTTGCTACTCGGAAAACCTAGTGGTTCCACTGTACAAAAATTTTGTACAAAGGTCTGAACCTTTTCCTAGCTACCATGTGTTCTTTTAAATTAAATTTTGGATCGCCTGCGGAACTTAACACGTTTGATCCAAAACTTAATCTATTTGTTCTTTTAGGTTTTGACTTGGATCTCCTGCGGAACTTAACACGTTCGACCCAAATCACCTTAAGTTATTAATTTCATTAAATATTAATTTCCATAATTGGTTCCCAGTACTGACGTGGCGAGACACATGGCCTTCTTGGATATGGGAGCAACCACCACCGACTAGACAAAACCTTTTATGGAAAGCTAATATTTAATTTCCTAAAATAACTTTAGGTTAACCGAAAAGAACAATCAAATCACAAGGAAAAAGAAAACAAAAGAACACATCATCGAAAAACATATTCGAAATACTAGAATCGTAAGCCTCTTGTATTTGGTATTATTTCCATAAATAACTAGCATGATGCGGAAAGGAAAAATTACTAGTTATACCTTCTAGAAAGACCTCTTGATCTTCTACCGTATTCCTCTTCTAATCTCGGACGTTGTGTGGGCAACGTTCTTCCGAGATGAGAAACCACCAATCACCTTCTTCTTCCTTGCAAGTTTCGACCATCAAAACATCTTCTAGGATGAAGAGGTTCGGGCACCACCACCATGCTCCAAGGGATGCTAGAAACGAGGCTTGCTTTCTCTCCTTCTTCTCCTTCCTTGATCCGACCACTAACAAAAGCTCCACCAAGAGATAAGTTTCGGCCAACAAGAGGAGAGGAGAGAAATAGGGCCGGCCACACCACTAAAGAAAAGAGGGAGAAAAATAGAATAGAGTCGTTAGCCTTGAAGCCTTCTCTACCCCCTCTTTTATAATCCTTGATCCTGGCAAATAAGGAAAATTTAATAAAAATTTCCTTAATTCTTTTTCCATTGAAAAGGAAAAATTATTTAATTAAAATAATTTTCTTTCTCAATTTTATTTGGCCGGCCACATAAAAGCTACAAACAAGGAGAGTTTTAATTAATTAAAACTTCTTAATTTGTCTCCAGAAATTTATAAAATTTCTCCAATAATTTAATCCCTTCATGATTGGTTTATAAAAAGGAAATTTAATAAATTAAAATCTTTCTTTTAAACATGTGGATAAAAAGAAAGTTATCTCTAAAAATTAAAATCTCTTTTAATCTATAAATAAGGAAAGATATCAAATCTTTTCTCAATCTTTTGTAGAAACTATTAAAAGAGAATTATTAATTTTTAAACTTTCTTTTAAATCATGAACATGGTTAAAAAGGAAAGTTTTCTTAAAATTTAAAATCCTCCTTTAATCAACAAATAAGGAAAGATTTCAAATTTTATACTCTTTTTTAAACATGTAGATGATTTACAAATAAGGAAAGTTTTTACCAAAAATTAAAACCATCCTTTTAAACTACAAATAAGGAAAGAGATTAATCTCTTCTCTTAATCTTTTGTAGAAAACTATAAAAGAAAATTTTTAATTTTTAAACTCTCTTTTAAAATCATGATATCCACATAAGAAATAATTTTAATAAAAATCCTTTTTAATATTCTAGTGGTCGGCCACCTAAGCTTGGGACCCAAGCTTTGGCCGGCCACCTACATGGCTCATCCACTTGGTCTTGGCCGGCCCTAGCTTGGGTTCCAAGCTAGCTTGGCCGGCCCCATTGGATGGGTAAGAAGATGGGTATGCGGTGGGTATAAATCTCTATATACTAGAGGCTACGATAGGGACCGAGAGGAGGAATTGGTTTTGGTCTCCCGATGAAATTAAGCATCCCATGTTCGCCCAGAACACACAACTTAATTTCATCAATAATAATTCATTCCACTAAAGAACTATTATTGAACTACCGCACAAATCACAAATTACATTTTGGGCTCCTTCTTATTATGAGTGTGTTAGTCTCCCTGTGTTTAAGATAACAAATGTCCACTAATTAAGTAAGTTACTGACAATTCGCTTAATTAATATCTAGCTTCAAGAGTAGTACCACTCAACTTCATCGTCATGTCGGACTAAGTCCACCTGCAGGGTTTAACATGACAATCCTTATGAGCTCCTCTTGGGGACATTCTCAACCTAGATCACTAGGACACAATTTCCTTCTATAATCAACAACACACACTATAAGTGATATCATTTCCCAACTTATCGGGCTTATTGATTTATCGAACTAAATCTCACCCATTGATAAATTAAATAAATAAATATCAAATATATGTGTTTGTTATTATATTAGGATTAAGAGCACACACTTCCATAATAACTGAGATCTTTGTTCCTTTATAAAGTCAGTATAAAAGGAACGACCTCAAATGGTCCTACTCAATACACTCTAGGTGTACTAGTGTAATTATATAGTTAAGATAAACTAATACCTAATTACACTACGACCTTCCAATGGTTTGTTCCTTTCCATCTTGGTCGTGAGATACTCTTTATAATTTATAAGGAACCGATAACATGATCTTCTGTATGTGACACCACACACCATGTTATCTACAATATAAATTAATTGAGCAACTACATTTATCATAAATGTAGACATTTGACCAATGTGATTCTTATTTCTAGATAAATGTTTATACCAAAAGCTAGGCTTTTAGTATACACTCTAACAAAAATAACAACGGAGGAGGGTGTGAGTCCAACACTCAGCGGGTATCAACTGATATGCATAATAAAGAAAATAACAACCAGCACTAATCATGCGTACAGTCTCCTGATATAAGAAAGGTAAATGCAACTGAAAGAAACAGGAGAAAACTGTACTAACCAGGACCAAGGTATAACTACAACAGGGTCGTCAGACTGAGAGTGTCATAAATCCTGTATGCATGTCAATCATATGCATCCATATGTTGGTGCAGGAAGCATCCGACGATTGAACCTAAGTTTTGATAATGGCAAAGGGATTCAAAGTTAAGATTCTTTGTTATCTAACATGTTGAATGAGTATTTCAGGAAAGTCCTAACTGCGGTTAGGCAGGTGAAAACCTTAGGGGGTGGTAACCCTAGGTCCTAGGGGGTGGTAACCCTAGGTGGAGAAAAGTCCTAGCTGCGGTTAGGCAAAGGGAAAACCCTAGGGGGTGGTAACCCTAGGTCATAGGGGGTGGTAACCCTATGCGGAAAGTCTTGGCAGGTCGATGGCTTCAGACAAAAGTCCTAGGGGGTGGTAACCCTAGGTGGAAAGTCCTGGTGTCGCGAACCAGGTGAAAGTCTGGACTAGCCGGGAAGTGGATGTCCAGCAGAAAGTCCGGAAGCATCGAGTGCTGAGCAAAAGTCCAGTCGATCTGGAGGATCACACTGGCAACAGGTAAATCTCCTGAGTGGAGTAGGTGAGGACGCGTTCCCCGTAGAGGGAACAGTAGGCGTCGGGTCGACCTAGGGTTTCCGGTGGGAAACCCGAAGTCAGACTCGGACAGTCCGGAGACTGTCTATACTTCATTTATCATGTTTATTGTGCTAACTTTGTGTTGCAGGATATTGTTTAGGACTAACATATCTTGCAGGTGCAAAGGAGCAACCTAAAGCCTCGGATGAACAGTGTCCGAGGCGCCTCCATGGAGCTTGGAGGCGCCTCGGGTGCAAAAGCTGAGCTGGCTGCGAAAGTTCATCGAAGGCGCCTTGGAAGGCGCCTTGAGCAGGGTATAAGGCGCCTCCAAGGGATGAAGTTCGACCAGTTCAGATCTGATCGACGCGAAAGACTAGGCAGCATGGAGGCGCCTTGAACAGCCTTCAAGGTGCCTTGAACACCCTTTATAAGGGGGTTTCGACCAGCACTTCAAGAAAACAACTTCCAGGCTTCCTCTCTTCAACGTGCTACTAACAAGATCATTCCGAGGTGCTGTTGCGACATACCGACGACCTGGAGCATCAGTTTCGATTCTGTTATTGTCGGTATAGTTTACTTTGGTGCTTACAATTGTAAATCTTTTATTGTACTTTTAACAAACTTATAGTTGTTTCCCACCGGAAGCGATCAAGGATCGCGGGCCTTCGAGTAGGAGTCGCCTTAGGTTCCGAACGAAGTAAATTCCTCTGTGTTTGTGTGTTTGCCTTTTTATTCCGCTGCGTTTTAATTACTCGAGTGTTTTACGAATCATACGAAATAGCCACGAGCGCTATTCACCCCCCCTCTAGCGCTTCTCGATCCAACACCATATAAATGCAGCAAACACAAGCAATAAACGCATCATACATATGATGCAAATGACATGGTCACCCCTGACGCCAGTCAGCCATCTCACACACAATGGAGAGACCGAGTGGGTAGGGCTGTAAAAACCGTGCACTCTGCCATCACTACTCCTGATGAGTGACCGAGTGTACGGGATGCTATCGGAGTACACACATACTCCTACCCCAAATCATAAATGGGAGAGCGCAATGTTCTCATCTCCCGGTACACCATGACGGGGAGGGATCCCTGACGTGCTACCACGCTACGTCACACTACCCATGAGCGGACCAACAGAGCACCGAACAGAGCAAAACTGACGTGCTACCACGCTGCGTCACGCTACCCATGAGCGGACCAACGGAGCACCGACAGTGATGAAACTAACGATGTGCTCAACAATAATGGAGCAAACTATCGCACAGTGTGCAATCATGCGAATGGTGCATGATACTAAGCATGGCACTACAAGAAAATTGGGATTCTACAACACTTAAACGACAACGCTTTTTATAAAAAACGTTGTCTATTTTTTTTTTAACAACGCTTTTAGTGAAAAGCGTTGTCTATTTCATTATTTTCTTATTAATCGACAACTCTTTTCTAAAAACTGTTGTCTATTAGTGATTTTTACGGGTCAAAGACAACGCTTTCTAAAAAGCGTTGTCTATTAGACTGATTTTTAGTGTCTACGACAACGCTTTTTAAAAAGTGTTGTCTATGTTTAAAATCTCATCTAAACCTTGATTAATACAAACCGTTGGATCTAAATCTTGATTAATACAAACCGTTGGATCTAGGTAAGGAGTAGAAAACCCAAACCCTTCTCCCAACTTCTATTAATATGCTTGGATGACACTATCTGTTTACTACCTTTCTCAAAGAAGTTATACATCAAACAAATTGCAAAAGGATGATACTTAATGTGCATAATACATATTGCAAAAGTTACATTTCTATTTGATGTTATAAATGCAAGTCCATTTTCTAAAACAGTTTAGGTCTTTTAGTAAATTGTTTTCAATATTACTGCAAATCAATTTTAGCAGTGATTTCGTTTCTAGGAAGTTCTTATCTTAAATCTGTTGTATATTTACTTTTTTCTATGATTATTTTTATCATGTTGTTGTGATCAGCAGAAGGTGTGGACTCCATGAAAGCCTCTAGAAAGCATGCAAAAAAAGCTAAGGGTAAGGAAAAAAATTGAAACTCCAGCCACTACCGAGAGTTGGGATGGTAACACAGAGTTGGATTCTACAAACACCTAAACCACAAGAATGTCTAGAGGTCGTACACACCTAGATAAGCTAGCTAAGCAAAGGATTCAAGGAGTTAGAAAGGATGTTGCATTCAATAACCTTGGACAACCAATAGGAGAAGCAGCTATTGCAATGCAAAGTTATATTGGTGTGCTGGCTCGAGAGAAGGTTCAAATTAGTTACAAGACTTGGAAATATGTTCCAAGTGATGTTAAAGAACTGATATGGGAATCAGTTAATATAAGTAAATTAGCATGATTTATCAATTATTATAATATTTTTACTATTTGTCTTAATTTATTTTTAACATATTTCCATTTTTGTGATTTACAGTTGATGTACAATGTTGACCCAAAGTGGAAGAATGGTTGTTTGAAATCAGCAAACAATAAGTGGCGTCAATACAAAAGTTATCTCACTAAGATGTTCATTTTAAGTAAGCTTGATAAACCCGAGGAGTTGGATGAGCCACCTATTGGCTATGGTATTACAAGAGATATTTGGAGGTCGTTTGTGATTAGTCGCATGTCTGAAGACTTCATGGTAAGATTTGTAATTTAATCTTTTTAAACTAGTTTATTTATATTCAAGTTTAACAACACATGTATCCTCATGTATCCTCACTAACTAGAAACTAAGTGATCAACAAAAAGAAAGAAGAAAACAACACATGTATCCTCATCGGCTTTCACGTAAAGGATATGCACGATTTGCGGAAGAAATAGTAAGTATTTTTTTAGCATATTTTCTTATAAACCCTCCAATTTATTCACATAAAATTATTTGAATTTTCACTGTGCCAGTTGGCTCTAATCCTGATCACAATCCTGATTGTTCTAGTGCTGAAATTTGATGATCAATTTATGTGAGTTTGTTTCATTTAATGACTAATTTTATTCATTTAACTGTTATTGGAATTTTCTTGTTGTAGGCGACTGAATTATGTGATGATGAAGACATTAATAGAGCTATTATGTGGAAGAAAGGACGAGTCACCAAAGAAGGTGGTTTTGAAGGAGAGGATTTGATAAAAAAAAATCCAACAGATTGTAAGCAAAATAACAATAAGTAAAAGTACTATTTTTATTGAACTGATAATTCTTTTAGTAATAATGCTTTTTTAATGTGCCTGACAGGATGGTTACATTCAACAAAAGAGGGAGGGTAAGTTGATAATTGAAGGAACCAAAGAGGATATACTTACCAAAGCACTTGACACTGAAGAATATAATGGCCGTGTGAGGGGTATTGGAGGTCATATCACTCCAACAATATATTTCAATTCTGGTAGAAGATGCAAGCATGCTGAAGTAATCACTGAGAATAAAAGGGAGCTGATGGAGGCGAGGAAGAAAATTTTAGAGCAAGATGCACGTATACAAAACCTTGAAGTAATGGTGTATAAAAAGGGTACCATGTGCGATAATTCGATTGATGACAAAGGCAGTTGCTCAGTAAAGTTGCAACCCATGATTGAAGATGGCATGAAAAACGATGATGATGACCTACAAATTTTGTGTCAAGCTGATGTTTTGCAGGTATAACACTAGTTGCATTAATTATGACCTGCTGCTATTTGTGACCTGCTGCTATTTTTGACCTGCTGCTTTTACATTTTAGGGAAAACCAGATGCATTGACATTGGAATCTAGCACAAATATTGTTGCACATGGTACAATTGTTTGTGGCAATGAATCTAATAAAATGCTTCATGGTGTTCCATTTCCAAATAATTGCATGCGAGTCTCCATTGATGAAGCAGTAGAAAAATCAGCACCTTTGCCATATCCAATTCCAAGTGAATTTGAAGTAATTGGTGATGCTGTAGGAACCCATGTGGCTTGGCCAAAACACTTGATAGTGAACCAAGATGAGGTATTTGTTAGATTTTATTTCAAATTAAATTGTCACTTGTTTTATTAATCATCCTATCTAACTGTCATGATTTGAAATTATTAGAAGCCTCGAAGGAAGAAGCTTGAACAACCAAAAAAGAAACTTACTTTGTCAACAAGTGCCCCAAGAGCATTACATATGTTATATTGTTATAGTAAGCGTGCTTTAGATGATGGCAGATATATATCAGTGAGTTTTGATTATGACGTGTTTGATGATGATTATGAACTTGTTCTACACCTTGAGGACATCATTCCTTTGTATCATTTGGAGCCCCTTTCAGGCAATTGTGTAATTGGCTACATATGGTAAGTGTTTAGATTTAGCAATTGTGTAATCATCCATTTTGTGAATAACTTTCATTTTTCAATCTACCTCTTCGTTTTATTATGTTTGCAATGGCAGGTATCTTTATAAAAAACTGCTGAAAGATAACAAGAAAGAAAAATTCAGATTTGTGAATCCACATAAAATCCCATATATGGCAACCAGTGCACATGACAAAAAAGGTAAGTTTGAAAGGCTAAACCAAAGGGCAAGTCATTTGGCAGGCAGGCTAAGTGGTGCATCTGTAGATCAACTTGTTTTGGTGCCATGTAATATCGGGTAAGTAAGAATTAAAACATCACTTTCAATTGTTGTCTTTTGATAATTTATTGAATTATATGCACTAATTATGTGTTTGTTGCATAGCTTCCATTGGATTCTCACTGTTATTGACCCTTACAATGAAGTTATTTATTTGTTGGATTCTCTAAGGCATCGCATTCATGATGAGGATTGGAAATATATAGTGGAAATGTGAGTTCATATTTCTTTTTTATTAAGCATTTATGTTAATACAAAACTCATATATAAAAAAATCATTAACGTATGAAGGGCCTTAAGATTGTTTAATTCAAACAAGGGAAGGAAAGGTAGAAAAAAAGGCTATGTGGGTAATAGTAAAGGTATGTGTAATTACATATAACATATATTTTAATGTGTATGTTTATCATTAATAATATGTCTCTAATTTCCATAGGCTCCTCGACAACAAGATGTCAAACAATGTGGTTACTATGTGATGCGATTTATGAGACAAATTGTTGAAGAAGTTGAAATTATCGAAAGAGATTCACTACCATCTATAGTAATGTTTACTTGCTTATGTCTCAAATTATTTGAAATAAACTATTTAAAATATGCAAAGTCAATGTTGATTTTTTTTCCTCATTAATGTTCACAGTTCACACAAGCAGAGTATTCTCGAGAAGAAATTGATGAGGTGCGATCGGAGTTGGCAGAATGTATACAAGATCATATTTATGAGTAGGTGCGTTCCCTCACCCCTTCATATTTATGATCGGAGTTGGCTGTTAACTGGAGTTTCTTTTATCTCGTGCTATCCCTCACCCCTTCAACTCTGATATTTCAACTTGTCTAATCACAAAATGTGTTTGTTATCTATTAGTACTGCTATTCTACTAAACATAGTTTCTCTTATTATATCATTTATTAGTTTATTCTAAATAGTAGCATTTTTGTTTTAATTATGAGCTGCTGCTATTTGTGCTATCCCTCTTTTTCCTTGTTCTGTTTGATATCTTTGTTCTTCGTTTTCCTTGTTCGATGATCTCGTTCCATCTCCTCACTATGAACTCATCATGATTCATTAGAGGCGATTAGGGTGAATCATTTATGTTCGGCTTATTTGCTTCCATTGAGATTTAAGGAGCCAAGTGTTTTACATTCTTTTTTGTTTGGTGTATCAGACTGATGCTGCTATTTAGGCTATTAGCATGCATTGCTTCACAAGACTAATTTTTTGAATAAAGATACTTTTTTTGCCCGTTTAGGGTGATTACTTCAGGTTACATTGATTTCTCGTTCGTCTGGGCGCTTTTACCTTGTTTCTTAATTGATAATCCGCCATTGAGGTTTAAGGAGGAAAGTGTTTTTACATTTCCTTTTTTTTTTTTTGGTTTATCAGATTGTTGCTGCTAATTAGGCTGTTAACATGCATTGCTTCACAAGACTTTTTTTTTTTTTTTTTTGAAAAGATACTTGTTTTATTTTCTGTGATCTTGTGTTGGTTTTGATAAAGCAGGATCTTGAGTTGTGAGATTCACATTCTTGTAAAGCATGTTAAGGTATGATCTCTCTTTCTTTCTTGCTTTCTTTCTCAAAAGAGAAAAAATATATATATGTTCTTTTAGTGTTCAGTTTCTTTTCATGAATTTGGTGCTTGCTCCACATATTTACATACGTATTCCTATTGTGTATGTGTCTTTCATCCATTCTTTGCACTATCTATCTATATAGGAGTCCTGGAGGGATGTATGGAAAAAAGATAGTTTCTTAGTTCTGTATGCAATTGATGTGTTAAATGTAAATAATGATTACTTGTTTCCTTATTCAATTTCTCATTGACCTTTCTAAGTTGTCATTCAATCTTATTCCTCAATTTTCATTCATAGGAGAAATGCTCAAACTACATGGTAGAGATGGCATGGATAGAAAATGTGAGTACTGAATGATCACATTCATCCCAATATAAGATTTTATTTAGTAGTATTATAGATAAGTTCTAACATTGTTTGGAATAATTTCACTTATCACTTAAAGTGAAAATAAGTTGATTTGTATACTTTTTCATTCTTGTAATGCTTATTCGTTATGAGTTCTTCGTTTGCAATTTTATTCAGCTTCATCTAGTTTGGAAATAGATATCAATTCTCTGGAATTAGTAAGCTTTAGAATACAATTCACATTGGTCCACACCAACAACCATTAGTGTTGACATGACTGTTCCTCGTCCATTAAAATCATAAATAGTAGACAATTCACTGAAAACAAACTGAATGTACAATGCACACTATGATGATTTTCCCATGAATCTTAATGTGCTCACAGGATTAACATAGCTGTCCAGACCTAGACATTCAATGCTTTAGGATATTGTGGTATGAGGAAATGCCATTTTGTTCAATGAGACTTCAGCATAAGTCTGAAATTAACTGTTAATTAATTATTTGGAGTACATAATTATTTTCTTTTGCTATTAATTTTGGAATTAGTTAGAACAAAAGGGAAGAAGCCAGTTATGTAGCAATTTCTTAATGCTCTAAAAAAATTGTTGTGGATGGCATATGGTCACTTTGTTGCGTAGTCCATATTTATTTATTAACTTATTTTGCAGGTTGCATGTTCAAGTTTTAAGAAAATCTATTTCAACTTTTTCTATATGAATACTTAATCCAGTTCCATGGAAAGAGGGAGAAAGAAATGGTTCAGTTTAATAAATCTCGGCGAACAATCTATGGAAAAAAGATTGTTAGAATTTCACTCCAGTAAATTTGAAAACGACGAACAATCTCGGCGAACAAGCTGCATGAGATCAGTTTAATAAAGCAGTCAGATAGCTGCATGCAATTTGAAAACTATTTTACATCAACTTGCAAAATTTTCATTAAGATTAGTGTAAATTTTGTTTCTTTTGGTAGAAAGTCATGATAATTGTTTTGTTTCTTTTGAGAGCCATCAGTAATCCTCATATATGCTCATCAGTAATGATTGGTTTGTTTTGTTTCTTTTGTAGGTGGATACAGGACAGTCGAGATCAGTACACTAAGGAGCGTCTGGATTCAGTAATTGATCAGTACACTAAGCGTATGGATTCAGTAACTACTGTACTATTTTGAGTAAACAGATTGTTGGCTACTTCAGTATTCAGTATTCAGTAAACAGATTGTTGGCTAAACAGATTGTAGCTGTTCAAAACAGATTTTTTGTGCTCTTTTGTTTTATATGTGAATATCACTATATACTTTGAAACAGAATTAGTGTAAATTTTGATATTTACTAGCTTTTCATGTAATTAATTATTAATATTACTTCAATGTCAGATTTCTATTATTTTTATGAGTTTGAAATCATTAACCGAGTTGATTATATGTAAAATTCAAATCTAGACATGGTAAAAGAAAAATAATAGTTTCGTAAATATAAAAATAATGATTTTTAAATAATTTTTTTTTCTTTAAAACGACAACGCTTTTAAAGCGTTGCAAGAAGTGTTGTCTTTGTAAAAAACAACAACGCTTTTAAAGCATTGTAATAGTGTTGTCTTTACAAAATATAACTACGCTTTTAAAGCGTTGCAAAAGCGTTGTCTTTTCTACCAAAAACAACGCTTTAAAAGTGTTGTAAAACGTTGCCTCTGCATAAAACAACAGCGCTTTTAAAGCGTTGCAAAAGCGTTGTCTTTGGTACAAACGACAACGTTTTAAAAGCGTTGTCGTTGAGCAGACTTTTTACAATAGTGCCTTTAACAACGCTTTTTCAGGCAAAAAGACAACGCTTTAAAAGCGTTGTCTATTAGCTTTTTTCTTGTAGTGTGGCAAAATACTGAGTAGCATAGCAATAATCCATATACATGTAAAATGTGTATCATCGGGAAGTGAATCAAATCAAAGTACACAGACCAGATAAAGTATCAAAAACCCTAGGTCCTGAACATGATAAATAGCATGGTTGTGTCACTACCTCTATAAATAGGCATAATCAGGTAAACACTAGCATGATGTGCAAAATAAATAAACAAGCAAGCATGTAACAGGTCAGGTAGTGATCAACCGAAACAAATGAGAAACATAATCATTGCTATATGTTAAAAACATTATTATGCATATCAAAAGACAAAAAATCAAAGTACCCGTCTCCAATAGAAATTAAAGGTCCAAATCCGACATCGAGATGCTCGTCTCGCATCAAAGTCCTGTGGTATAAAACATAATGTCTAGTTTAGCTAATTCTATCATACAACAATTAGCCAAACTAAATTCTAATCCAATTAATCAATTAGGGTTAACTTCATTAAACCTAATCGTTCCACCTTCTAATTAGGACTTATTATAACATAATCTATCATAGATTCAACACAAAAACTCATCTAAATCTGTACTTACCCAATGTTAGAGAAGATTATAGCCGGATCCAGTGGCTGCAGCAAGGTGAAATTGTTGATCAACAACACAATTATCCTATTTCATCAACAACATGAATCACTTACCCTAACCCTTACCTAAATCACAGATCTCTGCTATTGATCCGCAACCAAAGAGGTGCTGCCGAAACCAAGACAACCAACAACACAAACCTACTCTGCCGGAACAATGTTGTGGTGTTGAACTAGGGCAGAGGGAAAATTACCCGACGCTTGGCTGAGGAGGAGCGGCACCCAGCGATCTCTTGCTCCGAATCAATGTCTTCTCTGTGGAGGAGACCAAGCACAAGAGAGATAAGCAAAAAGGGTAGAAGAGCAAGGATAGGGTTCAAGCAACCTACTTCATTTGCCTACCCACACTCTCCGCTGCGATGATCTAGGGCACAGCCAAGTGGAGGCTCGGATGAGGCGTCAGCGCTAGGGCAGCGGCAAGGGATCGGCGGTGTCGCAAGCCCAAAGAGGAGGAGGAGTCGGCCGGAGAACTAGGGCTGAAGTGCGACACCCGGCGGTGCTAGGGCATAGGCGACAGCGGCCGGCGCTGGGGTTCCTGTGGCTGGTGATCGACACGCCGATTAGAAGAGAGGAAGAGACGACTCTCACCGTAGGCGACCTAGCTTCAGGCAGAGAAAACAGCGAGATTGGAAGAAGGGCTCGGTGATGAAAAGGGAAAAAAGGTTTGGCGTCGCGGTAGAATAAGGGGAGAAGGAGGAGAAACTGTCCCGAGCGGTTAGGGCTCGGGTTCGGCGGTGAGGGAAAGAAAATGGCGATTAGGGGAGAAAGAAAAGAAATGGAAAGAATAAAAATAATTAAACTTTTCCTTGCTTAGATGAGATAGCCTAAACAGGATCTCTCTCGGACCCCTTTTTTTTACCCCCGTTAACTCGTCCATACGAGCTCCGAAAAATTCCCAAAAAATTTCCAAAAATTTCGAAAAATTTCTTTATTATTATTCGCTATTTTTTCGATATTTTACAGTACCTACAGGAATGATCAGCAAGTTGTAGTGCCAAAGTAGTATGTTTAAAGTTTTTGAGACTTAATTTATTACAAATAGAATAAGGAATGAGGCTAACACTTGCCCCTAAATTACAAAAAGCTTTCTCAATAAATTCAGCTCCTATATTGCAAAGAATATAAAAGCTTCCTGGATCCTTTAGCTTTGGGGAAATGTTCCTTTCAAAAAGAGCACTACATTCCTCCGTAAGTGTTATGGTCTCTATGTCTCCTCTTATTCTTTTTACTTTACATGATGTCCTTCAAGAATTTGGCAAACTTCGGCATTTGTAAGATTGCATCAATGAGAGGAACTTCAACATATATCTCTTTAACTTTCTCCAAGAATTTGTCAAACTCTTCATCCTTCTTAAGCATAACAAGTCTTTGAGGAAAAGGGACTACTTGACTTTGTGAGCAAAGTGGAAGAGTCTTTTCAACCTTGGCGGTACTCTCCTCATCTTCTCGAACCTGGTTAGGTTCTTGTGTTGAAGGAGAAAGCTCTTCTTCATAGTTCATCCCTTTTTGAGCAGTCACTTGGGGATCTCCCAAGGTCCGTCCACTCCTAAGTTCAATTCAATTACAGTGCTCCATAGGATTAACATCAGGTTTTCCAGGAAGTTGTCCTGGTGCTCTGGAAGATGAAGAAGCTAATTGGGAAATTTGACTATCCTGAATCTTTTGATATTTTTCAGAATTATCCATTCTCTGAGTAAGCTTCAAAATATCTTACTTCATTTCATTCTGATTTGAGATAATTTCTTCAAATATATTTTCAATTCTAAACTTTGGAAAGCCTTGAAAAGATTGTTGTTATTGAAAATTCTGCTGCCCGGACTGAAAATTAGGTCTTGCCCCCATAGATGATCCTTGCTCTTGATTATTTCTATAAGAAAAATTAGGATGACTTTTCCACCCGAGGTTGTAGGTATTTGAGTACGGGTTGTTCTGTCTCTGATTAAGACCCATGATTGCATCACATTGTCTCAATTGATTGATTTGTGCAGAGAAAGCTCCCAAAGGACATGAGTCACTAGAGTGATCAATACTCCCACATACTTCACAAGTACATACAATGGCATTGACCGTATTTGAATTAGTCCCGATGCTTTCTAATTTCTTTGTAAGAGCGTCCAGTTTTGCAGCCATTAAAGTGACTGCATCAACATCAAACTTTCCTGATGCTTTTGTTGGGTTTACACAAGAATAGCCACCACTTCTCTCATTTGCCCATTGATGATGATTTTGTGCTACACTTTCAATTATTTCCTCAGCTTCATCTAGGCTTTTATTCATGAGTGCCCCTCCAGCAGCTGAATCTAGGGACACCTTAGTATGATAATTAATGCCATTATAGAATGTGTGCAACACTAACCACCTATCCAAACCATGATGTGGGCATTGTCTGAGCATATTATTATATCTATCCCAAGCTTCAAATAAAGATTCTGAGTCGACTTATTGAAACTAGGTGGATAGAATTTATCCAGAAATTGTTGCTCGCATTGTTCCCATGTGTTGCTGCTATTTGGAGCTAAAGAGTTTAGCATTGCTTAGCTCCGTCTCTTAAAGAAAACTCAAATAATAATAAACGCACTGCTTCAGAAGGAACACCATTCATTTTCATTGTTTCGCATATCTCATAGAAGACCTCCAAGTGTTAATTTGGGTCCTCATGCGGTCCTCCACCAAACTGATTCTGCTGCACCATAGAAATAATATCCGGTTTGATCTCAAAATTATTTGCTTCAACAGAAGGTCTTGAAATGCTAGATCGAAACCTAGCATAAGGTGCTATATAATCCTTTAATGGTCTATTCGCCATGCTAGAATGTTCTTGTTCTTCTTGATGTCTTTGTGAAGTTCTTCTTCTATGAAATGTTCTGTCTATTTCTATGTCTAGAGGAAGAAGTTCTCCTGCAAAGTTAGATCTTCGCGTACACAAGAACAAGATTGCAAGATATATTTGTTCAAAAGAAAAGAAGAAAGAAAAATAAAAGTTAGATCAAAGGAAAAATAGAGAAAAGCTAGACTAGAATGCTAGAAATCAAGAATGCAGAATTAGAATTAGAATTAGAATTGCAACAAAATGAATTGTCAAGAAGTAGAAAGATATGCAAAAACTATGAAAACAGAATTCTAAAGATTAGTTACAATTATGCTAATGAAAAGAAAAGTTATGTTTAGTCTAACTCAATTGATAATCTCTAATGTTATAGCGCAGTCCCTGGCAACGACGCCAAAAACTTGTTAACGATCCGCAAGTGTACGAATACGTCGTCAGTAATAAAGAAAGATATCGTATCCACAAGGACTGGATATAACCACTAAAGATATCTCAACGTGAATTACCTAAACAACTAATCAATTGATTATAACAACTAAGTGCAACTATGAAAAGTAAAGTATAAAAATAGAGATAAGGACTATGATAAAAGGATGTTCTAGGAGTTTTGGTTTCTTTGTAATGTCATTCAATGTAAATGATCTACCAAATCTTATTCCTCAACTGTCCATCATTTGTAGAAGGTTGTCGGTTCTCTCTTGCAATAGACAACCGGCTTAGGACTAAAATCTATATCTAAATATGATCAATTAGGAATGATTCCTATGATGTCCTTACACGGGCTTGCCTGTCACATGCATTCCTCGGAAAATCAACATAGAAATTCATTACTTCTCAACCAAATCAAGATATAAAAGATTAACGCATACAACTATCCTACCCACTTGAATGACCTTATTTCAGCCTCAAAATTATCCCTCAATCGTCCTTACACGGGCATGTCTGTCATGTACGTCTCTCGAAAAATTGAATGAGGAATTACCTCTACAAGATCCACAAGACACTCAAACATTCAATCAAGAATGGTAATTAAGATCAATCACATCCATCCACACAAGACAAATAGATACAAAACGGGACAATATCATAGAAATAGGAAATTGACAAATCCACAAGAGTTTACATCAAATCACATTGCAAATACTCCCTCTATCCTAGAACAAAGAAATCTAAAGACAAGAAGTTTACAAGCATCTTGATCCCAAAACCCAAGAAGATAAAGGGAAGAAAAGCTTATCTACGATGAAGAACCGTTTTCGGATCCAATCCTCGTTCCCGGAGTCGATTCGTTGAAGATTCGCCCTTAGATCGCCGGAAAATCCCTCCAAGAAGGTGAGGAATCACCCCAAATCTCATCCTCTCCCCAGAAGGGAGAACTCCCCTTCAAATGGTGGAAGAAACCCTTATATAGGTCAAAGAATTTGGGCGCACACGACCCCGAGACCTGCCCGTGTGTGAGATACGACCTAAACCATTCTCCTTGCTGCCCATCTCACATAGCCGTGTGGCGCACACAACCGTGACATGCTCTGCCATTGCCCTCCTTGCACGACCATGTAGATCTACACGACCTGTGCTACCTCCGGCTCTGGAGCTCATGCACGGCCGTGTCTAGGACACGGCCAAGGCTCTTTTGGCTTCTGGAAAGATTGCACGGCCGTGTAGATTTACACGGCCGTGTACTTCTTTGGCTCTGGAAGGCTTACAAATTGGCACGGTCGTGTGATATACACATGACCATGACCATCTCCCTCTCTGCAACATCTACACGGGTGATCATCACCACACGACCTGGACATTGCCCTGCTCTGTCGTTGCTGCATGGGTGAGCATCACCACACAGCCTAGGTCACTCTCCCAAACATGGCTGTGTGGCACTCTAAGACGGTGTCTTCCTTCTTTCGTTAAGTTGCAGATTTGGTCTCGATCATAAATTCTCCTCTAAATATGACTCCTGCGTACAGAAAATGCACAAAAACATATCTCCGAACAAAAAGAGTAAATATGCTAAAAGCAAAACTGGAAGTACGAAAATGCATAGATAAAGCATGCGTAAAATATGTGAATGTGCGTCAAAACATGCTAAACAAGTATATACAATCTACGCACATCAAGTACAATCCATGCAGCTTCATGATCTCTTTTGAAATCTCACCAAAAAGGTCATTGTTTGATAAGTCTATGCTTACCACTGCATTAAGAGCATTAGTGTATTCATTGGTTGACCCTTTTGCAGTTATTATAATGTTATCCTTGAAGTTATTTACCATGTGACGACACTCACCTAGAAATAACCGATTGTTGTAACAACCATACAAAAGATTATGTTGGCTCTTAACATACAATAGATCAGTATAGTTTTGCTTCACAACCATAGAATTGAAATTTGAGATAAAGGAAGGTATACTGCCAATAAGATTGTTGAACGAAAGATCCAAAACTTGGAAAGAAGTAAGATTTCCTATACTTGCAGGAATAGCATGATCGAATGAATTTGAGCTCAAATGAAGAAACATTAATAACAGGAAACTCCTTCCCACCTAATTTGGTATTTTACCAGAAAATTTATTCCCACCAAGATCAAGAGTTAATTTCTTAAGACAGAAGGAAGTGGTCATCACAAATTGTTATTATTCATGTGTAGGGAGTACAAACCAATTGAATATGAGCCATTACAATTTGCAACCTCATCCAACAAATAATTGTTGGATAGGTGTAGTACTCTTAACATGGTGAAATTGCAAAAGAAGGCAGGCAAACAACCATTGATATGGTTATTAGACAGCAATAATGTGTGAATAGCTTCCGGATTTCTATAATTCAATGGAATTATTCCTTCAAAGAAGTTATTTGATAGATCCATGATAGGTATCTGACCATTCAAATTGTTTGCGCTTACATCGAGATAAATATCTGAATTATTGAAAATGAAATCTGAGAACCAAGTTGGAATATTTCCATAAAGTCTAACTCCGGATAAATCGTGTTCCAATAAAGTTGTTTGCATTTGAATCCAGGAGGGAAATCTAGTTCCCAAATGACAATAGCTCATAACAATAAACTCAGCATGAAAAGGAGAAGCCAATCATCTGATAAAATCAAATTCAAGGAATTATAAGATACATCCAAGCACGTTAAGATGGCGAGCTGGGAGAAGTGATCATCTGTCTTGTTGCCCTGTAATGAATTAAATGACATATTCAGGAATTCCAGTTGAGTTAATTGCCCGAGACTGGATGGGATTGACCTAGTGAACGTATTGTCACTCATTACTAAGTACTGTAACTCAGATCCAAGTGGACATTTAGACAAATCATCAAGTAGATTTATTGGTTCTCCACCAATATTTGTCACGCCTTAGGAGAGTCCCTGTCCAAAGAAATTTCAGCAGCACCTCCCCTGTACGGTTGACAATCTGAATCATTTCTACATGCACAATATACCTTAGCCACAGACGACTGGAATAAACACACAACCACGTAGTTTATATGCAGCTTACTCGGCTGATACAATAAAAACATCACCACGCAGTTATATGAAAAACTAACAGCCCACTCGGCTGTACCAAAATCAAACACAGCGGAAATACAACGGACACATACAAACTAAAATAAAAGACTGCTAGCCGGCTAGGCTTACACTACACAACAAAATAACACTCCAGAAACATAATTGGAATACAAATCGAAATACAGAAATTTCATATACCAAAACACAAACAAATAAAAGCGGAGACAGGTCTTCTAATGTGATGTGGGGACCGGCAGATAGGATGCTCCAAGCGACTCCGTAAACAACCTGGTACTTGGAAATAGTGTCCACGGGGGGTGAGTCCAACACTCAGCGGGTAACAACTGATATGCATAATAAAGTAAATAACAATCAGCACTAATCATGCGTACAGTCCCCTAATACAAGAAGGGTAAATGAAACTGAAATAAGCAGGAGAAAACTGTACTAACCAAGACCAGGGTATAAGTACAACAGGGTCGTCAGACCGAGAGTGTCATAAATCCTGTATGCATGTCAATCATATGCATCCATATAAATGCAGCAAGTAAATGCAGCAAACACAAGCAATAAATTCATCATGCATATGATACAAATGCCATGGTCACCCCTGACGCCAGTCAGCCATCTCACACACAATGGTGAGACCGAGTGGGCAGGGCTGTGACAACCATACACTCTGACGTCACTGCTCCTGATGAGTGACCGAGTGGACGGGATGCTGTCGGAGTACACCTATCCTCCTACCCTAAATCATAAATGGGGGAGCTCAATGTCTTAGTTAGAGCCCGGGAGGAATCATTTGATTAGTGTCACACTATCCATGAGCGACCAACGGAGCCAAACAGAGTCCAACCGCCACCACCACGCTACACTAAACCAATGAGCCAAACAGAAGGTAACTGTCACGGCTACCACTACCGAGTCACTGCACTAACGGAGCCAAACAGCAGAACTACCACACCTGTCTAATATACCACTAACCCATGAGTGGTGGTGTGTACAGATACATGTAACTGGCGATGTGCTCGACAAAAATGGAGCAAACTATCACACAGCATGAATCATGCGAGATGATGCATGACAATAAACATGACAATATCCTGAACAGCATAGCAACATCCATATATAAATATAAAATGTGTACCATAGGACAATGAATCAAATCAAAGGTATACAGATCAGATAAGGTATCAAAAACACTAGGTCTTGAACATAATATATAACATGATTGTGTCACTACCCCTATAAGCATGTATAATCAGATAAGGACTAATATGATGTGCATAATAAATAAACAAACAAGCATATAACAGAATCGGGTAGTGATCAACCGAAGCAAATAAGAAAACACAATCGTTGCTATTTGTTAAAGACATTACTATGCATATCAAATGACATAAAGTCAAAATACCCGCCTCCAATGTAAATCGAGCTAATCAACCTCCATGTCGATGTGCTCGTCCCGAATCCGAAACCTGTAATAAATTATGCAGTTTAGCTAAAAAACACAATAGCTAAACTAAATCCTAATCCAATTAGGAAACTATGTTTTAATTCCATTTAATTATCCACACCTTACCTCAACTACTTATAATTACTTAAATTGAACAGAAGGATCTACTTAGGTAATGTTACCAAAATAGAATGCAATTCCTTACCCCAATTCGAAGGTGGTTAATGGTAATACGCAGCTGTCAACGGAGGTTTACTGCTGCCCTATTCTTTTTTACCTGCCCAAATCTAGATCTGCAGATTACTCTCCAATTAACGGTGGTGATCAAGGATCTGATGAAGGAAGCTATCTTCTGTCTACGATAATGTTGATCGGAGCCAACCGCAGCACTGTTTCCTCAATAATCACCCCATATCAGTACCACTTAGAGATTAGATCCCCAAATAACAAACTAGGAAGAGTACTTACTCAAGATCCCCACGACCAGAGAGTAAGAAAAATAAGAATCGGCAACTGATGCTAGGGCACGGCGGCTGAACGAGGGGTCGACTGCGTCATCGACCTGGTCTCCAGCGAAGGGGAGGAAACCTGCACTTAGCGTTGCTCCCTACTCGTCGCGCTCGTCGGCGTCGTTGCCGACGACTGGTGGTCGACGGATCTAAGCAGATGGGAGAGCGGCGTCGGCTGAGATTCCAGAGGGAGATAGGTTCGATCGGCAGTGGCTCGAGTGTCGCTGGCGCTTGGGCAAGGATGGAAGAGAAGAGAGTAAAACTCGGAGGCTTTGGCGATGAAAAGGAAGAGAAGAGAAGGTTGGCTCGGTGAAGAAGGGGAGGAGACAAAGAGAAAAAAGAAAATGCGGGGAAAGAAAGGTGGAGTCAGCAAAGAAATCAGAGAGAATTAAAGAGGGGAAAGGGAAACGGTTTAATATATATATATATAACTTAGGTTTAAATTATTAAACCCTACGTTGACTTCCTCAATCAATTCCCACTGAATGGGTATTCCAAACAGGCTTTCTGTGGCTTAATATTTATCCCCTTAAATTCGACATACAAGCTCCGAAAAATTCCCAGAAAATTTCTAAAAATTTCTGAAAATTCCCTTATGATTATTCATCATTTTTCGGTATTTTACATTCTCCCCCACTAATAAAAATTTGGTCCCCAAATTTCATTATCTACCATCAGCAAGTACTAGCAACAAATAAAGAGTATAAATGCTGAACGGTAAATTAATCCACATACCTCAAGTGAAAAGATGGGGGTATCGAGCTCGGATAATATCCTCGAGCTCCCAAGTAGTCTCCTCATCGAAATGATGTTGTCATCCGACTTTAACTAGTCGGATAGTCTTGTCCCGCAGCTGACACTCTTTCCGGTCTAGAATCCGTACCGGAACCTCCTCATAAGTGACGTTAGGCTGAACGGGAACTAAGATACCTGTCAGCACATGTGTCGTGTCGGGTATGTATCTCCTCAGCATAGATACATGGAATATGTCGTGAACACCTGACAGGGACGGTGGTAGTGCCAGACAGTAAGCTGAGCTAGCTGGAAGTGTCCAACATATCGCGGAGCTAGCTTGCATCTGAGGTCAAATCTCTTCACCCCTTTCGTGAGTGAAACTCCAGAAAACATGATCTCCAATAGAGAACTCCAGGGGTCTACGTCTCCTATCAGCATAACTCTTCTGGCGGTCCTGCACCTCTGACATCCTCCGTCTGACAGTATGGACCAACTCTGCCTCCTGCTGAGCTCTTTGAGGTCCCAACAGCTGGGCCTCCCCAACCTCATCCCAAAGGATGGGTGTCCGACAAGGCTTACCATACAACGCTTAAAACGGTGCCATCTGGATAGCCGAATGAAAGCTGTTGTTGTAGGCGAACTCTACCAATGGCAAATGGTCCTCCCAACTGTCTCCAAAATCCAATACACACGATCTCAGCAAGTCCTCTAGAGTCTGAATGGTCCGTTCTGACTACCCATCTGTCTGCGGATGGAAAGATGTACTAAACCGGAGCTGAGTGCCCAAGGCCTACTGCAGATTCTGCCAGAAACGAGACGTGAACCGGGGGTCTCTATCCGAAATGAAACTCAAAGGAACACCATGTAATCTGATAACCTCTCGACAATAAAGATCTGTCAATCGATTCAGGGAATCAGTCTTCCGAATCGCTAAAAGTGTATCGATTTGGTTAATCGATCAACGATTACCCAAATCGCGTCATGGCCTCGTCGTGACCTCGGCAAACCCACCATAAAGTCCATAGTAATGTGTTCCCATTTCCACTCAGGAATAGGAATCCGCTGAAGTAAACCGGCAGGTCTCTGATGTTCAGCCTTCACCTGCTGACAGACAAGACATCTAGCTACAAATTCTGCGATGTCTTTCTTCATACTGTTCCACCAATAAGAATGCCTCAAATCTTGGTACATACACGTACCACCGAAATGGATCGCAAATCGAGAGCGATGAGCCTCCTAAAGTAGCTCATACAAGACCGGGTGAGACTGAGGTACGCAAATCTGCCTCTGAAGTATATAATACCCGCTTCATCTGGGGGAAACTCAGTCTGCCCGGAAGCTATCTGACTACCAATGGACTGTAAATGCTGATCACCAGCCTGGGCCTCACGGATCCTCGTCCTGATCGACAACTGAGCAACCATGGTTACCAGAATACCTTGCTCTATTTGTCCCTGTTCCTGAAGGCCTAACTCAGCAAAACCCTGAACCAAATCTGTGACCACAACTCGGTGGCAAACTAAAGTCTCTCTGGACTTCCGGCTAAGTGCATCGGCAACCACATTAGCTTTTCCCGGGTGATAGCTAATGGTACAATCATAATCCTTCAGGAACTCCATCCATCTCCTCTGTCGGAGATTAAGTTCCTTTTGGGTGAAAATATATTTGAGACTCTTATGGTCAGTGAGAATCTCAAATGCAATACCGTACAGGTGATGCCCCGAAATCTTCAAGGCAAAAATAATGGCGGTCAGCCACAAGTCATGTACTGGGTAGTTCTCCTCATGCTCCTTCAACTGTCGAGAAGTAGGAGACTACCCTACCGTGCTGCATCAAAATAGTGCCCAAACCCTGTAGAGATGCGTCGGTATAGAGCACGAATCCGTCCTCTCCAGAAGGTAAAACCAAAATCGGAGCCGACACTAGTCTCTGCTTCAGCTCCTGGAAGCTGGTCTCACAATCCTAGGACCATGTGAACTTCACGCCTTTCCTGGTAAGGCGTGTAAGTGACATAGCAATCCGAGAGAAACCCTCAACGTGTCTCCAGAAATATCGAGCCAAACAAAGGAAGTTGCGAGCCTCCTCTATAGACTCTGTCTACTCCCAACGGTAACAACCTCTATCTCCTGTGGATCCACGGTATACCCCTACTGGTGACCGTATGTCTCAAACATCTTACAGAAGACAACCAAAATATACACTACTGATCTTCACATATAGACGTTTCTGTCGAAACATCTCTAAAACTATGCGAAGATGGTGTACGAGACTCACCTTGGATCCGTAATAGATCATAACATCATCAACAAAGACAATGGAAACCGATCCAAACATCCTAGGAATATCAAATTCATCGAGTCCCTGAAAACATCTAAGGCACTGTAAGCCTATATGGTAAGACCAAGAACTCATAATGTCTGTACTACAAACATTCCTAATCATAAGATCCCCGATAATAAGTCGGAAATCTAATCACAAACAATATAAATCACTAAAGAATAGATCCTCCAGTGTGAGAGCAACGCTCCATCACACGAAATACCACATGTGTGGGAGCAACGCTCTACCACAAGAAATCCTCCATATGTGGGAGCAACGCTCCACCACAAATAATCCGAAATATGTATCTACAATAAATATGGGAGCAATGCTCCGCTACACACAATTCGCAATAGGTGGGAGCAACGCTCCACCACAAACGATACATAACATGTGGAAGCAACGCTCCACCACAAACAATCCAAGATATGTGGGGGCAGCGCTCCACCCCATATAATCCATAAGTGCCCGTGCCCAAGGCACCTAACTATCCAGCTAGAGGCTGTACGAGATCTCTTTACCACAGATCACTGTGGGTAGCCTAGGGTATAACAACCTAGTAAGCAAATCAAATCCATAGTCAACTTTATCATCATCCTAGTGGGTCGGTCACCCACTAATAGGAGAATTAGTTGACATGGTAATACAACCAATAACATAATGTAGACACTCAACATTCTACATTCAACATAGTTAGAATCATCATGATGCTACCAACCATACACCTGGCACACGTGCACACATAACATATGTATGATCGACATAATCCTCCAATTAGTACACACCAAACATACTCACAACATAGGTATAAATCATCGTGATACCTCCAATAATGCATACCGAACCCGTGTGCATATATCAACATAGGTATAATCGACAATACACCTCAAACAACACTCACATGACATATATACACCTATGCCAAGAGTATAATCAACGTAATACTTTCAACAAATCATAATCGACACGAGTGTACACACAGAACAAATATAATGAACAAGATACCTCGAATATTACACCGAACACATCTACACATATCACAGCTCAGATTAAATCGATAAGATACCTCCAAATAAACACTCAAGCACATGTGCACATTTCACAACATAGATTTAATCGACAAAATACCTCCAATAAACCAAACAGACCACTCAGGTATAATCTACTAGAAACCCACAACAATCATAACTGGAAAAGTATACAACCACTACATGCAATTAGACCGTCCATCATAACACTCCTACAATACATAATAATCATATGTACACACCACATAGATATGCAGAATCAACATATTTAATCCAATCAACCTGGCATTCCCCATGCTACCTTCTATGTTATTCAACTAGGTACATACAGTCAAAAATAAAAGTCCACATGTAATAGGATACATCGATCCTCTATAGACTGACCAAACCGATAATGGTATACCGCTAATTCAGTCTTCTCCCCGTTAGTACAAGTCATGTACCCAATATACTCAAGATATCCAACTAAGCACGAATCACCCAAAGATCAGCATTTTTATAAAATAGAGTAAGTCGATCCCTGCTGATTGGACCAACCAAAACAATGAATCAGTGATCGACCATCTAAATCTAACAAATGTATGTTAATCCTCCGCAATCACAAAGGTATATCGATCAACGACTACCCAAGTCGACAAACTTAAATCAGTCTTCTACTGACCGATCTAACACGAGTAAATCAATATTTACTGATGAAATTAACTAAGATAAAATGGTATATTACTTGGCTAGGTCAATATGAAGATATAGATACTATCCACTACCCAGCTAATAATAGAAGAGGTTGGTATGTGCCTCAATCTGCTAACCAACTAGTCGGATAGTCTTGTCCCGCAGCTGACACTCTTTTCGGTCTAGAATCCGTACCGGAACCTCCTCATAAGTGACGTTAGGCTGAACGGGAACTGAGATACCTGTCAGCACATGTGCCGGGTCGGGTATGTATCTCCTCAGCATAGATACATGGAATATGTCGTGAACACCTGACAGGGACGGTGGTAGTGCCAGATAGTAAGCTACCGCTCCAATCCTCTCCAAGATCTGGAAAGGTCCAACATATCGCGGAGCTAGCTTGCATCTGAGGCCAAATCTCTTCACCCCTTTCGTGAGTGAAACTCGCAGAAAAACATGATCGCCAATAGAGAACTCCAGGGGTCTGCGTCTCCTATCAGCATAACTCTTCTGGCGGTCTTGCACCTCTGACATCCTCCGTCTGATAGTACGGACCAACTCTACCTCCTATTGAGCTCTATGAGGTCCCAATAGCTGGGCCTCCCCAACCTCATCCCAGAGGGTGGGTGTCCGACAAGGCCTACCATACAACGCTTAAAACGGTGCCATCTGGATAGCCGAATGAAAGCTGTTGTTGTAGGCGAACTCAACCAATGGCAAATGGTCCTCCCAACTGCCTCCAAAATCCAATACACACAATCTCAGCAAGTCCTCTAGAGTCTGAATGGTCCGCTCTGACTGTCCATCTGTCTGCGGATGGAAAGCTGTACTAAACCGGAGCTGAGTGCCCAAGGCCTACTGTAGATTCTGCCAGAAACGAGACGTGAACCGGGGGTCTCTATCCGAAATGATACTCAAAGGAACACCATGTAATCTGATGACCTCTCGACAATAAAGATCTGCTAATCGATCCAGGGAATCAGTCTTCCGGATCGCTAAACGTGTATCGATTTTGTTAATCGATCAACGATTACTCAAATCGCGTCATGGCTTCGTCGTGACCTCGGCAAACCCACCATAAAGTCCATACTAATGTGTTCTCATTTCCACTGAGGAATAGGAATCTGCTGAAGTAAACCGGCAGGTCTCTGATGTTCAGCCTTCACCTGCTGACAGACAAGACATCTAGCTACAAATTCCGCGATGTCTTTCTTCATACTGTTCCACCAATAAGAACGCCTCAAATCTTGGTACATACAGGTACCGCCGAAATGGATCACAAATCGAGAGCGATGAGCCTCCTGAAGTAGCTCATACAAGACCGGGTGAGACTGAGGTACGCATAATCTGCCTCGGAAGTATATATACCCGCTTCATCTCGGGGAAACTCAGTCTGCCCAGAAGCTATCTGGCTGCCAATGAACTGTAAATGCTAATTATAACAGAATTATTAAAATAATCCTAAAACTAATTTGATTTGATGATTTGATCCGGTCAATTCTGGTAATTCTCTTTTATCTCTTTTACCCCCTGACAAACTTAACGGGAGATCTTTGACGTTGAGTTTGCTTACTAACTTGTTGAAACGTTGTCTGGATAAAGGCTTAGTAAAGATATCAACAATTTGATCCTCACTAGAGATATAAGAGACGGATAATTATTGAGTTGCCACACGTTCATGAACAAAATGAAAATCAATCTCCACATGTTTTGTACGAGCATGAAAGATTGGATTTGCTGTGAAATATGTTGCTCCAATATTGTCGCACCAAATTTTTGGTACAATATTTGATGCAAGATGAAGTTCAGAGAGAAGTGATTCAAACCAAATAATTTCTGACGTTGTATTTGCTATAGCTTTATATTCTGCCTCAGTACTTGAACGAGATACCGTAGGTTGCTTTTTCGAATTCCATGAGATAAGATTTCGTTGAAGAAATATTGCATATCCACTAGTAGAGCATCTATATTCAGGAGAACTTGCCCAATCCGCATCACTATAGGCATATAAATCTCGAGACGATTGACGATATAAAAGAAGACCATGTAGAATAGTACCTTCGAGATAGCGAAGTATTTTTTTTACATTATCCCAATTTTGTTCAGTTGGAGCATGCATGAATTGACAAGCATGATTTATTGCAAAAGTAATATCAGGACGTGTGATAGTGACATATTGTAAGGCTCCAACAATGCTTCGATAAATCTGTGGATCAGATAGAGTAGGAGAGGATGAAGATGGAGAGTTGTTTATAGCAATTGGTGTAGAGACCGGACGTGCTCCATCCATTTTGGCTCTTTGAAGAAGTCCAGTAATGTATTTGCTCTGAAAGAGAAGATATCCATCCTTATGTGGAATAAGCTCAATATCAAGAAAAAAATGAGCAATGCCCAAATCTCGGGTAGGAAATTCTTGATTGAAAAGACTTAATAAAGTTATGATGCCCTTGTGATCATTACCAGTTATCAGGATGTCATCCATATAAATAAGAAAAAATATCATGGGCCCGTCGTTATATTTGTGAAATAGAGACGAGTCAGTCTTTGATCCAGAAAATCCTTGAGCTTGTAACCAATTGGATAGTCGATGAAACCATGCACGAGAAGCTTGTCGAAGACCACATAAGGATTTCTTAAGTTGGCAAACATGAGATGGAAATTGTGGATGAATGAACCCAGGTGGTTGCTCCATAAATACAGTTTCCTCAAGATGACCATGGAGAGATGCATTTGAGATGTCCAATTGGCGTACAAGCCAATTGGAACTAACAGCTATCAATAATAATAGTCTGGCAAATGTAATCTTGATGACTGGACTAAAGGTGTCATTGAAGTCAATACCTGGTTGCTGACTAAAACCTTTGGTTACAAGTCGAGCTTTGTATCGTTCAAGAGAACCATCAGCTCGATACTTAAGATGGAATACCCATTTAGAGCCCACAACATTCATTGAGGAAGTGCGCGGAACTAGACTCCATGTTCCATTACGAAGAAGTGCATCAAATTCTGTAGTCATTGCACTATGCCAATTTGGATCCTTGTTTGCTTGCGTAAAACAAGTTGGTTCAATAGATTTTGAAGAGACCACTAGAGCCCGTGGAAGAGGATATTGAGTCACATTTGGTGGGCAACGCTCATAAATGTCACTAATGGGAAGCATGTGACGAGGAGCATTATCATCTGAATCACTTGTTGATGGTGATGAGGAAGTAGGCTGACATGGTGATGTAGATGACGGACTTACATTATCCGAGGATCCAAAACTAGAGTGCATATTATCTTCGACCGGCGAGACTTCCAAGATTGGAGCAGCATCCTGAGGTGATTCTGATGGTATAGGGGAGTTATTAGAGAGTGGAGCAGGACCTAGGATGTCATCATTTCTGACAATATTAGGTGATATTAAGAAGGTGCCACCTGTATCTAGAGGAGAGATCGAAGAAGATATTGAAAAAGGGAATAGAGCCTCATAAAAAGTAACATGTAATGAAATATAAATATGACCTGTTGGTATATGTAAGCAACTATAATCATGGTGCAAATTGTTGTAACCAAGGAAAACACATTGTAGTGAACGAGAGTCAAGTTTGTGTTTATAGTAGGGGCGTAACCATGGATAACATGCGCAACCAAAAATTCGAAGGAAAGTATAATTAGGAGTTTGATTATAAAGTGTTTCAAAAGGACATTTATGATTGAGCAATGGAGTAGGGAGCCGATTTATGAGATATACAGCAGTGGTAACAGCTTCATCCCAAAATTTATGTGGAACTGATGCATAATGAAGAAGAGCTAAGGCAGTTTCGACTATGTGTCTATGTTTTCTCTCAGTAGAGCCATTTTGTTCTGGAGTGTGAGGACAAGAGACTCGATGAAAAATTCCACAAGAGACAAGATGACGATGGAGAGCTTGATATTCACCTCCCCAATCAGAATGAAAAGAAAGTATTTTACGATTAAAATATCGTTCAACTTGATTTTGAAATTTACAGAATATATCCAATAAATCAGATTTTCTTTTCATAGGATAGAGCCAAGAATATTTACTAAAATGATCAATAAAGGTAACATAATATTGGAAACCTTGGTTAGATAAAACATGTGCAGGGCTCCAAACATCAGAATGAATTAATTCAAGTGGGAAATTAGAAACATAATCGGATGAATAGAAAGGTAACTTATGACTTTTAGATTCCATGCAGGCCCTACATGAATGAGATGGAGAGGAGGTAATGGAAGTAGATAAACCATACCTATTGATGATTGATTGGACAATATGAAGAGAAGGATGACCAAGTCGAGCATGTCAAGCTGGTTTATTTATGCGTTCACCAATAAAAGATTTGATTGAAGAACTTTGAAGATAGTAGAGGTCATTTTTGATTCTCCCATGAAACACAATAGCATTTGTTCCTTTATCTTTTATAAGATAATGATTATGATGAAACTCAAAAATGACATTGTTATCAAGACAAAACTGACGGGTAGAAAGTAAATTTTTAGTGATAGATGGAACATGAAAGACATTGCGCATGTGAAAAGTTCAATTAGATAAATGAATATATGTGTTTCCAAGATTAGTAATTTGTAAATCTGAGTCATCGCCTACTTGAACCGTATCTGAGCTATAATATGACATTACGTCTGTAAGGATATTAAAATCTGATGTGACATGATGAGTTGCTCCAGTGTCAATATACCAACCAGTAGATGAAAACTCTGGAGTTTTACCGCAAGTAGGCACAGATGAGAGAGCTTAGGATATGCTTGTGAAATAAACGGTTGTCTTGAGGCTATACAACCACCAATGAAATTTGAGGCAAATCTTTTAGGGCATTGATTTCTCGGATGACCAATGATGTGACAAATTTGATATTTTACCCGAGAGCAATCAAGTCTTTTAGGACATAGATTTCCAGTATGACCAATGATGCGACAAATTTGACATCGGACTGAATTTTGTTTTTGGCCTCCTTGGTAGTGTTGAGTATTTGACATCTAAAGTAAAATAACTTATCTTGTAGAGAGACTGGATCGCCGGAAAGGGGGCCTTTCGCTTGGAGAAACCCCCCTTGGAGGAAATAGAAGCTTTGGCTGGAGCAACCACTTGTTATCGACGTCGAGGTTTGGCCGGCGTTCGGTGGACAGCGGCGCTAGCACAAAAGGAGAAGCCCTTTTGTCATCTTGTTTTGCGGTTTCAAAAAAAAAGAAACTCCTCTTTTGTCTTGGGCAGCGGCAAAAAAGGAAGGGAAGCGGATTTGTGAGGGAGAGAGAAGAGAAACAGGAGAGAGGAAAGAAACAATTAATTAAAAGAAAAATAATAATAAAAAGAGAATGGAAATAGAAACGTGATAATGTAAGCGGTGAAAGGAGGCAGACACGGTTATGGTGGGAGAATTAAGAGAAAGAGAAGGAACGAAGGATCATGGCTCTGATACCATGTTAAAAGAAGAATAGAAAGAAGATAAAATATGATAGTAATAATTAATCTTATTGTTCATTGATACTTTCCCTCAAGACAATACAATATATAGGGTTTAAACAAGTACCCGGTCAATTAACCAATTAATAAATAATAGAATAATTCTCAAAATTATTCTAATAATTATAACAGGATTATTAGAATAATCCTAAAACTAATTTGATTTGATTTGATGATTTAATTTGATCAATTCTGATAATTCTTTTTTATCTCTTTTAGTGAAGTCTGCCAATGTTTTCTGGTATTTGACCAGAAATATTGTTATCAAATAAGTGTAATTCCTCCAAATTGATGAGATTTCCCAAAGAACTTGGTATACATCCATAAAAATCATTAGATGACATATCCAAATGTGTCAAGCTAGTGAGGTTGCCCAAAGCATCCTGTGTACGTCCATAAAAACCATTCAGTGACACATCTAGACGTATCAAGCTAGTGAGGCTGCCTATGCTCGAAGGTATCTCCCCAATAATATTATTATCGTACAAATACAAATACTCCAAGAGGATAAGATTGCCCATGCTCAAAGGTATCCCTCCAGTAATAGAATTCCCAGACAAATCTAAATATTCCAAGTGAATAAGATTGCCCATGCTCAGAGGTATATCTCCAGTAATATTACTACCATACAAATTTCAATACTCCATGCAAATAAGATTACCCATGCTCAAAGGTATCCCTCCAGTTATATGATTCCAAGACAAATCTAAATACTCCATATGGATAAGACTTCCCATAACGAGTAGAATTTTTGTTAAAGAATTACCTGCTAAATCCAAGTGCTTCAATTTTCTATATTTCCTTCTATTTAATTACTTGATGAATTGAGTTCTGTCATACTTGTGCCAGCACCTGCTGCATCTTGTAGCCAACAATTTGACAAAGAAAGATGTTCTAGGCTATTATAATTAATTTGGTGAACCCAAGTATTTGCTAAAGAGAGCTTGACACAACTCATGTCTAGATATTCTAGAGAAGTTAAGTGGGAAAGCCAACTCAGGTCATTTGACCATACATACCGATGACAACAACTAAGGTCGAGGAAGTGTAGGTTGGAAAGATTGTTCAGTTGTTGAGGAATCAATCCATTAAACCTGGCATTGGAGAGGTTAAGATGTTCCACATAGACAAGCGAGGAAATCATACTAGGAAATGAATTATATTGATCACGTCGGTGGTGAAGATCAAACATAATGACATGGCTGGTGTTGTTGTCACAGGCAACTCCTCTTTGATAGGGTGTAAATATCGCGCCTTTTTAAAAAACTTTTCTTTTCCTTTGAAATCAGAGTTGTGCACAGCGGAAAGTAAATAGGCACATTTGTTTACTTCGTTCGGAGTATAGGTCGACTCCTACTTGAAGGCTCGCGGTCCTTGACCACACCGATGAGCAATCCACTAAGATTCTTCTTCCCAAAAACCTCGGAAAGAAGTAATGCGTACAAAATACAATGATATAAGATAGTAACAACCTACTATCTTATATAAGATTAAGTGCAATACAAAAACAATAAAATATACCGACTATGTGCAGGAGTTGAAGCTTGGTCGACACTTGTTTGCGTGTAGAAGAATTGTAGAGCAGTCGCACGAGCAGCACTAGCACAAAATTGAACCACAACAGATTGCATTTTTAGCCTCAGATCTCGAGCTTCAATTTATAACATCGTCGATGTTCGGTCAATCAATCCCTGTGTTCGGTCAACCGAACCAGCTACCTTCCTTCTTGGCTGAGATCCGATTGCTGATTCGATCTTCGGCATTAACTGTCCATTAAGGGTTCGGTCGATCGAACAGGCTCCTTCCCTATTCGTCGAGATTCGCCGAGATTCACATTTACTATGCATTTAATATTGATCGTTCGGTTGACCGATCATCCGGTTCGGTCGACCGATCAGTGCAGTTTCCTTCTGCTCCTGATCGTTGCTGTTTGTACTAAGTCATCAGAGTTCGATCGACCGATCAAACTTTGATTGGGCTCTGATCTGTTATGGTCTGATCTGAACACTGCCTTGATTTCGTCTTGTTCGGTCGACCGATCCTCCGGTTCGGTCAATCGATCCAGCCGGACCTACAACACAGTGTTAAACAGAAAAGAATCCTGCAAAACAGATGTTAGCACAGTAATAATATTATAAAGCATGGGTAATATAAAAGATAGTAGAACTGTCTTGATCTCAACTTTGAAACCTTCCCGGTTTCTTCATTTAGATCAACAACCTTAGGTTGTTCCCTTCAGGAACCCGACCTCACTGTCGCTCCTCCAATTGTTTACCTTAATTTACCTGCCAAACATGGTCCTCCAGACATGTTTGGACTTTGCCTGCTCAGTGTTTGATCACCTGATCCTCTAAAACCTTTCCTGCAATACTTTATTAGTCAACAACAATAATAGTAATACAGAATATAATGGTAAACCTAATCCTAGATTTACCGAGATCCACTGGTCGGTCGATCGCGCGCAGTCGATCAAAAACCATCCGATCAACCTTGCTTGCAGTTCACTCCTCCAAGATTTCTCGTTACTTAAGGTTATCTCCCCCTAGGTTTTTCTCAACCTGGCTTCACTCACCAGGACTCAGTATTCGGCTACCCAGGGATCAGGTCCTCCAGACCTATCCACCTGGCTTCCACGATATATCGAGATTTCCTTTGCCTCAGTATTCGGCTACCCAAGGATCAGGTCAACCAAACCTATCCACCTGGATTCCACGATGTACCGAGATTTCTCTTGCCTAGCCTCCAACTAGGACTTCCCTAGATCAAGCTCCATACTTAAATATGTAGGACCGTTGGGCCGGCTAGGAGGGGGTTGTTGGATATCCTACTAACACAAAAGAAAAACAAACCCTCCTCGAACTCTTTAAGCTAACACTTGCATAAATAAACTAAGCGGTAAATTAAAAGCATAAAGAAAAAGTGAGGCAAAAGTATTTACTTGGTTACAACCGATGTAGTTGTTAATCCAAGGAAGATTAAGCTTAATAAAACTCTTTCAGGCGGAGAAGCCTCTTACAATGTTGAAGCGTAGAAAATAGAAGTTTAGACTAAAAGAGAGCGTGCAAGCACTGCATTTACAATCAGTGAGTTCGTTGAAAAGCTTCTGGACCAAGGCTATATTTATAGCCTTGGTCGGGGCGCCTGGAAGGGTTCCGGGCGCCCTGGGGGGGGGGGGGGGGGAAAAAACTTATCCCCCAACGTTCAGATCGAGTCAAAACTTGATCTGGTCAATTTTACTACTCAGGGCGCCCCGGAGGGCTCCGGGCGTCCCGGAGGGCTCCGGGCGCCCCGGACTGCTCCGGGCGTCCCGGAGCCCAAAGTCAACAGTTGTTGACTTTTTCGTCCGGGACTTCTTCTCTGGTTCAGTCCCGCCTCGGTCCGATTCTTCTCCTCCGGATCTGCTCACTTGGGTGATCTCTGCCATCCGGAAAAGGACTCACCCGAACCCAACTTCCGGTCTTCTCGAGCAGCTTTCCACTCCGGCTTCTCGTCCCTGTTGCGTGTTTCCTTCTCGTCCACTAGCGTACTCATCCGCAGTCTTCATCCCTCGGTCGCACCGCGTGCCGACCTTCTCGCTAGCTGCATCTCTTGCTCCCCGAGCAATCTTCCGCTCCGGCTTTCGTCCCTCAGAACCATCGCACGCTTCCTTCTCATCCACCGGGGTACTCTTCCGCAGCGCCTCGTCCCTCAGACGCACCGCGTGCCGTCCTTCTCGCTAGCTGCGTCTTCCGCTCGAGTACCTGTGCTCCTAAGCTCCTGCACACTTAGACACAAGGTTAAAACAACGCAGGACCTAACTTAACTTATTGATCACACCAAAACAACCTTGGGGTTCCAACAATCTCCCCCTTTTTGGTGTGATCAACCCAAGTTAAGCTAGGGTTACAAATAGGCAAACAAACAATTTATTGCAATAACATGCAACATGATAGAAAAAATTGAATTTCAAAATTTTCAAATTTTAATTTTCAATTTTCTATTTCTACCTCCCCCTAGATTTATACTTTCCCTTCTCCCCCTTTGATCACAATAAAAATGGGGTTTCAAGAAAAACAATCTAAGGGTTTGACACTTAGAAAAATTATAGAAATCTATTTCAATGTTTTTCGGAGAAAAAATATTTCCAAGTTAAAGAAAAAAATTTCTATGTCAAAGAATGACTTTTGAAAAATTTCCAAGTTTTCACCAAAAATAAATCTTTCTAAGCCCAAAAATTTATGCAAGAAAATTTAAGAAAATTGATAGTATAAAAAAAATTTTCTATGCATTTATTTATTTATTTTATACTGATACTTATATCAACAAGTTTTAAATTTCCATTTCAATTTTTCATAATTTCTCAAATTACACTTTTTCAAATTTAAAGCCACAGATATTAAACATGCAATAATTTGTATCATATTAATTTTTATTATTTTTTGAATTGCAACTTCACAAAAATATTCAAATAGCATAGATTCTAACTTGATAAAATTTTTCGACAATATAAAAAATTCTTTCGCCAATGTGCAAAATTTGTTCGAAAGAATATTTTGTAATTTGCAAGAATTTTTTATCAACAAAAATTCTAATTTACAGGAATCTATTAATAGATTTCTTAATCCGAAATACCTTTTCGGTGACTCAATTTCTAAATCGCAAAATTCTTTCGAGAGAGAAATTTGTAATTCGAAAAATTCTTCTAATTTGCATAATTCTTTTGTCAAAATATTTTTAAATTTGCAAATTTCTTTTGATAATATTTCTAATTTGCAAGACAAATTTGACAATTGATTTTCTAATTCAAAAAACTTTTTCGGTAATTCAATTTTTAAATCGTAAAAATCTTCAGGCAATTTTTCTATTGAATTAACCGGTTGTTCAGAAGGTAGAGACCATACCTTACTTACCTCGTTGGTCGTTGGTTCTCCCCCTGTTGAATTAATTTCTTCCGAAGATTCTCCCCCTTCATCGATCTCGGGATGTACTTCGGCTGTTGGGGTTGTCTCGATAATTTCTTCCGTCTCGGATTCTTCTGATGACGGCTCGATGTCTATTGACGGGACGACTTGAATTGGTTCTTCGTAGAGTTTTAAGAACTTTTCCCAAAGTTCTTTTGCGCTGTTGTATTCGCCAACTCTATCAAAGTCTTCATTTGGTATTGCGGTTAAAATGTGAAACTCTGCCCGACCATTTGCCATTGACTCGTCACGTTGCTTCTTGTTCCATAGGCGTAAATCGAGTTCTTCTCCCTTCGTTGTCTTTGGTGCTTCATAACCTGTTTTCATTATTAGAGAAATACCAATATCAGAGTTAAGAAATACCGTCATTTGTTGCTTCCAAGAAGCAAGCTCCCCCTCGAATGCTGGTGGGTAGTCGCTAGCTTCGGCCATTGTTTTGTTGCTTCAGACGGCGGTTAGTCCTTCTGAGGCGTACTCGGCTCTGATACCACTTGTAGGACCGTTGGGCCGGCTAGGAGGGGGTTGTTGGATATCCTGCTAACACAAAAGAAAAACAAACCCTCCTCGAACTCTTTAAGCTAACACTTGCATAACTAAACTAAGCGGTAAATTAAAAGCATAAAGAAAAAGTGAGGCAAAAGTATTTACTTGGTTACAACCGATGTGGTTGTTAATCCAAGGAAGATTAAGCTCAATAAAACTCCTTCAGGCGGAGAAGCCTCTTACAATGTTGAAGCGCAGAAAATAGAAGCTTAGACTAAAAGAAAGCGTGCAAGCACTGGATTTACAATCAGTGAGTTCGTTGAAAAGCTTCTGGACCAAGGCTATATTTATAGCCTTGGTCGGGACGCCTGGAAGGGTTCCGGGCGCCCTGGGGGGGGGGGGATAAAACTTATCCCCCAACGTTCAGATCGAGTCAAAACTTGATCTGGTCAATTTTACTGCTCAGGGCACCCAGAAGGGCTCCGGGCGCCCCGAACTACTCCGGGCGTCCCGGAGCCCAAAGTCAACAGTTGTTGACTTTTTCGTCCGAGACTTCTTCTCTGGTTCAGTCCCGCCTCGGTCCGGTTCTTCTCCTCCGGATCCGCTCGCTTGGGTGATCTCTGCCATCCGGAAAAGGACTCACCCGAACCCAACTTCCGGTCTTCTCGAGCAGCCTTCCGCTCCGGCTTCTCGTCCCTCGGAATCGCTGCATGTTTCCTTCTTGTCCACCAGCGTACTCATCCGCAGTCTTCATCCCTCGGTAGCACCGCGTGCCGACCTTCTCGCTAGCTGCGTCTCTTGCTCCCCAAGCAATCTTCCGCTCTGGCTTTCGTCCCTCGGAACCATCGCACGCTTTCTTCTCATCCACCGGGGTACTCTTCCGCAGCGCCTCGTCCCTCGGACTCACCGCGTGCCGTCCTTCTCGCTAGCTGCGTCTTCCGCTCGAGTACCTGTGCTCCTAAGCTCCTACACACTTAGACACAAGGTTAAAACAACGCAGGACCTAACTTAACTTGTTGATCACACCAAAACAACCTTGGGGTTCCAACAAAATATACTTAAACATATTTGTCTGACATTATAACCTTGAAGGTCGATTGCACCAACACTCTCCACTTGCAATAGTCTTAACCGTCCAAGAAGAAATCCAATGATCGAAGTTGTACAAGTCAAACTTGATGGCAAGTAAAGCTCTCCTTCCACTCTCCAAGCAACATGCTCCACTGACAAACAATAAGATGATTTGGAAGAAAGTAGCTAGCATACGTTGAGGAACTAGAGTTGCTCTTGCAACCACAACTACTAGCCATAGAATAGTGATTAAGGAAGCGTAGCTGGATTGAATTGTAAGTTGGAGAGACACCATACTTAGTGTCACAGGGATAATTTCGGCTTTAGAAATTTCTTACGTAAGGACCAAGCACCACACATGATTTAGCCTACAAATGCACCACCGAAGTGCAAGAGAATGCACAAGACAAAGGAACAAGACAAGCACCAGTAAGAACACACCCAACGAATAGAAAAAAACTCCCAACCTTTTGTATTAACACTAAAGGATTACAAGTAGATTCTCTTGATAGATTGCTCATACAGCCCTCTTTGCTTTGCCATTGCCCAACAATGTCTATTTATAATTCATAGACAAAAGTTGACTTAGCGATTACAAGCGGTTGCATGGTAGTTTAATTTCATCAACTACCATGTCACATGTCCTAAAGTGTCAACCACATTATTTGCTGCCATGGCACCATGTCAAAGGCCAGCGTGGACCCTTATGCTTGGCCCATGATTATGCTTCATGGGCTTGGGCCGAATAGCCCCCTTGCTACACCATCCTTTGTACTGCATCGCATGCACCCGTTGCATGCCATGGCTCACCTTTTCTGCAAGCCATGTTTGGCCAAATGCTCAAATTTTGCTCGTCCAATCTTTGCATCCGTTTTCCACCGTCAAGTCGACCTCCGATTCGACTTATGCTTGGACAACCCCCGTGCGCTTCCACAAATCCATCCGTTGCTTGGTATGCCTTGCCCACATGTCCAATATGCTAGATCCAAAGAGTAACAAGCCAATCCTTACGTCCAACCTGTTAGACCCCCATAGTTGTTTTGATGTGATCAACCAAGTTGGTTAGGTCCTGCTTTGTGTTTGATCCCTATATCTGAGTGTGCAGGAGCTTAGGAGCACAGGAAGTCGAGCGGAAGACGCAGCTAGCGAGAAGGACGGCACGAGAAGGGAGTCGATGGGCTCGGTGCATCCGAAGGACGAGAGAGCTGCAGAAGAGTACACCGGTGGGCGAGAAGAACGTGTACGGCGTTCGAGGGATGTTAAGCCGAGGAGGAAGGCTGCTCAAGGAGAAGGCCAAAAATTGGGTTCAGGTGAGCCCTATTTTGGTTGGCCGAAATCACCCAAGCAAACGAAGCTTCGGAAGTCAAAGCGAAGAAAAAAAGGAGTCAAAAGAGGCTAGAAACTATTTATACCATGCAAGCAGGAAGATATTTATAGCAGGAACCTTGAAGGCGCCTTAAACATGCATTGGAGGCGCCTTCAACATTGAAGGCGCCTTCATTGCTTGTTGAAGGCGCCTTGAGCCAGGTCAAAATGATCGTTGAGGTTTAGATAGAGTTATATCCGAACAACTCATTGGAGGCGCCTTGGACCTCTGTTGGAGGCGCCTTAGACCTACGAGATAGAGTTTCCAGGGCCTATAAAAGGACCCCTGGACCTAGGAATTAGATATCAATTGTTCAATCAACTCTATATTCATTCCTATCAATAGTTCTGAACTGTTAGAGTGTAAAAGGCTTCTCCGCCTTCAGGAAAGGAGACTTTTTCTAGTGCGCTTTTCATCGCCCTGGATTAACAACCTTCTTGGTTGTAACCAGGTTAACTACTGAGTCTCTGTTTTATTTCTGTTTCTTTATTTCAGTTATTTTATTATTGATATTGTATTTTTGAGTTGAAAGCACAAGGAAGGTATAGTTTTTATTTTTCAGGCAATTAACCCCCCTCTTGCCGGCCTCTGTTGCACCAACAAGTGGTATCAGAGCCCGACAACCTCAGAAGGACTAACCGTCAACTGAAGCACAAAGATCAGGACGATGGTCGGCGTGAACATTCATCCCCTGAAGTTCGACGGAGACTTCGTTACTTGGAAGCGAAAAATGGAGGTATTTTTTAAAACTGAATTTGATAATGAAGTATGGATATGCAATGCCAAAAGATAAAGAAGAGTGCAACTGGACGAAGAAAGAGCAGGCTGATTGCGTGGCCAACGAAAAGGCCGAATTTCACCTGCTCAGTGTTATGCCGCCCCAGGAGGTAAGTCGGATCGAAAGTTACGACTCCACCAAAGACCTCTGGGATAAATTCCTGGAGCTCCACGAAGGCACCTCAGAAGCAAAGCTAGCAAGGCGCGATATCCTCCGGACCCAGCTTACGAACCTCCGGATGAACAATGGCGAGAAGGTAGCGCAACTCCAAGCAAGGATTAAGGAGCTAATAACTCAACTAAGCAACCTTGGAGAAGAAGTAACGAACCGGGACTCGATCCGGTACGCACTCAATGCCTTCCCGCGAGAACTCCCGAGTGGGCCTCCTTAGTAGATGCATACTACATCTCTAAAGACTTCGAGGTAAGTGTTGGTTGCTACTCGAAAAGCCTAGAGGTTCCACTATACAAAAATTTTGTACAAAGGTCTGAACCTTTTCCTAGCTACCATGTGTTCTTTTAAATTAAATTTTGGATCGCCTGCGGAACTTAACACGTTTGATCCAAAACTTAATCTATTTGTTCTTTTAGGTTTTGACTTGGATCTCCTGCGGAACTTAACACGTTCGACCCAAATCACCTTAAGTTATTAATTCCATTAAATATTAATTTCCATAATTGGTTCCCAGTACTGACGTGGCGAGGCACATGACCTTCTTGGATATGGGAGCAACCACCACCGACTAGACAAAACCTTTTATAGAAATCTAATATTTAATTTCCTAAAATAACTTTAGGTTAACCGAAAAGAACAATCAAATCACAAGGAAAAATAAAACAAAAGAACACAACTTCGAAAAACATATTCGAAATACTAGAACGTAAGCCTCTTGTATTTGGTATTATTTCCATAAATAACTAGTATGATGCGGAAAAGAAAAAACTACTAGTTATACCTTCTAGAAAGACCTCTTGATCTTCTACCGTATTCCTCTTCTAACCTCGGACGTTGTGTGGGCAACGATCTTCCGAGATGAGAAACCACCAGCCACCTTCTTCTCCTCCTAGCTAGGTTCAGCCACAACAAGGAAGCTTCACCAAGGAAGAAGATCAAAACATCAACCAAGCTCCAAGAGATGCTAGCTTTCTCTCCTTCTTCTTCTTCTCCAAGTAGTATCCGGCCTCCACAAAAACTCTAAGCAATAGGGATGTCTCGGCCACCACAAGAGGAAGAGAGGGAGAGGATGATGATGGCCGGCCACACCAAGGAACAAAAGAGGGAGAGAAATAATAGATGTTGTCCCTCATGAAGGCACCCCCACCCATTCTTTTATATTCCTTGGCCTAGGCAAATTAGGAAATTTAATTACAATAAAATTTCCTTAATTTCCTTGACATGATTTAATTGAGAAAAATAAAATAAAATTTCTAATTAAAACAATATTGGCCGGCCACATCAAGAGAAATAAATTAGACAAGTTTTAATCAACAAATTAAAACTTCCTAATTTGTTAAAAATAAAATTTCTCTTCATGGTTGATAAAAAGAAATTTCTATAATTTTAATTTAACAACATGTGAATAATTTTTAAAGAGAAAATAAAATATCTCACCAATCTACAAATAAGGAAAGAGATCTAATCTCTTTCTTTAATCTTTTGTAGATCTTTTACAAGAGAGATATTTTAATTTTAATTCTCTTTAATAAATTATATCTTCCACATAATAAAAATTAAAATTAAAATCTTTTTTAATTTAATATGTCCGACCCCTCTAGCTTGGGTTCAAGCTAGGGCCGGCCACCCCAATTTATGCTTAGGCCGGCCCTAGCTTGGTTCCCAAGCTAGCTTGGCTCCCAAGCTAGCTTGGCTGGCCCCTATTAGGTGGGTATAGAAAGTGGGTATAGGTGGGTATAGAAAGTGGGTATAGGTGGGTATAGTACTCTATAAATAAGAGGCTACGATAGAGACCGAGAGGAGGAATTGGTTTTGGTCTCCCGATAAAATTAAGCATCCCGTGTTCGCCCCGAACACACAGCTTAATTTTATCAATAATAATTCATTCTACTAGAGAACTATTATTGAACTACCGCACCAATCCCAAATTACATTTTTGGGCTCCTTCTTATTATGAGTGTGTTAGTCTCCCTGTGTTTAAGATATCGAATGTCCACTAATTAAGTGAGTTACTGACAACTCATTTAATTAATATCTTAGTTCAAGAGTAGTACCACTCAACCTTATCATCATGTCGGACTAAGTCCACCTGCAGGGTTTAACATGACAATCCTTATGAGCTCCTCTTGAGGACATTATCAACCTAGTATCTCTAGGACACAGTTTCCTACTATAATCAACAACACACACTATAAGTGATACCATTTCCCAACTTATCGGGCTTATTGATTCATCAAACTAAATCTCACCCATTGATAAATTAAAGAAATAAATATCAAATATATGTGCTTGTTATTATATTAGGATTAAGAGCACACACTTCCATAATAACCGAGGTCTTTGTTTCTTTATAAAGTCAGTATAAAAGAAACGACCTCAAATGGTCCTACTCATTACACTCTAAGTGTACTAGTGTAATTATACAGTCAAGATAAACTGATACCTAATTACACTACGACCTTCTAATGATTTGTTCCTTTCCATTTTGGTCGTGAGCTACTGTTTATAATTTATAAGGTACTGATAACATCATCTTCTGCATGTGGCACCACATACTATGTTATCTACAGTATAAATTAATTGAACAACTACAACTAAATGTAGACAATTTGACCAAATGTGATTCTTTATTCATAATGAATGTTTACAAAGCTTAGGCTTTCAGTATACACTCCAACAATCTCCCACTTATACTAATGACTAAGCTGCCATATCTTCTACCATACATCTGATTCTCATTCCCTCCACATGCCGATCGAAAGCTTTCGCCGGAAGGGCCTTAGTGAAAGGATCTGCCAGGTTATCCGCTGATGCAATCTTGGCGATGACAACTTCTCCTCGCTTCACGATATCTCGTATCAGGTGGTACTTGCGCTCTATATGTTTACTTGCCTTATGAGCTCGTGGTTCCTGAGCTCTATATGTTCACATCTAAGTCCATTAGAAAATTCCTGAGCCATACTGCTTCTTTAGCTGCCTCAGAGGCTGCTACATACTCAGCTTCCATGGTTGAGTCCGAAATGCATTTCTGCTTAACACTCCTCCATGAAATGACTCCACCTCCTAAAGTAAACACATAGCCTGATGTAGACTTACTACTGTCCCTATCTGATTGGAAATCTGAATCCGTGTAACCCACAGGGAGCAAATCGTCTGCTTGGTAAACTAGCACATAATCTCTAGTCCTTCTCAGGTACTTTAATATATGCTTTACCGCAGTCCAATGTCCTTGTCCAGGGTTACTCTGATATCTACTGACCATACCCACGGCAAAGCAGATATCAGGTCTCGTACATAGCATTGCATACATAAGGCTTCCTACAGCCGAAGCATAAGGAACCGCTTTCATGTCTTCTATCTCCTTTGATATCTTTGGAGACATCTCTTTAGATAGAGCTATTCCATGCCTAAAAGGTAAGAAACCTTTCTTGGAATCCTGCATACTAAAACGAGCAAGGATTGTATCTATGTATGAAGCTTAGGACAGACACAACATTCTTTTCTTGCGATCCCTTATTACTTTGATCCCAAGAATGTGTGCACACTCTCTTAAATCCTTCATATCAAATTGTTTGGACAACCATACCCTTACGTCTGATAATACCTTGACATTGTTGCCAATTAACAAAATATCATCTACGTATAGTACAAGAAATACCACCACGTTTCCGTTACACTTCTTATATACACAAGACTCATCCGGACTTTGAATAAATCCATATGACTGGATTACTTCATTAAACCAGATGTTCCAAGATCTTGAAGATTGCTTCAGTCCATAAATGGACCGATTGAGCTTGCACTAGATGCTCTTTGCCTTTTTCAATGAACCCTTCTGGTTGCCTCATATGGATGTTTTCCTCAAGACTTCCATTAAGGAAAGCTGTCTTGACATCCATTTGTCAAATCTCATAATCCATACGAGCAGCAATGGATAATAGTATCCGGATAGACTTAAGCATGGCTACCGGTGAAAAGGTTTCCTCATAATCGATTCCCTCTTTCTGAGTGTACCCTTTCGCAACAAGCCTAGCTTTGAAGGTTTCTACCTTCCCGTCTGTCCCTCTTTTCCTTTTGTAGATCCACTTACATCCAACGACTTTTACACCATCAGGTGGTTCTACAAGCTCCCAGACCTTATTAGAGTACATAGACTCTATTTCAGAATTCATCGCCTTTTGCCAAGATGCTGCATCTATATCTTGGAGTGCTTCGTCATATGTCCGGGGATCTGGTTCATATTTACCCGGGATCAAGTCCGAAGACTCTCCCAAAAACATGAATCTCTCAGGATGCCTCACAACCCTCCCACTACGACGAGGCACTGTCTGTGGTTGTGTATCATGTGTGACACGTGTTGCAGTCTCTTGTGGTACTTCATCTTGTACTGTCGGTATTAAAGTAGACGTGTCCTCTCTTAGTTCTTCTAAAACAACTTTACTACTGGGCTTGTGATCCATTATATAGTCTTCTTCTAAAAACTGGGCATTGGTGCTAACAATGACCTTCTGGTCTTTAGGACTATAAAATAAACCACCTTTCGTTCCTTTGGGATATCCTACAAACACACGAACTTCTGTACGGGATTCTAACTTATCAGCATCTGGTTTCAGCACATGTGCTGGACTACCCCAAATCCGAATATGTCTTAGACTGGGTTTTCACCCATTCCACAATTCTATGGGAGTAGAAGAAACTGATTTAGAAGATACTAAGTTCAGAACATACACTGCTGTTTCCAGAGCATATCCCCAAAACGAATTTGGTAATTCTGAATAACTCATCATCGATCTAACCATCTCCATAAGAGTCCTATTCCTTCGTTCTGCTACACCATTCTGTTGGGGTGTTCCAGGTGCAGACAATTGGGATTGAATCCCGACATCTGATAAGTAATTCCTAAAGTCTCCTAAGAGGTATTCGCCACCACGATCAGATCGTAGTGTCTTGATACTTTTACCTAATCGTTTCTCCACATCAGCCTTGTATTCTTTGAACTTATCAAAGCACTCAGACTTGCGGCGCATTAGGTAAATATATCCGTATCTTGAATAATCATCTATAAAAGAGACAAAATATTCAAAACCACCTCTTGCCTGGACAGATTATAGGACCACACAAATCAGAATGAACCAATTCCAACACTTCTTTGGCTCTATACCCCTTGGCCTTGAACGGCCTCTTGGTCATTTTTCCTTCCAAGCAAGATTCACAAGTTGAAAAATTTTCCAACTCTACCGAACTCAAAAGTCCATCAGCTATAAGCCTCTGAATCCTACTTAAGTTAATATGACCAAGCCTTAGATGCCAAAGATATGCTTGGTTTATTTCTGAATGTTCTTTTCTCTTATTAGAGTTAGAAGATGAGTTATAAATTTCCATGTTTTGCTTTGTGGAAGAAATTGGATTTAAAGTATACAAATTGTCAACTAATGCACCAGAACAGATAATCACTTTATTTCTTTTAATAACTACATCGTTACTGAAAGAAACTGAATATCCATCTAAAAATGGTTTAGAAACTGAAATTAAATTCTTTCTAAAACTGGGTACATAAAGACAATTTTTTAAAACCAAATTTCTATTTCTACTAAAAGATAAGTAGACGTCTCCCACGATGCCACCTTAGTAGCATTGCCCATGTAGACGGTAATTTCTCCTTCAGATAGTCGTCGGGTTCCCTGGAACCCCTACAAGGAATTGCAGACATGATCAGTGGCTCCCGTATCTACACACCAGGTGCTGGTAGATAACACCGCTAAACATGTTTCAACAACTAGAGCATGAGATATACCTTTGGTTTGGTTCCTACGAGGACAGTCCGCCTTCCAATGTTCTGCCTGCTTGCAGTCTTCACTCCAGCTTTAAATCCCGTACTCTGAGATTTATTCACTTTCTTTGCTGAACCGACTTGTTTCTTCTTCTTCTTTCCTCTCGGTTTAGAAGTAGAACCATTTTCAGCATAGTGAATTTGAGCATTGTGACGAAATAATCCTTCTGCTGCTTGAAGTTCTGTCAATAGTTCCGCTAATCCTCTTATTCATATTATAGTTCAGCTGAAACTGCTCAAAACTTCTCGGTAGCGTTTGGAGGATCATATCGATCTGGGTTTCCCCATCAATTTCTCCTCCAAGGATCTGTATTTCGTTCAGATAAGCCATCATCTTTAGGATATGATCCCTCACAGGAGTACCCTCTTACATGGTGGCTGTCATTATCTTTCTCATGGCTTCTTGTCTAGAAGCCCTATCCTGATGACCAAAGAGTTCCTTGAGATTGTTCATAATATCATATGTTGTTGGTAAATCTTGATGCTGATGTTGCAATACATTTAACATTGAAGCCAAAATGTAACACCGCGCCATCTCATCTGCTTTTACCCATTTCCTATGATATTCAATCTCCTCTTGGGTAGATTCACCAGTAGGTGCATCAGGGCATTGCTCAGTCAGTACATATTTATAGCTTTCAGCAGTAAGAACAATGTCCAGGTTTCTTTTCCAATCTATGTAGTTTGGTCCAGTAAGTCTATTTTGTTGAAGTATGATGGACAGTGGGTTGAAAGACATCCTAAGAATCACAAATAACTTTTGGTCAGAACTCTAAATTTAGAATAATATTGATTCCTCAAACAATACTATTTTAAATTAACCAACACCTCAAAACACCGTGAATTTTGTATGTCACGTTAGTGTGGACGTATACAAATTCAACATTTGTAAAAGGAGGGTTTTAACCCATTAATTTTATTATCTTGTCAACCTAACTTTTTGACAAATAAAATTAATAGTTGGTGTCTTTTAGTCACACAAATAATAGCAGTGACTCCGATGGGGAGGATACTATTAGATGTGTCTAAATGTATACCATTACTTGACACTAAGTCCATTAATAAGATTATGCCCCTTCCGTTGGGGAAGATCACACGCTCTTAATTAACTTCCTATAGTCATCCAAAAATGGAAGTCTGTTCTAGTGATCCACAAACAAGCTCATCCATTATGGAGGAAGGCACTCAGAGCCAACGCGTAAGCTTGTTTGCATCACTTACAAACCAGTAATGGAGACCATGGGATTTATTTAAAAACCCCTCTCCCACTTAGTTATTTATAAATGAGGAATTTTAACTATGCTAGCCTACTAGTCGTGTATACTAACATGCACACACAACACAATATAAAAGCAATAAATAGAAAATCTAATTCTCAACTATTATGACTTTTATCTATAGTTGTCCTCCGTGTGTTGTCATCCCAAGCTGCTACCATATTTGGCCACCGCCACCGGATCTAGCTGTCGCATCCATCTTGCTACTAGTTCCGCTGTGCCTCTGGTCCTTAGAAGGTTCCACGCTTTGCAAGATTTGATCCGCGACATAAATAGAATTTTACATTTTTGATCCTATATTACATAAAAGGAATGTACATGTATCTAGATCAAAAATAAAATTCTAATTAAAACTAAATACATCTCCTGCTGTATTTTTAATACAATCAAGCACACACATATAAATGCCCTTGACATGTCCAAGGGTCCAATCACACACATAAAACTATAAGCCATAATAGTTGGATCCTGCATACACAAAGTTAGCACATCCTACTATTATCCTGCCTAAATTATGTATGACATGTGCATAATTAAACTAATACCAAATACACAGAGGCAAAACCCTAGCTCTGATACCAATTGTTGGTTGCTACTCGGAAAGCCTAGAGGTTCCACTGTACAAAATTTTTTTACAAAGGTCTGAACCTTTTCCTAGCTACCATGTGTTCTTTTAAATTAAATTTTGGATCGCCTACGGAACTTAACACGTTTGATCCAAAACTTAATCTATTTGTTCTTTTAGGTTTTGACTTGGATCTCCTGCGGAACTTAACATGTTCGACCCAAATCACCTTAAGTTATTAATTCCATTAAATATTAATTTCCATAATTGGTTCCCAGTACTGACGTGGCGAGGCACATGGCCTTCTTGGATATGGGGGCAACCACCACCGACTAGACAAAACCTTTTATAGAAATTTAATATTTAATTTCCTAAAATAACTTTAGGTTAACCGAAAAGAACAATCAAATCACAAGGAAAAATAAAACAAAAGAACACAACTTCGAAAAACATATTCAAAATACTAGAACGTAAGCCTCTTGTATTCGGTATTATTTCCATAAATAACTAGTATGATGCGGAAAAGGAAAAACTACTAGTTATACCTTCTAGAAAGACCTTTTGATCTTCTACCGTATTCCTCTTCTAACCTCGGACGTTGTGTGGGCAATGATCTTCCGAGATGAGAAACCACCAACCACCTTCTTCTCCTCCTAGCTAGGTTCGGCCACAACAAGGAAGCTTCACCAAGGAAGAAGATCAAAACACCAACCAAGCTCCAAGAGATGCTAGCTTTCTCTCCTTCTTCTTCTTCTTCTCTAAGTAGTATCCGACCTCCACAAAAACTCCAAGCAATAGGGATGTTTCGGCCACCACAAGAGGAAGAGAGGGAGAGGATGATGATGGCCGGCCACACCAAGGAACAAAAGAGGGAGAGAAATAATAGAGGTTGTCCCTAATGAAGGCACCCCCACCCATTCTTTTATATTCCTTGGCCTAGGCAAATTAGGAAATTTAATTACAATAAAATTTGCTTAATTTCCTTGACATGATTTAATTGAGAAAAATAAAATAAAATTTCCAATTAAAACAATATTGGCCGGCCACATCAAGAGAAATAAATTAGACAAGTTTTAATCAACAAATTAAAACTTCCTAATTTGTTAAAAATAAAATTTCTCTTCATGGTTGATAAAAAGAAATTTCTATAATTTTAATTTAACAACATGTGAATAATTTTTAAAGAGAAAATAAAATATCTCACCAATCTACAAATAAGGAAAGAGATCTAATCTCTTTCTTTAATCTTTTGTAGATCTTTTACAAGAGAGATATTTTAATTTTAATTCTCTTTAATAAATTATATCTTCCACATAATAAAAATTAAAATTAAAATCTTTTTTAATTTAATATGTCCGACCCCTCTAGCTTGGTTCCCAAGCTAGCTTGGCTCCCAAGCTAGCTTGGCTGGCCCCTATTAGGTGAGTATAGAAAGTGGGTATAGGTGGGTATAGTACTCTATAAATAAGAGGCTACGATAGGGACCGAGAGGAGGAATTGGTTTTGGTCTCCCGATAAAATTAAGCATCCCGTGTTCGCCCCGAACACACAGCTTAATTTTATCAATAATAATTCATTCCACTAGAGAACTATTATTGAACTACCGCACCAATCCCAAATTACATTTTTGGGCTCCTTCTTATTATGAGTGTGTTAGTCTCCCTGTGTTTAAGATATCGAATGTCCACTAATTAAGTGAGTTACTGACAACTCATTTAATTAATATCTTAGTTCAAGAGTAGTACCACTCAACCTTATCATCATGTCAGACTAAGTCCACCTGCAGGGTTTAACATGACAATCCTTATGAGCTCCTCTTGAGGACATTATCAACCTAGTATCTCTAGGACACAGTTTCCTACTATAATCAACAACACACACTATAAGTGATACCATTTCCCAACTTATCGGGCTTATTGATTCATCAAACTAAATCTCACTCATTGATAAATTAAAGAAATAAATATCAAATATATGTGATTGTTATTATATTAGGATTAAGAGCACACACTTCCATAATAGCCGAGGTCTTTGTTTCTTTATAAAGTCAGTATAAAAGAAACGACCTCAAATGGTCCTACTCATTACACTCTAAGTGTACTAGTGTAATTATACAGTCAAGATAAACTGATACCTAATTACACTACGACCTTCTAATGATTTGTTCCTTTCCATTTTGGTCATGAGCTACTGTTTATAATTTATAAGGTACTGATAACATCATCTTCTGCATGTGGCACCACATACTATGTTATCTACAGTATAAATTAATTGAACAACTACAACTAAATGTAGACAATTTGACCAAATGTGATTCTTTATTCATAATGAATGTTTACAAAGCTTAGGCTTTCAGTATACACTCCAACAGTAAGTACTTTAGAAAATTTATTTTCAACTTTTGAACTTCACGAATCTCGGATTGCAGAGCCCAATGAAGTGGAGAAAACAACTCAAAATATTGTCTTAAAGGCAAGAACAAACGATTCTGACTCTGAAGCCTCGATCGACGAATCCGAAGCGGCACTATTGGTAAGACGCTTCAATAAATTTTTTAATTCTAATAAATTTAGATCGTAGACAAAGAGGCATCAGCAAAGAAAAAGAACAATTTGTTGCTACAACTGCAACGAAGAAGGGAACATCAAAGATGACTGCCCAAAATTAAAGAAAAATGAGAAAGAGAAGGAAAAGACAAAGTACAAGAAACCAGAATCTTTCAAGCACAAGAACCTGAAGGTCACTTGGTCAGATTCGTCTTCTTCCGAATTAGACGTCGAAGCCTTCTCGAGGTTAGCGCTAATGGTTAACCATCAGCTGTAAGAAGAGTCAAGCTCAGAGATGAGCATAGATGAAGGGGGAGGAACATCAGAAGAGGAAAGTTGCAGTGAAGGAGGAGCATCACCAAGTCAGGTAAGTCAGGTGCGTAATCTTACCTCTACTCAGTCCTTTCGCTTTATTAAAGCCCTTTCTAAAGAGTTAGATAAATTAGAAAATGAAAATGAACATTTGAAATTAGATAATGCAAAATTGAAAGATGAAATTGAAAAATCGAAGACTAATGCATGTTTTAAAACAAATATTTTTCAAAAGTCAAAACTTAAGATTTATGGAAAATTAAACTGGTATGTTAAGCAACATCAAGGTCAACTTAGGAAAATTCCCAAGAATTATATACCCCTTAAGTTTCTGATTAATCCAGTAGGAAGGAACCTCTATTGGGTTCCAAAAGACTTATTAGAATAAATTTCTTTTATTATTAAAGCTTCCAACAAGAAAATTAAACGTTAAAATTTCTTTATGAGGCTTTGTCTAAGGAAGTGGTTGTTGCTCCAATAACCAAGAAGGCCTAGTACCTCGCCACGACCTGAAAGTTGAAATATTGAAATAAAATGTTTAGTTAACTTTCTGAAAAAGCATTAAAACTGAAATTAAATAATGCTTTGAAAGTTTTTCAAACATTTTATTGAAAATTCTAAAAAATCAGTTTACTTAAAAAAAAATTTTCTGGAAAATTCTAAAAATTCAGTTTACTTAGAAATTTTTTTTTGGAAAATTCTAAAAATTTATTTTACTTAGATTTTTTTAAAATTCTAAAAATTCAGTTTACTTAGAAAAATTTTTCTGGAAAATTCTAAAAACTCATTTTACTTGGAATTTTTTTAAAAAAAAATTCATATTCTCTTATTATTGCCCCGTTTTTGCTGTGATCAAAGGGGGAGAGATAAGTACAAGTGTTGGGGAGAGTTTTTTTTTAATAACTCTGAGTTTTAAAAATATTTTTGAAAAATTCTGTTTAACTCTTAATTAAATAGTTGTAATTTTATTTATTGTAAATTTATGCTTAACATGTTAGTTTAATAATTTTCTTTAAAATTATTATTTGTCTATTTTTACCCTAACTTGAACTTGGGTTGATGCACATCAAAAAGAGGGAGATTGTTAGACCCCGTGGTTGTTTTGATGTGATCAACCAAGTTGGTTAGGTCCTGCTTTGTGTTTGATCCCTGTGTCTGAGTGTGCAGGAGCTCAGGAGCACAGGAAGTCGAGCGGAAGACGCAACTAGCGAGAAGGACGGCACGGGAAGGGAGCCGACGGGCTCGGTGCATCTGAAGGACGAGAGAGCTGCGGAAGAGTACACCGGTGGGCGAGAAGAACGTGCGCGGCGTTCGAGGGACGTTTAGCCGGGGAGGAAGGTTGCTCTAGGAGAAGGTCGGAAATTGAGTTCGGGTGAGCCCTATTTCGGTTGGCCGAAATCACCCAAGTAAACGGAGCTTCGGAAGTTAAAGCGAAGAAAAAAAGGAGTCAAAAGAGGCTGGAAACTATTTATACCATGCAAGCAGGAAGGTATTTATTGCAGGAACCTTGAAAGCGCCTTAAACATGCATTGAAGGCGCCTTAAACATGCATTGAAGGCGCCTTCATTGCTTGTTGAAGGCGCCTTCATTGCTTGTTGAAGGCGCCTTGAGCCAGGTCAAAATGACTGTTGAGGTTCGAATAGAGTTCTATCCGAACAACTCATTAGAGGCGCCTTGGACCTCTGTTGGAGGCGCATTAGACCTACGAGATAGAGTTTCCAGGGCCTATAAAAGGACCTCTGGACCTAGGAATTAGATATCAATTGTTTAATCAACTCTGTATTCATTCCTAGCAATAGTTCTGCTCTGTTAGAGTGTAAAAGGCTTATCCGCCTTCAGTAAAGGAGACTTTTTCTAGTGTGCTTTTCATCGCCCTGGATTAACAACTTTCTTTGTTGTAATCAGGTTAACTGCTGAGTTTCTGTTTTATTTCTGTTTCTTTATTTCAGTTATTTTATTATTGTTATTGCATTTTTTAGTTGAAAGCACGAGGATGATATAATTTTTATTTTTTAGACAATTCCCCCCCCCCCCCCCTTCTTACCGGCCTCCCCTTACCAACACAACCTTGCCATCAAGTTCGCTTAACTTCCACAAAATATTCATAATTAATAAATGCTTATTAGAAACTCCTAGGACCGTGATTGCAACTAAGTTTAATCTTTTTTTATGTTTTATTATAATAATTGTTGATTTGATATATTATTTAATACTTCTTGATTGAAATTAGCCAAGTTAAATATTTTCTTTAATACTTTCAGAAATTAGCATTCTACATTATGTGGCACCAAATTATGAATAGAACATGCCTTTGTCTTGTTTTACAAAACCCACCAGTCACCGCAACGATCCTGGGTCCAGGGGCCGCGGTCCAAAGATCCCGCCAGCCAGTCATGGGGCTAGAGTAAAGTGTCTCGCTGACTTCTATATAGTAAAATTTATAAATATTTTTATTTTATTTTATATAGATATATATATATATAGATATATATATATATATGTATATATATATATATATATATATATATATATATATATATATTATTATTATTGATTTAGAAACCTGGAAACGACCTTATCCTCTGCAAATAAAAGAACATATCTTGCCTTCACAGACGTGATACAATAGTTAAACACTCATAGGAACAATAAGAGGATTAGAATTCAAATCCCTACAAACTTATATCTGATCTCTCTTTCTTGGAGCACTCGAATCTTTCTTATAATAACTTGTCAGGAAGAATCTTAGAAAGTACTCAATTATCAGCTCTCAATGCCTCCATCTATGCTGGAAAGGAAGGCCTATGTGGACCACCATTGCCGAAGTGCCCAAGTCATGCAGCTCGTGAGGGTCCATCAGCTGAACAAGGCAGGCAGACAGACAATAAGGTTGGATTGGTGACAGAATACAGTAGAAGCATTGCAATTGGATTTATTGTTTGTTGGCTTTCGGGGTTTCACTAGCACCATGAATAGCGAAGAAGCATGTGTTTTGTGTCATGCTCAGAAATAAATGACTCTGGTTATCAGGTTGTGCTTGGGCAAATATCTAAGGGTAAGATGATGGTGCAAAATGCCTGGTTAGGTCACTGTGATAGGGCAAAATGACCCAGTAATTTATTTCTTACCGTGGAATCGACGGATAAATCATTTTACTCTCTACCTTATAATTTTAACTATATGTACATATATATTGAGAGAGAAACAAAATCATTGTACAACATTTTAACTAAACTAACATTGCATATATTGCTTTAATCTTATTCAGAAAATTGAAGAACGAAGAACAACAATTAAACTTATTTATAAAATATAATAGAGTAAAAATTGTGCTCCATTGCCAAGACTATAGTTGCATTATTTTTTATATTTGATATGATTAAACTATAACACAATATATATATATATAGGTGTCAGTAATTCTTGTACGCATAATATTCTGTTACTATCTTCCATGCTAGTAAACCTGTAATTGTATTACACTACGTAATACATAATATGTTGAGTGATTACTGATTACTAAAATGACAATAACATAAAGATATGTTTAAAATATTAAATTACATCTATTTTCCTTTCTTTTTTTTTGTTAGAACAAAAACATGATAGAATAACATCATTACACCATGCGAGTTTCAGCTTTTATAGTTTCAAACTTTCGCAGCGCACTTTCATCATACACAATAACATTCACACCACAACTTTCTTAATACACAAAAGCATTCACAACTAAATATGACCAACTATATATAAAAGGAAGCAATCCCTCTTCACTACTTGAAAGTTCAAGGGCTTAAGTTCATTTTTGCCACTTCATATTCAGCTTTGCAATCCTCAGCGAGAGTTGTACGTATATCCAATCATACATCTTGTCCGCCAATTGAAAGAGAGTAGCCTTTATGGACTTTTTCATGATAACCATGCCAAAATATGCCCAAAAACCAACTATGAACCCAATCACAATGAAGGTATAATTCAAAATTGTTCCAAGCTTGTCACCTTTTTCATTTTCTCCTATTTGAGATGGTGAATGATTAGCATCATCATCGGGACACTCTGGTAGTGGCACACCACAAAGGCCCTTGTTGCCGGCGTAGATAGAGTCATTGAAAGTTGAAAATTGGCCGCCTGTTGGGATTCTTCCTGACAAGTTGTTGTAGGAGATATTCAAGAAACTGAGAAAGTTCAAAGAAGATAGTTTGGAAGGAATTTCTCCTGTAAGATGGTTCATCGATAAGTCAAGAGACTCCAATTCTGTTATGGCACTAATATTTTCTGGAATCCTTCCTGTCAAATGATTGTTGGATAAGTTGAGGAAGCACAATCCATGCAGCTTCGTAATCTCTTTTGGAATTTCTCCAGAAAGCTCATTGTTTGACAAGTCTATGCTTGCCACCGCACTAAGCGCTTTAGTGTATTCATTGGTTGACCCTTTTGCAGTAATTTTAATGTTATCATCAAGGATATAGCCCATGTCACCATTAGAAAAATAGCCACAAGATTCACATCCATGAAAACCAGAAGAGTCACCACTAAAACGTAATAGATTATGAGTGTAGTTTTGTTTCACACCCATAAAACTTAAATTTTCAATAGTTGATGGTATACTGCCAATAAGACTGTTGGATGAAAGATCCAAAACTTGGAGGAAAGTAAAATTTCCTATATTTGCCGGAATAGAATGATGGAATAAGTTTGAGCTCAAACGAAGAATCTTTAGCAATGGAAAGCTCCTTCCCACCCATTTTGGTATTTCACCAGAAAATTTATTCCCGCCAAGATCAAGAACAATTAATTTTTTAGAATTCCTTAAGATAGATGGAAATGGTCCAGACAAATTGTTATTGTTCAGGTGCAAGGAGTTCAAATTAATTGGATATGAGCCATGACAATTTGGGACTTCGCCGGATAAGTAATTGTTGGATAGGTGTAGCATATATAAATTAGTGAAATTGCAAAAGAAGGCCGGTAAACTACCATGGATATGGTTATTGGACAACTTTAATACCTTAGCATATTCAAATTTTGCATAGCTTGATGGAATTGTTCCTTCAAAGGAGTTATTTGATAGATCCATAATGTTGGATAAACTAGAAGGTAACTGACCATTCAAATTGTTTGAGCTTATATCAAGTTGAAATTGTGAATTATTGAAAATGAAATCTGAGAACCAACTTGGAATATTTCCATAAAGTCCAACTCCAGATAAAGATAAGTCTTCCAAAGTTCTTTGTGTTTGAATCCAGGAAGGAAATCTAGTTCCCAAATGACAATAGCTCATATGGATCTTCTTAGCATGAAAAGGAGGAACCCAATCATCTGATAAAATCAAATTCAAAGAGTTATAAGATATATCCAAATCACTCAAGTCAGTGAGGTTGGAGAAGTGAGCCTCAGTCATGTTGTCCTGTAATAAATTCCATGAGATATCCAAGAATCGCAGTTGAGATAATTGCCCAAGACTGAAAGGGATTGACCCACTTAACTTATTGCCATGAATGTTAAAGTACCATAACTGAGATCCTTGTAGACATTTAGACAAACCATCAAGTAGATTTGTTAGTTCTCCACCAATATTATTCAAAGACAAATCAAGAGTTTCCAAGTTGCATAGATCACCCAAACTCAATGGTATCTGCCCCATCAAGTTATTCATTGATGCATCAAAATACCTTAAGTTGTGAAGATTACCCATGTTTTCTGGTATTTGACCAGAAATATTATTATCAAATAGTAATAACTCCTCCAAATAGATGAGCTTGCAGAAAGCATCCGGTATGCGTCCAGAAAATTCATTAGATGACAAATCCATAAGTAATAAGCTAGAGTGGTTGCCCATAAAATCTGGTATACGTCCAAAATATCCATTAGATGACAAATCCAAATATAATAAGCTAGTGAGGTTGCCCATGCTCAGAGGTATCTCTCCAGTGATATGATTCCGAGACAAATCTAAATGCATCAAGTGGATAACATTGCTCATGCTCAAAGGTATCTCTCCAATTATATTATTCCAAGATAAATCTAGATACTCCAGATGGATAAAACTTTCCATATCAAATGGAATTTTTGTTAAAGAATTACAAGCAAAATCCAAATGCTTCAACTTCCTATTTACCTTCATAGAAATATTACTTAACGAATTGAGTTTCATTGTATCTGCATTAGCTCCTACTGCATCTTGTAGCAAACAATTTGATAGAGCAAGATGTTTTAGGCTATTATAATTTATTTGGTGAATCCAGCTATTTGCTAAAGAGAGATTGACAAAACTCATATCTAGATATTCCAGAGAAGTCAGGTGGGAGAGCCAACTTAGATTATTTGACCATAGTGAAGAATAGCAATCGTAACAACTAAGGTCGAGGAAGCGTAGATTAGGAAGATTGCCCAATTGTTGAGGAATTAATCCATCAAAGTTGACACAAGATAGATTAAGATGTTCCAAATGGACAAGCGAGGAAATCATACTAGGCACCAGGGTTGAGAAGTTGTTCAAGCTTAAGTCAAGATATTTTAAATGCTTCAGTTCAAACAAAGAAGGATTTACCTTACTTTTTTTAGGAGGATCAAGATATTGATCAAGTGGGTAGTGAAGATCAAGCCTAATGACATGGTTGGTGGTGTTGTCACAAGAAACTCCTCGCCACTTGCAGCAGTCGTAACCGGTCCAAGAAGAAAGCCAGTAGTCAGATTTATACAAGTCAGACTTGATGGCAAGTAGAGCTCTCCTTTCGCTCTCCAAGCAATTGATCCTCTTAGGCGCATGTGGATGATCCTCACAGCATGCTCTAGTGCTAAACAACAAAATGATTAGGAAGAAAATAACATGCTTTGAGAAATTAGAGCAGCCCTTGTAACCACAACTGATGGTCATAGAGTGGTAAGGAAGATTAGCCAGACTGACTCATAAGTTGAAGGAAAGACCATACTTAACTTGTATATGTATATATATACACACACGCAAGGTCCATTCACTTGCACGAAAGTAAGATTCTTTTTTTGTTGTTGTTGGAAAACGAATTGGATGACTTGGTCGCTATGACCATGACACACGCGCTGACATAATAACGTGAAGAAGAGGTTTGCTTAACTTCTACAGAATTTTTACAATTAATAGATATGCATAAGAAATTTTCCTAATAACATGGCTAGTGGTGTTTGTTACAAGCAACTCCTCTCCCAAGTCATCGTCACAAATCTGTGCACCAAAGTCTATCAAACATACTTTATTCCCTCACGAAATGAGAATGCAAGTCATCATCACAAGTCTGCACCAAAATCTGTCAAACATGCTTAATTTATTCCCTCACAAGGAGACTGCAAGTCTTCGAGTGGAAATTGACAACCATTCCACTTTGAATATGCTTTATATTGTGCATCTTGATTCTGTGACATCAGATCTATCTTATCTCCACCAAAAATTTCACTCCCAATAAATTTTATTTTAATAAAATTAAAATTAAAAGACTACGGAAGAAATAAATTACTAAACACTTAATAATTAAGTGTTGTTCAAATGATTTGTTTACTGTCATGATTTTACTTTGCTCAAGTGTTATTGATACAACTTCTTTATTTTATTTTATTTTATTTTATTTTATTTTATTTATGATCTTGTCCGAGCGTCGAGGTGATGGATGTTGGGGAGTGTGACGCTCTTGTTGACCATGAGTGGACTCCGAACTAGAAGGACCTCCGTTGAAACTTGGGACCATTTATATATGGCTCCGGGGGCGCGCGTGCATGCTCCTCGAGGCATGCACGCTCCTTCGGTGTCTTCAAATGCATGTGGTCAACATTGACATCACCCGAATCTCTTGAGAATTCATGCACATGGCCCCCATTAAGGCCGAGCACGCATCCACGCATATTGTTAATGGCGTTTATTAAATGCGGACCAATGGGGAAATGCCACGTGTCGCCGTCGCAGTCACCGCATGTCCGAAGCGACAGGCACTGATATGACGTTTGACGGTTTGAATTCTACGATTGGATCTGTGCTCCAGTTCCCGTGACCTAAATCGGACGGCTCTGATCGACCGAGCCCGAAGTTTATAAAGCCGCAGTGTCGGCTTCTGCTCCCCACTTTGCGTCTTCTGCGAAAGCTACTGGCGAAGTGTCCCTGTGCCATCGGTGCTCCGACGATCTTCTTCCCTTCTTCCGCGACCACCTTTTCTTCTACTGTGAGTTCCCCTCCTGAACCTTGTTTGCCTTCAATCTTTGTGTTTCCACTCCAGCGCTTTTTGTGTTTCTCGTTCAGATTTCTTCTCTTCGAACTCCCTTTTTCTCGTATTTTGGGCAATCGCAAGCTCTTCACAGCCATCAGACCCCGCTCTTGGACTATGATATACTACCATGGAGACCAGGTTCGACACGGGCGACGCTGACAGCCTTAGGAACGTCTTCGATATTCCTTCTGATCACGAGATCATTCTAGCCTCTCCGTCCGATCAGCCAAATGACCCGCCGACCGGCACCATCAGTCTATTCCGAGACCAGTTTGTGGCCGATCTTCGATTCCCTATCCACCCCTTCATCATCGAAGTCTGTAATTACTTATGTGTTCCCCTTCCGCATCTCGTACTGAATTCTTTTCGCTTATTGTGCGGCGTCATCGTGCTATTTCGGCTGCACGACATTCCTTGGACCTCTTGAGCTTTCCATTACTTTTATTATCCCAAGCAGTCCGAACTGGGAACCTTCCTCTTTTAGTCTTAGGTCGGCTTAGTGTTTTTTCTAACAAAATGTCAACTTCCAACAAACTTGGAAGGAGTATTTCTTCTTTATGCGACTCCCCGGACGACCTAGCTTTCGGACGCGCTGGCAGGTCGGACTACCACCTCAACCCGATCTGAAGAAGCATAAGAGCTGAGCGGACTATCTTCACACAACATCCCTGATGGTTGGTCAAAAATATGACATCCATAAGCTGTTACTGGAATGTGTCATGTACATATTCGATCTGAGCCAGATCTGCACCAATCTCCCGAGCGGCTTAGGTACGCCATTATCTGATCCTTTCTTTTGAGTCTAACTATTTTCTTTTCTGTCTCTTGCAGCCGAAGTCATGATGCGAGCGCGGGTGGCCGGCTACACAAAGCTTAAGAATGCCGAGGTTGAGGCGGCTGCTGCAAAGGAATTGGCGAGCCGAGGTCTACCGCCGGTCGACTCCCATGAAGGTACGCTCACCGAGAGCGGGGAGACACCCACTGTGGGCGAGGGCGTTGCCGACCGAGTGCCTGACATCGAAGTTGCTGGAGAGTCACTCCCAACCCCTGAGTCGCAGCCTGTCGCCCGGACCGAGGGCTCCGGGTCTTCTGGCGATGGCGAGCCCCTTAATAGGCGCAAGAGACGCCAAGTGGACCAGCCTTCCCATTCCGCCACCTTGGCTGTGAGGGTCGTCGAGCGAGTAGGTACTTCATCTCCTGCGGTCATCCCGGAAACTACGGAGGCCACTTCATCTGATCGGACATCGTCCTTGGCCGAGCTACCGCTAGACACCATCGTTGTACAACTGGTCGCCTTTCTACCCCCGACCCGATGAAGGGTTTTGCAATACGATGCCCCTTGGGGCCCTCGCCAACAGCCACATGCAAATGTCCATCGGGTATGTATTTTACTACCAATTCATGATTTACCTCCGATCGACGTTAACGTTTTCCCGTTCACCTGCAGTACTGGGTGGAAAGCATAGTCATGTGCCAACGACTTGCTTTTGTGGAGGACGAGCTGAAGAAGCTTAAGATCTCGAGCGACGCGTCCTCCTCCCAAGGGTCGCCTATTACTGAGGTCACCAAACTGAAGACCAACCTGGAGAAGGCCAACAAGCTCCTCGAGGCCGAGCGGAAGAAGACTACTGACCAAGAAGTTATGTTGGGCCAGCTCAACACACAGGTTAGCACTTTTGATAAGAAAATCGAGTCAGCCACGACGAGAAAGAACCAAACCATCAATGATTTAGAGCTGAAGAACCAAGAAGCGGTTAATGACCAATCCTGATGCATACCTATAGAAGTGGTTAATGACCACCTCTATAGAATTTTCCAATCTAGAAAACTGCCCTTTAGAAGTGATTATAACCGATTCTAGAGGTCTAGTTATAGGAACGATTAAAACTGTTGCTATTATTGAATTACCAATTTTACAAAAAAAATCATATTTTCTATTGTACCTGTAGAATTCCAAATCAAATGATTAAATTAAATCAATTGACAATATTCATATTTCATTTCACAAACCTAATTTATTTCCATAACACATAAATATAAATTGGATTACCAAATCAACACATACAATTTGTATTTCATTTCAAAATATTCATAACATATAACATTTAACTCCACACTATAACACAAACACAATATTTTTTTCAATCTCCAAAATATATACAACCTTCAATAACAAATTTTCTCCGCCAAAAAAACATCAAAAGGCATGTGCTCCAAACAACAAAAGGCATGTGCTCCAAACGACAAAAGACATGTGTTCAAAATGACAAAAGACATTTTCTTCAAGCGACAAAAGACATTTGCTCCAACCTTCAATAGAACCACCAAATTATATTCTATCAACATATTTTCAATATATAATGAAAAAATATTTAACAAAAGCTTGTATCAAATTAAAAAAGTTGAATTAAAAAGGTCATCAAAGAAAATAACATGCTTTGAATTCAACCAACACAATTGAAGCAGCTTAACTGATTATCGAAAGCTATGAAACTGTCAACTAGACAAGAAATGCTGAAGAAATAGTGGAATTGTGGAATATGATCACACTTCAATGGTACAAGATTCTGTTCTCAAAACATTAAAATCTAAGTAGATGGCAGTTATGTTGTCCTTTGTTCTCAAGGTTCTAGCTTCATTCAACACATTGTAAGAGACAAGTTAAAGAAGCATGCTAAACATATAAAATTCCTAATACACAAGATAATGTTAAACAAACCTAAAAATTATAAAATGTGTTCGTCTAGCATGCTAAAATTCCCTCTTAAATGATAGGTTCATGAAATGCAAGTTTAAGATCTATTCTTGCCCAGTTATATCCCTCTTAAATAAACTAGTGGAGTCAAGTTCAAAAGAAAGGCCTAGATAATATTATTATTATTAAAGATTCATCAACTTATCAAAAGAATTTTTTCTTCAGGAAAAGGAAGGTGAAAAGCCAACTTTGCTAAGCTGTGATTTCTCAAATTGCAAAAAGGCAACATGAGTTGCCAGATGCTAACCTTTAAATGATGTGAACTTCCGAAATGTTGTATATCCTTCAGGCCAAATGTGCTTCTTGCTATGGAAATAATCCGAATCATAAATTATTCTTCCTGAAAATTGATTGCAATACAGATCTATAACTACAATTTCATTTTGAAAAGCATAGTTTCAGATGCATTTGTACTACAACCAACTAGCTTGCATGATGTATGCAAGTTGTATGAGTATATAAAAGGATTTCAATGCTGAACATTCTAAGGGTTGATTACCTAAGCTAGTTACACAAACATCCTTCCCCGGGACCCCGTATAGCGGGAGCTTTGTGCACTGAGCTGCCCTTTTTATGAAGATAATCATAAACAAAATCTTTTCAAAGTTCAATCAATTTACTGCATATAGAAATACCTAATTTGTAATCAGCAAGAAACATATAAGATAACTACACCATAAATTTACACATACCTGTAAGTTTTGCCCATACAAGTTCACCTGGTTCAAGACCTTGACAATCTTGAAAGTTAAGTGCTAAAGCCAACAATTCATTGTGATTGAGGCCTTTCTTCTCTAAGTTGGGGACACGACATTTCAAACATAAATCCTTCATTTCTACACAAGATAAATGAAACTTTATTTTTTCATTTGAGAGAATCAAATTCTCGACATCATCATCCATATATTTAACCTGCACTAAGTTGAGTTTGTTTGAGTTAAAAGATAAGGCATAATGTGTAGAGTAACGATTTAGGGATACGTAGGAAAATACATATTAACTATTAACATATCGACAACTAATCATGATAAAAAGAAAATCAGAAGAACGAAAGAACATAAGTAAATGAGCTTTCAAACTTCCATAAGCGAACTAGAGCATATCACAGGCTCCTTATTTCATTTAACGGAATACCACGAAAGAACTAAACAAGAGAAACGATGTCCAGCAAGCAAAAGGTGAAGCTTCCAGACTGATGGATTTTGGGAGGTGTTAGGAGATTAATAACTGATTGACCAGACAAAATTCAATACATACTCTATGTTGCTTGGTGTCTGAATTGTACTCCGTGATGGAACCCTTGTACCAATCATCATATATAGGCCAGAGAACCTGAAAAGTCTCAGTTAAAAGCTTATATCCATAGAAAATCATTTAGTCAGATACTCAGACAGTCATGGGAATTACTTGCCTTGCATTCCAACCCAATCAATGCATGCGGGTCTACGCCTTCAATTTCCAACCTACAAGAACAGAGGAAGCAACTAAGTACATACTGCTGCTCAAAAATCCAAGAGAAAAACAATTCAACTTCTCCCATGAAACACAATTCAGTATTAAATAATCGATATAGTGGCGAAGAAGAACTCACTCTACCCAGTTTTTCACTTTTCTCCACCCAGAAGAATCCTTCTGAGGACCATGAACGTTCTTTCTCGCCTCAGAAAAATTGACCCTCTTACGGCCTTCATTTGATCGCAATCGCAACCTGGACATACCGCTCAAAGAACCGAAACCAGATCCCAACCTAAGCAATTCGTACTTTATACATGTCCTCGCCTTAACAATCCTCACATCCCTGAGCGACTCAACCGCGGCGTCGAGCCTCCCGTTATCATCTCCCTCATTCGACTGTTCCGAACCTGATTTGACCCGGGGCCCCTTGGCCCTCCTCTAGTAGACCAGTAACGGCTTCGCGGCGTCAATGGGCCTGACATCCGAGGGCTTATCCTTCCAACCCGCCTCCTCGCCCCCGTCCGCCGACTCGTTGGTCATCATGGCCTTCACCTTCTTGGACGCGACGGAGGAGGATCCGCTAGGGCTGACGCAGGGAACAGAGGAGGAGTACACTCGGCCGAGCGGCAGGTAGCGCACGGGGTGCTCGACCTCCTCCTCGTGGAAGAACTCCTCCGCTGCGAGCACCATCGACGACGGGGCGAAGCAAAGCCGAAGGGTTTCGGACTGCCAATGGTTTCCACAGGACCGAGAGAGGGAAAGAGGAGGTTTTCTAATTTTCGCCTTCGGGCCTCCCAAAATCGCCCATTTCCCGCCCCGACTGAAACTTGGGTACACAAATATTTTTTTTTTCAATATGGATCAAATTAAATTCCCAATATAAAAGGTTAAAAAATATACTTTATTTTTTCCACGTTTATTCAATTGATCCTTTATTCTCACATTTGATTTTGATGCATTACTTTTACCAAAAAACACATTCTTATTTAAGGTCATTCGTAAAACGTCAGATCCCGACAATGGCATCAAATCCAACTCACGTTGCACTAATTTACCATAACTTGACATTGTTCGCAGTTCTGAATCTGGTGGTAGAAAACAACAATGCCCTCTGAATGACCACTTTTTACAATGTTTTAGGTACACTGCATCTGTATTATCAACACAAGTTGGACATCCATTCTTGGCATATGTATACCATCCAGACAAACAACCTAAACCAAGAAAATCACTGACTGCCCAAAGTAATGCATCCCGCAATTGAAATATTTTTTTGTCACAAGCATCAAATGTGGCAATCTCATTTTCCCATAAATCTTTCAATTCAGTCAATAAGGGGTGCAAATATATATCAATATCATTTCCAGGTGCTTTTGGACCTGGAATAAGAGTGGATAAAATAATAGAATAAGGCTTCATGCATTTCCAAGATGGCAAATTGTAAGGCAACAAGGAACGACAGTTTAGAAAACTCTGTGCATCCGGTATATAGCTGTTGTTTCCCTTCCTCTATTAGTTGATAGAAATCTTTCACATTAGAATTCATCAGTGTATGACTCGTTGATGCTCCAATGTAATTTTCATTACTTGTAGATCCTTCATGCATTCCAAATGCATCATGCAACATTTCTTATACCATGGGTTCATGGCTAGTTACTTCAGAAACTTGTTGCACCGTGGATGTCGAAGGATGATACTAGGGTGTAATTAATCTGATATGTCGCTAGAATAGAGAGGATTGCTGCAACATAGATGATCGATAGAAAAGAGAAGGTCGTTGGAACAAAGAGGGCCACCGAAATAGAAAGGTTTGCTGGAATTGTGAAAATAATATGAGATGCGAGCATGTTTTTTTTATTAATCTCATATGTACCCTTTAGAAGCGGTCGTATGTAACCTTTATAAGCAGTTCTAAACCGATTCTAAAAGAACCTTACACGAACGGTTCTAATAACTGGTTCTATATGTGTCCAATATCAACGGTTTACCAACCGCTTCAAAAAAAACTCAATTGAAGTAGTTTTAAGAGCGGTTAAACTTGACCGATTCTATTGGGTCTGCTTTTACAACTGCTTTATCAACCGTCGCTAATATTGCGGTCCTAATGTCCAATTTTTTTGTAGTGCGGGCAGGCTTGAAGTGCTGAAGCAGACTTACCTTCGCTCGGACAAATTCACTGATAAGGTCGTCCAGCGGATCATCCGGATCTCCAAGTTGGCTATTGATGGGACGCTCCAGCAGCTTAAGGCGGACGACCATCTTCCCACCGTACTGACGAACAACGTCATCAATCGCAGCAAGCTAAACGACTCGCTGCCTGATGACGTTTTTGATTATCTAGAGTGAGGCTGAGCGTCCATCTTGTAGAAAATTTACTTTTTGAATGTAAGTCTGCCCGTTCGGCGGTACAACCCCTTTTTTGCAATGAATGTTCGCCCGTTTGGTGGAACTTTCTTTTTATAATTTTCCTTGTATGACTGCCTTTAACCTTCTATGGTGTTTGTGCGTATCACCCCTAACGGACAGCACCTTCGAGGACTCTTGCTTGAGCGGCATTTCTTCAGCTAGCCACTCGGGCATACGAGTGTCATTGAAGGAATTGAGGAAGGTTTATACCTTCTCCTAGGTTTAACGTCGCCGCTCGAGCATTAATGAAGACTCGTGTTTAATGTCGCCGCTCGACAATTTGATGAAGACTTGGGTTTAAGGTTGCCACTCAACCGTTGGTGATGACATGGGTTTAAGGTCACCGCTAGACCATTGATAGAGACTCGCGTTTAACGTCGCCGCTCGACGATTTGACGAAGACTTGGGTTTAAGGTCGCCGCTCGACCGCCGATCAACGATTTGACGAAGTCATGGGTTTAATATCGCCTCTGAACCATCGATGGAGACACGCGTTTAACGTCGCCGCTCGATGATTTCATGAAGTCAAGGGTTTAAGGTCGTCGCTCGACCGTCGATGGAGACACGCGTTTAACATTGCCGCTTGACGATTTGAAGAAGTCATGGGTTTAAGGTCGCCTCCCGACCGTCGATGGAGACACGCGTTTAACGTCGCCGCTCGACGATTTCACGAAGTCATGGGTTTAAGGTGGCCGCTTGATCGTCGATGGAGACACGCGTTTAATGTCCGACACAGAGCTTTGAAACCCTTTATTTTTTACTTTTGCCCTATATGCAAAAAGTACAAGGATGCAAAGACATTAGCTATTACAAGGGCGCTCGGCCAACCATCTGTTGTCCGGCCGCTATTGTCCTCGGGCCGAGTGGGATAGTCACTCAGCCATCCTTCCACTGTCCGAGCTCCGCTTTGAATATAATCTACTCGGTCGTCGCTCCGCTTTGTTGGTTCCGAGACTCGATGTAAGTCTGAGCGGGCTTGTCGTTCGACGTGTGCCTCGTCGATACTTCTGTCTTGAGCATCAGAAGTTCGGTAAAGGACCGAGCTATGATGATATCTGATCAAGCCTTCTCTATCCGGTCAGGCGAGTGGGCCGCCCGACCGGCCGATGATACAGGGGTATTGATCATCCTGACTTTGACCTCCACTGTGATAATGACCCTCCACTCAGTGGGCCCCTCATCATGACATCAATTTACATTTTAAAACTAAGATAATGATTTAGGAAAAAAAAAACTGATCCAAAATTATAGCATGTCGACTAGCTCATCGTAGACCATTACATGCATAACAGCATAAGATTACGGTGGAGTGTTAGCCGGTAAAAGAGGATTGCTCAAGTTGTCAATTGGATAAATCAGTTGAGATAATCAGATAAAGACTTAAAAAATTCAATTTAAATTTTATACGAAGACTCAAAATTTGACTTGGACTCTGAAGATAAAATATCGAATACACCAACATGCAAAAAAAAAAAAGTATTAAAAAAATAAATCTATGTTTTCAAATATCAAAATATTGCACTTTTTAAAAAAAAATACATGAAAAATATTTTACTCTGACACTTTATTTCCTAAATTTTATTAGATTCAGCAGCAAATTAGAAATGTCAAGGGTTAAGTCGGCATGTCGAAACAATGCTAGACGTCTAAGCACATTATAAATATTACCACGAAATAAATGAACACTTGGGCAGGTTTTGCAATTTGTCTGTTTGCTCCTCTTCCTTAGTTTAATTATCAAATAGACCCGTAGACGAAGAGACGGAACAGAAGTAAAATGGATGAGAGGAAAGGGTTTGGACCTTGGAAGGCCGGCGGTGACTATCGGCGTAGAGGTGGAACGTATAGACGGGTGAAGAACTCAGTACTTAACTCGATGCACGTCCCCAACAGGCAGTCTCCAACATTAAGATCATAGCTCTCCTTTTTGGACAAGTTCCAAACTTTCTTCTTCCCTTTCACTACCATGCCGGCGTGTGGTGGTTCACCGGCTCGACGCTAGCAGCCTTAAACCTAACCTTCTTATGTCAATCTGGTGCATCTATGCATCTACTCAGCCAAGCTGATTTCTTGTCCTATTTTCTTTTAACTACATTAAGTATTCAACTAGCATGATGAGTTCAGAGCTTCTCGAGTTTGATAACTAAGCATTTGGTCCAAAGTTTTTTTAAATTTAGAAGAGTGTGCAGCAAGATGCAAGCTATTTCGGGAGCTAGAACAAACCTCCAAGTTGATGGCATCAATTCAAAAGGACGGTCGTAAATCAAAGATAATAGTTTGTCTTCCATTCTCTATCAGCAAAAGAGGTGGATGTTACTTCAGAAGTCATTCATTGTAGTATCGATTTCAGCAGAGCAAAGTAAGGGCTGCTTGTTTCGGATAAAGGAATGGGATAGGTAATAGGAATGATTGTATATATTAATGAAATGGGAATGATTCCCATACTCCTCATATTACTCATTAATGGCTCATTCCCATATTTTAAGGAATGAATCCGTGGGGTCCATCATTATTTCCCCAAATCAAGCACCAAGTTTCATTCCATTCTCATTCCAAACTCTCCAAACAAGCAGCCCCTTAAGGGCATCACCAATGGTTAAACCTTTCAATAAATTTTTTTTGTAATTCCCCATATGCCACATCACAAGTATAAAAAGCTCTTAAGACATCTCCAATGGTTAAACCTCTCAATGAGCTTTTTGTAATTTTCAATATGTCATATCATGCCACATCACATGTATAAATACCTATTATTATCTCCACAATAAAAAAAAACCTCTATATAATTTTTTTTTGTCCTACATTATAAATCGTATATATTTTTTATTTAATATATCTATATAATTTTCATTTAATATTTTAATTAATTTATGATTCCAATGTAATTTATTTATAATTTTTAATTAATAAATTTATGATTTTAATTTAATTAAATTTATAATTAATTGATTTATTTGATTTATTTATATAGTTAATTAATTAATTTATTTATTTAAATTAATTAATTTAATTTATTTGTAATTTTTAATTAATAAATTAATGAACTTATGATTTTAATTTAATTTAATTTATAATTTTTATTTAATATTTAATTAACTTATGACTTTTAATTTAGTTATAGTCATTTGTATTTTTTAACTTATCAAATATATTTATTTTCAAAAGAAATATATATAATTTAATTATTAAATAAAATATTTAATTATTTTAAAAAGTCAAACATGCAATATTAGTTATTCAATGATTAACGGCTCAATCTTCAAGAGAAAAAAAGATCAAACCTGCTCTTACAATAAAAACCTCAAAGTTTATGTCTCCATTCATTAGAGCTTTTTTGTTGAGTTTTTTTAATTTTACAAACCTTTTAAAAAGCTTGCATTGGAGATGCTCTAAGCCTCATTCACGCACTCTCTTGGTGACCCTAAGTCCTAACAACTTGAACCTGAGATCAAGAAGACCATCTCATTACGGGATTCCAAAGCAACAAAAGATTACAACAACTATCACAATTGGTTAATCAAGATGGATGTTGTTTTTAAAGGATATTTATATATCTTAACAATGACATGATATTATCTATTTTAGACCTAAGCCCGCTTTACTCTTGGGTTTTATCCAAAATGTCTCGTATCAATGGAGATATTTTACATCTTTTTAAACCCATGATCTTTTCAAAATCTTTCCAACGTGGGACTTTGATTGAATCTTAACAATCCTCTCCTCAAATGAAGGATCATCATTACTCTCATGATCCGAGTCTTCCCGTAAGCATCTGGTCACTTTTGACCTACTTCGAGCCTTTCTCACAAGCATCTGATCATCCTGACTTGCTTCAAACCTCCCACAAGTATTCAATTACCTACCCTTGTTAAAATTGACTAGATGAGAAAGAAAAGATAATAAAATAAATTTCTTGATTAATTTATCTATAAGATATACAATATATACAGAGATATTACATACTTAAAGTGTTGTTGATTCTAACTTCTTCAATTTTATTTTTATTTTTATTCTTATTCTTCTTCTTATTCTTGACATCTTCAAACTAAGATAACCATTTAGGGGAAAAAAAAGGTAGATCCCAAATTATAGCATGTCTACTAGATCTATCCTAGACCATTGCATAAGATTACCTTGGAGTGTTAGCCAGTAAAGAAGGGATTGCTCAAGTTGTCAACTGGATATGTCAATTAACTAATTAGTTGATTAGGCATAGGTTTGAGCAAAGTCATTTTGTTTTGACAGTAATCCCAAACGACGTCAAGGTAGATCAGTCTATTGACAAATTGCTTTTAGAAATTATTTTTGGTCTTTCAATCAACTAAATGTATTATTCAATTGATCCATTAAAAGCAGCATTCTAAATGGCCCCGCCTAGGACTGTCTAAGCGTCGCCTAGGTGCTAGGCGGCGGGTGTCCGCCCACCTACTGTCTATCACCTAGTGCTTTTTAGAACACTAAAAGTGGCCAAAATAGAATTGTTTGGATGCTTACTATAAAAGATCTTAGAGAGCTCTAGGCACTTAAGGTTGAACTAAAATACAGTGGAATATGGAGGAGACATCTTCCTAGTTGATTCTTCTATTACATGTGATATATATGACTTATCAGTGATGATGGCTGCTGATGAATTCAGTGTTTTTTTTTCCTTAAAAAAATTGAAAATTAAACTTGGAACAAATGCATCTACTTGATTTACGTACACTTGGTTGTGGAAACACTTATCAGACGATTCAAGTTGGGAATGGTCAGAAATACTCTTTCCATTGTCCCTGTTTTAAGTTCAGCTTCTTATTTTCGTTTGATACTTTGTAATTTGGACTAGACTTAATGTAATAATATTATGGTAGGAGCGTCTCCTACCGTTTGTCTTCTTTTTTTAGTAGAATTACTAGTAGAATTCAGCATGTCTTAATAGTACCAACTAATATTTTTTTTTTTTTTTTTTTTTGCAGAATGTCTTCGAACTAGCTCCACAGAGTGAGTCTGTTGTAATGAGTTCAGCAGCTCAAAAGTGGAGAGATTTCAAAAACAAATTGACCAGTAGATTTGTATGGCCGAATAGGAAAAATTCTGAAAAGTTAATTTCTCCACCAAGTCAGTATCAGCTCCCAATAACATATTGGAAAGCATTTGTGGATGTGAGACTAGATCCATCATGGGAGGTATAATTTATAAATTGTCATGTTTCTTTTAAGAAGTATTAATTTCCATACTTAACTAAAGAACATAATGATGTAGGTTATTCATAAAAAACAAAAAGAACGAACCATGCATTGTAAATATCACCACAGAATGTCTCGTAAGGGTTACATCGGCTTGGAGGCTGAACTGGTAAGATATGGAGTATTCTATTTGTCATTTTAAGCAAGTTTTTCATTTTCTTAAGTTGATGAATTTTGAATTGTAGAGAGAGAATAACATAATTGTGGAAGACGAGGAAGTTGATAGATCAATGCTTTGGTGTAAAGCCCGGGAAGACAAATCTGGTAACATAACAAATGTGGAGACGTCAGAAGTTGCAGAAAAAATTGTAAATGTTTAGTTTTATTCAATATCCATATTGCATAAATAAATAAAAATGTAGTTTTTGGATTGATTTGTTTTGTCTTTAATTGTAGGATGACTTGTTGGAAAAGAAAGAGAAAGGAGAGTTTAAATCTTCTGGAATGAATGCTGTGTTAACCACTGCCTTAGGAAGCCAAGAACATTATGGAAGGGTTCGAGGTGTGGGAGGGTTCATAAAATCGCAAGTCTACTTTAAAACTCAAAGAAAGAAGAGGGAATTAGTCCCAAACACAATGGTCGAAAACTTCAAAAAACAATTGGAAGAGTAACAAGCAAGTGCTCAAACATGAAAGATCCAAAGGTGCCCCCAGGGCGTAGCGCAGACGGTGGGGTGGGCGCATAGTATCTCTGGTGTAATGGCCAGGGGTCGATTCTCAGGAACTGACGACCTGGGGTTTACCCCGCCATGCGCCTATGGCCTGTGTACCTGCATGAACCTCCCTCCATATCCGTGGGGCCGGCACTAGGGGGCCGCTAAGGTAGCGGATCTACCTTTATGAAAGATCCAAAGGTGTTAGATGATGTGGAAGAAGTTTATGAATACGACATTTCAAATACGAAGGTTCTATATTTCTTGATTTCTAGTCAAATTACTTTTTTTTCTATATATATATATATATATATATAATATCTTTTTATTCTTAAAAGGGGAAGAAATGCCACCTTGCTGTAAAACAACTTGAAAACGTGGTGGCGTATGGCACAATAATATCAGAAGGAGGCAAACCTTTCAATTTTTTCCAGGTATCTATTGATGTTGTCTTGATGAAGAAGCAGAGCTTCCAATCCCAATTAAGTCTGGACCAAGAATCATCAAAGATACAGTTGGAGTCATTGTTGGTTGGCCTAAAGAGTTAGTAATTTTTCCAACAACAAAGGTACATAAAGTTTCACTTGATTTTGAGTTTGCAGTTTTTATATATGTTGCTTGGACAATGGTTTAGTTTATAAAACTTGTATGAATATTCTAAATTGTAGAAGAAGGGAAAACCTCAACCAATTGCTCAATCGGATGTTCTTGGTCATCGTGACAAGTTCAAGGATATTGAAAAGATATTACCCATGGCATGCAAGTATCTCTACTCACATGTTGTTAGATTGATGAATGAATTAGAGACCATATACATAGAGTTTAAGGGCACTATGTTTAGACGTCCTAAAAGTATACGGTTGCTAAGAGAAGATATCTTGTGCTTTATGGAGATGAGAGAGATAGGTGCCAAATAAATTTTGATTTACATGGGGTATGTTATGTCTAACTTACAATGTTTGTTTGCATTTTAATATTTTATTTGGGACTTGCCCACACTTTGAAACATTTCTTACCAAGTTATATAATCTTTGAGTGCAGTTACCTCTATAAATATTTGAGAGATGAAGACAGGGCTGATTATGTTTCATTTGTGGATCCCGACAACATACCTACATGCCCACTTGGTAAAGATGGTCGTGACATATCACAACATATTGCCAATTAGTTGGAAGCAGTGTGTAGAGACAACATCTGCCTCATCCCATACAACACTGGGTAATATTTTAATTATTATCAATTCTTACTACATATTAATCAATGTTATATTTTTATTTTTGTAGGTACCATTGGATCTTGACTATTGTCAATGAAGATAAAAATATGATTTATTTATTGGACTCTATGTCTAATAGAAATCGAGACGATGCATGGAAAACTATGGTGACCAAGTAGGTAGTCGATTGTGTTGATTCTAAATGCATTCACTTATAAATATGACAAATATAACTTTTTTACTTTTTAAAATGTAGTGGGGTCAAGATGTACAATGCCTCAAAGGGTATTGCTAAAGCACCAGGTTTTAAGCAATTGACGGTATGTATTGTACATATATATTAAGACATTAATGGATAGTTCTTATTATTTGGATTGTAATTGTTGCATTACTTTTTTGATTACATTATAGGGTAATCTAAAACAAAAGCGGTTCTATTGAATGTGGATATTGTGTGATGAGGTACATGAAAGAGATAGTTGAATGTGAAAATCCATAGTTGGAGAAGATTGTGAGTTTCTTCTTTATGATATATAATGAATGTAATGATTTTATAAATTTAATGCATTTTTGTAGATTTTATAAATCTAATGCATTTTTGTATTTTTTTTTACATAATAGTTTGCAGGTGTTGGTGCAAGTAGCACCAGAATCAAACCTGAATGTTGATGTTGTCAAAGGTTTAAGTTAAGTCTTGTTATGATCTAACAAGTTGACTGAGTGTGCAGGATGTTTACTCAACCAGAAAAGTCTTAGCTGGAGGCTAGGCGGAGAAATCTTAGCAGATCGTGGAACTCAGGTGCAAGTCCAAGCAGGTCAAGGGTAACCGACGCTTGGCGGTGTAATCGAGAGGTCTGGAGGACTGAAGATCAAAAGGAAAAGTCCTGGGGAGTTGATCAAGGCTGAGTGAAAAGTCCAAACTAGATCTGGAGGATCTAAGTTTGGTAGGTAGGTTGAGGTAAACAACTGGAGGAGTGACAGGGAGGTCGGGTTCCCGAAGGGAACAACATTAGGTCGCTGATCCAACTGAAGAAACCGGGAAGGTTTCAAAGTTGAGATCAAGACAGTTCTACTGTCTTACATTTTATTCCTGCTTTATATTATTGCTCTAACATCTGTTTTGCAGGAAAGTTTTTTCGTAACACTGTGCTGCAGGTTCAACTAGATCGGTCGACTGAACCAGTGGTTCGGTCGACCGAACAAAGCAAACTCAAAGCAGTAATTCAATTCAGAACAGATCAGACCAGAGTCTGGTCAAAGCATGATCGATCGACCGAACCAGGGTGACTCAGCAAAGGACAGATCATCAACAGAGATCAGCAGGAAAGGGAAAAAAAGGCTGATCAGTTGACCGAACCAGAGGACCGGTCGACCGAACCAGAGGACCGGTCGACCGATCCAATCAATATTAATGTTGGAATAAATATAGATCTCGGCTGATTTCAACGAACAAGGAAAGCTTGTTCGGTCGACCGAAAGGCATGATCGATCGACCGAACCATTGAAGGTCAGTTATTGTAGAATATCGAGCTAGCGTCAGACTCCAGTTGGAAGGGATCGGAGCTAGTTCAGTCGACCGAACAAAGGGATCGATCGACCGAACATCCATCATACCTATAAATTGAGGCTCGAAGTCAGAGGCTGGACAGAACTTTCTGATCAACTCTTGTGCTCTTCTGCAAGCTGCTCACGCTACACGTCGTCATCAAGTTTGCAAGTGACTTCATCCAACAGTGCCGACCGAGCTACGATTTACTACTTCTATTGTCGGTATATATTTATTTTAGTACTGCACTTAATTTCTGTAAGATAGTAGGAGTGTTACTATCTTACATATTTGTACTTGTACGATTCACTTCTTTCCGAGGATTTCGGAAAGAAGGATTATAGTGCTTTGCCCATCGGTGCGGTCAAGGACCGCGGGCCTTCGAGTAGGAGTCGAGCTAGGCTCCGAACGAAGTAAACATTTTTGTCTCTCTTTATTTTCCGCTGCTTAATTCTGACTTTAAAAGATAAAGAATAGTTTTAAAAAGACGCGATATTCACCTCCCCCCTATCGCACTACTCGATCTATCATTTAGTACCATAATCTCGTTAGCTCTGAATCTCTTAAACCGGTTTTCATAATTATATAAGATATAGTTTAAATTTATTTGATAAATAAATTATAAAAAAGTTATTTATTTTTAAAATTCATACGAAGTTCAAACATCTAAATTAATAAAATACAATAAAATAAAAAGACACATTTTAACCCAAAAATTTTGTAATTACTCATAACAATCCTCATTTATTTATATGATAGATTTGTCAACAAATTATAAATGTCTAGGGGTTAATTGAGTTAGGATCTAAATGAATTGAATGTCCATGGATAAATTTGGTTTTTAACTTGGTAAAAGTCTATTTATATTCAAACAAACTTGAATGACTTGTTAAACTAAATGAATAAATTTGAATACACGTGTTCAATTCAGTAATATTCATGGTGGCAAAAGGCGAATACGTTCGGTCCTAGCGCCACCACTAACTTGTCCCAATGCTAACACGGAGGAGGTAAACAATGTTCAGGAATCACATTCATGAATAATACTTGGGAACAACATTTGTGAACCATGTGTATCAATAAAATTCTTATCAATATATTAAATAATCAAATAAACTTTCAAAATAAACAAATAAGTTTGTATTATATATATCAAGATCAATAATCAACTAAACAAGTTAAAAATATAAAGTTTCAAATAATCAAATAAACTTGAATTGAGAGCAAGTCGTTGTTATATCTTAAAGATTGGCATTTCACCCTCAAGACGTAGTACAGATAGTAGGCACATGACATATCTGGCGTAATGACCAATGGTCGATTTCTAAGAATTGACAACCTGTGGTCACTCTACTATAAACCTAACACATGTATATCTACATTTATCTTCCTCCATATCTATATGATCGATATATACTACAGGGCCAGATCTACCTTTAAAGATTGACATTTCAACCGGTACTAGTTTTGCTCTATGCTAAGCTTTATATGTTAGAATAACATTATATGATGTGGATTGCAAGTATTACACCCTGTAACAATGCTTTAATGCTGTATTTCCAATGGTAATGAATTAATGATCGAATTATACCTGCAATTATCATACTTAGAATCAGGGTTTTTATTTTGGTGTTTAGTTTCTTATTTATTTTTTTATTTCAATGTTACATTTTAGAAATATTGTTGTCATGTGACCGGTCATGGATTTAAGCCTAAAAATTAACCTTTTGTAAAATAGGATAAAATTACGTAGAATAGAATATTTTTGGGAATCCACGTTGACATGAGCTTCATGAGCATAGTCAAAGTCTCATATGGTTTCTAAAGTCAAAGTCTCTTTAATGATAAGTCAACGTCTCTGTTTGTTTAGTCAAAGTCTCCGCTTGTTTAATCAAAGTCTGGTGGCACCAAATTTCAAGATGCGTATAGTCAGTTGACTACTGAAGTAATGAGATGCATCTTAATTAACCTAATCGATTAAATTATCATAAATTTGTATTTTTTTAAATAAAATTTCACTCACAATAAAAATAAAAAACTACCCAAGAAATAAATTATTGGACAAAGTCAAATGCATAGCAATTGGTGATGGACGGATTGAACGATCAAATCAAATACACTTGCACAAACAGATAATTATAGAACATTTATAGGAAATAAATCAACGATGCACAATGCAACAATCAACCTGATAAAGGGTAGAAAAGGAATCGGCAATTTACCAAAAGCGTAGTTTAGATATTATATTTATCAAAAGACGTATAGTAGTTTAGATTATACTAAAAGGTGCAGATTTAGAAATTTAAGGGGCATTTGGTTTATGTTTTTCACGTTATTTTCTGTTTTCATTTTTTGAGAAAATGGAAAACGCGTTTGGTTTGTGTTTTCCACGTTCATTTTTAAGAAAATGAGACAGCGTTTTATAAGAAAACGAAAAACGCGGAAAAGTCATTTTCTAAAAAATGAAAAACGCACGTTTTTCAGAAAATGAAAATGGGTCAAACCAAACGCACCCTTAATTTCCAGATTATCCCTCTGGTTACCTGGCAAACACCTTTTTCAATCACCATTATCAATGCATCCAAGCCACAAATAGAATTGAAAATTATATTGTACTTCGGATGCACGTCCTCTCACTGTCTCTCTTCTTCTATCCCTCTGCGTGGTGTTATAAACACGAAAGAAAAATGAATCTCCTGCACTTGCCATTTCTGCTCGTGCTGGTTGGCGAGATTGGAATAGACGAGTTAGGATTTTGCGATATTGCCATAAGAGTTTCAAGAGGAGACCAAAGGACAACTGCAGTTAAGAACGTCAGCCGAGAAGAACAAACTTCTAGCAAAAGGGAAATTAGTAGAAGGATACATGTAAAGATTTAGTGTTAGAGTGTATACTGAAAGCCTAAGCTTTTGTAAACATTTATTTTAAATAAAGAATCACATTTGGTCAAATTGTCTACATTTAGTTGTAGTTGTTCAATTTATTTATATTGTAGATAACATAGTATGTGGTGCCACATACAGAAGATGATGTTATCAGTACCTTATAAATTATAAACAGTAGCTCACGACCAAAATGGAAAGGAACAAACCATTGGAAAGTCGTAGTGTAATTAGGAATTAGTTTATCTTAACTATATAATTACACTAGTACACTTAGAGTGTATTGAGTAGGACCATTAGAGGTTGTTTCTTTTATACTGACTTTATAAAGGAACAAAGACCTCAGTTATTATGGAAGTGTGTGCTCTTAATCCTAATATAATAACAAGCACATATATTTGATATTTATTTCTTTAATTTATCAATGAATGAGATTTAGTTCGATAAATCAATAAGCCCGATAAGTTGGGAAATGATATAACTTATAGTGTGTGTTGTTGATTATAGAAGGAAACTGTGTCCTAGTTATCTAGGTTGATAATGTCCCCAAGATGAGCTCATAAGGTTTGTCATGTTAAACCTTGCAGGTGGATTTAGTCCGACATGACGATAAGGTTGAGTGGTACTATTCTTGGATTAAGATATTAATTAAATGAGTTGTCAGTAACTCACTTAATTAGTAGACATTCGACATCTTAAACACAGGGAGAGTAACACACTCATAATAAGAAGGAGCCCAAAAATGTAATTTGGGATTGGTGCGGTAGTTCAATAATAGTTTTCTAGTAAAATGAATTATTATTGATAAAATTAAGTTGTGTGTTCGGGGCGAACACGGGATGCTTAATTTTATCGGGAGACCAAAACCAATTCCTCCTCTCGGTCCCTATCATAGCCTCTTATTTATAGAGTACTATACCCACCTATACTCACCTTTATACCCATGATAAGGGGGCCGACCAAGCTAGCTTGTGGATCAAGCTAGGGCCGGCCAAGCCTTGGTTCATGGGTGGCCGGCCCTAGCTTGAACCCAAGCTTAGGTGGCCAACCCCCATTAAATTAAAAAGGATTTTAATTTTAAAATTTTCTTATGTGGAAGATATAATTTATTGGAGAGAATTAAAATTTAAATATCTCTTCTACAAAAGATTAAGAAAAGAGATTAGATCTCTTTCCTTATTTGTAGATAGGAAAGATATTTTATTTTTTCTTTTTGTAAATTATTCACATGTTGAAAAATTAAAATTATAGAAATTTCTTTTTATCAACCATGAAAGGATTTTAAAGGAAAATTTTATTTTTTAAAATTTCCAAAGACAAATAAGGAATTTTTAATTGTTGATTAAAAATTGTCTTGTTTGCTCTTATTAAGGTGGCCGACCATGATTAATTGATTAAGAAATTTTATTTAATTTTTCTTAATTAATTGTTGTTAAGGAAAGTTAAGAAAATTTTATTGTAATTAAATTTCCTTATTTACCAAAGCTAAGGAATATAAAAGAGGGGGTTGGGGTGCCTTCATGAGACACAACCTCTATTATTCTCTCCCTCTTTTTCCTTGGTGTTGTGGCCGGCCATCTTCTCTCCCTCTCTTCCTCTTTGTGGTGGCTGAAACTCTTCCTTGCTTGGAGCTTTTGTGGTGGCCGGATACTACTTGGAGAAGAAGAAGAAGAAGGAGAGAAAGCTTTCATCCCTTGGAGTTTGGTTGGTGTTTTCTCTTCATCCTTGGTGAAGCTCTTGATTTGGCCGAACCTAGCAAGGAGGAGAAGAAGGTGCTTTGGTGGTTTCTCATCTTAGAAGATCGTTGCCCACACAACGTCCGAGGTTAGAAGAGGAATACGGTAGAAGACCTAGAGGTTTTTGCTTGCAAAAGAAAAGGTATACTAGTATTTAATTTCCGCATCATACTAGTTTTATTCTTTTGTAAAATACCAAATACAAGAGGCATATGATTTTAGTATTTCGAATTAGTTTTCGATATTGTGTTCTTTGTTTTTTTTCCCTTGTGATTTGATTGTTCTTTTCGGTTGACCTAAAGTTATTTAAGGAAATTAAATATTAACTTTCCTTAAAAGGCTTTGTCTAGGCGGTGGTGGTTGTTCCCATATCCAAGAAGGCCACGTGCCTCGCCATGCAGTCCTGGAAGCCAATTTTGAAAACTAATATTTAATGAAATTAATAACCTAGGTGATTTGGATCAAACGTGTTAAGTTCCGCAGGAGATCCAAGTCTAAACCTAAAAGAACAAATAGATTAAACTTGGATCAAACGTGTTAAGTTCCGCAGGCGATCCAAGTTTAATTTAAAAGAACACATGGTAGCTAGAAAAAAGGTTCAGACCTTTGTACAAAATTTTTGTACAGTGGAACCGTTAGATTTTCCGAGTAGCATCCAACAATTGGTATCAGAGCTAGGGTTTTGCCTCTGTGTATTTGGTATTAGTTTAATTATGCACATGTCATACATAATTTAAGCAGGTTAATAGTAGGATGTGCTAACTTTGTGGATGCAGGATTCAACTATTATGGCTTATAGTTTTTATGTGTGTGATTGGACCCTTGGATATGTCAAGGACATTTATATGTGTGTGCATGATTGTATTATAAAAATACAGCAGGAGCTGTATTTAGTTTTTTATAGGATTTTATTTTTGATCTAGTTACATGTACATTCCTTTTATGGAATATAGGATCAATGGATGTAAATTTTTATTTTATGTTCGATCTAGTTTACATGTACATTCCTTCGAGGAATATAGGATTGGAAAATATAAAATTCTATTTATGTCGCGAATCGAATCTTGCAAGGCGTGGAATCTTTTGAGGACCAGAGACGCAGCGGAACAAGGAGCAAGATGGATGCGACATCTAGACCCAGTGGCGATGGCCAAAGATGATAGCAGCTAGGGTTGGCGACACACGGAGGACAACAATGGATAAAAGCCATGATAGTTGAAAATTAGATTTTCTATTTATTGCTTTTATATTGTGCTGTGTGTGCATGTTAGTATACATGTTTAGTAGGCTAGCATAGTTAAAATTCCTCATTTATAAATAACTAAGTGGGAGAGGGATTTTAAATAAATTCCACGGTCTCCATTACTGGTTTGTAAGTGATGCAAACAAGCTTGCGCGTTGGCTCTGAGTACCTTCCTCCATATCGGATGAGCTTGTTTGTGGATCACTAGAACAAACTTCCATTTGTGATGACTATAGGAAATTAATTAAGAGCATGTGATCTTCCCCATCGGAAGGGGCACAATCTTATTAATGGACTTAGTGTCAAGTAATGGTATACACTTAGTCACATCTAATAGTATCCTCCTCATCGGAGTCACTGCTATTATTTGTGTGACCAAAGGACACCAACTATTAATTTTATTTGTCAAAAAGCTAGGTTGACAAGATAATAAAATTAATGGGTTAAAACCCTCCTTTTACAAATATTGAATTTGTATACGTCCACACTATCGTGGCATACAAAATTCACGGTGTTTCGAGGTGTTGGTTAATTTAAAATAGCATTGTTTGAGGAATCAATATTATTCTAAATTTAGAGTTCTGACCAAAAGTTATTTGTGATTCTTAGGATGACTTTCAACCCACTGTCCATCATACTTCAACAGAATAGACTTACTGGTCCTAACTACATAGATTGGAAAAGGAACCTGGACATTGTTCTTACTGCTGAAAGCTATAAGTTTGTACTGACTGAGCCTTGTCCTGATGCAGCCACTGGTGAATCTACTCAAGAGGAGATTGAATATCATAAGAAATGGGTAAAGGCAGATGAGATGGCGCGGTGTTACATTTTGGCTTCAATGTCAAATGTATTGCAACATCAGCATCAAGATTTACCAACAGCTTATGATATTATGAACAATCTCAAGGAACTCTTTAGTCATCAGGATCGGGCTTCTAGACTAGAAGCCATGAGAAAGATAATGACAGCCACCATGCAAGAGGGTACTCCTGTAAGGGATCATATCCTAAAGATGGTGGTTTATCTGAACGAAATACAGATCCTTGGAGGAGAAATTGATGGGGAAACCCAGATCGTATGATCCTCCAAACACTACCTAGAAGTTTTGAGCATTTCCGCCTGAATTACAATATGAAAAAAAGGGTATATTCATTGGCGGAACTACTGACAGAACTTCAGGCAGCAGAAGGTTTGTTTCGTCATAATTCTCATATTCACTATGCTGAAAATGGTTCTACTTCTAAACCGAAAGGAAAGAAGAAAAAGAAACAAGTTGGTTCAGCAAAGAAAGTGAATAAATCTCAGAGTACAGGACCTAAAGCTGGAATGAAGAAGCCGAAGGGCAAGTGCTTCATCTGCAAGCAGTCAGGGCATTGGAAGGCGGATTGTCCTCGTAGGAATCAAAACAACAAAGGTATATCTCATGCTCTAGTTGTTGAAACATGTTTAGCGGTGTTATCTACCAGCACCTGGTGTGTAGATACCGGAGCCACTGATCATGTCTGCAATTCCTTGCAGGGGTTCCAGGAAACCCGACGACTAACTGAAGCAGAGATTACCGTCTACATGGGCAATGCTACTAAGGTGGTGGCTGTTGTAGTGAGAGATGTCTACTTATCTTTTAATAGAAATAGAAATTTGGTTTTAAGAAATTGTCTTTATGTACCCAGTTTTAGAAAGAATTTAATTTCAGTTTCTAAACTGTTTTTAGATAGATATTCAGTTTCCTTTAGTAACGATGTAGTTATTAAGAGAAATAAAGTGATTATCTGTTCTGGTGCATTAGTTGGCAATTTGTATACTTTAAATCCAATTTCTCCCACAAAGCAAAACATGGAAATTTATAACTCATCTTCTAACTCAAATAAGAGAAAAGAACCTTCGGAAATGAACCAAGCATATCTTTGGCATCTAAGGCTTGGTCATATTAACTTAAGTAGGATTCAGAGGCTTATAGCCGATGGACTTTTGGGTTCATTAGAGTTGAAAAATTTTTCAATTTGTGAATCTTGCTTAGAAGGTAAAATGACCAAGAGGCCTTTCAAGGCCATGGGGTATAGAGCCAAAGAAGTGTTATAATTGGTTCATTCTAATTTGTGTGGTCCTATGTCTGTCCAGGCAAGAGGTGGTTTTGAATATTTTGTCTCTTTTATAGACTATTATTCAAGATACGGATACATTTATCTAATGCGCCGCAAGTCCGAGTGCTTTGATAAGTTCAAAGAGTACAAGGCTGATATGGAGAAACGATTAGGTAAAAATATCAAGACACTACGGTCTGATCGTGGTGGCGAATACCTCTTAGGAGAGTTTAGGAATTACTTATCAGAGGCTGGGATTCAATCCCAACTGTCTGCACTTGGTACACCCCAACAAAATGGTGTGGCAGAACGAAGCAATAGGACTCTTATGGAAATGGTTAGATCGATGATGAGTTATTCAGAATTACCAAATTCGTTTTGGGGATACGCTCTGGAAACAGCAGTGTACATTCTGAACTTAGTACCTTCTAAATCAATTTCTTCTACTCCCACAGAATTGTGGAATGGGCGAAAGCCCAGTCTAAGACATATTCGGATTTGGGGTAGTCCAGCACATGTGCTGAAACCAGATGCTGATAAGTTAGAATCTCGTACAGAAGTTCGCGTGTTTGTGGGGTATCCAGAGGAACGAAAGGTGGTCTATATTATATTCCTAAAGACCAGAAGGTCATTGTTAGCACCAATGCCTAATTTTTAGGAGAAGACTATATAATGGATCACAAGCCCAGTAGCAAAGTTGTTTTAGAAGAATTTAGAGAGGACACGTCTACCTTAGTACCAACAGTACAAGATGAAGTACCACAAGAGACTGCAACACGTGTCACACATGATACACAACTACAGACAGTGCCTCGTCGTAGTGGGAGGGTTGTAAGGCAGCCTGATAGATTCATGTTTTTGGGAGAGTCTTCGGACTTGATCCCGGGTAAATATGAACCTGATCCCCGAACATATGACGAAGCACTCCAAGATATAGATGCAGCATCTTGGCAAAAGGCAATGAATTCTGAAATAGAGTCTATGTACTCTAATAAGGTCTGGGAGCTTATAGAACCACCTGATGGTGTAAAAACCGTTGGATGCAAGTGGATCTACAAAAGGAAAAGAGGGACAGACGGAAAGGTAGAAACCTTCAAAGCTAGGCTTGTTGCGAAAGGGTACACTCAGAAAGAGGGAATCGATTATGAGGAGACCTTTTCACTGGTAACCATGCTTAAGTCTATCCGGATACTCTTATCCATTGCTGCTCATATGGATTATGTGTAACGCCCCGCCCCTTCCTACTTAAGCTGACGGGGGTTACTTATCTTTTCTTGCTTAAAATAGCGGAAGTCTTATCTATAGTATATATATTTTTTTTTCTTTTCCTTTACTTTTTAAAACATCATCATTAATTACCTATCATATGGGTCACATAACATGCTTAGCATAAATTTAAACCATAATACTAAAGAGTATGATGAAGTGTCATAGAGTCATAAAAGAACAACATGAACATAACTCTTATTAACTAGAAGCAGGTCCTTCTCTTTAGCCAAGTCACTACTACACACGTCCTCCTTGCCCCCTCCTGCTGCTCCCTTAGTACATCCATTCTTTACCCTTATCTGTGTTACAAGGAAAGTAAGCTGTGAGCACTCAAGGCTCAGTAAGATCCTTTCCTACTTACAAAAAACGTATAGCATAAATAAAGCTTCAAGGCATAAAGCATAAAGACAACTCATCATATCATGTATAGAAGCATCATATCATAACATAATCATATGGTATCATGGCATATCCTAATAAAGTCATAAAGTGCATTCTATCATAACATAATCATGATCATAACATAATCATAAGGTTCATCCTAACATAACATAACATAATCATAAGCATCATGGTATATCGTAACATAATCATAATGTGTTATGCGAGATGACTTTCAAAAACATGATTCATGCAATAATATATGCAGCATGTCCTTTGAAAAACTTTTTACTTACATACTTAAACATAATCATAACATGGTTAGGGCCCCGGCTTGTACCACATACATAAATGAGTGCGTCCCATGTAGGTCCAAGGTAGCAAGTCTTGAACCCTACAAGACATACATACTAGGCCCGTTTCTTAGTCCATCGACCTAGGGACACTTAGGAGCCCATCCCTAACGAGGCCCGTTTCTTAGTCCATCGACCCCGGGGCGCTTATGGAGCCCACCCTTGGTACAAGCCATATAAAGTAAAGTAGCATGTCATACATATCATATCATGGTTCTTATCATTTCTTGCACATCGTATTTCTTATCATATCATACCATATAGAATTTTGGGCACACAGCTCATCATAATGGTATGTAAACTTTGGGCACACAGCACATCATAAATACATGCATAGTTTGGGCACACAGCTCATCATAAATAGCATGCAAACTTGGGCACACAGCTCGTCACATATATCATGCGTAAATTGGGCATACAGCTCATCATAAATAACACACAGCATAGCATAAGGGTTTCCATCATGTATAGATCATAACTATGCATAATTAAACATAGAAGCATAGCAATCTCATAAACATGGCATATAAGATACATGGGAAACATAATTAGATTTTTAACCCTAATGTCTTATAGTGGCCGAAACATATAGATTGGGTTTTAGGTAAAAACTCCATACCAACATGTGAACCCTAAATAAGTATCATTTCCTATACCATAAGAAAAACACCATGAGCAAGTTTAGGTAGAGTTCTAGGTTTCTTAAGCTTACAACTTATCATGGCCGAAACTTATCAAGCATACATTGGGTTAAAAATTATCATTCAAGCTTGTGAACCCTAAACAACTTCATAGCAATTATTTCAAGGAACAACATGAGCATAGTTGAGTTAGGTTCTAAGTTTCCTAGGCCCTTAAACATGATATGGCCAAAACTTGTAGGGCTTAAAGCTAGGGTTCAAGTGTCAAAAAAGCATGAGAACCTTAAACAACTTTCATAGCAAATATTTCAAGGAACAACATGAGCATAGTTGAGTTAGGTTATAAGTTTCCTAGCCCCTTAAACATGATATGGCCGAAACTTGTAGGACTTAAAGCTAGGGTTCAAGTGTCCTAAAAGCATGAGAACCTTAAACAACTTTCATAGCAAATATTTCAAGGAACAACATGAGCATAGTTGAGTTAGGTTCTAAGTTTCCTAAGCCCTTAAACATGATATGGCCGAAACTTGTAGGGCTTAAAGATAGGGTTCAAGTGTCATAAAAGCATGAGAACCTTAAACAACTTTCATAGCAAATATTTCAAGGAACAACATGAGCATAGTTGAGTTAGGTTATAAGTTTCCTAGGCCCTTAAACATGATATGGCCGAAACTTGTAGGACTTAAAGCTAGGGTTCAAGTGTCCTAAAAGCATGAGAACCTTAAACAACTTTCATAGCAAATATTTCAAGGAACAACATGAGCATAGTTGAGTTAGGTTCTAAGTTTCCTAGGCCCTTAAACATGATATGGCCGAAACTTGTAGGGCTTAAAGCTAAGGCTCAAGTGTCATAAAAGCATGAGAACCTTAAACAACTTTCATAGCAAATATTTCAAGGAACAACATGAGCATAGTTGAGTTAGGTTCTAAGTTTCCTAGGCCCTTAAACGTGATATGACCGAAACTTGTAGGACTTAAAGCTAGGGTTCAAGTGTCCTAAAAGCATGAGAACCTTAAACAACTTTCATAGAAAATATTTCAAGGAACAACATGAGGATAGTTGAGTTAGGTTCTAAGTTTCCTAGGCCCTTAAACATGATATGGCCGAAATTTGTAGGGCTTAAAGCTAGGGTTCAAGTGTCATAAAAGCATGAGAACCTTAAATAACTTTCATAGCAATTATTTCAAGGAACAACATGAGCATAGTTGAGTTAGGTTCTAAGTTTCCTACGTCTTAAAACCTTGTGTGGCCGAAAGTTGTAGAGCATGTAACCAAATTTCCATGCAACAAACAAACATAAGAACATTAAGTTAGTTTCATATCATTTCATCAAGAAGGCCATGAGCATCTTAGACTTGTTTTAAACTCTCCTAGGCCTCAAATCTAAACATGGCCGAACCTTCATAGACATGAAATAAAGTTCAACTCAACATATAATCATGGGCATATCATAATAGCTTCTTATCTTATCTTAGGGAAATCATGACATGCTTAGTTTTAAGTTAAAGCTCTCCTAGGCCCTTAGTTCTACCATGGCCGAATATTCATCAGCCTGAAAATAAAGTTCCAATCAACATAACAAGTAGGAGAAAATGTTAACAATACCATTATCATAGGGCACCTATCATAAGCACAAAGAAGCATGTTTTAGTTTGAGGCTTAAGCTTACCTAATCCTTTTGTTCATGCTTGGCCGAAAGTCTAGGATCATGAATCTAAGTTCTAACTAAACATTCTAGCATAGAAACATGAAATAAATCCCTACCATAAAATACATGTTACAAGAAACATATCGAGCATGTCGAAATTTAGATCTTTACATTCCCTAGGTCCTTCCTTTGGTCTTATCTTTGGCCGAAATTCTTCATGAGGTTTTCTTAGATTTTTATGTAACCAAATCTTCATAGAACACACAAAAGCTATTGTACCACAGGTGAGGGAAACTTACATCCTTTCGCTTGTGGTTTTCCTTAGAGAGAAAAGTATTCTAAGTGCCAAGGAAGGAGAAAACTTCTTCTTCTTGTACTTCCTTTTGTTTCTTTTGCTTGAAAGGGCTAGAACTTGAAGGCTTCTTCACGGAAATTAGTTTTCTTGGAGAAGAACTTAACTTAGCTATTGGGATGAGGAGAGGGAAAAGTTCTTGGTTCGGTGAGGAATGAAGAAGGAAGAAGGAGGAAGAAAGAAAAGGACTTACTCTCTTGTTTTTCTTCTCCCAACCTATTTATTCCTTTGTTCAATGAAATATGTCTTCATTCATTCCCTCAACTCTTCTTCTCCATCATTCCTTTAATTCCCATGAAAATTGAGAGAGGGAGGGAAGTAGGCAATTCCTCTTTTGCTTGCTCCTTTTCTTAACCAAGAGGAAAAGAAGGTAAGCCACTTGGTTTTCTCTTGCTCTTTTGTTTAGTTTTCTTTTATTTCCTTCTCACCTTTAATTAAATTTTTCATTCCTTTCCATCCAAATATTACTCCTTATCCTAGTGGTTATCATGCATCAATTTATCTCCATCATTTGTGGGAGGTTCAAGATTCAATCCTTGACCTCACCTCTTCTTATTCTATATTTTTATTTTTTATTTTCCCTTTTCTCTTATTCTTTTCATTTCTATGCTCTAAGGAAAAATAATATTCATATACCTATCTTATAATTTCGTGGGTGTTACAGTACCCCATACCTCATAGAAAGTTCGTCCTCGAACTTAGAATAGTGATGGATACTTCTGTCTCATATCATCTTCTCGTTCCCACATGGCTTCTTCGTATCGTTGATTTTGCCACAGAACCTTTACTAAGGGCACTTCTTTGTTCCTTAGTCTTTTGACGTCTCGATCCAATATCTGAATTGGTCGGCTCTCGTAAGTTAGGTCCTCTTGCACTTGTACTGCCCGTGGTTCGATCACTTGATCCGTGCTCGGAATGCATTTCTTTAGCATCGAAACGTGGAACACGTTGTGAATGGCTGACATCTCTTGAGGCAGCTCTATTTCATAAGCTACTTTGCCGATTCTTTTCAGAACTCGGTATGGTCCCACATAACGTGGGCTTAGCTTTCCCTTCTTACCAAACCTCATTACCCCTTTCATAGGAGCTACTTTGAGAAATACTGAGTCTCCAACACTGAATTCCAATGGCCTTCGTCGCTTATCCGCATAATTCTTTTGTCGACTCTGAGCAGTTTCTATTCGTTGGCGGATGTTCTGTATAGCCTGGGTGGTGTTATCGATGAACTCGATTTGGAATCCCATCTCCTTCTTTTCACCGCCTTCGTACCAACATATAGGGGATCTGCATTTCCTCCCGTACAGAGCCTCGTAAGGTGCCATCCCAATAGTAGCCTGGTAATTATTGTTGTAGGCAAATTCTGCCAGGCATAAATATCGGCTCTAGCTTCCTCTGAAGTCTAATGCGCATGCCCGTAACATATCTTCTAGTACTTGATTAACCCTTTCTGTTTGTCCGTCAGTCTGAGGGTGAAAGGCGGTACTGAATAATAGCTTCGTACCAAGAGTCTTCTGGATGCATTCCCAGAAATGTGAAACGAAACGACCATCTCTGTCTGAAATGATGGTCTTAGGGATCCCATGTAGCCTAACTATTTCCTTGACATATAATTGAGCTAGTTGCTCAATCGAATAAGTCATTTTGATTGCTAGAAAATGGGCGGATTTGGTTAATCTATCCACAATTACCCATATGGCGTCGTAGCCGTTTGTTGTCTTGGGTAATCCTGCTATAAAGTCCATAGAGATATCTTCCCATTTCCATTCTAGAATTTGGACAGGCTGCAGTAATTCTCCCGGTCTCTGATGTTCTGCTTTAACCCTCTGACAGGTCAGGCAAGTACCGACATACTGAGCCACATCTCTTTTCATACCGGACCACCAAAATTTCTTTTTCAAATCTTGGTACATTTTGGTGGATCCTGGGTGCATTGCATAGAGCGTTGAATGAGCTTCCTCTAGTATCCTTCTTCGCAACTCTGGATCCCCGGGAATACATAATCGATCCCTGAGGTATAATATTCCATTGTCCGCGATCCAGAATCCGTCATTCTTTCCTTCTAGGATTTCTTGTTTAATCCTTTGGAGACTTTGGTCACTGGTTTGTTTCTCTAATAGATTATCGAATAATGTGGGTGCTATGGTCATGGTAGAGAGCTGCCCGGACATATTTTTGATCCATTGACTAGTAATATCTCTCGGTTTCCCAATAATTTTGAACACTGGTTCGCCTTTAGCCTCAGATATAGCTTTGGCATATTGACTAAAAGTAGGTAACTGACCTGTGACGACAGTAGTGGTGTTCGCCACATCTTCTTTAGTAAGCGAGAAAACCATGGCGTTCGTTGTAGTAGGTGGAGCTTCCAATCTCCCTTGGCTAATCGGTGTTCCCTTAATAGTAGCTTGCATCTGATGTAGTTGTGAGGGGGTACTCTTGTTTTGGTTGTTCTGCTGGGGTGGTGCCTGAAACCGGTTGGTGCAGTCTTTGGCCAGATGTCCTTCCCCTCTGCAATTATAGCACCTTCTTGTATCCTTATGACATACTCCGGAATGCAGCTTTCCGTAAATAGTGCACTGGGGGTATTTCGGTTGCTTATTCACTGAGCCACCTTTTGCATTGTCCCATTGTTTCCTTTTTCCAGTGGAGGTCCCTTTCCAGCTTGTTTTATTACCTGAGGGTCTCTGTCCTTCTGTTCGGGCTTGACTCTTATTTCCGTTCATTGCGTTCTGATAATGTTCTGTGATGAGGGCACTGCTGACCAATTCCTCTGTAGTATGAGGTCTATTAACTCCGCCGGCCACGTTCAGTGCTATTTCGGGTCGAAGCATCTTCAACATCAGTCTAACCCTTTCTCTTTCTGTGCGAACCAATTCTGGACATAGGCGTGCCAAACGGTTGAAGCATTTTACTGCTTCGTTCACTGATAGGTCACCTTGCCGAAACTCGGTGAACTCGTCATAGTGCCGGTTCGTCACTTGCATGTGGAAGAACTCCTCGAAGAACTCTGTCTCGAAGTCCGTCCAGTTCATCAGATTAATCTGTCTCTTTGCTTTTACTCTTTCCCACCACATCCTTGCGTCTCCGGAAAAACAGAATGATACACACTTGATCTTTTCCGCTACGGGCCAGTCCAGTAATTCCACTATGTTTTCCACTGTCTTGAACCAGACCTGAGCGTCCCATGGCTCGCAAGTACCTGAGAAATTTTCTGGCTTCAGCCTTAGCCACTGTATCAAGTAGGTCTCCTGTCTGACCACTGGGGCAGGGGCTATCGGTGGTATTGGTGCAACTACTGGGATGACGGGCGCTGCATTCTGATTTACTGGCGGGGTGGCAGGATTTTCTTGCTGACCCATCAAAGTCGTGATCAGCTGCTGTTGCTCCGTGATCTGACGCTGGAGGTCGGTAACTACCTGAGTCAGATCTGGTGGAGTAGCTGCCTCGTCTGCTCGGGTAGTACGTCTCCTAGCCATGCTTATCTTCATTAAATGACAATAAATTATCGTTATTTCTATCCAGGCTAAAATAAGATCGTTATTATTCCTATCCTACCATCATGCATACCTAAAATAGGTCTGTGACTTAACATCATAAAAACAAAATAAGAAATCATGCATAATATTAAAGCATCATAGAAGAATTAATTTTAAGCATATAGATTCTTACTTGGAGCGGCAGGATGGAGGCTTGACATGTGTGTAGTGAAAAGGCTAAACCTGGCTCTGATACCAAACTGTAACGCCCCGCCCCTTCCTGCTTAAGCTGACGGGGGTTACTTATCTTTTCTTGCTTAAAACAGCGGAAGTCTTATCTATAGTATATATATTTTTTTTCTTTTCCTTTACTTTTTAAAACATCATCATTAACTACCTATCATATGGGTCACATAACATGCTTAGCATAAATTTAAACCATAATACTAAAGAGTATGATGAAGTGTCATAGAGTCATAAAAGAACAACATGAACATAACTCTAATTAACTAGAAGCAGGTCTTTCTCTTTAGCCAAGTCATTACTACACACGTCCTCCTTGCCCCCTCCTGTTGCTCCCTTAGTACATCCATTCTTTACCCTTATCTGTGGTACAAGGAAAGTTAGCTGTGAGCACTCAAGGCTCAGTAAGATCCTTTCCTACTCACAAAAAACGTATAGCATAAATAAAGCTTCAAGGCATAAAGCATAAAGACAACTCATCATATCATGTATAGAAGCATCATATCATAACATAATCATATGGTATCATGGCATATCCTAATAAAGTCATAAAATGCATTCTAGCATAACATAATCATGATCATAACATAATCATAAGGTTCATCCTAACATAACATAACATAATCATAGACATCATGGTATATCGTAACATAATCATAATGTGTTATGCGAGATGACTTTCAAAAACATGATTCATGCAATAATATATGCAGCATGTCCTTTGAAAAACTTTTTACTTACATACTTAAACATAATCATAACATGGTTAGGGCCCCGGCTTGTACCACATACATAAATGCGCGCGTCCCATGTAGGTCCAAGGTAGCAAGTCTTGAACCCTACAAGACATACATACTAGGCCCGTTTCTTAGTCCATCGACCTAGGGGCACTTAGGAGCCCATCTCTAACGAGGCCAGTTTCTTAGTCCATCGACCTCGGGGCGCTTATGGAGCCCACCCTTGGTACAAGCCATATAAAATAAAGTAGCATGTCATACATATCATATCATGGTTCTTATCATTTCTTGCACATCGTATTTCTTATCATATCATACCATATAGAATTTTGGGCACACAGCTCATCATAATGGTACGTAAACTTTGGGCACACAGCACATCATAAAACATGCATAGTTTGGGCACACAGCTCATCATAAATAGCATGCAAACTTGAGCACACAGCTCATCACATATATCATGCGTAAATTGGGCACACAACTCATCATAAATGACACACAGCATAGCATAAGGGTTTCCATCATGTATAGATCATAACTGTGCATAGTTAAACATAGAAGCATAGCAATCTCATAAACATGACATATAAGATACATGGGAAACATAATTAGATTTCTAACCCTAATGTCTTATAGTGGCCGAAACATATAGATTGGGTTTTAGGTAAAAACTCCATACCAACATGTGAACCCTAAATAAGTATCATTTCCTATACCATAAGAAAAACACCATGAGCAAGTTTAGGTAGAGTTCTACGTTTCTTAAGCTTACAACTTATCATGGCCGAAACTTATCAAGCATACATTGGGTTAAAAATTATCATTCAAGCTTGTGAACCCTAAACAACTTCATAGTAATTATTTCAAGGAACAACATGAGCATAGTTGAGTTAGGTTCTAAGTTTCCTAGGCCCTTAAACATGATATGGACGAAACTTGTAGGGCTTAAAGCTAGGGTTCAAGTGTCATAAAAGCATGAGAACCTTAAACAACTTTCATAGCAAATATTTCAAGGAACAACATGAGCATAGTTGAGTTAGGTTATAAGTTTCCTAGGCCCTTAAACATGATATGGCCGAAACTTGTAGGACTTAAAGCTAGGGTTCAAGTGTCCTAAAAGCATGAGAACCTTAAACAACTTTCATAGCAAATATTTCAAGGAACAACATGAGCATAGTTGAGTTAGATCTAAGTTTCCTAGGCCCTTAAACATGATATGGCCGAAACTTGTAGGGCTTAAAGATAGGGTTCAAGTGTCATAAAAGCATGAGAACCTTAAACAACTTTCATAGCAAATATTTCAAGGAACAACATGAGCATAGTTGAGTTAGGTTATAAGTTTCCTAGGCCCTTAAACATGATATGGCCGAAACTTGTAGGACTTAAAGCTAGGGTTCAAGTGTCCTAAAAGCATGAAAACCTTAAACAACTTTCATAGCAAATATTTCAAGGAACAACATGAGCATAGTTGAGTTAGGTTCTAAGTTTCCTAGGCCCTTAAACATGATATGGTCGAAACTTGTAGGGCTTAAAGCTAGGGTTCAAGTGTCATAAAAGCATGAGAACCTTAAACAACTTTCATAGCAAATATTTCAAGGAACAACATGAGCATAGTTGAGTTAGGTTCTAAGTTTCCTAGGCCCTTAAACATGATATGGCTGAAACTTGTAGGACTTAAAGCTAGGATTCAAGTGTCCTAAAAGCATGAGAACCTTAAACAACTTTCATAGCAAATATTTCAAGGAACAACATGAGCATAGTTGAGTTAGGTTCTAAGTTTCCTAGGTCTTAAAACCTTGTGTGGCCGAAAGTTGTAGAGCATGTAACCAAATTTCCATGCAACAAACAAACATAATAACATTAAGTTAGTTTCATATCATTTCATCAAGAAGGTCATGGGCATCTTAGACTTGTTTTAAACTCTCCTAGGCGTCAAATCTAAACATGGCCGAACCTTCATAGACATGAAATAAAGTTCAACTCAACATACAATCATGGGCATATCATAATAGCTTCATATCTTATCTTAGGGAGATCATGGCATGCTTAGTTTTAAGTTAAAGCTCTCCTAGGCCCTTAGTTCTACTATGGCCGAATATTCATGAGCCTGAAAATAAAGTTCCAATCAACATAACAAGTAGGAGAAAATGTTAACAATACCATTATCATAGGGCACCTATCATAAGCACAAAGAAGCATGTTTTAGTTTGAGGCTTAAGCTTACCTAATCCTTTTGTTCATGATTGGCCGAAAGTCTAGGATCATGAATCTAAGTTCTAACTAAACATTCTAGCATAGAAACATGAAATAAATCCCTACCATAAAATACATGTTACAAGAAACATATCGAGCATGTCGAAATTTAGATCTTTACATTCCCTAGGTTCTTCCTTTGGTCTTATCTTTGGCCGAAATTCTTCATGAGGTTTTCTTAGATTTTTATGTAACCGAATCTTCATAGAACACACAAAAGCTATTGTACCACAGGTGAGGGAAACTTACATCCTTTCGCTTGTGGTTTTCCTTAGAGAGAAAAGTATTCTAAGTGCCAAGGAAGGAGAAAGCTTCTTCTTCTTGTACCTCCTTTTGTTTCTTTTGCTTGGAAGGGCTAGAACTTGAAGGCTTCTTCACGGAAATTAGTTTTCTTGGAGAAGAACTTAACTTAGCTATTGGGATGAGGAGAGGGAAAAGTTCTTGGTTCGGTGAGGAATGAAGAAGGAAGAAGGAGGAAGAAAGAAAAGGACTTACTCTCTTGTTTTTCTTCTCTCAACCTATTTATTCCTTTGTTCAATGAAACATGTCTTCATTCATTCCCTCAACTCTTCTTCTCCATCATTCCTTTAATTCCCACGAAAATTGAGAGAGGGAGGGAAGTAGGCAATTCCTCTTTTGCTTGCTCCTTTTCTTAACCAAGAGGAAAAGAAGGTAAGCCACTTGGTTTTCTCTTGCTCTTTTGTTTAGTTTTCTTTTATTTCCTTCTCACCTTTAATTAAATTTTTCATTCCTTTCCATCCAAATATTACTCCTTATCCTAGTGGTTATCATGCATCAATTTATCTCCATCATTTGTGGGAGGTTCAAGGTTCAATCCTTGACCTCACCTCTTCTTATTCTATGTTTTTATTTTTTATTTTCCCTTTTCTCTTATTCTTTTCATTTCTATGCTCTAAGGAAAAATAATATTCATATACCTATCTTATAATTTCGTGGGTGTTACATTATGAGATTTGGCAAATGGATGTCAAGACAGCTTTCCTTAATGGAAGTCTTGAAGAGAACATCCATATGAATCAACCAGAAGGGTTCATTGAAAAAGGCAAAGAGCATCTTGTGTGCAAGCTCAATCGGTCCATTTATGGACTGAAGCAAGCTTCAAGGTCTTGGAACATCTGGTTTAATGAAGTAATCCAGTCATATGGATTTATTCAGAGTCCGGATGAGTCTTGTGGTATACAAGAAGTGTAACGGAAACGTGGTGGTATTTCTTGTACTATACGTAGATGATATTTTGTTAATTGGCAACAATGTCAAGGTATTATCGGACGTAAGGGTATGGTTGTCCAAGCAATTTGATATGAAGGACTTAGGAGATTATGCACACATTCTTGGGATCAAAGTTATAAGGGATCGCAAGAAAAGAATGTTGTGTCTGTCCTAAGCTTCATATATAGATACAATCTTTGCTCGTTTTAGCATGTAGGATTCCAAGAAAGGTTTCTTACCTTTTAGGCATGGAGTAGCTCTATCTAAAGAGATATCTCCGAAGACATCAAAGGAGATAGAGGACATGAAAGCAGTTCCTTATGCTTCGGCTGTAGGAAGCTTAATGTATGTAATGCTATGTACGAGACCTGATATCTGTTTTGCCGTGGGCATGGTTAGCAGATATCAGAGTAACCCTGGACAAGGATATTGGACTGCGGTAAAACATATATTAAAGTACCTGAGAAGGACTAGAGATTATATGCTAGTTTACCAAGCAGACGATTTGCTCCCTGTGGGTTACACGGATTCAGATTTCCAATCAGATAGGGACAACAGTAAGTCTACATCAGGCTATGTGTTTACTTTAGGAGGTGGAGTCATTGCATGGAGGAGTGTTAAGCAGAAATGCGTTTCAGACTCAACCATGGAAGCAGAATATGTAGCAGCCTCTGAGGCGGCTAAAGAAGCAGTATGGCTCAGGAATTTTCTAATGGACTTAGATGTGGTTCCTGGTTTACCCAAAATCATCACAATTTATTGTGATAATAGCGGTGCAGTTGTAAACTTGAAGGAACCACGAGCCCATAAGGCAAGTAAACATATAGAGCGCAAGTACCACCTGATACGAGATATCGTGAAGCGAGGAGAAGTTGTCATCGCCAAGATTGCATCAGCAGATAACCTGGCAGATCCTTTCACTAAGGCCCTTCCGGCAAAAGCTTTCGATTGACATGTGGAGGGAATGAGAATCAGATGTATGACAGAAGATATGGCAGCTTAGTCATTAGTATAAGTGGGAGATTGTTAGAGTGTATACTGAAAGCCTAAGCTTTTGTAAACATTTATTTTGAATAAAGAATCACATTTGGTCAAATTGTCTACATTTAGTTGTAGTTGTTCAATTAATTTATATTGTAGATAACATAGTATGGGTGCCACATATAGAAGATGATGTTATCAGTACCTTATAAATTATAAACAGTAGCTCACGACCAAAATGGAAAGGAACAAACCATTGGAAGGTCGTAGTGTAATTAGTAATTAGTTTATCTTAACTATATAATTACACTAGTACACTTAGAGTGTATTGAGTAGGACCATTAGAGGTTGTTTCTTTTATACTGACTTTATAAAGGAACAAAGACCTCAGTTATTATGGAAGTGTGTGTTTTTAATCCTAATATAATAACAAGCACATATATTTGATATTTATTTCTTTAATTTATCAATGGGTGAGATTTAGTTCGATAAATCAATAAGCCCGATAAGTTGGGAAATGATATCACTTATAGTGTGTGTTGTTGATTATAGAAGGAAACTGTGTCCTAGTTATCTAGGTTGATAATGTCCCCAAGATGAGCTCATAAGGTTTGTCATGTTAAACCCTGCAGGTGGATTTAGTCCGACATGACGATAAGGTTGAGTGGTACTATTCTTGGATTAAGATATTAATTAAATGAGTTGTCAGTAACTCACTTAATTAGTGGACATTCGACATCTTAAACACAGGGAGAGTAACACACTCATAATAAGAAGGAGCCCAAAAATGTAATTTGGGATTGGTGCGGTAGTTCAATAATAGTTCTCTAGTGGAATGAATTATTATTGATAAAATTAAGTTGTGTGTTCGGGGCGAACACGGGATGCTTAATTTTATCGGGAGACCAAAACCAATTCCTCCTCTCGGTCCCTATCGTAGCCTCTTATTTATAGAGTACTATACCCATCTATACCCACCTTCATACCCATGATAAGGGGGCCAACCAAGCTAGCTTGTGGATCAAGCTAGGGCCGGCCAAGCCTTGGTTCATGGGTGGCCGACCCTAGCTTGAACCCAAGCTTAGGTGGCCGGCCCCCATTAAATTAAAAAGGATTTTAATTTTAAAATTTTCTTATGTGGAAGATATAATTTATTGGAGAGAATTAAAATTAAAATATCTCTTCTACAAAAGATTAAGAAAAGAGATTAGATCTCTTTCCTTATTTGTAGATAGGAAAGATATTTTATTTTTTCTTTTTGTAAATTATTCACATGTTGAAAAATTAAAATTATAGAAATTTATTTTTATCAACCATGAAAGGATTTTAAAGGAAAATTTTATTTTTTAAAATTTCCAAAGACAAATAAGGAATTTTTAATTGTTGATTAAAAATTATCTTGTTTGCTCTTATTAAGGTGGTCGGCCATGATTAATTGATTAAGAAATTTTATTTAATTTTTCTTAATTAATTGTTGTCAAGGAAAGTTAAGGAAATTTTATTGTAATTAAATATCCTTATTTACCAAAGCTAAGGAATATAAAAGAGGGGGTTGGGGGTGCCTTCATGAGACACAACCTCTATTATTCTCTCCCTCTTTTTCCTTGGTGTTGTGGCCGGCCATCTTCTCTCCCTCTCTTCCTCTTTGTGGTGGCTGAAACTCTTCTTTGCTTGGAGCTTTTGTGGTGGCCGAATACTACTTGGAGAAGAAGAAGAAGGAGGAGAGAAAGCTTTCATCCCTTAGAGTTTGGTTGGTATTTTCTCTTCATCCTTGGTGAAGCTCTTGATTTGGCTGAACCTAGCAAGGAGGAGAAGAAGGTGCTTTGGTGGTTTCTTATCTCAGAAGATCGTTGCCCACACAACGTCCGAGGTTAGAAGAGGAATACGGTAGAAGACCTAGAGGTTTTTGCTTGCAAAAGAAAAGGTATACTAGTATTTAATTTCCACATCATACTAGTTTTATTCTTTTGTAAAATACCAAATACAAGAGGCATACGATTTTAGTATTTCGAATTAGTTTTCGATATTGTGTTCTTTGTTTTTTTCCCCTTGTGATTTGATTGTTCTTTTCGGTTGACCTAAAGTTATTTAAGGAAATTAAATATTAACTTTCCTTAAAAGGCTTTGTCTAGGCGGTGGTGGTTGTTCCCATATCCAAGAAGGCCATGTGCCTCGTCATGCAATCCTGGAAGCCAATTTTGGAAACTAATATTTAATGAAATTAATAACCTAGGTGATTTGGATCAAACGTGTTAAGTTCCGCAGGAGATCCAAGTCTAAACCTAAAAGAACAAATAGATTAAACTTGGATCAAACGTGTTAAGTTCCGCAGGCGATCCAAGTTTAATTTAAAAGAACACATGGTAGCTAGGAAAAAGGTTTAGACCTTTATACAAAATTTTTGTACAGTGGAACCGTTAGGTTTTCCGAGTAGCATCCAACACGGGGAGGCACGGGCATGCTTCTCGATGCGTGCACGCTTCCCCAAACATATCTCCAAATGAGTGTGTCAGAAAAGCATGTTTGACGCCATTCAGCAATCGTCCGAGCATATCCCTGATGTGACGGTGGAAACTTCCACCATACGATACTTTGTCCGGTCCGGCCGTCGACCATGCTATTTGTCGACGGTCGGTGTCTCGAGGCTGATATCGTCAGCTACTCCTTTTGTCTCCTTCTGGCTTTTGTCATCTAATGGTTCGGTCGGGACGGCCACTCGGTTTTCCTAGCGTGCGGGGATGTGAGTGCATCGGACCGACCGGGAGAGTCCACGGTCACATGCTCAGATGAGATTGCGCCTTCTTGGTCTGGGATTCTTCCGAGCGGCTTGGCCACTCGGAACGACAGTTCTTTTACCTTGATCGTCGGAAACCCGACCCGTGGTCGAGCTGTCTTCCGGCCGGGCTAGGCGTCCTTACCTATCCGCTCGGCAGGACTTTAGGGTTGGCCCTCCTGACCTTTGACCTCCACGCGCCCTTACCACCGGATCATGTGCCTCCCTCTCAAGTATAGTCAAAGGAGGCGCTAAGTCCGACTAACTGGACTGTGAGTCTATCCGAGTGACAGTCGATCTGCCACCTTCGATAATGCCCTTCCGCCCGGCCTAAATGGAGTCACGTACTGCCGTTCGGCCGACTATTGATGACTATCCTGCCGACCCGCTGGCGGTCAGCCCTGACGTCTCTCGGATCTCCTTGGAATGCATGCAAATCCTTGCCATTAAGGCGGAGCACGCTGCCCCTGCTCCGTAATGGGGCTGATTAAATGCGCTCCTGTGACCAGATGCCACATGGCGCTGTTGCCGTCATTGTACGGCGGCGGCGTCATGTCCGATGGGACCTTCGGCGGTTTGAAATGAATGGTCAGATATGGGCCTCGGGTCCCGTGACCTGAATCCGACGGTTCGGCGGGACCGAGCTCAACCTTATAAAGTCGTTCTCCTCTACCGCACTTTCGCCTTTGCGTGTACAGAAGCCTTCTCTTGCGCTCAGTGCTCCGGTGACTTTGTTTCTCGGCATTCCGGCGACCCCTCGCCCTCTTCTTTCGACCACCTTCTTTTCTGTAAGGATTTCTTGCCTCTTGCTCCTATGTTCTCATGTTTTTTCCCGCATTATTCGCTGTGTTTGTGCTCCGTGGTTACTGTTCTTATCGTCTTTCCGTCGAGCCCCCTGCTCTTCCTTCTGCCTTTGGTCTTTCCACTATTCCGGCAATGGCCAACTCTTCCCAGCCTGCAGACCTCACTCCTAGCCCATGGTATACTGCCATGGAGTCACGGTTCGATCAGCATGACACAGAGAGCTTAGTTAACGCCTTCAATCTCCCTTCTAATTTCGAACTTATTTTGCCCTCTCCTTCCGCTCGATCGTACAAACTGCGGCGTGGCACTGTTTGTTTTTTCCGCGATCAGTTTACAGCCGGTCTGTGGTTTCCTCTTCATCCCTTCATCGTCGAAGTCTGTAATTTTTTCGGTATTCCACTCGGCCAGCTGGTGCCAAATTCCTTCTGCCTTTTGTGTGGGGTTGTTGTGTTGTTCAAAATTCATGACATTCCCCTCCGTCCGGAGGATTTTTACTACTTCTATTACCCCAAGCAATCCGAACTGGGCACTTATCTGTTCCAGTCTCGGATCGGCTTGGTCTTCTTCGATAAAATGCCCACCTCCAACAAACATTGGAAGGAATACTTTTTCTTCCTCCGTTTTCCCGGACGGCTCCCCTTCTTGACCAAATGGCAGGTCGGACCGCCCACCTCTCCCGAACTGAAGAGATATAAGACCCGACCGGACTACCTTCAAGCGGTGAATATGCTAGCCGGTCTGAAGCTCAACATCAACAAGCTCTACCTTGAAGGAGTGATGTACATGTTCGGCTTGAGTCCGAGCCGAGCCAAACTCCCAAGCAGCTCTGGTAAGAAATTCACTTGTGCATTTGCCTTGAGTTCTAACTGATTTCCTTCTCTTTTCTTTGCAGCGAATATCGTTATGGAATCTGTACTGTTTGGGATTCTGAAGAAAAAGGCGGAGGCTATCGAAGCGGCAGCGGCCAAGGAAATAGAGTAGATGGGTATTGCTCCGGTCGGCTCTCACGAGGGTGAGAGTGAGACCAATGCGGGGGAGTCGGCCGCTCAGACTTCTCCCCGTGGAGGTGACGGGTGGTGCAGCCTCCAGCAGGGAACCGACCGTTCGGGAGGAAGACTCCGACCCGGAGGACGAGCTCCCACTCAACAGGAAAAGGCGGCGCGCTGAGATGCCACTTTGTTCGGCTACCTCCACGGTGCAAGTGTCCGAGCGGACGGGCCCTCTATCTCCCCGAGGCAAGGCTCCTTCCGTCGAAGCCCTTTCCTCCGATCGGACCCCCTCCTAGCTGGAATCGCCGGCAAGTCCCATTGCGGCTCAGCCGGTCTGCTCCCTGCCTCCGGTGTCTCAGAGGCCTCGCCGCTCGGTCATACTTTCGAAGTCGTCCGCCCCCACATCTGATCCCTCCGCGTCCACTCACACGACGTCGGGCGGGCGCCGCACCATTAAGGCCACTCTGCATCTTCCTACTGAGGATTACCTCACGGAGTCGGATCGGCCCAAGGCCCCTGAGCACATGATTGCCATCCGGGGGCCTCTCGCCGAGGTATGGGCGGATGCCCGAGCCCGCGTCGCCACAATGCCTCCTGGCCTGCTAGCTAACAGTCACATGAGGCATGCCACCGACATAAGCCTTCTGTCCGCTCAAATTTCTTTATATCGCCACCCCGTTCGGCATTAAAAAGCTCCTTTTTTGTTAGCGATGGGTGGAAGACGTAGCGGTTGCCGCTCGTCTGGCACTGCTGGAAGATGAGCTAAAGCATCTCAAGATTTCTGGTGGGTCGTCCTCTTCTCAAGACCCTTCATATGCTGAGCTGTAAAAGGAGCTGGCCAAGACCACGGAGCAGCTAGAGGCCGAACGGAAGAAGACGGCCGACCAGGCATACATGCTAGACTAGCTCGAAAAGCAGGTCAAAACTTATGACTGCAAGATAGAACTCGCAACCACTCGGAAGAATACTGCTATCGCCGATTTGGAAGCGAAGAATGTGGAGGCCCGCGCCCTGGAACAGCGCGTGAAGGAGTTCCTCGACCTGCTCGACGCTGAGAAAAGGGATCGCTCGACTGAAGTGGTGGCCCTTAAGGACGAGATGAAGAACCTTCAGGAGGCCCTTGAGGCCTCGCGCACTGTCTTCAAGGAGTACCAGGAGGCTGAGCCGAGCCGGTTCCTCGCGTTGAGGCAAAAATACATTCACTCAAACGAGTTCACTGAGAAGGTCTGCAGCCAGCTGGCCGAGGACTTTGAGCTGGCCATCACTACCACGGCGAATTATCTGAAGGCCAAGGGCCACCTTCCAGCATCTATGGACTTTCCCGTCTGGGAGCACGTGACGCTTCTTACTACCATCCCCAAGCATATCTTTAATTATCTTGAACGAAGTTGATGTTTTGTAATCTTGTCGCTTGGTTGAAAAAACCGATTGCTATTTAATGAAACTTTGTTTCCAGCATGGTTAGCTTGTTTTCTTTAGCCTAACTCCAATAAGTGTGCCTCCCGGGTAGGTTTTATCTCAGCAGGTCGGTCTCCTCATCCTTTGTTTTCCCTGCTACCGTTCTTCTGTCTTCGGAAGTCGATTTATAGCGTCGTCGTTCGGCGTTATTTAGCCTGGTGTGTTTGTAGTCTCTGAATCATCCGAGTTTAACGTCGCCGCTCGACGGTCTTCGGGGGTTTTATAGTCACCGGTTCAACTCTAGAGTTTAACGTCGTCGCTCGACGGTCTTCCGGCCGGGGGGTTTATAGTCGCCGGTTCGACTCTAAAGTTTAACGTTGCCGCTCGACGGTCTTCCGGCCGAGGGGTTTATAGTCGCCGGTTCAACTCTAGAGTTTAACGTCGCCGCTCAATGGTCTTCCGGCCGGGGGGTTTATAGTCGCCGGTTCGACTCTAGAGTTTAACGTCGCCGCTCGACGGTCTTCATGGAGTTTTGCCGTTCGGCACCAAATGCTCATATCCTTTTATCTTTTTTAATTTTTACCCCTACAGCCAAAGGATATAGACGAACGGAGCATACATGAAATAAATTACATTGGCGCACCTTTTACCCCGCTCGGTACGGCTGGAGGTGGTTTGCGCTCCATGGTCGTTCTAACCGCTGTCCATCCTCATCTTCCAGGTAGTATGCACCCGATCGGAGCTTCTCGACGACTCTAAAGGGCCCCGTCCAGGGAGCTTCCATCTTGCTCACATCGCCGACCGACTTCACTTTCTTCCACACTAGGTCGCCGACCTGGAATGCTCTGGGAATTACACGCCTGTTGTAATTCTGCTTCATTCTTTGCCTGTACGCCATCAGCCGGGCGGCTGCTTTAGCTCGTGCTTCATCAACTAGGTCCAACTCTAGTTGTCTCTGCTCGGTGTTGTCCCCATCGTAGTTCTGGACCCGATCGGACTCGACTCCAACCTCGACTGAGACGACCGCCTCACCCCCGTATACCAAATGGAACGGTGTTACCCCCGTTCCCTCCTTTGGGGTTGTGCGATTGGCCCATAGCACGCCGGACAGCTCGTCCACCCAACTTCCTCCCATGTGATCGAGCTGAACCCGAAGCATTCGCAGGATCTCCTGGTTGGCTACTTCGGCTTAACCATTGCTTTGAGGATACGCCACGGAAGTGAAGTGTTGTTCGATGTCGTACCCCTTGCACCATTCTCCGAGCTGCTGACCAATGAACTGCCGCCTGTTATCCGAAATGAGCCGATGAGGAATGCCAAACCGACAGATTATATGCTGCCAGATGAACTTCTTGACCATCTACTCAGTTATTTTGGCTAGTGGTTCGGCCTCGACCTACTTGGAGAAATAGTCGACCGCCACTAGTAAAAACCTCCGCTGTCCGGTCGCCATAGGGAAGGGTCCTACTATATCCATACCCCACTGGTCGAGCGGGCAGGACACAGCAGACACCTTCATCCTCTCCGTTGGCCTATGGGAGAAGCTGTGGAACTTCTGACAAGAAAGGCAGGTGGCGACGGTCCGAGCGGCGTCTTCCTATAGAGTTGGCCAGAAGTATCCGGCCAGCAAGATCTTCCTAGCCAACGATCAGCCACCCGGATGACCTCCACAAGATCCTTGATGTACATCCTGGAGAATATATTCTGCGTCTTCTGAGCTGACACACTTCAGCAGCGGGCGGGAGAACGCCTTTTTGTAAAGCTGGTCTCCAATGAGTGTGAACCGACCGGCTCTCCTCATCAGTAGCAGGGCTTCCTCCCGATCGGACGGTGTAGCTTCCGAGCGCAAAAATTCCATTATGGCAGTTCTCCAGTCGCCTGGGAATGTGAGGCCTTCCATCCGGTCGACGTGCGCTACCAATGACACCTGTTCAATTGGTTGCTGGATGACGATCGGCGATATTGAGCTAGCGAGCTTGGCTAGCTCATCCGCCGGCTGATTCTCGGCTCGGGGGATCTTCTGTATGACAACCTCGATGAAGTTAGTCCTGAGCTTTTCAAAGGCCTCCGCGTAGAGCCGGAGCCTTGCGTTGTTTATCTCGAAGGATTTCGAGAGTTGCTGAGCGACCAATTGGGAGTCAGAATATAGTATCACCCAGCTGGCTCCCACATACCGCGTGGCCTGTAGGCCAGCTATGAGGGCCTCATATTCTGCCTCATTATTTGTTGCCCGGTAATCCAGACGGACGGATAGATGCATCCACTCTTCTTGAGGAGAAAGCAACAAAATACCAATTCCACTACCGAGCCGAGTGGATGACCCGTCCACAAATACTTTCCACGAAGCTTCGGGCTCAGGATTGTGTACCTTAGTTACAAAATCTGCCAAGGACTGCGCCTTAATCGCCGAGCGGGCTTGATACTCGATGTCGAATTCACTGAGCTCCGTCGTCCATTTGATGAGCCGCCCGGACGCCTCTGGATTCAGGAGCACTCTTCCCAACGAGCTATTCATCATAACGATGATCGTATGTGCCAAGAAATAAGGGTGGAGTATCCGAGCGGCGAGGACTAAAGCGAACGCAAGCTTCTCGAGGCCAGTGTAACGAGACTCGACATCTTTTAAAATGTGGCTCAGGAAATACACGGGCTGCTCTTCTTCGCTTCCTTTCACCAACGCCGAGTCGACAGCATGCTCAGTGGAGGACAGGTATATGCGGAGTGGCTCGCTTACGTTCATCTTAGTCAACACAGGTAAAGAATTTAGGTACATCTTCAGCTCCTCGAACACCTGATCGCACTCCTCGTCCCATTGGAACTTTGTGGCTCGGCGCAAGATCTTGAAAAATGGCAAGCTCCGGTCGGTTGTCTTAGAGATGAACCTCAATAATGCTGTTATCCGGCCGGTGAGGTGTTGCAGTTCCCTCAGATTCCTGGGAGGTGGCATGTCTTGCAGTGCTTTCACCTTTCTAGGGTTCGCCTCTATGCCCCGCTTGGTCACGATGTATCCCAAGAAGCGCCCGCCTTTTACTCTGAACAAGCATTTTTGGGGGTTCAGCTTGACTCCATACCTCCTCAATGTTCAAAAGGTTTCCTCTATGTCTGTACAAAGATCCGCCGCTCGGAGTGACTTGATTAGTATATCATCCATGTAGACTTCCAGGTTGCGCCCAATCTGCTCCCGGAATACTTTGTTCATTAGCCGCTGGTATGTGGCTCCGACTTTTTTTTAGTCCGAACGACATCACGTTGTAACAGTAAGTGCCGTCTGTAGTAACGAAGCTCACTTTGTCCTGATCTTCCCGGGCGAGTGGCACTTGGTGGTAGCCCTGATATGCATCCAGCATGCATATCAGCTCACATCCAGCAGTAGAGTCTACCAGTTGGTCGATCCGGGGTAGAGGGTAAAAATCCTTCGGACATACCTTATTTAGATCCCAAAAATCGATGTAGACTCTCCATTTGTTGCCTGGCTTGGAGACCAACACCACATTGGCGAGCCAGCTCGGGAATTACACCTCCCGTATGTGGCCGACCTCCAGAAGCTTCTCAACTTCAGCTCAGATGATGACATTCTGTTCGGCGCTGAAGTCCCTCTTCCTCTGCTTCACCGGCCGAGCGTCTGGGCGGACGTGAAGTTTGTGCTGCACTACGCTCAGCGAGACCCCTAGCAGCTCGTGGGTCGACCAAGCGAAGACGTCACAGTTTTACTGGAGACATCTGATCAGCTTCTCCTTCTGGCTCGGCTCCAGGTCGGATGCGATGAACGTAGTAGCATCCGGTTGGACAGGGTGGATCTTTACTTCCTCCTTTTCTTCGTAAATTAAAGAAGGTGGCTTTTCGGTTATAGCATTTACCTCGACGCATGGTGCCTTCAGAGCAGCATTTTCTTTAGCTCGGACCATCTCCACAAAACATCGCCGGGTTGCTAATTGGTCTCCGCGGACTTCTCCAACCCGATCTCCTACGGGGAATTTGACCTTTTGGCAAAAGGTGGAGACGACCGCTCGTAACTCGTTAAGAGCCGGTCACCCTAAGATCACATTATATGTGGAGGGAGCGTTGACTACGATGAAGTTAGCAGTCCGCGTTCTTCTGAGCGGCTCCTCTCCCAGCGAGATAGCCAGTCGGACCTGTCCGACCGGCAAACCTTCATTACCGGTGAACCCGTAGAGGGGGGTTGTCATCGGCAGCAACTCGGCTCGGTCGATTTGTAATTGGTCGAAGGCCTTCTGGAAGATTATGTTAACCGAGCTGCCTGTATCAATAAAGATGTGGTGAATAGTGTAGTTAGCTATTACCGCTCGGATGATGAGGGCGTCATCATGAGGGACTTCAACTCCCTCAAGGTCCCTAGGCCCAAAGCTGATCTCGGGCCCGTTCGCCCGCTCCTGACTGCAGCCAACCACATGGATTGTAAGCTGCCTTGCATGCACCTTCCTTGCCCTGTTGGAGTCACCTTCGGTTGGTCCACCAGCGATGATGTTGATTTCTCCTCGGGACGCGTTGCTTCTATTCTCTTCCTCCCGAGCGGATTGCCTAGGATGTTCGTGCGATGCCCGAGGTTGAGTCCTGGGCTGTTGATGATGTTGCCGCTCGGGGGATTCCCTCTCTACATGCCGACCGGGGCTCTGGTGTCAGTGTCGGTGGTCCGGTGAAGGTGATCGGCGACGATAATTCCTTGGCATAGGATGAGCGATTGGGGGGAGGCTTCAACAATCGCGTGTGTTGTGGGTTGTTGACTGATGGAGCGAACAAAACATGAGAGTCCATATCTTCCCTTTTGGCTTAAGCCGATCGGCCGCTACTTGTTGAATGACGTGCGACCTTGCTTGTTGATGAGGTCGGGCTGCTTCCGCCCGAGGTCCTCTAGGTGGATGGCAGCTAGAGGGAGGTTTTCGCTCGGTTGAGGCTGGTGGCTCAGACGGTGCTTCCTTCCTTCTGGCCACCTGGCCTTCCTCGACGTTGATATATTCATTGGCCTTGTGCAGCATATGGTCGTAGTCGCGAGGCGGCTTTATGATGAGTGAGCAAAAGAAATCACCGTCCATAAGTCCCTATGTGAATGCGTTCATCATAGTTTCTGAAGTGACCGTTGGGATATCCATGACCACTTGGTTGAAGCGCTGGATGCAGGCTCGGAGTGGCTCCTTCGAGCCTTGTTTGATGGTGAACAGATTGACGCTGGTCTTCAGGTAGCGCCTGCTGCTTGCGAAATGGTGGAGGAAGGCCGTTCGGAAATCTCTAAAGCTCTTAATTGATCCGTCCGGCAACCTCCGGAACCAGCATTGAGCCGAACCGAACAACGTAGTAAGGAAAACCTTGCATTTAACCCCGTCGGTGTATTGGTGAAGAGTGGTAGCGTTATCGAACTTACCGAGATGGTCGTCCGGATCAGTTACGCCATTATATTCCCCGATCGATATTGGAGCGTAATGCTTCGAGAGTGGGTCTTGTAAAATCGCCTTAGAGAACTGGCGATTGACCCGCTTGGGAGATGACTTTGTACGCAGTGCTTTCCCCTTTCTGGCATCTCACACGGGCGCTTCATCGGACGATCCCTAGTTGGCTAGGGCCAGCTCCGATGGGGTCTGGAATAGTACCCGATGGAATGCATTAGGGGCAGCCGACGCGTCCCCTAGCGTGCCAATCTGCCCCTTGTTCTGAGCCCAGGTAGAATATTGTTCCGGTCGGTCCTCCATTGCCGCTTGACCTCCAGAAACCGAGGTGGCCTGCTGCGTGATTTTCTCGGCTTGAGCCTTCTGTTGTTGCTCCACCATCTTTGCGGCTCGTGCCTGAATGAGTGCCTCTAGTTCCTCGGGAGAGAGCATTACCATGAGTTGGCGTCCAACTTCTTCAATCTTCTCGGCTCGGATTCAGGTGCGTTCCCACAGACGGCGCCAATTTGATCCTGTCCGAGCGCTGAGTCGATGGACACTGGGGGCGTGGCGCTCTTCGCTGTCTTCGACTGGTGATGTGGATTTCCGGTGAACCTGCAAAGAAGCCGAGCCGGGAAGGGGTTTCTGGTGACGACCCTCCGACGCTCAAGTCAGGCAGCGAAGAAGAAAAGAAGCAGAGTAACTGTGGATACAGTGATGAGAATTATGCATACCTCCGTCGAGGTCTTGGGTCCTTATATAGGACCCGGGGAGGCGCGGGCATGCTTCTTGATGCATACACGCTTCCCCAAATATACCTCCAAATGAGTGTGTCAGAAAAGCATGTCTGACGCCATTCCGCAATCGTCCGAGCATATCCCTGATGTGACGGTGGAAACTTCCACCGTACGATACTCTGTCCGGTCCGACCGCTGACCATGCTGTTTGTTGGCGGCCGGTGTCTCGAGGCTGATATCGTCAGCTACTCCTTTTGTCCCCTTCTGGGTTTTGTCATCTAATGGTCCAGTCGGGATGACCACTCGGTTTTCCTGGCGTACGGGGATGTGAGTGTATCGGACCGACTGGGAGAGTCCACGGTCACATGCTCGGATGAGATTGCGCCTTCTTGGTCTGCGATTCTTCTGAGTGGCCTGGCCACTCGGAACGACAGTTCTTTTACCTTGAGCGTCGGAAACCCGACCCGTGGTTGAGTTGTCTTCCGACCGGGCTAGGCGTCCTTACCTATCCGCTCGGCAGGACTTTAGGGTTGACCCTCCTGACCTTTGACCTCCACGCGTCCTTACCATCGAATCAATACAAATTATAGCATTGGACATGGAGCTAATGCAGGAGAATTATCCAGTACAAATAATCCATCATCTTTGCAGTATAGTTGTGTGTTTAACACAAATAGAAATAGAAGCAGTACATTTGATCTAAATGAAGAAGCTAGTATTCAAGAAGATGATGTTCTGAATCCTTGTACAACACTTGGTGATTACTTTGAGTCTACTTGGAGTGAGGAGGAAGGGTATTATAACTAAATTAGAGAGGAATTCCAATGTAATATAGATGTACAAGAATTCTTAGCTGATGATATGCAGATTGAACAATATGAAATATCTCCAGAGTAGTACAAGTGACTTAGAGGAGGAGTTTTCAATAGCTGATGATCCATATATTCTAAATTCTCAATTGTTCTAAAGGCCAATTGAAGAGGCAACAAATGAGCATGAAATTTTTCTTGGACAGAGTTTTCCGTCTCGACAAGAGTTCAAGAATGCTCTTGTGAAACATGCCATGGTTAAACATATGAGATATAACACACTCGACACTCGGAAAAATAAAGTAAAAGTCGTTGTTTCAATCAACCGTGAAATGGAGAGTAATTGCCTGGGGTGATGTAGAGTTCATTATTACGAAATATATAAAGGAACACCAATGTGGCACCATTAAGGAAAGTGTTGATCATCAAGCATGCTCTTCATCCTTTGTAGCTTCTTTTGTTGAAGAGCAATTTCTTGCTAATGAACAATACAAGCCAAGTATGATTATAGCAGATATAAAAGTTAGGTTTGGAGTGACCATATCATACATAAAAGCATACATAACTCAAGAGAAAGCGATGAAGAAAGTCGTTGGAGATTATGACCAAGCATATAGAGATCTTCCACTATATCTGCATGAGTTAAGAGTTAGGGATCCTGAAAACTATGTGGCACTACATGGGAATAGGGATAATCAGTTTCAACGATGTTTTTGGGGTTTTGGAGCTTGTAGAAGAGTATTCAGGCCTTATCTTCACAAATTGATTGGAATTGATGCCACACATATAAGAGGCAAATATCCGGGTGTGTTGTTGATGGCTACAACAATTAATGCTAATGACAATGTCCTCCCAGAAGCCTTTGGAATTGCTGAAGTTGAATGTGGGTCTGCATGGGAGTGGTTTTTGGATCATACGAAGAGATTCTTTGATGTTGAGCCAAAGTCAAAGAGCATAGTATCAGATAGACATCACAACATTATATCAGCAGTTAAGAAAATCTACCCTACCACCCATCATGCTTTCTGTTGCCACCACATGTCTTGCAATATGGTAACTGATACTGGTAGTAGGTCGGGTTTAGACCTATTTTGGGCAGCAACTCGAGCAAACACAATACTCCAATATGATCTCATAATGCATTTCATGCTTGAAAAACATCCAGATGCTCATAAGTGGCTTCAGAACATTGACCTTAAAAGATGGGCTAATGCACACTTTAGTGGCAGAAGGTACACAATGATAACCACCAATTGTGTAAAGAGTTTAAATACTTTATTCAAGGAGACACGTGAACTTCCCATAAACAAGTTAATTTATAATACCAGAAGAAAGGTAGCTCAATGGTTCTTTAACCGTAGGGAGGAAGTCTCGAAATGGTATTTTGTGTTGACACCTCATGCTACTAAAGAAATGGAATTGAGGGAGAAAGCTAAACGATATAAAGTTCACCCCTACTCTCAATCTGAAATGGAAGTAGAGACATGGAGAGAAAATTTTGGAGAGAAAATTTTGTAACTGCGGAGAGTTTCAAATTTCAGGATTGCCTTGCTCACATGCAATTACCGTCATCATTCACCGGAACATGGATACACGCCCATATTGTGAACATTATTTTCATTCACAGAATTAGAATGCGACATACATGGATCATATTTACCTCTGTCGAAGCAAGGAATTTTGGCCTAGGGGAGTAAAAAACATTATAGTTCTATGTCCCCGTAGCCTTGTGCAGCCGGGTAGGCGAAAGAAGGTAAGGATCGAGTCGAAACATACTGGGAAGGTAAAAATCAAATGCAGTAGGTGTAAACAACTAGGCCATAATCGGAGGACCTATAGAATATCGTCAGCCCCTGGGTCTTGACTTGTAAAGTGAAGGAGTTGATTCATATTTTTGTATGCATTACATACATAGAATTGTAAGAAAAACAGGTCTGGAAAGCGATGTTATTGTTATATCATTTTATGTAGTATTTATTTTATGATATAGTGTTATTGTATGTATGAGAAGTGTAAACCATCACCTGCAAGGCAGAACTAATAAATCACACCATATCTCTATTTAGTAAAATAAAAACGCTCTACCAGTCGTGAATATTCAGAAACATAATAGGTTTATTATATCTCTATAATTCAATTCAACAGGAAGAGGTTTGTAATTTCAAAGTCATGTAAATATGTTTTGAAATATAAATGAGTTAAAACTCGGACAAAGGGATTGTAGTGATCCTTAAAAAATATAATTGGACATTGGTTCTCGTTCATTGAAAAAGGAAGGGTGTACCGTTGCATGCCAAATGGCACGGAGTAAGAACTTCTTAGCCAGGGGGTATTAATAAGGTTTGACACCATATATAGCTCCTCCCAGCTCAGACCTTCACAGGGAACGTAGTTCCAGGTAAATCCAAGTAGGGAAGGGCCATCAGTGGATTTTGGTCAAAACCTACTATTGGACCTAGACACCTTTGATTGGACTCATTTTAGTTCAATTTGGGTCCTAGAATTGCAAGGACCCCAACGGTGGTAGCAAATCCTAAGTTACAGCTCTGTGTGTGTAGTAGCAAGTATTGAAAAAAAATCAGTCTATGTTGGGCCTAATATGATAGCATATCAGGCCCAACATGGGCCTGATATGAGAGCATATCAGGCCCAACGTGGGCCTGATATGAGTGCATATCAAGCCCAACGTGGGCTTTATAGGTTTTGTTTCAGAAAACATGACTCAATCTTCCCCTTTTATAAACTCAAAATGTGCTACCATATGGTTTAAGTCTACAACATTTCACTTACAAAATTGAAAACATGATTTACCATAATGTTAATCATATCAGTTGTGAATATTCAGAAACATAATAGGTTTATTATATCTCTGCAATTCAATTCAACAGGAAGGGGTTTATAATTTCAAAGTCATGTAAATATGTTTTGAAATATAAATGAGTTAAAACTCGGACAAAAGGATTGTAGTGATCCTTGAAAAATATAATTGGACAGCGGTTCTCGTTCATTGAAAAAGAAAAGAGGTGCACCGTTGCGTGCTAAATGGCATGGAGCAAGAACTTCTTAGCCAGGGGGTGTAAATAAGGTTTGACACCATATATAGCTCCTCCCAACTCAGACCTTCACAGGGAACGTGGTTCCAGGTAAATCAAAGTAGGGGAGGGCCATCAGTGGGTTTTGGTCAAAACCCACTAATGGACTTAGACACCTCTGATTGGACCCATTTCAGTTCGAGTTGAATCCTGGAATTGCAAGGACCCCAACGGTGGTAGCAAATCCTGAGTTACAGCTCTATATACGTGGTAGCAAGTATTGAAAAAAAAATCAACCTCTGTTGGGCCTGATATGATAGCATATCAGGTCCAACATGGGCCTTATTCTCTACTAAGTATTAGTCTTAAAAATAAAATGGTGGTTGCTGGTTCTCCTAAATTTAGATAAGATATGAGTAGTAATCTATCTAACTATATATATATATATATATATATAGGGGTGTAATGAAGGTTCACCAAAAAATTCTGTCTCTGTTGGGCCTGATATGATACCATATTAGGCCCAACGTGGGCCTGATATTAAAGACTAATATTAAAAATTAATAATAACTAATCATACAAATAAATATGGGATATCAGACCCATGTTTCAATCAAAGCAAAAGTGCACACTCTCCTGCTTCGGGCGTCATCTTCTTCTCGAAGGCATTCTACGTAGCTCCGTTCGAGGCGTGACTCTACCATCACCGACGTGCTAGAATCAAGTTCGTGTTGGAGCAATCCCAATGGTTCGTGGGACCATGTGTTTTGGTGTTTGGGCAAAGGGTTTAAGTTAGGTTTACCCTTGTTATTTGATATGTGTACTTGAGTTGTGCAGGACTGCAGGTGACACATGTGACTCAGGTTGACAGCTTCGGGTCCGGTGAAGGATGGAGCATCCGAGGGACCATGGACAAGGCAGCAAGGACAATGGCCGAGGGAAGCGACTTCGAGGCATACGCGAAGGATGACATTGGAGACAAGCCGCGGGCTTGGATGCATCCGAGGGACGAGAGCCAAAGGAAGTAGGCTTGAAGGAAAGAGGTCAAGGCTGCAAAGAAGAGTCAAATGAGTCGTGAGGGTACGAGTGCATGAGAGATTGTACTCGGAGTAAAATCCTAGTTTTAGGATTTTACTGTAGCGTACTGTAGCAGTTACTGTAGCGTACTGTAGCAGTCGACTGGTGTATGGACCAGTCGACTGATGCACTGTAGCAGAGAGCCGTTGAGATAGCCGTTGGGCTGGCATCAGTCGACTGGTGTAAGGACCAGTCGACTGGTAACGGGCAAATCAGGTTCTGATTTGTTCCAAGCTCTATAAGAAGGAGCTTGGTATGGCCGGCCAAGGCGACGAAATTAGGCTTGGTTAAAGCCTAATTAGTAGTCACAAAAGTGCTCAAGGTTTTCCTTGTGTCCAAGAGGTCTTGGTGAGTTTGTGGTGAGGTTTCTCCACCCACAAGGAGGTTTGAGCTAGCCGGAGTTTCCGGGGACTAATCCACCGACGGATTGAGGGATCGTCCACCTTACGGACACGTCGTGGAGTAGGAGCATCATCTTCGAACCACGTTACATCGAACGTGTTAGCGGTTTGGTTTGCATTTCCTTTCTTTGTCTTGTATTTAGTTTAGCATGTTTGTTTTTATTTGTATTCCGCTGCGCAAGCTAACAATAGTGTAGAAAGCGAGAGATTTGGGGGTGCCGTCTATCCAACCCCCCTTCAAGCCGGCCACCGATCCTCCAACAGTTCGTACGTAGCTCCGATGCTCATTTAGTGGTTCTTTTTATAACGGTTGCGCCTAGGGTTTGTGTTAATTTTATGGGCATCTTAGAATAATAGTATAGTCGTTATTACGGAATCTAAGAGTAGTTTTCTTGTGTGTGGTTATACGGTAGCTAGGTTTGCAATGACTTCAAAAGGGGTGTTGACAAGTGTGAGTGTTGATCGACCAAGTTATCCAAGTTACGTCAACAGAGGAATAACTAAAAGAATGAACTGGAAAAGTATCATTTGTCACTTTAGAAAATTTATTTCTTTTGTTAAATCGACTATAGAACAAGAACAAAAGATTCGAGGCACACCTTTTTCTTGGATCCTCGACCTCCCTAATAGTTCTTTTGTAAGAGCTCAGGTCCAGAATATGTTTGATAATTGGGATTAGGAGGAACAAAACTATATCTTCCATGGCAAGAAACTGAAATTTACAAAGGTAGATGTGGCGTCTCGATTTAAATGAGGCCTCAAGCGCTCTGTACATAGAGTTTTTCCAAGATTCGGATTGTTCTGCCAAACATTTGGAGAAACTGATTATGAAGTCGAGATCAAATGACAAGTTGTACTGTTAGCTGTATATCCTGTATTTTTTTACAATGATTCCATTTTGTGGTAGTAGCAGTGTTCTTAGAATACCTGTGCTCTCCCTAATTGACTGTGTAGATGATTTTGACAACTTAGCTAGGTTTAACTGGTGCAATGTAGTGTACAATTTCATGGCTTCTCAATTAGACTCCATTGGCTTGGAGCTTACACTGAGACCAAAATCACAGGTTGTTGATTCAATGCTCAAGGCCCTCTTACTCAAGGGATTTCCAAATATTTTGACTGTAAGTTCGATTACATATATATCACGATATTTGTAATGAATATGATTTATTTTTCTAATTATATTGTAGGTATGAGTATGTGAGCACATCAGCATTATTGATCCAGACTATTCTGATAAATTGCCTAGGATACTACGGTGGAGTTGACCTAAATATCATGTTAGCACAGTCAAAAAGTTGATAGACCGTGTAAGTGCAGATAAAATTTTAGTGGATTTAATTCTGGCAGAGTCTGAGTTGGATTTACTACCAAACTGGGCTCCACCAACTGAAGAAGGTATACTGTAGTGTGTAGATACAGTAGATTGTAGTCAATGCAAGGAAAAGGGAGAACAAATTAAATGTTTAAAGCAACAATTATGTAAAGCTACTAAAAGCTTGGAGGAAGCTAATACAAACCTTGCAACGGTCATAGATGAAAAGGATAGTCTCTTAGCAGTAAAGGATATTATAATTGATGAGATGGATTCTATCCTTAAAAAAAAAAAGAACTAGAAATAAGTAAACTGTGTGTATGAGTGACAACAAGGCTACCACTATCAATTCTGACGTGGATAAATGAATTTTAAATGTCAAGGACAAAATCATAGCTGATGCCGAAAATAAAATTAAAGAGCTCCAACAAATCATACAAAGCAAGGTATCAGGGGAGCCACGAGCATCAGAAGGCATAGCTCCTAATCTGCCTATACTTCCAACTGATTTTCGTGTAGGCCCCAAAAGAAAGAGAACTCATAGAAGTTTTAAATCAGATGGTACAAAAATAAAAGGCAAACAGATTGTTCAGGATGTCCAACCAGATGCTCCTGCACCATCAAAGACTGAAGATACAAGTTCATCACATATAGAAATAAAATGTGATGAACTTAACAAGGTCAAGACCAAAATATTGAAGGTACGGGCGAGAGTAGGTAAGTCGTTATTTTTTAATCCTTAATGATAGTAGTATTTTAATTATCTCAGCAAGCTAAGACATTTTTTAAGAAGAGTAAAGATGGTGTGATAGCCGATGCATTATTGAAGCTCAACCAGTTAAGGTAAGGTAGTTGATAGCCTAAATGATTATTATTGGAGTTTAATAATATTTATTATACATTTAATTTATTAAATGTATAATGTCTGTATCTTTGTGTGTAGGGTGACGGTGCATCCAATATGGCCGAATGATACTTTCTCTTTAGATATGCAATCTTTTATGATAATTTTTTATTGGACGCAATACACCAATGGAGATTGCATTAATGTTTATTGGAATATTCTTGTTAATGAAGCCAAAAACTCTACCTCACCGTACCACCCATCCATATTTTGTGGGGTTGGATTTTTAGTATGTCTCTTATCTCATTTTAAATTGTTTTTACTATATATTGGTTGCAGTCAATTCATTAGCTATATTGTTTGCATAGGAATTGTTTGGAATGATGCACGTCGATGCATTAAAACAAACTGCAAAAACTGATGAGGACAAGCCCATTAGATATATTTTCTGTCCTCTAAATAATGAAGATGATCATTGGCATCTATTAGTCATGGACTTGGAGGAAGGTCGTGTAATTCATTATAACTCTCTTGGCATCACAGAAAATTACACTGCTATTTTTGATCAAACTGTAAGTATCACATTTCTTATATCCAATAATCGTTGGTTATATATTAATTACTATTGTCCTTTATATGTAGGTGGTGTTTTTTAAGGAGTTAAACTGGTCATACTATCACATATGACATAAAGGATTAGCACCTTTCTTCGAGAGAGAGTTTAAAACCATTCAAGGTAATGGCCCTGATCCTGTCTGAATGCTGAATCAACGGACGCTGGGCACGGGGCGCTCTTCGACTGCTGATGTGGATCTTCGACTGGTGGCACGAAGCTCCGACGAACCTGCACAGAAGTCGGGCCGGGAAGGGGTTCCCGGCGGCGACCCTCCGACGCTCAAGTCAGGCGAAGCTCAAGAAAGAAACAGTGGCTTCAAAACTCGTAGTATGCGTACCTCCGGCGAAGAATGAGGGCCTTTATATAGGGCAGCGAAGAAGTGAGTGTACACCTACCGAGGTGTACACGTGTCCATGGCCCATACTCCAGTAAGGACTTGTCAGTGAGCTTCCCTAACCCATACTGCTACAGTCTCAGCATGTCCTCGATGGGACAGTGGAATCCCCTGTCACAAGATTTGGAGCATGGCCCACACGTGAAACATACCTGCTGTCAGAAAAAGACGCTCCTTGTCCTTTTCCCCTTTGCTCCAGATCTGGCTTCTGGGCGGACAGCTCCCTCAACATCCGGCCGGCATATGCGGTGGTTTACTTGGGGAGATCCTCCATCACGTGCTTTGTGGAGACTATTAGCAGTGTTACCTTATGGCTTTGGCCGAGCGTGAAGTCCGCTCGGCCCCGCGACCTTTTCCACTGAGCGTTGGAACCCTGATTTCGACAGGGCGCCTTTAACCATCAGCCGAATATCGTCCGGTCGACCAGCCGATCGGACCCATCCCTCTCCGGACGTTCGATTCCATCGGACGGCCGGCCGGCCGTCCGGTCGGACCCGGCCCTCTCCTGATGGACAATTGCCACTGTGACTTCCACGTGGCGTTGACTCCACAGGGCGGGGTCCCCTGTTCTTACTACTGGATCACTTGCCTCCCCTTCAAGTCTAGTCGAAGGAGGCGAATAGTCCGACTGACTGGACTAAGAATCTGGCCGAGCAGCTCCTCCGTGCTGGTATCCTCCGCTCGGCCAACCATAGAGGTAGCCTTGAGCGAATTAACCATGGCATTCACCGGATCTCCTCGTGTTCTGTGCCAATCTTCGACATTAAGGTTGAGCATGCTTTCATTAAATGCTCCGAATGATTGAATGCCACGTGGAGCACTGCCATCGGCGTACGGCGGCGGTGGCATGGTGTTTTGATGTGATCGAAGCGATTCGAAATGGACGGCTCGATGCATGCTTTGATTCCCGTGACCTGGATCCAACGGTGGAGGCCGCCCGACCTTCACCCTATAAATTCTTTGTTTCCTTTGTCTCCCTCACTTGCCTTCGTGACTTCGACTATTGCCCCCTGCGCTTTGGAGCTCCGGTGATCCTGTTTCGGCTCTCCGACGCTCTCCGGCGCCTCTTCCTTGATCCCTTTCCCCGCAGCAAGGTTTTATATCTTTCCTTCCTCCTTTCCAGTGTTTCCTCCGCATTTCTTTCTCAGTTTCGATCCTTGAAACCTCCTTTCGTTTGCTGTTGTTTTTCTCCTGCCTTTATGCCTTTTGATTCCTTCCGATCGGCCCATGGCTAGCTCTTCCAATCCCGAAGATCAGTCGCTCGGCCCATGGTACACCACCATGTAGTCCCGATTCGAACAGCGGGATTTCGATATTTTGACAGACAATTTCGAAATCCCAGAGGATTTCAAAATTCGCTTAGCTGGTCCTTCCGCTCGGCCTCACAGGCCGCCGCGCGGAGCTTTCTGTGTTTTCCGAGACCAGTTTACCGCCGGTCTTCGTTTTCCTGTACATCCTTTCATCATAGATGTTTGTAATTTTTTCAGTGTGCCGCTCGGCAGTTTAGTACCCAATACCTTCCGTCTCCTTTGCGGTGTTGTCGTTTTGTTTAAGATTCACAACATCCCCCTCCGACCGGAGGTCTTCTTTTATTTCTATTACCCCAAGCAAGCCGAGCCGGGCACCTTCATGTTCCAAGCTCGGCCCGGCTTGGTCTTTTTCAACAAACTTCCTACTTCCAATAAACATTGGAAGGATTATTTTTTCTACACCCGTATGCCTGATCAGGCCACCTTCCCGACATAGTGGCAAGTCAACTTGCCCCCCACTCCCGAGCTGAAGAAATTCAAGACCCGACCGGACTATCTCCACGCCGCAAATATGCTAGCCGGTCTGCGACTTGACATCAATAAGCTTCTTCACGAAGGAGTGATGTACATCTTCGTCTTGAGTCCTATACGGACTCCTCTTCCGGCCGGCTTCGGTAAGAACATTGGTTGGGCATTTGCTTTGATTGCTAACTGATTTCTTTTCCTTTCTTTGCAGCGGACATCGTCATGGATTCGGTCATGGCCGGTGTTTTGAAGAGAAAGGCGGCCGCTCTGGAAGCCGCGGCGGCCAGAGAAATGGAAGCTTTGGGTGTCGGTGGTCGGATCCACGAAGGAGAGCGGGACTCAGGCGAGTCGGCGCTCCGCTTCTCGACAAAAGCGTGGCGGTGAGCCACCCCTCTGGAAAACCAAGCGCCACGAGGAAGGTTCGCTCGGGAGGAGGCGGCCTCTACAAAGAGGCGTCAGTGGAGACTCCCTGCGGTCGGCAACCTCATGGTCCAACCATCCGGCGGGTCCTTGCCTTTCGGGGCAAGGCGCGAGGCAAAACCATCTCGTCCGCCGGACGCCTTGAGGGGCAGCCAGTGCTCCGGTGGAGGCTATTCCAATCAACACCCTTCCGCTCGCCACTCGGCCTCGACCATTCATTCCAGTTTTACGGCTTCTAATCCCCTTCCGGTGAACGACCCGGACATGGCCGCGATTGGGTCCTCTTCATCTCCGTGAAGAGTGCTTCGAGCCGGCCCGCGCGAGCACACCATCACCTTGAAAGGGCCCTAGCTGAGATGTGGGCCGATCGCGCTGATCCCCGCCGAAACTTGGCCAATAGCCACATGCGGGAGGCCACGGGGGTAAGTTCGCTCTCTGCGAAGTTTTGTATGCATTCTTTCCGATCGGCATTTTACAGCTATAACTTTCTTTTGTCAGAGATGGGTGGAGGAAATTGCGGTTTCCAATCGCTTGGCCTTGGTGGATGAAGAGCTGCGACAACTGAAAGCAACAGTTGGTCCGTCCGGCCCTGAGGGCCCTTCCGGCCCTCAGGGCCCTTCATATTCTGAGCTGCAAAAGGAGCTGACGAAAACTCAAAATCTGCTGGCGGCCGAGCAGAAGAAGACAGTCGATCAGGCCCACGCCTTGGCCGAGTCCGAGCGACAAGTCAAGTCGCTCGACACTAAAATAACCCTGGCCACCACTCGGAAAAATACAGCTATCTCCGATCTGGAGAAAAAGAACGTGGAGGCTCGGGGCATGGAGCTGAAGATAAAGGAGTTGATAGAGCAGCTCGACAGGGAGAAGGCGGGCCGCTCGGTCGACGCGGACAAGCTCCAGACTTTGAATGAGGCCCTTACTAGCTCCCAGGCGACCTTCAAAGAATATCAAGATGCCGAACCGAGTCGAATTGCTGCCTTAAGACAGAGCTACATCCGCTCGCCTGAATTCTCAGAGAAAATATGCGAGCGGATGTACACAGCTTTCGACTTGGCTATGACCGCCACCACTACTTATCTGAAGTCTAAGGGTCTTCTTCCGGAGTCTACTACTATTCCGGCCGGCGATCAAGTGGAGCTTCTGAATAATATTCCCCGGGACCTCTATGATTACATTGAGTATCTTTATGTAATTCGGCCACCCGCCTGGATATCATCCTTTTTGTAATTGGGCCGCTCGGCTTAAGGCTTTACCTTTAATGCAATGTTTTCCTTGTATTTGCTGTCTCCTTTCATAACCAAGATGTGTGTTTATCCGCTCGCACACTATTATGTCTCGTGCTCCCTCATAAGGGATTTTAACAAAGTAATCGTCGTGATCTCCCCGCTCGGCGAAATATACCGTGTTCTCTGATGGTAGAGCCCGCTTGCCCAATGCAAAGTACTTTTGGATACTAGGCCAATCGGAGCGTAGAGACGATCGCACGGTATCGAAGTCGCGTGTCTTGGGACATTAGATGCTTTAATCCGCTCGGATTATTTAGAGACGCCGGCTCGTCTCTCGATTTTTAACGTCGGAGCTCGACGGTCTTCCGCTCGGAAGTTTATAGACGCCGGCTCGTCTCTCGATTTTTAACGTCGGAGCTCGACGGTCTTCCGCTCGGACGTTTATAGACGCCGGCTCGTCTCTCGATTTTTAACGTCGGAGCTCGACGGTCTTCCTTCCGACCGGGGGGTTTATCTCGATATTTAACGTCCGAGCTCGACGGTCTTCCACTCGGAGGTTTATAGATGCGGCTCGTCTCGATTTTAACGTCGGAGCTCGACGGCCTTTCGCTCGGACATTTATAGACCGGCTCGTCTCTCGATTTTAACGTCGGAGCTCGACGGTCTTTCGCTCGGGCGTTTATAGGCGCCGGCTCGTCTCGATATTTAACGTCGAGCTCGGCGGTCTTCCGCCGGACGTTTATAGACGCCGGCTCGTCTCGATATTTAACGTCGGGCTCGGCGGCCTTCCGCCGGACGTTTATAAGCGGCTCGTCTCGATATTTAACGTCGGCTTCGGCGGTCTTCCTTCGGACGTTTATAGACGCGGCTCGTCTCGATATTTAACGTCGAGCTCGACGGCCTTCGCTCGGAGCGTTTATAGACGCCGGCTCGTCTCGATATTACGCCGAGCTCGGCGATCTTCCGCCGGGCGTTTATAAGCGCCCGGCTCGTCTTCGATATTTAACGTCGGGCTCGGCGGTCTTCCGCTTCGGGCGTTTATAACGCGGCTCATCTCTCGATATTTAGCGTCGAGCTCAGCGGTCTTCCGCTCGGACGTTTATAGACGCCGTCTCTCGATATTTAACGTCGGAGCTCGACGGCCTTCCGCTCGGGCGTTTAGACGCCGGCTCGTCTCGATATTTAACGTCGGGCTCGGCGGCCTTCCGCTCGGGCGTTTATAGACGCGGCTCGTCTCGATATTACGTCGAGCTCGACGGCCTTCCGCTTCGGACGTTTATAGGCGGCTCGTCTCGATATTTAACATCGGAGCTCGACGGTCTTCCGCTCGGATGTTTATAGACGCCGGCTCGTCTCTCGATATTTAACGTCGGAGCTCGACGGCCTTCCGCTCGGATGTTTATAGACGCCGGCTCGTCTCTCGATATTTAACGTCGGAGCTCGACGGTCTTCCGCTCAGACGTTTATAGACGCTGGCTCGTCTCTCGATATTTAACGTCGGAGCTCGACGACCTTTTTTTTTTTTCTCAAGGCTAACTTCAATACAGCCGCTCGACAAACCCATTGGCCATCCTTTGGATTAATTTTGCTTCCTGCATTACAAGGGTACGGGCGACCAAAATATATGCAAAAATAAGTTACATTAGTGAACCTTTCACCCAGCCCGATAAGGCTGGAGATGATTCGCGCTCCACGGCCGGTCCAGTTGACGCCCGACTTCATCTTCCAAATAATAGGCTCCCAAGCGGAGCTTTTCAATAACCTTGAAGGGGCCTGCCCAAGGAGCTTCTAACTTGCCGACGTCGCCGATCGGCTTGACTTTCTTCCAGACAAGATCGCCGACCTGGAATGATCTTGGGATTACGTGGCGGTTGTAGTTTTGCTTCATCCGCTGCCGGTACGCCATCAGCCGAACGGACGCCTTGGTTCTTTCTTCTTCGACCAAGTCCAGCTCCATGTTCCTCCGCTTGGCGTTGTCCTCATCATAATTTTGGATCCGAGCAGATTCAACTCCGACTTCAACAGGAATGACCGCTTCGCCGCCATACAGCGTGGCGCCCGTCCCTTCCTTTGGAGTCGTTCGGATGGCCCATACTTCATCTACCCAACTTCCTCCCAAATGATCGAGCCGGCGTGTAGAATCTGAAGAATTTCGATTGGATACTTGACGGCCGTTGCTTTGGGGATAAGCCACGGACGTGAAGTGTTGCTCGATGCCGTAGCTTTTGCACCAATCCTCTAGCATCTTCCCCATGAATCGCCCATTGTCGGAAACCAATCGGCGAGGGATGCCGAACCGACAGATGATGTGTTGCCAGATGAATTTTTTGACCATCTGTTCGGTGATCTTTGCTAGCAGCTCGGCCTCCACCCACTTGGAAAAATAATCGACCGCCACTAGCAAAAATTTCCTCTGCCCGGTCGCCATCGGAAATGGACCAACAATATCCATTCCCCATTGATCGAACGGACATGAAACGGTTGATGCCTTCATTTCCTCTGCCGGTCGATGGGAGAAGTTATGGTACTTCTGGCATGAAAGGCACGTAGATACTGTCCGAGCGGCGTCTGCTTGTAGGGTTGGCCAAAAGTACCCGGCCAAGAGGATCTTCTTGGCCAACGATCGTCCGCCCCGATGCCCTCCGCATGATCCTTGATGTACTTCTTGGAGGATGTAAGCTGAGTCCTCCGAGCTCACGCATTTCAACAGCGGGCGTGAGAAAGCCTTTTTGTAAAGCTGATCGGCCATGAGTGTGAACCGACCGGCTCTCCTTCTTAGCAGCTGGGCTTCATTCTCATTGGATGGTGTGGCGCCCGAGCGGAGGAACTCTATGATGGGTGTCCGCCAGTCGCTTGGAAACGTGAGTCCATCCATCCGGTCGACGTGCGCCACCAACAGTACTTTTTCAATTGGATGCTGAATGGCGACCGATGTTATTGAGCTCGCGAGCTTGGCTAACTCATCGGCCGCTTGATTTTCTGCTCTGGGTATCTTCTGGACAATAACTTCTCTAAAATCGGCTTTGAGCTTCTTGAAGGCTTCAGCGTAGAGCTTGAGCCGAGCACTATTGATTTTGAAGGTACCAGAGAGTTGCTGAGCGGCCAACTGCGAATCCGAGTGAAGTGTTACCCGACCGGCGCCGACATGCCGAGCTGCCTGCAAGCCGGCTATGAGGGCTTCATATTCTGCTTCATTGTTCGTGGCTTTATAATCCAGCCGGACGGATAAGTGCATCTTCTCTCCTTGAGGGGAGAGCAGCAACATTCCAATCCCGCTTCCGAGCCGAGTGGACGATCCGTCCACAAATAATTTCCACATGGCTTCCGGCTCCGAATTCTGCACCTCAGTCACAAAATCTGCCAAGGACTGCGCTTTGATTGTCGAGCGGGGCTGGTATTGGATATCAAATTCACTTAACTCCGTCGTCCATTTGATGAGCCGTCCGGATGCCTCTGGATTTAGTAGAACACGGTTGAGCGGGCTATTGGTTTTGACGATGATAGTATGCGCCAGGAAGTATGGACGGAGACGCCGAGCGGCGAGGACCAGAGCGAAAGCCAGCTTCTTGAGCCCAGTGTAGCGAGATTCAGCATCTTTTAAAATGTGACTAAGGAAATACACAGGCTCTTCTCCGCTTGCCCTCACTAAAGCCGAGCCGATTGTTTGCTCGGTTGAAGACAAGTAAATACAAAGCGGCTCACCTGCAGCCGGCTTGGCCAATACCGAGAGAGAATTCAGATATGCCTTCAAATCTTCGAACGCCCGATCACATTCTTCATCCCAGTGAAACTTTGTGGCCTTGCGCAAGATTTTGAAAAAAGGAAGGCTCCGGTCGGCAGTTTTGGATATGAATCTAGACAAAGCAGTTATCCGACCGGTCAAACGCTGCACTTCCCTCAGATTTCTTGGGGGCGGCATGTCTTGTAGGGCTTTTATTTTGCTGGGATTTGCTTCAATACCCCGCTCGGTCACTATGTACCCCAAGAAACGCCCCCCTTTTGCTCCGAACAGGCACTTCTGGGGATTTAGCTTGACCCCATATTTGCGTAGCGTTCGGAAGGTTTCTTCCATGTCCTTGAAGAGATCGGCCGCTCGGACGGACTTGATGAGGATGTCGTCCACGTACACGATCTGCTCTCTGAATACTTTGTTCATTAAGCGCTGATATGTGGCTCCCGCATTCTTCAATCCGAACGGCATCACATTATAGCAATATGTGTCGTCGGCCGTCACGAAGCTGACTTTTTCTTGATCTTCACGGACGAGCGGCACTTGATGATAGCCTTGGTAAGCATCGAGCATACATATTAATTCGCAGCCGACGTAGAGTCCACTAGCTGATCTATCCGGGGCAGAGGATAAAAGTCTTTCGGGCAGGCTTTGTTGAGATCCCGAAAATCTATGCATACTCTCCACTTGTTGCCCGGCTTGGAGACTAATACCACGTTCGCCAGCCAGCTAGGGAACTGCACCTCGCGTATATGGCCAGCTTCCAGAAGCTTCTCCACTTCCGCCCGGATGATGGCGTTCTGTTCGGCGCTGAAATCTCTTTTTCTCTGCTTCACAGGCCGAGCGTCCGGTCGGACGTGGAGCTCATGCTGCGCTACACTTGGTGAAATTCCGGGCAGCTCATGCGTTGACCAGACGAAGACATCGTGGTTTCTTCGGAGGCATTGGATCACCTCCTCTTTCTGGTTGGCCTCCAGATCAGATGCGATGAAGGTCGTGGCCTCCGATTGGGTCGGGTGTATCTGCACTTCCTCTTTTTCTTCATAAACTAAAGAGGGAGGCTTTTCAGTTATGGCGTTTACCTCGATCCGGGGCGATTTCCGAGCGGAACTTGCTTCGGCTCGGACCATTTCAATGTAGCATCGCCGAGCGGCCAGTTGGTCTCCCCGTACCTCTTCTACTTTGTCTTCGACGGGGAATTTGATCTTCTGGTGGAAGGTGGAGACGGCCGCCCGGAACTCGCTGAGCGCTGGTCGTCCCAAAATGACGTTGTATGATGAGGGAGAGTCGACCACCACGAAGTTTGCGGTTCGCGTCCTTCTGAGCGGCTCCTCTCCCAATGAGATAGCTAGCCGGACTTGCCTGACTGGCAGGACTTCATTGCCCGTAAACCCGTAGAGCGGGGTCGTCATGGGCAGCAGCTCGGCTCGGTCAATTTGTAGTTGATCGAACGCCTTTTTAAATATGATGTTGACCGAGCTTCCTGTATCAGTGAATAGTGTAGTTGGCTATTACCGCTTTGATGAGTAGAGCGTCGTCGTGGGGCACTTCAACTCCTTCCAAGTCCCCAGGTCCAAAACTAATCTCGGGTCCACTCGCCCGCTCTCGGCTACAGCCGACTGCATGGATCTGGAGCTGCCGGACGCCCGCCTTTCTTGCTCGGTTGGAGTCCCCTCCGGTCGGCCCGCCAGCGATAATGTTGATCTCGCCTCGGGAAGTATTGCTTCTATTTTCTTCCTCCCGAGCGGATGGTCGAGACCTTTCTCTTGACGCTCGGCGATTCTCCTGCCTTGGAGAGCGATGCATATCGGGAGTCTGTTGCTGTCGCCTATAAGCTCGCGCCCGGTCGGCTTCATGAGTTATCTGTCGTCGGTCGACTGAGGGAGACCGTTGGCCGCCATTCCGGGGAACGGGATGAGCCACAAAGGGAAGACTGCGACAATCCCTTGTGTTGTGCGTGTCCGTCCGGTGGAAAGAGCAGAACATCGCGGTCCATTTCTTCTTTGGCTTGGGCCGGGTGGCAGCTACTTCTTGCACGTGAGACCTGGTATGGGGGGAGCGGATTGCTTCGGCCCTCGGTCCTCTGGGCGGCTGATGAGCGGCGTGCTGTTTCCGCTCGGCAGGAGGAGCCCGCTCAGTTGGAGTTTCTTTTTTCCTGGCCGCTTGCGCTTCCTCCACGTTGATGTATTCGTTGGCCCGGTGTAGCATATGGTCATAGTCTCGAGGCGGCTTCTGAACGAGCGAGCGGAAGAAGTCCCCGTCCACGAGGCCTTGTGTAAATGCGTTCATCATTGTCTCTGAGGTGGCCGTTGGAATATCCATGGCTACCTGATTAAACCGTTGGATATAAGCTTTGAGCGGCTCTCTCGGCTCCTGTTTGATGGCAAACAGACTAACACTGGTTTTCTGATAGCGCCGACTGCTTGCGAAGTGGAGGAGGAAGGCCGTTCGGAAATCCTTGAAGCTTGTGATGGATCCGTCCGGCAGCCTCCGAAACCACCGTTGAGCCGATCCCGCGAGAGTGGTAAGAAAAACTCGGCATTTTACTCCATCTGTATATTGATGGAGCGTAGCTTGTTTTCAAACTTACCCAGATGATTGTCTGGGTCGGTTGTCCCATTATATTCGCCGATCGTCGGAGGCACGTAGTGCTTCGGCAGAGGATCTCGTAGAATAGCCTCTGAAAATTGGCGATTAATCCTCTCGGGAGATGCGTCCGCTCGGGGGGCTTTCCCTTTTCTGTTATCTCGTCTAGGCATTTCGTCCGAAGAAGATCCACGATCTCTATGAGCTGCTGCGGCTTCAGGGGTGCGGAATAAGGCTCGATGAAATGCAACGGTGGCTTGAGGTGCTTCCGCTCGGCCACCAGAAGCTGAGGTTGCTTGCTGCTCCGGCCGCTCGGCTGTGGTTTTCTGTTTTTGCTCCACAAGCTTGGCGGCCCTTATCTCGATCAAGGCGTCGAGTTCCTCCGTCGAAAGCGTCACCGTGTGTTGTCGTCCAGCCTCGTCCATTGTTTCCGTTCGGATGCAGGAGCGTTCCCACAGACGTCGCCAAATTGATCCTGTCCGAATGCTGAATCAACGGACGCTGGGCACGGGGCGCTCTTCGACTGCTGATGTGGATCTTCGACTGGTGGCACGAAGTTCTGACGAACCTGCACAGAAGTCGGGCCGGGAAGGGGTTCCCGGCGGCGACCCTCCGATGCTCAAGTCAGGCGAAGCTCAAGAAAGAAACAGTGGCTTCAAAACTCGTAGTATGCGTACCTCCGGCGAAGAATGAGGGCCTTTATATAGGGCAGCGAAGAAGTGAGTGTACACCTACCGAGGTGTACACGTGTCCATGGCCCATACTCTAGTAAGGACTTGTCAGTGAGCTTCCCTAACCCATACTGCTACAGTCTCAGCATGTCCTCGATGGGACAGCGGAATCCCCTGTCACAAGATTTGGAGCATGGCCCACACGTGAAACATACCTGCTGTCAGAAAAAGACGCTCCTTGTCCTTTTCCCCTTTGCTCCAGATCTGGCTTCTGGGCGGACAGCTCCCTTAACATCCGGCCAGCATATGCGGTGGTTTACTTGGGGAGATCCTCCATCACGTGCTTTGTGGAGACTATTAGCAGTGTTACCTTATGGCTTTGGCCGAGCGTGAAGTCCGCTCGGCCCCGCGACCTTTTCCACTGAGCGCCAGAACCCTGATTTCGACAGGGCGCCTTTAACCATCAGCCGAATATCGTCCGGTCGACCAGCCGATCGAACCCATCCCTCTCCGGACGTTCGATTCCATTGGACGGCCAGCCTGCCGTCCGGTCGGACCCGGCCCTCTCCGGATGGACAACTGCCACTGTGACTTCCACGTGGCGTTGACTCCACAAGGCGGGGTCCCCTGTTCTTACTACCGGATCAGGTCCCACACAAAGGAAATCATAAGTATTTGTGTATGTTTCATCATCTTTGCCTCATAATAGACTCTCACAATTATAATACTACTTCTGTTTTGTAGGTTAGATTGTACTTTTTTTATGATGCGCTATGCAGAGAGTTTGATGTTTCAGAGATCTATAGACTTTAAACAAGCTGATATGAGAGCTTATAGATTAGACTTGGACATAAAATCATGTCTGACAAAAACTTTATACTGTAGAAAATGAAAATTTGTAATAGACTATTCTTGTAATGATTTACTGTTTGTGTAAATTAACATTATGTAGAATCATGTTTTCAATTTTGTAAGTGAAATGCTGTAGACTTAAATCATATGGTAGCACGTTTTGAGTTTATAGAAGGGAAAGATTGAATCATGCTTTCTGAAACGAAACCTATTAGGCCCACGTTGGGCCTGATATGCTCTCATATCAAACCCACATTGGGTCTGATATGCTATGATATCAAGCCCACGTTGGGCCTGATATCAAGCCCACGTTGGGCCTGATATCAGGCCCAACAGAGGTTGATATTTTTTTCAATACTTGCTACCATGTATACAGAGCTGTAACTCAGGATTTGCTACCACTGATGGAGTCCTTACAATTCCAGGATCCCACTAGAACTGAAATGGGTCAAATCAGAGGTGTTTAGGTCCATAAGTGGGTTTTGACCAAAACCCACTGATGACCCTCCTCTATTTGGACTTACCTGGAACCACGTTCCCTATGAAGGTCTTAGTTGGGAGGAGATATATATGGTGTTAAACCTTATTTATATCCCCTGGCTAAGAATTTCTTGCTCTGTGTCATTTGGCACGCAACGGTGCACCTCTTTTCTTTTTCAATGAACGAGAACCGCTGTCCAATTATATTTTTCAAGGATCAATACAATCCCTTTGTCCGAGTTTTAACTCATTTATATTTCAAAACATATTTATATGACTTTGAAATTACAAACCCCTTCATGTTGAATTGAATTGCAGAGATATAATAAACCTATTATGTTTCTGAATATTCACAACTAATATGGTTAACATTATAGTGAATTACGTTTTCAATTTTGTAAGTGAAATGTTGTAGACTTAAACCATATGGTAACACGTTTTGACTTAAACCATATGGATTTAAAGAAATAAATCCCTTATCCCCCTATCCTCATAGCATGCTCTAGGTCCAATAAGGAACTGTTGTTCGAATGGAATCATCAGAAATTCTAGTCACTCTGGAGTTTTCCAAAAGTCCAGTCAATTTATATGCTAATGACATTTTTGTTACTCCTGTGTTTCGATGTTTGACAAACTATGGTTTAACTAAGTAGTGTTTGTTTAACAAGTTGTTCGAGCGTGCATATTGGAGCAAAAAGGTGATAATAATTATCCCAAATGGCCCAGTATCACTGACCCTCTGGCTAAATACAAACAAGTACATCACGAGGGATATTTTTGCCCTAACACAGCGACCCTTTGCATGGAGAGGTCAAACATCCAACAGGATATTCTACAACCGTTAAGAATTGATTCCAAAACTTATTATTGTAACCATCCATGTAGTTACTAATTGCATAAACCCGGGGGTTGTTTGAACATGCATATGATCTTTAGAGGGGTCGTTAATATAACGGATCTACATTTATGTTTGGTGCATTCAAGCTAGAATGATGAATGCGATTTGGACCTCAAAGGAAGCCATCAAGCTTGAAGGTTGGACTATGAATATTAAAGATTTTCATTTGTTGTAATCTAGGTAGACTTTGTTTGAGTATGTGATTATAAAGTAAGTAAAGAGTTCTTTTATTACCTAGGAGTTCTGTTAAAGTCATACTCCTCTGAGCTTGTGTCGAATCCCTAGTATCGATATCAAACTCAATGACGAGTTGATCTAGTGGCTTTCAAAATATTCCGAGCTTCAAATGTTGTTATTTGACCATATTTGTCGAAGGTGGGTCTATTAAGTTTTTAACTTAGACAACCAAGCATTTAAGGTTTTTATTTTTTTAAAAAAAATAAATTTCTAATGGATATGATATGCTCTGATCATCTAAAGACTTATTTTTTTTTTGGTTGACATAAGAAATTCAAAAAAATAATGTACTTTTGTTTGTTAGTTAATGTTTACCTTAATCAAGGATTATCAAGTTCCTTAGTTCGTTTGATTGACTTAGCATCCAAGATAAATTGATCTCTTTATCTTATATATTAGGAATTCACTATAGAAAGGCCCTAGAGGATCCCAGCTTAATATATGTAATGCCCCAACCTGGGTGGCCCCCACTCGGACCGATCAGGTTGATGACGAACTTTGTGTTAGTGGCCATAGGGGTAAATATTTCTTTAACATTTTCCATTTTACATTTCTTAAAGATTTCTTTGGCATATTTAGATTAATGAATGTATATGCCTTCTCTTGTTTGTTTAATTTTGTAATCTGAGGAAAAATGTCAACTCACCAACTAAACTCATTTTGAATTCGCTTTCCTTATTTGTGGAGCCACAAATAATGTCATCCATATATACTTGAACCATAAAAATAACATGTCCACTATTTTTCAAAAATAAAGTGGGATCAATTTGTCCTCTATGAAAACCATTTGACACTAAGAATGTTGACAACTGTTCATACCAAGCACGAGGTGCTTGCTTTAACCCATACAAAGGGCTTTTTAAGATTATAAACGTAGTTTGGAAAGCTTGAAATTTCAAACCCCAGTGGTTGCTCAATATAGACTTCTTACTTAATAAAACCATTTAAAAATACTGATTTCATATCCATTTGATATAATTTAAAACCTTTGTGAGCTACAAATACTAACATCATCCTAATAGACTCCAATCTAGTTACGGGTGCATATGTTTCATCATAATTTAACTCTTCTACTTGATTAAAGCCTCTAGCCACCAACCTAGATCCCCTTATCATCAAGTTTGTTTCGAAATATCCACTTAGTATCAATAATTAATTTTTCTTCGGATCTAGGAACTAAATCCCAATCTTGACTTCTCTCAAATTGAGATAATTCATCTTGCATTGCTAAGATCCAATCCAGATCAAGCAAGACATCATCAATAGTTTTGGGTTTAATTTGAGAAATTAATGCTATTTGACTTCCTTCATTTTGAAAGTATGATTTGGTTCTCACCCCTTGTGTAATATCTCCTACTACTTGATCTAAGGGATGATTAGGATTTGTCCTAGTGGGTCTTGGTTATTGAGTTGTGATGATCACATGTTCAAGTAGTGACCCTTTATTCTTTCACTCTCACTCTCTTGGATTTCTTCCCTATGATCATTTTCCCCATTTAATGTTAATTTTTCCAATTTAAATTGTAATTCAACCTCAGTGTTTTAGTAGGATTTGAAGTTGGATTTTTCTCAAAATGACATTTAGGGATTCTTTAATTATGTTATATCTCTTATTGTAAATTCTATAGGCTTTACTATGATTGGAGTATCTTACAAGAATACTCTCATCCGCCTTAGCTGATAATTTTCCTAATTGATCTTTGGTGTTTAGAATGTATACTTTGCACCTAAACACTCTAAGGTGTTTAATTGTAGGTGGTTTTTCAAACCATAACTCATGTGATATTTTGTCTAAAAACCTATGTATTAAGATCCAATTTTGCACATAGCATGCCGTATTTATTGCCTTAGCCCATAGTAGCTATGGAGTGAATATTCATACAACATGCTCCTAACAGCCTCTTGTAAAACCCTATTCTTCCCTCAATAACTCCATTTTGTTGACGTGTCCTAGGAGTAGAAAATTCATGTTTATAAACATTTTGTGAGGAAATTTTTTTGAATCTATCATTTTTAAATTCACCTCCATGATCACTTCTTGTTTTGTTTATCTTGTGATTCTTTTCATTTTCTACTCTTTTACAAAAAGCAATCAAGATATCTAAGGTTTGATCCTTATGTTTCAAAAAGAAAACTCAAGTATATCTAGTGTAATCATCTACTATCACAATATAATATCTACTACCATTTAAAGATGTATATCTACTGCTATCAAACAAGTCCATGTGGATAAGCTCTAATGCATTTGAAGTACTTATGACTTTTTTACCTTTATGAACAACCTTGGTTTGCTTACCCATTTGACATGCATAACATAATTTATCTTTTTGAAACTTTAACTTTAGCAATCCTCAAACTAACTCCTTTTATAGCCTTTTGATATTCCTCATATTGATGTGGGCAAGTCTGTAGTGCCAAAGTCAAGTCTCTTCTTTAGGCATGAAACACTTAGCAAATACATTAGTACAATCAAATAATTCAACTTGATAAATATTTTATTTTCTTTGACCGATGAGCATGATAGTATTTAGTTCATTATGATTGATTAGACATTGAGATGAGTTAAACTCAACTCTATATCCCGAATCATCTAGTTGACTAACACTTAAAAGATTAAATGTTATTCCTTTTACAAGTAAAACATTTTTAATCATAAATTGTTCAAAAATTTTGATATCTCCTATTCCTATAACCTTAAGTTCACCGCCATTACCAAAAGAAATGGTACCTTTATTTTTGTTTTTAAGTGATGAGAATTTTGATGAGTCTTCCGTCATGTGCCTAGAGCATCTGCTATCTATAATCCATATTGTTGGATGCTCTCCCTTGGCGTATTCCTGCTTAAACATGATGAACTAAATATTTTGGTACCCGGATTTTGGATTCGGTAACATCAACAGCATATTCCTTGGGTACCTAAGCTTGCACGGTCTTATTTTGAGAAAAACTATTTCTACTAAGGACACAAACTTAACTTCCTTTTTTTATTTATATTGTAATCCTGCTTTGTTATAAATTGCTAGTTGTGCTCCCAAAATCATATCTAAATATTTTGTATTTGAAGTAAATTTTTCTAATGCCTTTTTAAGATCACCTGTTGGAGCAATCCCAATGGTTCGTGGGACCATGTGTTTTGGTGTTTGGGCAAAGGGTTTAAGTTAGGTTTACCCTTGTTATTTGATATGTGTACTTGAGTTGTGCAGGACTGCAGGTGACACATGTGACTCAGGTTGACGGCTTCAAGTCCGGTGAAGGATGGAGCATCCGAGGGACCGTGGACAAGGCAGCAAGGACAAGGGCCGAGGGAAGCGACTTCGAGGCATACGCGAAGGATGGCATTGGAGACAAGCCGCGGGCTTGGATGCATCCGAGGGATGAGAGCCAAAGGAAGTAAGCTTGAAGGCAAGAGGTCAAGACTGCAAAAGAAGAGTCAAATGAGTCGTGAGGGTACGAGTGCATGAGAGATTGTACTCGGAGTAAAATCCTAGTTTTAGGGTTTTACTATAGCGGCACTGTAGCAGTTACTGTAGCGCACTGTAGCAGTTACTATAGCGTACTGTAGCAGTCGACTGGTGTATGGATCAGTCGACTGATGCACTGTAGCAGAGAGCCGTTGGGCAAGGACCAGTCGACTGGTAACGGGCAAATCAGGTCCTGATTTGTTCCAAGCTCTATAAGAAGGAGCTTGGTATGGCCGGCCAAGGCGACGAAATTAGACTTGGTTAAGGTTTAATTAGTAGTCTACAAGTGCTCAAGTGTTTGTGGAATCCAAGAGGTCTTGGTGTGTTGTGGCGAGGTTTCTCCACCCACAAGGAGCGACTTGAGATAGCCGGAGTTTCCGGAGGCTAATCCACCGAAGGATCGGGATCGTCCACCTTACGGACAGCCGTGGAGTAGGAGCATCATCTCCGAACCACGTTAAACGAACGTGTATTGGTTTGCTAGTTCTTTTCTTTCTTTAGCTTTCGTAATAATTGCTTTAGTATTTGTATTTCCGCTGTGCAAGCTAACAATAGTGTAGGAAGCTAACGATTTGGGGGTGTCGTCTATCCAACCCCCCTTCAAGCCGGCCGCAAGATCCTCCAACATCACCTACTTGTAATTTTAAAGATGAATTCTCATTTTTTTAGCTCATCAAATTGGTTCATAGGATTTCCATGATGCATGTAAGTCTCACATGTCACATTTTCATCTCTAAATAACTTTAATTCATTTTTTAATTTCCTAACTTTACCTTTTTATTTTGACAAAGCATTTGTTAAGCATGCAATGGTAGAATACATTTTATCAAGCTTAGAAGAGGTTACCTTGCCATCACTGGATGATGATTCACTTGAGGAGTCCACATTCTCACTTTGATTATTTTCATCTTCACTACTATCGATGTTGCTTAATGCTATGAGTGCTACATGTCTTGAGTTCTTCCGTTCATCTTCTTCTGATGAGCTCGAGGAGGATTACCATGTGGCTTTTAAGGCCTTCCTCTTCTTAAAATTTCTTCTTGCTTCTTCAAATTTGGACAATCGTACTTAAGGTGTCCCTTCCTATTGCACTCAAAGCAAACCACATCAGTTTTAGACTTTGAATCCACAGGTGATTTACCTCTTCTTTTGTTGTCATTGAAGATCTTCTTGACATCTTTTTTGTTTAATTTTTTAGATCTTCTCATCATTTTTCTCACAAAATTGGCCAGCTCACTGGATGACATCTCTTCCTCACTATCACTCTCTTGATCAGATTCAGATGAGCTCTCTTCCTTCCTTTCCTTTTTCTTCTCCTTGCTCTTTTTATTTCTCTTTTCACCCACAACCAAGGCTATACCTTATGGCTTGCATTGGCTTCCTCATGCAATTCAAGTTCACAAAATAATTCATCTAATTTGATAATTGACAAATCCCTTGAAACTTTGTAAGCATCCACCATGGATGACCACAAAGAGTTTCTAGGGAAGGCTTTCAAGGCATACCTAATGATATCTCTATTATCTACCTTTTCTCCAATGGCGTGAAGTCCATTCAACAGCTCCTTGAACCTTCTGTGAAGTTTACTCACGGTTTCATCTTCTCTCAACATAAAATTTTGTATTTGCTTAATGAGAAGGTCCCTCTTTGCAATTCTTGAGTCTTTTATGCCTTCATTAAGATTAATCAACTTATCCCACAACTCCTTGGCACTATTGAATTGACCAACCTTAATTAATTGCTCAGAACTCAGTCCACATTGTAGTGTAACGACGACATTGGCATTTTCTTGTGAATTCCACTATTGATCTGTGGACCATCTTGTAGACTCTAATACCTTGTTGTCTTCATCTTTTGGTTCAGAGAAACCTTCTGATATGGAGAACCACATGTCTACTTTAATACTCCATGTGGTTCTTCCAATATGAAAAGTTGCTTCCCTCAAAGTATGGTGGCCATGTAGTGCTATGGTTGCATCTCAAAACTTTTGCTCCTTTGGATGTGAGTCCTATGAAGCATTCTGGCTATGATATAACTTGTTAGGACCTTGAGAGATAGATGGGGGGTTGAATAACTCGCTTCACTTAATCAAATTTGATTGGTAGTGGAAATCTCTAACAAAAATGAGCACAACACTAACTCCTTGATTTTACTTGGTATCCACCTCCTTGAGGTGACTAATCTAAGGGTCCACTCCTCACACTCTTTTTTCACTATGAACTTCTCCTTCTCAGATCACAACTAAAGGTGGAGAAACCTTCTACAACAGTTTTACAATGCGATACAAGATTGAGATGAAGCAAGAAGAGATTACAATGATTTATGGAGTGGATGTCGACTTGTTCTTCTTTGAATCTTGCACTAAAGATAGAAGTTGAGCTCAAGCACTTCTCAGCAATTAGATAGCATGAAAACCTTGGCTTAGAATTAGAGCTCTACACTTCAAAACATCATCTTTTCCTTTTATATAAATTTTTGAATGAAAGCCTTTATTTCCAAAACTAGTCGACTGTTACATACAGTTAACTGATATGGTCTTCTAACAACTGTTCATGTCGTTGAACGATTACTGATGCTTCTGAAACCTGCCTAATTTTTTCTCAATTTGAATATCAGTTGAATGATGTCCTACATCAGGCAACTAATATCTATCAGTCAAATGGAGCATACAAGTCCCACTCGCTTCTATGCACTCCAATTCCACATCCCAAGATCCGATATAAGAATCATGCAGTCCTACTCATTTATGTGCTATCAGTTGACTAATGTCCTACATCGGTCAATTGATTCCCATCAGTTGAGTGAAACAAGCGAGTCCCACTTGCCTCTATTCTCACTCAAATCGACATGAAAATCGACTGATTGTCTAGTCTGCATGTATTTTATGAGTATCAGTTGATTGATTACCAAATCAATCGACTGATTCTCTCATTCTCAGTTTTTCTAGACTTATACCTTATATTGTGCCTGAAGTCTCCTTGTCTCCCAAACTTTGTCCTCTATCTACTTTGGGCTTTCCTTAACTTGCTTTCGGTCTCCAACCTACAAGGACTTTTCCCTGCACGCTTATTTACACAAGTAAGATCTCCTTTCATTAGTTTAATCTTAAATGTTAGCAAACATCAAAACTATATTTCTTAGGTCTGATTGCATAACACAAATGCAAATGTAGGGATACTGATTTTTCTAAATGAGTTGACATGATTCATATCCAGTAAGCAAAATATAGTTGAGAGATCACCATGAAAACATGAGTACTAATCAAGTTCTATGAATCTTGACTATTTTGAGAGCTATCTACTATCCAAACTAGGTAAAGTGAAAAGAGGTCCTAAAACTAAGTCATCACTCAAATTTTTAATAAAAATACTATTCACTTCATGCTACTAAAGATAGAGAAAAGTAGATCACCAAATATACTAGTACTATGAATCACAATAACACAAGTCCAAAACAAGTGTGCTAGACATTTTACTATGAGAATAAGTCAGCAGTAAAGCGATGACTGATGTGTTAGTGTAAGCCCTAAGAGCCAATCAAGAGTTGATTAACTTAGGACATATTGTATCATATTCCATTAATAAAAGGTAAAGGGTATGATTATTATATTTACTTCAGATATATGCTAGATGAATAAGTATAATAATATGTTAGGATAGTATATTCTAGTCTACAGTATATCAATTAGTTGAATTGATAGTGGGAGATTATAGATACACATAGACACTACTCTTAACTAATCATAGTCAAGCATTAATATAAAGGACAATATTAATATGCTGAGACTAGCATGTAGATTAATTAATAACTTAATCTCACAAGTCATGGATATAAGATATCAAGTTAACACATGGTTATATATTAGAGAATATGTACTGAATTGATCCGTCATGAGAATATTTCATAGATCATTATATGAATGTCATAAATATTTTCATAGTACTATTGATATGAATAGTCCTTAGTGTTAGATTGTTGCGCACGTGAGAAGGGGGTGAATCACATGGTTTTAAAAACTTTCCTTTTTTCTTCTTTTAAAAACAAAGTATGCGCAGTGGAAAAAATAGAAACAAGAACGCATGCCATTTTACTTGGTTATGAGCCTTCGGCTACTCCTACTCAAAGACCCAGGTCTCATTGATCTATCGATGGGTAATTCACTAATGAACTTTTTCGAAACTGCCAGAAGAGGGTTATCAAGTACAAAAAGATGAGAATAAGTATAACAAGCTACACTTTCCTTTTAAACAATATTTAAGTACAAAATTAAACTTTTCGTTACCCAATACTTGTAGATGATAGGATCAGGCTTGGTGTTTATCTATTCCTCAGTAGTAATCTACCGTAGCAGCTGTTGGTCCCTTTGGAGGCCGGTAAGAGGGGAGGGGTGAATTGCCCAACAAAAATTAAACCAACAACCCTTCTCGGATATTCAACTAATTTAAAAGATACTTGTAATAATAAAACTAAGAGACTAAAAGAAAAGAGCAGACACAAGAGATTTACTTGGTTTGCAATCAGGGGATTGCTAATCCAAGGGAAGTAAGCGCACTATCTGTTTATTTCCTTTGGGCGGAGTATCCTCTTTACAGCGTTGACAGCACAAATAAAAGAAACAGAATTGAAAGCACAAAGAAAACTGATTACAAGTGAGTTGCTTTGACTGTGCAGATCAGTGCTATATTTATAGCACTGGTCGGGGTGCCCCGAAGGGGTTCCGGGCGCCCTGGGGGGATAAAATTTTATCCCTCAATGATCAGATCTCGTTTGACGTGATCCTGGTCAAAATTCAGGTCCGGGCGCCCGGAAGGGTTTCGGGCGCCCCGGAGGGGTCCGAGCGCCACGGTTAGCTACGGGCGCCTTGGACCCCAAAAGTCAACTCTGGTTGACTTTTTTTGTCCGGTAGCTCTGCTTCGGTTCAGCTCGTCTACACGCTTGAAGCGTCTTCTTCTACTTTGTCTTGTCTTCATTTAGGCATTCGTGTTTGAAGTGCCCCTTCTTATTGTAACCGTAGCACGTTATGTTCACCTTTGGGTTGTTAGATGTGGACTTGGACATCTTCTTCATGTCATGCTTGGAGAAGTTTCTATTATGTCTACATGTTCACTAGCTACTCTTCTTCTCAGACTTCGAGTCAAAATCCGTCTCCTGCTCAAATTTGGCTCGGGTTCGTGCTTTAACTTCAGTTGAAGTACCTACAAGAAAAGCGATCTCTTTCTTGACCTTTGTGGCATTAATTTGTTCATGCAGTTCCAATTCAAAAAATATCTTTTCTAACTTTAACTTTGAAAGGTTCCTCAAAATTTTATAGGCATCTATAATCAATGCCGACAGTGTGTTTCAAGGAAATGAATTTAGAGCATACCTGATAATGTTTCTATTTTCAAGTTGATGTCTGATCATGTATAGGTTGTTGAGGATATCCTTGATCCTCGTGTGTAGCTGGCTTGCAATTTCTCCATTCTGTATTTTGATATTAAATAAATAATTTAATAGGAGGTCACATTTCATTACCCTTGAGTCGGTCGTTCTCTCATGTAGTTCGACCAGTTTATTCCATAGCTCCTTTGCATTGTTGAACGGTCCGACTCGGTTCAACTCTTCTTTGGTCAGCCCACATTAGAGGGTATTCAATGCCTTGTTGTTAGTATGGGTCTTCTTCTTCATATTTGGGTTCTAGTCCTCCAGATCGATAAGTGTTTTGGTTGCTTTGTCAACCAGTGCCTAGTGCCCGTGTTAGATTGAGAACCATTGCTCGATGTTAGTCTTCAGACAGACCTCCATTCTCTTCTTCCAATACGGAAAATCATTTTTGTTGAAGAGGGGAGGGCGAGCGGTACTGTATCCTTCGAGTTGGGCCATTTGAATTATATTTCAAGAAAAGTATAAAAAATGTCTCAAGACTAGGTCTTGGATTAACAGAGTTTGAAGTAAAAAAGAAATATCGATGGCTCGAGTAGTGTTGCACCAACTTTGAGTAAAAACTGAATGAAAAAGAATTATTTGAAGAGATAAACTTTAATAATTCAAATAAAATATGAAAAATTAAAATCTAAAAAAATAAAATAATTCTCTCGACTTACTTAGTGGTTGCACCAATTCAGAGTAGAACCTGGCTCTGATACCACTTGTTGGATCATTGTACACATGAGAGGGGGTGAATCATGTGGTTTTAAAAAATTTTCTTTTTTCTTCTTTTAAAAACAAAGTACACACAACGGAACAAATAGAAACAAGAAAGCATAAGAATACAAGTGGTTTTACTTAGTTCAGAACCTTCGGTGACTGCTACTCTAAGACTCAGGTCCTGTAGATTTATCGATGGGTAATCCACTAATGACCTTTTTTAGAATCACCGGAAGAGGGTTATCAAGTACAAAAAGACGAGGATAAGTGTAACAAGCTACACTTTTCTTTTAAACAATATTTAAGTACAAAATCAAACTTTTGTTACCCAACACTTGTATATGATCTGATCAGGCTCGATGTTGTTCGGCTCCTCAGCAGTAGTCTAAGACAATAGCGTCGTAGCAGAACAACAACAAAAAGTTAGAGTGATTGGAGCATCGAACGGATGCGCAAAGGCTTATAGAATAGTTGCGAAGGAGTTGTGTTCAAGCCTTAGTCGAGACACCCTGTCATTGAGTGTTGAAGGTGTTGGTACGGTTAGCACTAACGGCCTAACTCAGGTTTTGATGAATGACAAATTAGGTTAAGTTAGGTTTGTCGTTATCTAACACTCTGACCGAGTGTGCAGGCGAAGTCCAGACAAGTCGACGGGCTGACCGGATGTCTGGCACAAAGTCCAAGCGGGTCGACGGGCTGACTAGATGCTTGGCACGAAGTCCAAATGGGTTGACGGGTTGACCGGACATTTGGCACAAAGTCCAAGCTGGTCGACGGGCTAACCAGACGCTTGGCATGAAGTCCAGCTAGGTCGACGGGCTGACCGGATAGCTGGCGAGAAGTCCAGACGGGTCGAAGGGCTGACCGGACGTCTGGCGGATAAGTAAAGGTAAGTCACTAGAGGGGAGTGACTGTGAGGACGCATTCCCGGGAAGCGAACATTAGGCGTCGATCCGGCTTAGATCCATTTCGGATATCTAAGTCGAGATCATGACTAGATTCCGGTCTCGGAAAGATGGAATCTAAGTCATACTCTCAATGTTGAACTTATAAACTGTGCTAACACTTTGTCTTGCAGGAAATTCGTTATATTTGCCTCGGACTAACCTGATCTTGCAGGAGAAGGACTTTTTCTGGAGAAAGGTGGTCCGGGCATCCGGAAGGGATCCGGGCGCCCGGAGGCAAATGTTATCCAGGACCCGGCGTCGACACATGGAGCTCGCTGGTTGGGACTACCACGTCACACCAGGGCGCCCGGAAGGGATCCGGGGTGCCCTGAGCCTCCTATATAAGGAGGGTCAAAGTTGGAGCTCAAAACAACAACTCTGAACTGAAAACCTGCTCTCCTGTGCTCTTGCAATGCTGCAAAAGATCTCCGACAAAGCTCTGTCTGTTTCTTCTTATTTTCTATTGTCGGTTTTTCTTGTTCTAGCTTTTCTGTACTTGAATTGACTATGCTTTTATGATAGTTTAAAGTCTCCGGTTCCTCCCATGAAGACCTGTCTGAGTTACTTCATGAGATTTCCCGATCGGCTATGCTTTTATGATAGTTTAAAGTCTCCGGTTCCTCCCATAAAGACCCGTCCGAGTTACTTCATGAGATTTCCCGATCGACTATGCTTTTATGATAGTTTAAAGTCTCTGGTTCCTCCCATGAAGACCCGTTCGAGTTACTTCATGAGATTTCCCGATCGACTATGATTTTTATGTAAAGCAAAAATGCTTGCACTAACCTTGTGATAGTTTAGCATTTTTTGGAGATTTTCTTAAGGAAAACCCGGTAGGCCCTTCCTTAGAGCGCCCAATTGACGGCCACTTAAACAAATTAGAACTGTTTGCCTAATAATCATCATGCTGTTTAAACCATATTTGTTTCTTAGGCGATATTTGGCCTGAATTGTATTTATCGAGTTGAATAAAGTACATAAACTACGAGCATACTCGTCATTTGTTCGCAGGGAAACCACTTCAAGTAATTTTGATTTATTCTCTCAGACATATTCTTGAATGATATGAGCTTGTTATGTTCGGTAGGGCTGTAAATGATTTGCACTCCAGGGATGCTCGAGAGTTCTTCCTTCAGTGTCCTGGAGATAATATGAGCCTGATGCCAGTTTTTCTACCACCTTGTAAAGTCCTCCCCATTATGGTGCTAACTTGCTAACATCCCCAACATGCTTAAAATGTTTCCATACTAGATCTCCCACTTGAAAAAAATCTTGGGATGACTCTTTTGTTATAATTTTGCCTCATTCGTTGTCGATATGATGTAAGACGAGTTGCGGCTTTGTTTCTGATTTCCTCTATCAGATCCAGCTCCATGAGGCGACGACCAGTGTTATCTTCATCATATAACTGCTTTCTGTCAGATTCTACTTCCACCTCAATAGGAATTACTGCTTCTCCCCCATAAACCAGTTGGAAAGGAGTGATCCCTGTAGCTTCTCGGGGTGTAGTACGATATGCCCAAAGAACACTGGGTAATTCATCTACCCAACTGCCACCGACAGATCTAGTTTGATTTTTAAATCTCTTATAATTTCTCTATTGGTTACCTTTACTTGACCATTACTCTATGGATACGCCACAGAGGTGAACGCTTGAATAATACCATAATTTTTGCACCAATCTAAGATTCTGTCTCCTTGGAATTGCCTTCCATTATCATAAACTAATTTATGAGGAATATCGAATTTACATTCGATATTTTTCCATAGGAATTTAATAACTGCATCTTCAGTAATCCGAGCAAGTGGTTCTGCCTCTACCCATTTAGAGAAATAATCCACTGCTACTAATAAAAATCTTCTTTGTGCAGTTGCCATAGGAAACGGACCCACTATATCCATGCCCCATTGATCAAAGGGGCAGGAGACTATAGAGGTTCTTAATAATTGCATAGGATGATGCAGAATATTCTGATGTTTCTGATAAGAAATACAAGTTCTTACCAATTTGTTAGCATCTTCATGTAGAGTAGGCTAGAAATATCCTGCTAGTAAAATTCTACGAGCTAAGGATCTCCCTCCTACATGACTACCACATGAGCCTTGATGAACCTCTTGCAGGATAAATTGTACATCTTCTGTGCCAATACACTTAAGCAAAGATCTGGAGAAAGCTCTTTTATATAACTGCTCCCCTATCATAGTATACTGAGCAGCCCTCTTCTTAAATATCCTTGCTTGTGCTGCATCATTTGGAAGAATATCCTACTGCAAGTATAATATGATTGGTGACTTCCAGTCACCTTGTATTTCTGCGTCAGCTTGTCTTTCGATACAAGATATTAACAGGGTCTGCTCCACTGGCCTATCCAGATTCCATGGTGTTATAGCAGAGGCTAATTTAGCTAATTCATCGGCTACTTGATTTTCGGATCGAGGAACTTTTTGTATATTTACTTCTTGAAACTGAGACTTCAATTTATCAAATACCTCAGCATATAACTTGAGTCTATCATTATTAATTTCAAAATTACCTGATAATTGTTGGGCTGCTAACTAAGAATTAGAATAAATGAGAACTCGAGCTGCTCCTATATGCCGAGCGGCTTGTAATCCAGCTATCAATGCTTCATATTCTGCCTCATTGTTGGTAGCTCTATAATTCAGCTTGACAGAAAGTTGAAGTCTATCTTCCCTTGGAGATATAAGGAGAACATCAATTCCGCTACCCTGTCTGGTTGAGGATCCATCCACATAAACTTTCCAAGTATTTTCTTCTTCAGGGCCTTGAACTTCTATAATGAAATCTGCTAGAGCTTGTGCCTTGATGGCCAAACGAGGTTGATATTGTATGTCATACTCACTAAGTTCGATCGTCCATTTGATCAGTCGACTCGATGCCTTCGAGTTAAGCAACACCCACCCGAGAGTACTGTTGGTCAACATAATAATTGTGTGTGCTAAAAAATATGGGTGCAACCTCCGGGCAGTCAACACTAATGCGTAAGCCAACTTTTCGAGTGTAGTATATCTACACTCGGCTCCTTTTAATAAATAGCTAGAAAAATACACAGGGTGTTGCTCTTTCCCTTCCTGTCTAACTGACACAGAACCTACAGCATTTTCATTGGCCGAGAAATATACCCATAATGTCTCTCCCACTATAGGCTTAGCCAATACAGGAAGGGTGGACAGATAGTCTTTCAACTCTTGAAAAGTTTTGTCACATTTTTCGTCCCATTGAAATTTGTTAGCCTTCCGAAGTATCTTAAAGAAATGGAGACTACGATCGGCCGACCTTGAAATAAATCTAGACAAGGTTGTAATCCAGCCGGCGAGTCTTTGAGATTCCCTCATGTTGCGTGGTAGTTCCATGTTTTGCAGAGCTTTGACTTTGCTTGGGTTGACTTCTATCACTACTAAAAAAGTGGTCTTTCGCGTCGGCGTCTTTTGGTCGTAAAAAGTAGCATTTTCGACGTAAATCATCATTAGAGATTGTCTTACGACAGAAAAGAGGTTGACGCATACGTGAGGGTAGCAAATACTCCACGACGGTTACCATGCCGTCGCAAATGTATTCGCATCGAGAATAAGGAGTTTTTGCGATGTGGATGTTGTCGTCGCAAACAATTCAAATTTGTGACGATATTGTCAGGTCGTCGTAATTGTGACGCAAATAAAGGTTATTTGCAACTAACATATCAAAGACGTGAGGTCATCGCAAATCTAATAATATTTGTGACAGACAAATATAATCTTCATCCCGTCGTAAAAATTCATTTTGCAATTAACCAGAATTTTAGATTTGTTTTTTTTTTTTGCACAATTATTAGATAAATATATACACAACCTATACACAATTATTAGATAAATATATACACAACCTATACACAATTAACCAGAATTTTAGATTCATTTTGCAATTAATTCTCCTCCCGCCGTATTTTTTTTTTTTTGCAATTCAACAACCTATACACAATTATTAGATAAATATATTTTAGCCATTCAGAACTTTCACCAAATACAAATTACAATTAAAATCCAAAACCCAACAATACATGACATATCCGGCTCATATACACTATTGGCTAATAAGTCGTCCAAATTCACTAACCTAGCTAATACCATAGAAGATCATCTCAAATAAATCCCAAGTCAACGTGAAGAGTCGTTTGGCTTATGGACGCTCGATGCATCAGCAACCTATTTATAAATGGTAGTTTACTAACAAAGTAATTATAAGAAAGAACTTAAAATTATTTTAGTCACCTAAAATATAATACCTGTGTACTTGCATTTCCTTCTGCTCTCACAGATGATCTATTCGGATCATTATTTGCTCCAGCAACAGTGGTTTGAAAGAAATTCTCTAAGCAACAACATCTTCATCTCGTGCTTCAGCCTGTGTCTTTTCAAGCACGTACTCCCCTACTTTATCAATTATCATTTGCATCAATCCTTCTGGGATTGACTCCAAAGAAATAGGAGCTGCATTAGATGAACTCGGAGCTAAATGAGATGAACTGGGAGCTGCATTTGGTGCTGGAATTGTACCCAAATAGCGCATACGAGGCTACCCCTCTCCACTAACAAGGCTACCCAACAACTTCTCCTTGAATGTGGTTGTGACGTCTGACTCAGGAACTTGAGAAATGACATCTCTTAAAGCGTCCTGCACCATTCAAGAAATTAGATTATAAAAGAACCATTTTTTATTTATAACTCCAAAAACTAGCAAGTTTTTATACTTACAACTATTGTCTTCGTATTCGCATCAAGTGTTTTCCCCGCTTTCGGCATGCGAGTCATAAGGAAAACATCGAGGCGAGAAGTGTCCATGCTAGTAGCCCGCATCTATAATATAAAAAGTTACCAACTCATTGCCAACGAAAATTTGACAATATCATCATATTGAAGGAATCAAATTATACAGAATTACCTTTTCAATGATCTCATCAAAACATATTCTTCCAGTCCGATGTGGATACCTCAACAAAGCCCTATTTTTCTTGTTTCGTTCAGAAATTTACTTCCAAAAGATGTTACGAAGCATTAGAATATTAGTATAGTCATACACAATGTTGATAAATAAAGAGTAAGAACTATGATGTTTTGGTCCTTCCAATAAGCAACTAGGGTCTTCCATTAATCATTTGAAACATGACTATCTGGACTATCCATAGGTACACTATCAGTGACCACAAAAGGAGCAAAATACTTTGTCTTCAAACGACTCTTGAAGTCCTTCCACTTCACTGCCACATCCATTAATACTCTTACTTTTGCCTCCGGATGCAAAGTAGTATTGTCCTGAAATAATAATATTTCATGAATATTTAAAATAATAGATTATTATAATAGTCTATCAATAACCATTTAAACAAAATTTTCTTAACTTGAACTTCCTCCCAAATATCATCAGTCAAGGATGGTGGTATATCTGAGAATGATGGATATGTGAGGGGGAGCTTGGAACCATTTCTTGCCAACACACCAAGAGTGGACTGCAATTTCATCTTGTCCAAACCAACAATCTTGCCATTGTTGCCAAGGTGAACCTCCAATTTCCTTGTTGTACCCCACCGTAAACAAGGGCGAGCACCACCACGACCTCTCCTAGAGCCTTCAGACGTAGAACCTATACTAGGTACTACAAAAATTTTAATTCCATTAGTAGTAGCATACAAATTAAATCATAGAAGAAGAGTTGAGAAAAATATGGATAGACAAATGTATGGCTACCTTAACTAAATAACTAAATATATGGCAGATCATAACCTGAAATTGTAGCATCATTAGTAGTAGTAGATCCTTCTTGCTGCTGGTGCTCTAGTTGACATGCTTGCAGTTGTAATTCAGGTGCTTCCTGTTGTGGTTGTGGTCGTGGAGGTGGCGGGCGGCTGTGGTTGTGGTGGTGGTGGTGGTGGTGGTTGTGGCTGAACCTCTAGTTGTGTTTGAGGCTTTGTTTGCCTTCCTTCTTCATGTAGTGATTGTTGCTCGGGCATCGAACTTTGTCCAAGATTCCTTGATGATCTAGTAACCCTCTTCTCAATAATGTCAACCATCGTAGTGCCACGAAACTTTCTTTTTCCTCCCATGCTCCCTGTCCAATATTGGAACGAAATAACATAAGCAATTACAATTGAAGGTGCAGTGATTAAATATAATGAGGAAAATAATCAGAGAAAAAAAAACAACAGACAAAGATGGTAAGTTTTGGAAACATGCTATTCCATCCGATACATATAGTTACACATTACATGCGTAACCAAATTTGCATGGAAAGAGACTTACATTCATATAATTATGATAAGCACATATATATCAAGCATCTTCATTTTCATTCATTTGTCTTTCAATTTCATTCATGTTCAGCATTGTGTCAACAACAATACCCTCCACCCCTTGTCTTGCCCAAGTGGCATCTTGCTCACGAGCAATTGGGCGATCATCAAGGGGTTGTGGAAAATAACCATCAGTATAATGGAATCTTGAGCAAATGTCAAAATTATCTCTAAATGACATTCTCATTACAACATTCCAATTTGAATCAATCAGATCAGCCACATATCAACATTGTTCTGCTTGGCTAGATAAAATGAATGGTTCATCCCTAATATTATTACCACCATACATCAAGCGGCTAAAGTTCACCAGTGTGAACTTGAATTCATCTTCCATTTTTCCTCTCTCATTGTCAATCCAATCACACTTGAATAGAGTGTACTGAAGATCATTCGTATATCTAACTTTAATGATATGTGTTAGAACCCCATAATATATAACTTGTCCCTCATGTGGAGTTCTATCTCTTGCACTAGCAAAGCTTAAAGTGCTAGCTCTAAGCATAACTCCACTATTTTGAATTGCCTTAGACTCTTCATAGCTCTTTGTTCGAAATCTGAAACCATTCACAATGCAAACATTGAAGCTACGAGCCCACTTGTCAGGACCACACGCCAACTTTTTAACCACATCAGAGATTTGTGTAGTGGAATTACTTTGCAATCACGTATCTGAAAGTTTATAGCAAATGTTAGTTTTTCAATTAGTAATCGTTACTATATAGAGTGACAACATCCATGCAAGTTTAGTATAGCTTACATGGTTCTTAAACCACTCGTGGAATGTTTCATTGTGAATCCGTTGGATATGGTTCCTTCCCGCACGTGGATATTGCCCCGCAAGTAATGACATGTGCATTCTGTCCAATTCATTTCATAGTTAGTCCTATGAGTAGTTGTTTAATAGTAGTAGTAGTATTCGTAGTAGTAGTAATAGTATACTTACTCTTGATAAGGACCTATTTCATCCGTGTTAACAAGCACATATCGATGTGCTTGAACCCAAGTGACTTCATCTAGACATATTTGCTTGCCCTTTCCTATAAGCCGCCCCATCTCGATATCTCCACCAAAATTCCGTGGAGGTCTATTTGACCTTGTTGTTTCGTTATTGAGATACCTTGAGCAAAAGTTTAAACATTCTTCTAACAAGTATCCTTTAGAAATTGAACCCTCTAGATGAGCTCTATTTCTCACATATTTCTTCAATGTGAGTAGATATCTACAAATTATGAAAGGTAGGCATATTTTTAGTATAAAATAATAGGTTCAAAAAAAAAAAAGAAATGTGACAACACATATAAGATTATTTGACGGCTAAATAAAAATACCTTTCAATTGGATACATCCACCTAAAATGCACAACTCCACATATTAAAGCCTCTTCAACCAAATGAATGGGTAAATGTTCCATTATATCGAAGAAAGATGGAGGAAAAATCCTCTCAAGATTGCAAAGCGTAAGTGCAATGCGTTCTTGAATGTCTTCCAATTGAGCTCTTGTGTTCACTTTCGAGCATAATTGCCTAAAAAAATTGGATAATTCAATCACCACTTGTACAACATTTTTGGGCAATACTCGTCGTATAACAATTGGGAGTAATTGTTGCATGAATATGTGACAGTCATGACTTTTGAGACCCCATATACTCCGATCATTCAAATTTACACGCCTTGATATATTAGATGCATATCCGTCAGGAACCTTCAAATTTTTTAGGACCTTACAGAATATCTCTTTATCTTTTCTACTCATTGCAAAAGAACCAGGCTGCAAAATAATCTTAGTGGAACCACTTGATTCTTGGGGGTGTAATGGACCCCTAACTCCCATATCTTTGAGATCACGTCGAGCATTCAAATTATCCTTTGTTTTGCCAGGAGTACTCATGCATGTAAAAAAGCAAGTTATCAAAATTATTTCTCTCAGTGTGCATCACATCAATATTGTGCCGGCCTAAATTGTGCTACCAATATTCTAACTCAAAAAATATGTTCTTCTTTTTCCAATTGTGTTCCTTTGGAATCCTTGAGCTTTGTCTCTCATAATCATCCCTTCTTCTTTTCTTCAAATCCTCTTTTTTGTACTCAGTCAAGATGCCATATGAATCTAACTGCCTTAAAGAATCAACTCCAGATAATGTTGAAGGCTTAGAATCCAATTCTATTTTTCCATTGAACAACACTTTATCTCGACGTAATCTATGGCCAATAGGCAAGAAACGTCGATGATATGCATAAGAAAATATTTTTCCATGCTTCAACCATGTTGACTTAGTTGCATTAGCACAACATGGACAAGCAAACTCTCCCTTAGTGCTCCAACCAGATAGCATTGCATAGGCAGGAAAATCACTAATATTGGCCTACAAAAGTGTCGCACGCAATTCAAACATTTCATTGGTGGATGCATCATAAGTTGGTACACCCGTGGACCATAGTTCCTTCAAATCATCAATTAATGGTTGCATGTAAACATCTATCTTGTTTCCTGGACTTTTGGGCCCATCAACTAGGATATATAAAATGAAGGAAGATTGAGTCATGCACAACCATGGCGGTAAGTTATATACGACAATCACAATAGGCCACGTGCTATGAGCGATGTTCATCGTTCTGAAAGGGTTGAACCCATCTGATGCAAGTCCAAGTCTAACATTGCGACCATCACTTGCAAATTTAGGCCATTTAACATCAAACTGTTTCCATGCAAGGGAGTCAGCAGGATGCCTAAAAACTCCGTCATCCACCCGTTCTTTCGCATGCCATTTCATTTCAGAAGCTGTCTTTGAAGACATGAATAATTTTTGTAGCCGCGGTTTCAGTGGAAAGTATCGCATTTGCTGCACGGCTATTTTATTCCCCCCTTCTTTATATCTAGTCGCCCCACAAATCTCACAACTAGTAAGACCTTTGTCATTTCCTCTAAACAACATACAATTATTAGGGCAAGCATCAATTGTCTCACAAGTGAAACCTAAATCATCATTCAGCTTTTGGGCTTCATAGAATGAGGTGGGAATTTTTGCCTCTGGGAATACCTCTTTCAAAAGTTGAAGAAGCATATCAATGGAAGTATCAGTCCACCCGTTCGTTACCTTCAAAAGTAACAAACGAACAATAAACGATATTTTTGTGAACTTAACACATCCAGGATACAGTTCAAACTCTGCATCTTTCAATAATTCAAAAAATCTATTAGTTGCATCATCAGCATTCTGTTCTATATTCTCGGGTGATGATTGAGAATCATTGTATATATTTCTATGGACGTTAGGAATTCCCATTGCTTCATGAAGCATTCCAACCATATCATCCCTAACATTTTCATTCCCACTATGTGAAGTATCCCCTCTTCGCCGACATACATAAGGTTCTCCATGGTATGTCCAATTCTTATACCCTTTAAGAAAACCATTAAAAAAAACAATGCTTTGAAACCTCGCTTCTGTTTTTAAAATATTGATTATCACACACGTTACAAGGGCACACAATTTGTGAATTAGAAGACTTGTCCCTAAATGCAAATTCCAAAAAGCTATTAACTCCAGAGACATACTCAGCTGATTTTGAATCACATAAATCTATCCAACTCTTATCCATCAAATCAACCTAAGATAAAACACATATATACATGTATAAAATGGATATATATCAAAATAAACATAATGTTAAGCTCCAAAAACAGCAAGCCCAATAGCAATTAACAAGAAAAATAAAAATTTCAACAATTTCCAGCTTGTTAACGCACCTTTCAAAATTAATATTTTAAGCCATAAATTTAAGGATTGAATAACTACATTACGCAAGAAGAGCTCACACTCTCACCTCCACAAATCAAATACAATTTAGCACATCCAAACCCAAAATTTTTGTGTAATGCTCAAAAAAACAAAGCCTAATCATGCTCTAGAGAATTCAACATTTCAAGTACAAGGACTCTCACAATTTAAGCTTAAGTTTCAACAACAAACAAGACTAACATTCAACTTTCATCTACACATGTAAGCCTGAAAAAAATTCATGCTCGCAACAAACAAGACTAGCATTTACCAAGAATCAACAAAATCTAGCTAGAACTTTTCAAATCCAAACTAGCCGACAAAGGAGAAAGAAAGGGAAAATTACCTTGTAAAAAGGGTGAGAGTGTCCTTCCCAAGCCCTTTTCTTCCTCCAGCCAAGATTTTCCGCGATTAAAAGCTCTTAAAGCGGCCACGACAAGAAGTGAAGATAGAGGAGAAGAATTAGCTGGAAGATAAAAAGAAAATTGAAAGGAAAAAATGCTTAGTTGGATGGTGCAAACTCAAATATTTGCAGCTCAAATACTAGACATTTTAGGTGCAATTTAATTCATCCAAAATCTAAATATCAAGGGAAAAATAGCTCATGTAATGCAACAATTAAAACTCCAACATTTCACTAAGTTTTCAACCCCCCAATAATCCAAGTAATAATTAAGCCTCATGTTATCATTAACAAGCAGTCAACTGAATCCAATATTTATCCATCAATTTCAGTCCCAAAATATCATTAATATGCACCAAAATCAACCAAATGCTGCTTATAAACAACCATGTGATTTCCAAATTTTCTATAAAAAAAATGTAGCTTAATTCAGCCCATGATTTAAATGTATCAACAAATTCCACCTAGACAAGGATAAAGCTCCTACATATATCATGCAATACAAGCCATTAAACATCAAGTGTCAAAAAATGGAAGAAAATGAAAACCCAAAATAGATAAAGAACAATAAGAATTGAAAGAGGGGTAATTTGACCTTTCTGGATACTGTAGTCAACAAAGTTGCGGTGGGAATGGGAGGTGTACTGTGAGGGGAGGGCTGAGGGAGAAAAAAAGAAAGTGAGGGGGGTAAAGAAAGAAAGGAAATAGATGCAGCAAGCGGAGAGGGGATGATTGTGAAAGAGGCATCAGGAGAGTAGGTCACCAGTCACATGAACACCATAAGCCACCAAACAATCGTATGCCGCCATTGCTTCACCATACGCCGCAACTGCCACCACCGTAACCCACACTTTCAATCAACGAAACAAGAGCTACAACTCTAGTACATCCTTTCTATTTTAGCCATTGCTCCACCGGATGGGAAAAGGGTTTGGGGAGGGCGAGTTCGGGAGGAAAGGGGTTTGGGGAAGGCGACAATGGAGGGAAAGAGGCCTGGGGAGGGTGAGTTCGGGAGGAAAGGGCTGTGGGGAAGGTGACAATGGAGGGAAAGGGGACTGAGGAGGGCGAGTTCGGGAGATAAGGGCTTGCGATGGCTATGTTTTTTGGCTAGAGGGAGAAACGGAGAGGGATGGATCCGAGGGAAAATTTGGCAAGAGGGAGAAAAGAAGGGGCTTAGGGTTTAGATCACGGTTTATCATTTGCGTCCCATTAATATCAGTCGTATAAAAAGAATTTACTCATCGCAAATATATAACTAAATACAACGGTCAATTAAACGTCGTAACTAATCTTATTTTCAGTCGCATATAGTAATGATATATGCGATGGTCAGATATGCATAGTAAATGCTCAAAATATCCATCGCAAAAGATCTTATTATATGCGTCACTGTATTTTTAGTCGTAAATAAAGATTCCAGACGCAAAAAAATTATGCTACCACTTTTTTGCGATGGATAATTTTATCAACGTAAATATTAATCTTTTACGATGACAAACTGGCCATCGCAATTTTGCTTGACGCAAAAGCCACATTTTCTAGTAGTGTATTCCCCTCTCGGACACCATATAGCCCAGGAATTTTCCACCCTTTGCTCCAAATAAACATTTGCCTGGGTTTAGCTTGAGCCCATATTGCCTCAATGTCTTGCAGGTCTCCTCTACATCCCTGCACAGATCAATAGCTTGAAGAGACTTAATTAAGATATCATCGACATATACTTCCATATTTCTTCCAATCTATTTTTGGAAGATCTTATTCATAAGCCTCTGATAATTTGCTCCTGCATTTTTTAATCCAAAGGGCATAACATTATAACAATAAGTACCTTCAGATGTTATGAAACTTACCTTCTCTTGGTCCTCCTTAGCTAAGGGACCTGATGATAGCCCTGATAGGAATCCAACATAGAAATGTATTCACACCCAGATGTAGAATCTACTAATTGATCGATCCGGGGCAGCGGATAATAATCTTTCGGGCAAGCTTTGTTGAGATCACAGAAATCAATATATACTCACCATTTGTTTCCTGGCTTAGAGACCAAGACCACGTTAGCTAGCCAGCTAGGGAATTGTACCTCCCTGATGTAACCAGCTTCCATGAATTTAGTCACTTCTTCCTTGATGATTTGATTTTTTTTTTTTGCACTAAAATTTCTTTTTCTTTGCATGACCGGTCGGGCATCTGGGAAAACATGCAAAGAATGCTCCATGACTGAAGGGGAAACACCCATGACTTCTTTGGGCATCCAGGCGAAGACGTCATTGCTTTTCTTCAGGCACTGAATCAGCTCGACTTTCAATGTAGGATCAAGATCGGTCGCGACATAGCTAATGGCTTCAGGTCGACTGGTCTGTATCTGGACTTCTTCCTTTTCTTCATAAACTAGAACAGGTGACTTTTCTTGAATGACATTAACCTCCATTCTTTGGATTTTCTGAGCAGCGCTGGCTTCAGTTCGGACAATCTTTACATAACATTTTCGGGTTGTCTTCTGATCACCCCGCACTTCCCCGACCTGATCATCAACGGGAAATTTAATCTTTTGACAGAAAATAGAAACGACCACCCTAAACTCATTTAAGGTCGGCCGATCCAGTATCACATTATAGAAGGAGGGGGCATCCACCACCATAAAGTAGGATCTTCTTATTCTCATAAGAGGCTCTTCCCCTAGAGATATGGCCAATTTTATTTGACCGAGTGGTTGTACTTCATTACCAGTGAATCCATATAAAGGAGTTACCATCTGTTGAAGTTTACTCGGGTCAATCTGCAGCTAATCAAAAGCTTTCTTGAAGATAATATTCACAGAACTACTAGTATCTTTGAAGGTACGAGAAATAACATAATTAACTATCACAGCCTAAATTATTAATGCATCATCATGGGGTATTTCTACCCCCTCGAGGTCTCTGGGCCCAAAACTAATTTCTGGGCCAGCTGCTCTCTCCATGCTGCACCCTACGGCATGTATTTCAAGTCTCCGTGCATGTGCTTTTCTGGCCCTGTTGGAATCTCCATCAGTAGGCCCGTCCGCGATCATATTAATGTTGCCTCGGGCGGCATTGCTCCTGTTTTCTTCTTGCTGAGCAGTCATGACGTCAGGCTGAGTTTTCTCGGGCGCCTGACTTGTACCGGCCGGGGTTGGTAATGCGCCTTGTTGGGGCTCAACCGGGCGATATTCCAGTTTGATCGAACTTTGCTGTTTGGGGTATTGTTGCCGATAATAATTTTGCCTTTGATAACGATCCCTGTTTGCTCTCTTATTTTTCAAAACAAAATAGTCGTCTGTATGATGACTGTTGGTTTAATGATATGTGCACCACCTTCTTGGTGCTTCTTGTTGCATCTCCATGTGTTGTACTACTTGCGGACGCTATTCTGGATGATGATGAGGTGGATGAACTACTCGAGGTCCTCTAGGTGGAGGGACAGGAGCAGGAGCCTTCTCCTTAACAGGAATAGGAGAAGAAGTAGTGCCTTCTTTTCTGCGGGCAGCTTGAGCTTCTTCAACGTTAATGAATTCAGTGACACGCTCGATCAAAGATTCAAAATTGACAGGAGGATTTCTTACTAGATCTTTAAAGAAATCATTATCATTCAGACATTGAGAAAAAGCACTTACTAATATTTCAGTAGTAGCGTTGGGTACATCGATAGCCACCTGATTAAATCTTCTGATATAGGCAATAATGGACTCCTTAGATGCTTGTTTAATTGAAAATAGACTCCAGGGAGTCTTATGGTACCTCTTGTTGCTAGAGAAATGGTGTAAGAAAACCTTCTTGAAGTCCTTGAACTTTCAGATAGATTTTTCCAGTAATCTCTTAAACCAACGCTGCGCGGCTCCTCCGAGTGTGGTGAGGAACATCCGACACTTCACTCCATCAGAAAATTGTTGTAATAATGCTACGTTCTCAAATTTTAATAAGTGATCTTCTGGATTTGTAGTTCCAGTGTATTCGCCGATCTGAAGACTTTGATACCGCTTGGGAAGCGGATCATCCAGTACACTTTGAGAGAACAGAGAGATGATTCTTTCGGCGAGCTATTGCTGGCTATCATCTTAACTTTGCACTTCTCCCTATCTGGTGCTTCGCCAGAGGATTCCTGAAATATAGGCTTTCGCCCTCCCTATTCCAAAGGAGTATGAAGGAAGGCTCGAGGACGCCTAGTCAGGGAAGTTGTAGCCACAGGGAAATATACATGTTCCTCTTCTTCTAGCTCCTTTCCCTTCCGGTGCTCAGTAGTCGAAATATCCGGATTATGAGCTACCGGCAGAGTAGCCCCAGTATGAGATTTGAAGTTGTTGTTGTTGTTGCAAAGCTTTCTATACATGAGTATTAATGAGAAAATCTAGATCTTCGTGGCTAATAGTGAGTAGATTTGATTTTTCCAGCCTTTTCCATCTTGTAGTCTCATATTCAAGTGAAGTTCCCACAGACGGTGCCAAATTTGATCCTGTCTGAGAGACTTGACAAAATGGAAAATCGGGGAGAAAACCTACTGCTGATGAAGAGTAATCGTGACTGGATACCAATCCAAGAAACCCAAAGCGGATCGGGGAGAATAAAAATCACAGAACGCCCTACTCGTGCGAAGCTTCAATGACGAGAGAGAAATCTGACTGAAGAAAACCGAGATTCAGAGCTCCCAAGGCTTCCTGCGTACAAGAGATCAACCAACACTATCGTTAGTACCTAAGATCGGGGTGGGAATCCCTGGCTAGGCCCTCCGACGCTCAAGTCAGTTATCTCTCCTAGTGTGGATGAAGGAAGAAGAAGATGAACATTAGTTGAAAACTAGAGTCGTGAGTGTGAGCCTTAATGTGAACTTACCTAGCCAACGGAGAGGATTCCCCTTTTTATACCACTTCATATAACCTCCGTAGTCATGAAGTGGACCCCGATTTGTTAGAGTCTGTTATGAGATGACGTAAGCTGTGTACTTGTGGCAAATGACTTTAAGGAATCTTTTTTGTACCCCAGATGTACCTTCTTTGTCGTCTTGTACCTGCTGAAAAGTCTAGAAGCACACTTCCCGCCAAATAGGTAAACCTGTTATTCAATCACATACAAATATCTTTATTAAATTAATTATAAGTCTACCTGTTCGTCCTATTTTTATTATGTTATAGACAGCTTGGTATTATACTATGTTTTGTATTGACCGAATATTAAACCCAGACCTTGTTCGGTCGGTTTATTATTATCATTCAACTAATCGTTCAGTAACATACTACCAATTCTATAAAGCCTTAGATCTTTTCATTCCCAGATGATCAGGTATACTTAACTAAAACCAGTCCATGCCTAATCGTACTGCCTCAGATCATCTTGCCTTATTTATCTTACACGCTTAAGCCTGGCCGATATTGGCCTTTCCTCCTCAGGGCATATCTCGGTCGATTTTATCTTACTCTCATTACGGTATATATCGGTCGGTATTGACCTGCCTCCCCTAAGGTATATATCGATCGATATCGGTCTACTTCCCTTGAGGTATATATCGGTCGATATTAGCTTACTTCCCTTAATGTATATCTTGGTCAATATTGGCTTTCCTCCCTTGATGTATATCTCGATTGATCTTGGTCTTCCTTCATCAAGGTATATCTCGGTCGATATTGGATTTCTTCCCCTGATGAATATCTCGATCGATATTGGTCTGCCTTCATCAAGGTATATCTCGGTTGATATTGACCTGCCTTCTTAATTCCTCTATCTCCTTTCCCTTTTTCACCAGGGACCCACTAAACCTAACCCATATCACTAGGGAAATGGAAATTTTTAGAAAATACAAGTAATGAATTTTCCTAGAATTTGCAAATCACTTAAAATTTTATTTGATAATAAGAGTCCTAGTCTTTTGAGTATTAATTTTGTGGACATTGTTTGATCTCTAGTCATGTGTCAGGAGCAACCACTATCCAATATCCATTTAGATTCCTACAAAGAGTAGGAGTAAAAAGTTTAGCTTAACTGTTAACTTAACTCTTTTTCAGTTATTTTATTTTAATTTTAACTTAAGTTTAAATTTTAATTTGATTTAAATTTTTAAGTTAATTTTAAATTTAGGTTTAATTTTCATTTTTATTTAATTTAATTTAACTTAATTTAATTTAATTTAATTTTTATTCATCTTACCCGATCTATATTTTCAATTAAGGGAATCCTATAATTCTATGAGATGAGTTAAGTTGAATTTTAGAGTTTAGTTTAACTTGTGTTAGATTCAAATTTAACTTTGGGTCCAATATTAGATTCAAGTATTCTTTGGATAAACGTCTAGATTGTGGTAAGTCACTTGGACATCATTAGAGTAACCACGTGCTTTAAAATTTTTCAAATAGTCTTGCCCATGGAACTTAGTATGAAATTTTGGTCTAACTAACTAGGATTAGTAAGGGGTAGTTTCAGTTAGTTCCACTAAGCCCAATGTACTAGGTTAAAGCTATATCTTTCTAGACATGCATAGACACAGTTTTCCAAACCTACTATCATTCTAAACTTCTCCAGTACATTCATCAAGTTAAATTTTGTCCTTAATTATTCTAGTCCTAATTACCCTTAATAGGTATAGTTTATGTTTTTTAGGGGTCAACTAATTTGGAGCCTCCCCCTGAATCATAGATTTTCTTTTTAAGTTTTTGTTTAGATTTATAGTTATAATAAGCTTGATTATAGTTTTGATTGTGAGTTTTGTAACTTTGATTGAATTTATATTTTGATTTTTAAATTTTCTTGATTGATTTAAATTATTTTGGGGTTTATTTTTAATAATATGAATTTTATCTTTAGGTACATAATATTAATTTTGTCTTACATGGTTAGTTAAATAAGTTTTAGGACCTCAAGCTTTAGCCAGTTTTTTATTTTGACTTAGGGTTAGAAATGAGTTAAGGGTAGAGTTAACTTATATCTGAGTTTGGATTTATTGTACACAACTCTTTGGGATCTAAGTATCATATTTAGATATTTTGTTCCCAAGGTAAACTTTTCCAACTGATCTTTTAGTTCTTTAATTTAACTTTTTAAGATAGAGTTTTCTTCCTCAAGTCTTGTAACTTAAGTTAAATTTCTTTCTTGAACTTGATCAGTTAAAGAGGTTAAGTTCAGTTAAGGGTGTTATTTTCCTTAAGGAGAAGTTTAGCATGTTCCTCAGTTTTTGTTAACTTTTTGTTTAAGCAAGAAATTATTTTGAAAAACTTTGTAGTATAATTAAAATTTACCCCATTTGGTTCATCTGAACTAGATGCAAATCCATTGCTTGACTTGTATTCGGACACGTCTTCTTGATCTGATTCGCCTCTGATTGCCATCAGCAACAGGTAACTTGCTTGCTTTGGTTCACCGACTTCCGATCTGTCAGAGGAGGACTCGTCCCACGTCGCTTGAAGCACCTTCTTCCGCTTTGTCTACTTTGTTTTGTCTTCATTCAGGCATTCGTGTTTGAAGTGCCCCTTCTTATTGTAACCGTAGCACGTGATGTTCACCTTTGGGTTGTTAGATGTGGACTTGGACATCTTCTTCATGTCATGCTTGGAGAAGTTTCTCTTACGTGTACATGTTCACTAGCTACTCTTCTTCTCAGACTTCGAGTCGGAATCCGTCTCCTGCTCGAATTTGGCTCGAGTTCGTGCTTTGACTTCAGTTGAAGTACCTGCAAGAAAAGCGATCTCTTTCTTGACCTTTGTGGCATTAATTTGTTCATACAGTTCCAATTTACAAAATAGCTTTTCTAACTTTAACTTTGAAAGGTTCCTCAAAACTTTATAGGCATCTATAATCAATGCCCACAGTGTGTTTCAAGGAAATGAATTCAGAGCATACCTGATAATGTTTCTATTTTCAAGTTGATGTCTGATCATGTATAGGCTGTTCAGGATATCCTTGATCCTCGCGTATAGCTGGCTTGCAATTTCTCCATTCTGTATTTTGATATTAAATAAATAATTTAATAGGAGGTCACATTTCATTACCCTTGAGTCGGTCGTTCTCTCATGTAGTTCGACCAGTTTATTCCATAGCTCCTTTGCATTGTTGAACGGTCCGACTCAGTTCAACTCTTCTTTGGTCAGCCCACATTGGAGGGTATTCAATGTCTTGTTGTTAGTATGGGTCTTCTTCTTCATATCTGGGTTCTAGTCCTCCAGGTCGATAAGTGTTTTGGTTGCTTTGTCAACCAGTGCCTAGTGCCCGCGTCGGATTGAGAACCACTGCTCGATGTTAGTCTTTAGGCAGACCTCCATTCTCTTCTTCCAATATGGAAAATTATTTTCGTTGAAGAGGGGAGGGCGAGCGATACTGTATCCTTCGAGTTGGGCCATTTGAATTATATTGCAAGAAAAGGATAAAAAAAATGTCTCAAGACTAGGTCTTGGATTAACAGAGTTTGAAGTAAAAAAGAAATACCGATGACTCGAGTAGTGTTGCACCAACTTTAAGTAAAAACTGAAAGAAAAAGAATTATTTGAAGAGATAAACTTTAACAATTCAAATAAAATATGAAAAATTAAAATCTAAAAAAAAATAAAATAATTCTCTCGACTTGCTTAGTGGTTGCACCAATTCAGAGTAGAACCTGGCTCTGATACCACTTGTTGGATCATTGTACACATGAGAGGGGGGTGAATCATGTGGTTTTAAAAATTTTTCTTTTTTCTTCTTTTAAAAACAAAGTACACACTGCGGAACAAATAGAAACAAGAAAGCATAAGAACTCAAGAGGTTTTACTTAGTTCAGAGTCTTCGGTGACTCCTACTCTAAGACTCAAGTCTTGCTGATTTATCGATAGTTAATCCACTAATGACCTTTTTTAGAATCACCGGAAGAGGGTTATCAAGTACAAAAAGATGAGGATAAGTGTAACAAGCTACACTTTCCTTTTAAACAATATTTAAGTACAAAATCAAACTTTTGTTACCCAACACTTGTAGATGATCTGATCAGGCTCTATGTTGTTCAGCTCCTCAGCAGTAGTCTAAGACAATAGCGTCATAGTAGAGAAACAACACAAAGTTAGAGTGATTGGAGCATCGAACAGATGTGCAAAGGCTTATAGAATAGTTGCGAAGGAGTTGTGTTCAAGCCTTGGTCGAGACACCCTGTCATTGAGTGTTGAAGGCACCTTCTATAGCACTGAAGGCGCCTTCTATAGATACAGTTTTATTCCAAGAAAATAGTGTCGTAACATCATCGAGGCCTTCTGAGTTATCCGACTGAAGGCGCCTTCCATTAACAATACTAAAGGCGCATTCCATTAGCTTGAAGGCATCTCAGGTACTTTTCACCTGAGGCATTTTGTGTTCTTTTTTCCCTACAAAATGTGTTAGTCCAACACAAAATATCTAACCTGCAAAATCAAATTAGTACAAATAAAAATAAGTAGTTTAGTATTAATTAGATCCTGTCCTCCAGACCTGAATCTAGTCATGGTCTCTGTTTAGGTTTCCCAAATGGACCTAAACTAGACCGATACCTATTGTCCCCTCAAACAGGATGCGTACTCATTGAGTCACTCTCCTCCAATGACTTACCTTCACATACCAAATGTCAAGTTACCTTCCTTTACATCCAATCTGACCCACCAAGTATTCCTACCGGAATCACACATCTGGATTTCGCTAATCGGGAATCAAACATCCTGACCTCCTGCCAAAATTGAACATCTGAACTTCAACCCATCGGGAATCGAGAATCCCGACCTCCAGCCAGAATACCACATCTGAACTTCGCCAATCAAGAATCGTATATCCCCAATGGATTTCCTACCTAATGTCTGGTTCTCTTAACCCGTCAAGTTAGTCAACCCTACATACTCGATAACAGGTTAGATCACAAGCACATCTAACTTTAATCTATTTGTCATTCATCAAAACCTGAGTTTGATCATTGGTGCCAACTACACCAACACTTAAACCTGAAGTTACTATGATTTACTACATAAGGTGTTGTGTACCCAGGTTAGTCATAGTGACAATACCTTATGACTACATAAGTGTTAGAGTGTATACTAAAAGCTTAGCTTTTGTAAACATTTATTTTTGAAATAAAAGAATCGCATTGGTCAAATATCCATATTTTATTTCTTAAGTGTAGTTTTTCAATTAATTTATATTGTAGATAACATGGTGTGTGGTGTCACACACAGAAGATCATGTTATCAGTTCTTTATAAATTATAAATAGTTGCTCATGACTAAGATGGAAAGGAACAAACCATTGAAATAGTCGTAGTGTAATTAGGTATTAGTTTATCTTGACTAATAAATTACACTAGTACACTCTAAGTGTATTGAGTATGATCATTTTAGGTAAGTTCTTTTTATACTAACTTAATAAAAGAACTAGACTTTAGTTATTATGGAAGTGTGTGCTCTTAATCCTAATATAATAACAAGCACATATATTTAGTATTTATTTCTTTAACTTATCAAAGGGTGATATTTAGCTTGATAAATCAATAGGCCCGATAAGTTGGGAAATGATATTACTTATAGTGTGTGTTGTTGATTATAGAAGGAAATTGTGTCCTAGTAAATCTAGGTTGAGAATGTACCCAAGAGGAGCTCATAAGGATTGTCATGTTAAACCCTATAGGTGGACTTAGTCCGACATGGCAATGAGGTTGAGTGGAACTACTCTTGGACTTAGATATTAATTAAGTGAGTTGTCAGTAACTTACTTAATTAGTGGACATTCGTTATCTTAAACACAGGGAGACTAACACACTCATGATAAGAAGGAGCCCATAATGTAATTTAGGATTGGTGCGGTAGTGCAATAATAACTCTCTAGTGGAATGAGTTATTATTGATGAACTTGAGTTGTGTGTTCGGGGCGAACACGGGATACTCAAGCTCATCGGAAGGCCAAAACCAATTTCTCCTCAAGATCCCTATCATAGCCTCATTAAAGCCTCAAGTCCATCCATATAAAGCCCTTCTTGGTGTCCAAGAAGAGGGCCGACCCAAGGCTTGGTGACCAAGCAAGGGTCGACCACCGTCTTCTCATGAGGGGGTCGGCCACAAACTTTGTAAAGGGGCCGACAACAATAATTCAAAGATGAGAGGGTGTTTTAAATTTTTAAAATATTCTCTTTGTAGATATCTACAAGTTTTAAAAGAGAGTTTTTAAAATATAAAACTTTCCTTATTTGAATTATGCTACATGGTTTAATAGAAAGTTTAAAAGTTTTAAAACTTTTCTTTTTTAACCATCCTCATGGTTTTAAAAAAAAGGAAGAGAAGTTTTAAATTTTAAATGTTTTAATTTTGAAACCATGGTTAAAAAAGGAAATTTTAGAAGAGAAGTTTTAAATTTTAAAATATGGTTTTAATTTTTAAAACTTTCCTTTTTTAACATCCACTTTAGGAAAGAGAGCTTGTAAAATTTTATAAGAGGATTTTTTCTTGTAAAATTTTATAAAAATTATTTTCTTCACTCCTTGATGATGTGGCCGGCCACCCTTGCTTGGTGCCCAAGCAAGGGGCCGACCAATCAAAGTTTAAATCAAATCATGATTGATGATTGATTCAATCAAGAGGAAAGAAAAGGAAAAATAAAAAGGGAAAAGAAAAAAACTAGAGGAAGATTTTAATTTTTGTAAAAAGTCTTCCCTTATTTGCCTTGGGCAAGTAATATAAAAGAAGGGGAGGGGAGACCTCATGAGATAACAATTCTTATTCTTTTGTTGGTGATCCTCTTGTGGCCGACCCTCTCTCCCTCTTCTTTCCCCTTGCTCTCTTTTCCTTGGTGGTGGTGGTGGCCGAAAGTTTGAGAAGGAGGAGGAGCTCTTGGGTGGTGTTCATCGTGGAGGATCGTCACTCACACGACGTCCAAGGCGAGGCGAGGAATACGACAGAAGATCTCGAGGTCATTAGCATACAAAGAGAAGGTATAACTAGTATTTTTCTTCCACATCAAGCTAGTTATTTTTCTTTGTATGAATTCCAAACATAAGAGGCAATAGATTCTAGTTATTTCGGATTTGTTATTCAAATTTGTGTTTTTTTTGTTTTTCGAATTTGTGATTTGATTGTTCCTTTTGGTTAAACCTAGAGTTATATAAGGAAATTAAATATTAGCTTTCCTTAAAAGGCTTTGTCTAGGAAGTGGTGGTTGCTCCCATATCCAAGAAGGCCTAGTGTCTCATCATGTTTAACCTGGAAGCTAATTTTGAAAATTAATATTTAATTGAATTTATAACGTAGGTGGATTTGGATCAATAGTGTTAAGTTCTGCTTGTGATCCAAGTCTAAATCATTAAGAACAGATAAGTTAAATTTGGAATCAATAATGTTAAGTTCTGTTTGCGATTCCTAATTTAACTTCTAAAGAACACAATAGGTTATTTAGGAAATGTTCGACACTTGTACAAAATTTTTGTACAGTGGAACTGGTACGATCTTCCTAGGACTAACCAACAATTGGTATCAGAGCTAGGGTTTGCCTCTGTGTGTTTTGATTTTTAAATTATTATGCACATGTCATACATAATTTAGGCAGGATAATAGTAAGATGTGCTAACTTTGTGGTTGCGGGCTCCAACTATTATGGCATATAGATATTGTGTGTGATTGACCCTTGGATATGCCAAGGGCATTATTTTGTGTGCATGATTGTATGTATCAAATACAGCACGAGCTGTATTATTTTTAGAATTTTATTTTTTATTCGATCTAGAATACATGTACATTCCTTTATGGAATATAGGATCGATATATGTAAAATTCTATATTTGTCGCGGTTCATATCTTTGCAAGGTGTGGTGCTATTGGAGGACCAAAGGTGCAGCGGAATAAGAAGCAAGATAGATGCGACAACTCGACCCGATGGCGGTGGCTAAAGATGGCAGCAACTAGTGTTGGAGCACATGGAGGACAGTGATGAAAATGTCATAATAGTTGAAAAATTAATTTCTAAATTTATTGCTTTTATTTACTGTGTGTGTATGCATGTGTTACATGCTAGCATAGGATAAAATTCCTCACCTTAAATAACTAAGTGGGAGAGGTATTTTTTAAATAAATTCCACGGTCTCCATTACTAGTTTGTAAGTGATGCAAAAAGCTTGCATGTTGGCTTTGAGTGCCTCCCTCCACAACGGATGGGTTTGTTGCGGATCACTAGATCAAACTTCCTTTATGGATGGTTATAGGAAATTATTTAAGAGCGTGTGATCTTCTCCAACTGAAGGGGTACAATCCTATTTAATGGACTAAGTATCAAGTAATGGTATACACTTAGACGCATTCAATAGTATCCTCCCCAACAGAGTCACTGCTATTGTTTTGTGTGACCAAAGGAAAACCAACTATTAATTTTATTTGTTATAAAGTTAAGATGACAAGATAATAAAATTAATGGGTCACACCCTCCTCTTACAAATGTTGAATTTGTATACGTCCATACTAACGTGGCATGCAATATTCACGGTGTTTTGAGGTGTTGGTAAATTTGAAATAGTATTGTTTGAGGAATCAATATTATTCTAAATTTAGAGTCCTGACCAAAATTTATTTTATGATTCTTAGGATGACTTTCACCCACTGGCCATTATACTGAAAGAGAATAGACTTACTGGTCCCAACTATATAGATTGGAAAAGAAACCTAGATATTGTCTTAACTGCTGAAAGCTATAAATTTGTACTGTCAGAGGCATGCCCAAAAACACCTAACAATGATTCTACCCCAGAGGAGATTGATTATCATAAGAAATGTGTTAGGATGTATACTAAAAGCCTAGCTTTAGGTATAAACATTTATCTAGAAATAAGAATCACATTGGTCAAATGTCTACATTTATGATAAATGTAGTTGTTCAATTAATTTATATTGTAGATAACATGGTGTGTGGTGTCACACACAGAGGATCATGTTATCAGTACCTTATAAATTATAAACAGTAGCTCACGACCAAGATGGAAAGGAACAAACCATTGGAAAGTCGTAGTGTAATTAGATATTAGTTTATCTTAACTATATAATTACACGAGTACACTTAGAGTGTATTGAGTAGGACCATTAGATGTCGTTTCTTTTATACTGACTTTATAAAGGAACAAAGACCTCATTTATTATGGAAGTGTGTACTCTTAATTCTAATATAATAACAAGCGCATATATTTGATATTTATTTCTTTAATTTATCAATGGATGAGATTTAGTTCGATAAATCAAAAAGTCTGATAAGTTGGGAAATGATATCACTTATAGTGTGTGTTATTGATTATAGAAGGAAACTGTGTCCTAGTAATCTAGGTTGAGAATGTCCCCAAGAGGAGCTCATAAGGATTGTCATGTTAAACCCTGCAGGTGGACTTAGTCTGACATGACGATAAGGTTGAGTGGTACTACTCTTAGACTAAGATATTAATTAAATGAGTTGTCAGTAACTCACTTAATTAGTGGACATTTGACATCTTAAACATAGGGAGACTAACACACTCATAATAAGAAGGAGCCCAAAATGTAAATTGGAATTGGTGCGGTAGTTCAATAATAGTTCTCTAGTGGAATGAATTATTATTGATAAAATTAAGTTGTGTGTTCGGGGCGAACACGGGATGCTTAATTTTATCGGGAGACCAAAACTAATTCCTCCTCTCGGTCCCTATCGTAGCCTCTTGTATATAGAGAGTTATACCTACCGCATACCCACCTTCATACCCATCCAATGGGGCCGGCCAAGCTAGCTTGGAACCCAAGCTAGGGCCGGCCAAGACCAAGTGGATGAGCCAAGTAGGTGGCCGGCCAAAGCTTGGGTCCCAAGCTTAGGTGGCCGGCCACTAGAATATTAAAAAGGATTTTTATTAAAATTATTTCTTATGTGGATATCATGGTTTTAAAAGAGAGTTTAAAAATTAAAAATTTCCTTTTATAGCTTTCTACAAAAGATTAAGAAAAGAGATTAATCTCTTTCCTTATTTGTAGATTAAAAGGATGATTTTAATTTTTGGTAAAAACTTTCATTATTTATAAATCATCTACATGTTTAAAAGAGAGTTTAAAATTTGAAATCTTTCCTTATTTGTTGATTAAAAGGTGAATTTTAAATTTTAAGAAAACTTTCCTTTTTAATCATGTTCATGATTTAAAAGAGAGTTTAAAAATTAAATATTCTCTTTTATAAGTTTCTATAAGAGATTAAGAAAAGATTTCATATCTTTCCTTATTTGTAGATTAAAAGAGATTTTAATTTTTAGAGATAACTTTCTTTTTATCCACATGTTTAAAAGAAAGATTTTAATTTATTAAATTTTCCTTTTTATAAACCAATCATGAAGGGATAAAAATTATTAGAGAAATTTTATTTTTAAAATTTTCGGAAACAAATTAGGAAGGTTTTAATTCTTGATTGAATTAAATTTTCTTTGCTTAGATTATTGTGGCCGGCCATGTTGATTAATAAAAGAGAAATTGATTTTATATCAATTAAATTTATTTTTCATGGCAAAGGAATTAAGGAAGTTTTTATTAAAATTTCCTTATTTGCCAAGACCAAGGATTATAAAAGAGGGGGTAGAGGTGCCTTCATGACAAGAACTCTATTCTATTTTCTCCCTCTTTTTCTTCCTTGGTGTGGCCGGCCATCCTCTCCTCCTCTCTTCTCTTTGATGGTCGAACCTCATCCTTCTTGTGGAGATTCATATGGTGGCCGAATCAAGTTTAGAGAAGAAGAAGAAGAAGGAGAGAAAGAAAGCTTTGTTTCTAGCATCCCTTAGAGCATGGTGGTGGTGGCCGAACCTCTTCATCCTAGGAGAAGTTTTGATGGCCGAAACTTGCAAGGAAGAAGAAGGTGCTTGGTGGTTCTCGTCTCGGAAGATCGTTGCCCACATAACGTCCGGGATTAGAAGAGGAATACGGTAGAAGACCTAGAGGTTTTTGTTTGCAAAAGAAAAGGTATACTAGTATTTTATTTCCGCATCATACTAGTTTTATCTTCATGTAAAAATACCAAATACAAGAGGCATGTGATTCTAGTATTTCAAATTTGTTTTCGATGTTGTGTTCTTTTGTTTTTCTTTTCCTTGTGATTTGATTGTTCTTTTCGGTTGACCTAAAGTTATTTAAGGAAATTAAATATTAGCTTTCCTTAAAAGGCTTTGTCTAGGCGGTGGTGGTTGTTCCCATATCCAAGAAGGCCATGTGCCTCGCCATGCAGTCCTGGAAGCCGATTTTGGAAATTAATATTTAATGAAATTAATAACCTAGATGATTTGGATCGAACGTGTTAAGTTCCGCAGGAGATCCAAGTCTAAACCTAAAAGAACAAATAGATTAAACTTTGGATCAAACGTGTTAAGTTCCGCAGGCGATCCAAGTTTAATTTAAAAGAACACATGGTAGCTAGGAAAAGGTTCAGACCTTTGTACAAAATTTTTGTACAGTGGAACCATTAGGTTTTCCGAGTAGCAACCAACAAAATGGGTAAAGGCAGATGAAATGGCGCGGTGTTACATTTTGGCTTCAATGTCAAATGTATTGCACCATCAGCATTAGGACTTACCAACGACTTATGATATAATGAACAATCTCAAAAAACTCTTTGGGCACCAGAGTCGGACTGCTAGGCAAGAGGCAATGAGAAATTTAATGACAACCACCATGTCAAAGGGGATACCCGTAAGGGATCATATCCTCAAAATGATGACTTATCTGAATGAAATACAAGTCCTTGGAGGTGAAATCGATGGGGAAACCCAGGTTGATATAATTCTCCAAACGCTACCTAGAAGTTTTGAGCAGTTCCGCCTGAACTATAACATGAACAAAAGAGAGTATACGTTGGTGGAACTTCTGACAGAACTACAGACAGCAGAAGGAATATTTTGTCATAGTTCTCAGATTCACTATACTGAAAATGGTTCTACTTCTAAGTCGAAAGGCAAGAAGAAGAAGAAACAGTTCTTTTCACCAAAGAAGGTTGAATGAAGAAGCCGAAGGGCAAGTGCTTCATCTGCAAGCAAACAGGACATTGGAAGGCGGTCTGTCCTCGTAGGAATCAGAACAATAAAGGTATATCTCATGCTCTAGTAGTTGAAACATGTTTAGCAGTGTTATCTACCAGCACCTGGTGTGTAGATACGGGAGCCACTGATCATGTCTGCAATTCTTTGCAGGGGTTCCAGGAAACTCGACGACTATTTGAAGGAGAGATAACCGTCTACATAGGTAATGCTACTAAGGTGGCGGCTATTGTAGTGGGAGACATCTACTTATCTTTTGATAGGAATAGAAGTTTGATTTTAAGAAATTATCTTTATGTATCCAGTTTTAGAAAGAATTTAATTTCAGTTTCTAAACTGTATTTGGATGGATATCCTGTTTCCTTTAGTAACAATGTGATTATAAAGAGAAATAATGTGATTATCTATTCTGGTGCATTGGTTGGCAATTTATATACTTTAAATCCAATTTCTCCCACAATGTAAAATATGGAAATTAATAACACATCTTCTAACTCTAATAAGAGAAAAAATCCTTTGGAAATGAACCAAACGTATCTTTGGCATCTAAGGCTTGGTCATATTAACTTAAGTAGGATTCAAAGGCTCATAGCCGATGGACTCTTAGGTTCATTAGAGTTGGAAAACTTTCCAACCTGTGAATCTTGCTTGGAAGGTAAAATGACCAAGAGACCTTTTAAGGCCAAGGGGTATAGAGACAAAGATGCATTAGAACTAGTTCATTCTGATCTGTGTGGTCCTATGTCTATCCAGGCAAGAGGTGGTTATGAATACTTTGTCTCCTTTATAGATGATTATTTAAGATACGGATACATCTACCTGATGCGCCGCAAGTCTGAATGCTTTGATAAGTTCAAAGAATATAGAGCTGATGTGGAGAAACGTCTTGGTAAAAGTATCAAGACACTACGGTCTGACCGTGGTGGCGAATACCTCTTTAGAGAGTTTAGGAATTACTTATCAGAAGCAGGGATCTAATCCCAATTGTCTGCACCTGGTACACCCCAACAAAATGGTGTGGCAGAACGAATGAATATGACTCTTATGGAAATGGTTAGATCAATGATGAGTTATTCAGAATTACCAAATTCGTTTTGGGAATATACTCTGGAAACAACAGTGTACATTCTGAATATGGTATATTCTAAAACAGTTCCTTCTACTCCCATGGAATTATGGAATGGGCGTAAGCCTAGTCTAAATCATATCCGGATATGGGGTAGTCCAGCACATGTGCTGAAGGGAGATAATAACAAGTTGGAATCACGTACATAAGTGTGTCTGTTTGTGGGATATCCTAAGGGAATGAAAGGTGGTTTGTTTTACATTCCTAAAAATCAAAAGATCATTGTTAGCACCAATACTCGATTTTTAGAGGAAGATTATGTAATAAACCATAAGCCCATAAGTGAAGTTGTTTTAGAAGAAATAAGAGAGAACATGTCTACTTTAGTACCACTAGTACAAGATGAAGTACCACAAGAAACTGCAACACGTGTCACACATGATACACAACCGCAGACAGTGACTCGTCCTAGTGGGAGGGTTGTAAGGCAACCTAAAAGATTTATGTTTTTGGGAGAATCTTTGGACTTGATCCCAAGTAAACATGAACATGATCCCCGATCATATGACGAAGTACTCCAAGATATAGATGCAGCATCTTGGCAAAAAGCGATGAATTCTGAAATAGAATCCATGTATTCTAATAAGGTCTAGGAGCTTGTAGAATCACCTGATGGTGTAAAAGCCGTTGGATTCAAGTGAATCTACAAAAGGAAAAGAGGGGTAGACGGGAAGGTAGAAACCTTCAAAGCAAGGCTTGTTGCGAAAGGGTATACTCAGAAAGAGGGAATCGATTATGAGGAAACTTTTTCGCTGATAGCTATGCTAAAGTCTATCCGGATATTCTTATCCATTACTGCTTATATGGATTATGAGATTTGACAAATGGATGTCAAGACAGCTTTCCTTAATGGAAGTCTTGAAGAAAACATCCATATGAAGCAACCAGAGAGGTTCATTGAAAAGGGCAAAGAGCATCTAGTATGCAAGCTGAATCGGTCCATATATGGACTGAAGCAAGCTTCAAGATCTTGGAACATCTTATTTAACGAAGTAATCCAGTCATATGGATTTATTCAGTGTCTGAATGAGTCTTGTGTATACAAGAAGTGTAACGGAAACGTGGTGGTATTTCTTGTACTATACATAGATGATATTTTGTTAATTGGCAACAATGTCAAAGTGTTATCGGACGTAAGGGTATGGTTATCCAAACAATTTGATATGAAGGACTTAGGAGAATGTACACACATTCTTAGGTTCAAAGTCATAAGGGATCGCAAGAAAAGGATGTTGTGCCTATCCCAAGCATCATATATAGATACAATCCTTGCTCGTTTTAGCATGCAGAACTCCAAGAAAGGTTTCTTACCTTTTAGACATGGAGTAGCCTTATCTAAAGAGATGTTTCCGAAGACATCAAAGGAGATAGAGAACATGAAGACAGTTCCTTATGTTTCGGCTGTAGGAAGCCTAATGTATGCAATGCTGTGTACGAGACTGAATATTTGTTTTACCGTGGGCATGGTTAGCATATATCAAAGTTGTTGGAACCCCAAGGTGTTTTGATGTGATCAAACAAGTTAAGTTAGGTCCTGTTTTGTCTAACCCTTGTGTCTAAGTGTGCAAGAGCTTAGGAACACAGAAAGTCGAGCGGAAGACGCGGCTAGTGAGAAGGACGGCACGGAGAGAGAGCCGACGGGCTCGGTGCGTCCGAGAGACGAGGTGACTGCAGAAGAGTACACCGGTGGACGAGAAGAACGTGCACGACGTTCGAGGGATGAGAAACCGGGAAGGAAGGCTACTCGAGGAGAAGGCCGGAACTTGGGTTCGGGTGAGCCCTATTTCGGATGGCCGAGATCACCCAAGCTAGCAGAGCCGGAGTGAACAAGACCCGGACTGAGATGAGCTGAACCGGAGATGAAAAAGTCAACCTCTGTTGACTTTAGGGCTCGGGGCGCCCGGAACCATTCCGGGCACCTGGAGCAGCCCGGGGCGCCCGGAAGGGAGGGGCGCCCGGACCAAAGAAGTTGACCAGATCGAGTCAAACTAGATCTGAACATTAGGGGATAAAATTTTATCCCCCCAGGGCGCCCGAAACCCTTCGAGGTGCCCCAACTAGTGCTATAAATATAGCACTGGTTTGCACAAATCATTGAACTCACTTGTAATCAGTTTTCTATGTGCTTTCATTTATGTTTCTTTTATTTGTGCTGTCAACGCTGTAAAGGGGCTACTCCGCCCGAAGGAGATCATCAGATAGTGCGCTTACTTTCCTTATATTAGCAATCCCCTGATTACAAACCAAGTAAACCTTTGTGTCTGATTTGCATTTTATTAGTCTCTTTATTTTGATTACAAGTTCTTTTGAATTAGTTGAATATCCAATAAAGGTTTGTGATTTTTTTTTGTAGGGCAATTCACCCCTCCCCTCTTGTCGGTCTCCAAAGGGACCAACAAGTGGTATCAGAGCAAGGCGCTTTAGGAGGACTAACCGTCAATCGAAGCAACGAGATGGCCGGACCAAGCATCGTTCCACCAAATTTCGAGGGGGACTTCGCAAACTGGAAGCGTCGTATGGAGGTATTCCTAAAAACTGATTTCGAAATTCGATCTATTATGAAGTATGGTTTTTTAGCTCTGACGAATCAAGATGGAAAAGAAAAAGAAGAGTCTTTGGACAAAGAAGGAGCAGAATGAGTCTGTAGCAAACAGCCGTGCGGAATATCACCTCCTGAGCGTGTTACCGCCTCAAGAGGTCAACCGCATCGGAAGCTATTTATCTGCTAAAGAACTCTAGGAGAAGTTCCTGGAACTCCACGAAGGCACGTCCGAAGCGAAGCTCGCTAGAAGAGACATCCTCTGGAACAAGCTGATGAACATCCGTCTAGAAAAAGGTGAGAAGGTAGCCAATCTACAAGCGAAGGTAAAGGAATTAATTACTCATCTCGAGAACCTCGGTGAAACGGTAACCAACCGAGACACCATACGCTACGCGCTCAACGCGTTTCCCAGAACTCCATAATGGACATCAATCGTCGACACCTACTATATTTCAAAAGACCTGGAGGTAAGTACTTTAGAAGAATTGTTCTCTACTCTTAAATTGCATGAAACCAGGTGTGTAGGGACAACAAAGAATCAAGCCAGATGATCGCATTAAACGCAACCAAAAGGGATGAACCTGAGTCAGACTCAGAAGAGGACCAGGAAGCATACATGGTAAGAAACTTTAAAAAGTTTTTTAGATCTAATAAATTCAAAGAAATACAGAATAAAAAGAATCCTAGAAATAGAAGAAGGATGCGTTGCTACCAGTGTCAAAAGGAAGGACACCTAAAAGAGGATTGCCCAGAACTAAAGAAGGACAAAAGCAAGATTCCTAAGAAGCACAAGAACCTAAAAGCTACTTGGGACGACACTTCATCATCTGATTCCGAGATTTAAGAATATGCCAGGCTAGCACTGATGGCAAGCTACAAAGGGCAAAACACATCAGAACCCAGCATCGATGAAGGAGGAGCAACCTCAGATGAAAGCAGCGAAGCAGGGGGATATTCAGGCTTCAAGTCTAATATGGTAAGTGAGGTATGCCTCTTACCCCTTGATCAACTTTATTTTGAAATTAAGTCTATGGCAAAATCCATGTATAAATTAGAAAATAAAAATACCAAATTAGAAAATGAAATTTTAGAAACAAAAAGAATTTTAGCAAAATCATGTCTTATAGAGGATTTTGATAAATTGAAAATTGAAAATGAAAAACTAAAAGAAGAAATAGAAAGATTGAAAAAGGCTAATGGTTTAAATATTTTTACTTTTAGAAATTATAAAGGCTTAAATTAGTATTATAGATTTCATCAAAGTCAAATTAGAAAAATATCAAAGGACTATGTACCTAGAAAATATTTAATTAACCCTGTAGGTAGGAACCTCTATTGGGTTTCGAAAATATGTTTAACTTGAATTTAAAATTAAACTTAGCATTTTCACCAAGAAAGTTAAACAGATAGTTTCTTTATGTGGCTTTGTCTAGAAAGTGGTTGTTGCTCCAATAACCAAGAAGGCCTAGTGCCTCGCCACTGCCTGGAAGCCAAGTATTGAAATGAAAATTTTAATTGACTAACTGCAAAAGCATTAATTTATATTACTTAATTTTTTAAAAGGGTTATTCAATTTTCTTTAGAGAAAATTTTCAAAAATATCCGTGTTCTCAAAAACTTAGAATTTTTTTTAATTATTCCATTGCACGTTTTCTTTTAACTTAGGAAATATTTTTTAGTTTTGCAACACTTAACAATTTTTAATTTATTGAAAATAAAAAAAATTGCTTAGAAATTTTCTTCAGATACTTATATTTTTTCTGAAAATTTTCTTCCTTAGCAAATCTCAATTATGTTAGAAATTTACTTAGATTTTTTTTCACCTATGAAAATTTTCTTTTAAACTTAGAAATTTTCTAACTTAAATTTTTCGTTAACACTTAAAATTTTTTTTTTAAGTTAGAATTTACCTTAGATTTGTTAGAAGGAACCCCATTTTTTTATGTGATCAAAGGGGGAGAAAAATGTTAAGTCTAGGGGGAGGTATATTTTTTTTAATTGAAAAATCTTTAGACTTATTTGCAAATTAACTGCTTTTATTGCATATGTTTACCCTATCTTAACTTGGGTTGCTCACATCAAAAAGGGGGAGATTGTTGGAACCCCAAGGTGTTTTGATGTGATCAAACAAGTTAAGTTAGGTCCTATTTTGTCTAACCCTTGTGTCTAAGTGTGCAGGAGCTTAGGAACACAAGAAGTCGAGCGGAAGACGCGGCTAGCGAGAAGGACGGCACGGGGAGAGAGTCGATGGGCTCGATGCGTCCGAGGGGCGAGGTGACCGCGGAAGAGTATACCGGTGGACGAGAATAACGTGTGCGGCGTTCAAGGGATGAGAAACTGGGAAGGAATGCTGCTCGAAGAGAAGGCCAGAACTTAGGTTCGAGTGAGCCCTATTTCAAATGGTCGAGATCACCCAAGCTAGTGGAACCAGAGCGAACAAGACCTAGACCGAGACGAGCTGAACCAGAGACGAAAAAGTCAACCTCTGTTGACTTTAGGGCTCGGGGCGTCCGGAACCATTCCGGGCGCCCGGAACCCTTCCGGGCGCTCGAACCAGAGAAGTTGACCAGATCGAGTCAAACTCGATCTGAACGTTGGGGGATAAAATTTTATCCCCCCAGGGTGCCCGGAACCCTTCGGGGTGCCCCGACCAGTACTATAAATATAGCACTGGTTTGCACAGATCATTTAACTCACTCGTAATCAGTTTTCTCTGTGCTTTCATTTCTATTTCTTTTATTTGTGTTGTCAACGCTATAAAAAGGCTACTCCGCCCGAAGGAGATCATCAAATAGTGTGCTTACTTTCCTTGGATTAGCAATCCCCTGATTGCAAACCAAGTAAACCTCTGTGTCTGATTTGCATTTTATTAGTCTCTTTATTTTGATTACAAGTTCTTTTGAATTAGTTGAATATCCGAGAAAGGTTTGTGGTTTTTTTTTTTGTAGGGCAATTAACCCCTCCCCTCTTGTCAGCCTCCAAAGGGACCAACAAGAGTAACCTTGGACAGGGATATTGAACTGCTGTAAAACATATATTGAAGTACCTGAGAAGGACTCAAGATTATATGATAGTTTACCAAGCAGATAATTTACTCCCTATGGGTTACACGGATTCAGATTTCCAATCAGATAGGGACAACAGTAAGTCTACATCAGGCTATGTGTTTACTTTAGGAGGTGGAGTCATTGCATGGAGGAGTGTTAAGCAGAAATGCGTTTCAGACTCAACCATGGAAGCTGAGTATGTGGCAGCCTCTGAGGCAGCCAAAGAAGTTGTATGGCTCAGGAACTTCCTAATGGACTTAGATGTGATTCCTGGTTTGCCCAAAATCATCATAATTAATTGTGATAATAGTGGTGCAGTTACAAACTCGAAGGAACCACGAGCCCATAAGGCAAGTAAACATATAGAGCGCAAGTACCACCTGATACGAGATATCGTCAAGAGAGGAGAAGTTGTCGTCGTTAAGATTGCATTAGCAGATAACCTGGCAGATCCTTTCACTAAGGCCCTTCCGGTGAAAGCTTTTGATCGACATGTGGAGGGGATGGGAATCAGATGTATAGCAGCAGATATGGCAGCTTAGTCTTTTAGTATAAGTGGGAGATTGCTAGAGTATATACTAAAAGCTTAGCTTTTGTAAACATTTATTTTTGAAATAAAAGAATCACGTTGGTCAAATGTCTACATTTTATTTGTTAAGTGTAGTTGTTAAATTAATTTATATTGTAGCTAACATGATGTGTGGTGCCACACACAGAAGATCATGTTATCAGTTCTTTATAAATTATAAACAGTTGCTCACGACTAAGATGGAAAGGAATAAACCATTAGAATAGTTGTAGTGTAATTAGGTATTAGTTTATCTTGACTAATAAATTATACTAGTACACTCTAAGTGTATTGAGTAGGACCATTTTAGGTAAGTTCTTTTTATACTGACTTAATAAAAGAACTAGACCTTAGTTATTATAGAAGTGTGTGCACTTAATCCTAATATAATAACAAGCACATATATTTAGTATTTATTTCTTTAATTTATCAAAGGGTGAGATTTAGCTTGATAAATCAATAGGCCAGATAAGTTGAGAAATAATATTACTTATAGTGTGTGTTGTTGATTAAAGAAGGAAACTGTGTCCTAGTAAATCTAGGTTGAGAATGCCCCGAAGAGGAGCTCATAAGGATTGGCATGTTAAACCCTATAGGTGGACTTAGTCCGACATGACAATGAGGTTGAGTGGTACTACTCTTGGACTTAGATATTAATTAAGTGAGTTATCAGTAACTTAATTAGTGGACATTCGTTATCTTAAACACAGGGAGACTAACACACTCATGATAAGAAGGAGCTCATAATGTAATTTGGGATTGGTGCGGTAGTGCAATAATAACTCTCTAGTGGAATGAGTTATTATTGATGAACTTGAGTTATGTGTTCGGGGTGAACACGGGATACTCAAGCTCATCGGAAGGCCAAAACCAATTTCTCCTCTAGGTCCCTATCGTAGCCTCATTAAAGCCTCAAGTCCATCCATATAAAGTCCTTCTTGGTGTCCAAGAAGAGGGCCGACCCAAGGCTTGGTGACCAAGCAAGGGTCGGCCACCATCTTCTCATAAGGGGGCCGACCACAAACTTTGTAAAGGGGCCGACAACAATAATTCAAAGATGAGGGGGTGTTTTGAATTTTTAAAATCTTCTCTTTGTAGATATCTACAAGTTTTAAAAGAGAGTTTTTAAAATATAAAACTTTCCTTATTTGAATTATGCCACATGGTTTAATAGAAAGTTTAAAAGTTTTAAAACTTTCCTTTTTTAACCATCCTCATGGTTTAAAAAAAAAAGGAAGAGAAGTTTTAAATTTTAAATGTTTTAATTTTGAAATCATGGTTAAAAAAGGAAATTTTAGAAGAGAAGTTTTAAATTTTAAAATATGATTTTAATTTTTAAAACTTTCCTTTTTTAACATCTATTTTAGGAAAGAGAGCTTGTAAAATTTTATAAGAGGATTTCTTCTTGTAAAATTTTATAAAAATTATTTTCTTCACTCCTTGATGATGTGGCCGGCCACCCTTGCTTGGTGCCCAAGCAAGGGGCTGGCCAATCAAAGTTTAAATCAAATAATGATTGATGATTGATTCAATCAAGAGGAAAGAAAAGGAAAAATAAAAAGGAAAAAGGAAAAAGGAAAAAGGAAAAAGGAAAAACTAGAGGAAGATTTTAATTTTTGTAAAAAGTCTTCCCTTATTTGCCTGGGGCAAGTAATATAAAAGAAGGGGAGAGGAGACCTCATGAGATAACAATTCTTATTCTCTTGTTGGTGATCCTCTTGTGGCCGACCCTCTCTCCCTCTTCTTTCCCCTTGCTCTCTTTTCCTTGGTGGTGGTGGTGGTCGAATGTTTGAGAAGGAGGAGGAGCTCTTGGGTGATGTTCATCTTGGAGGATCGTCGCTCACACGACGTCCAAGGCGAGGCGAGGAATACGACAGAAGATCTCGAGGTCATTAACATATAAAGAGAAGGTATAACTAGTATTTTTCTTCCGCATCAAGCTAGTTATTTTTCTTTGTATGAATTCCAAACACAAGAGGCAGTAGATTCTAGTTATTTCAGATTTGTTATTCAAATTTTTGTTTTTTTTTTTGAATTTGTGATTCGATTGTTCCTTTTGGTTAAACCTAGAGTTATATAAGGAAATTAAATATTAGCTTTCCTTAAAAGACTTTGTCTAGGAAGTGGTGGTTGCTCCCATATCCAAGAAGGCCTAGTGCCTCGCCATGTTTAACCTGGAAGCTAATTTTGGAAATTAATATTTAATTGAATTTATAACGTAGGTGGATTTGGATCAATAGTGTTAAGTTCCGCTTGCGATCCAAGTATAAACCATTAAGAACAGATAAATTAAATTTGGAATAAATAATGTTAAGCTCCGTTTGCGATTCCTAATTTAACTTCTAAAGAACACAATAGGTTATTTAGGAAAGGTTTGATACTTGTACAAAATTTTTATACAGTGAAACCGGTACGATCTTCCTAGGACTAACCAACAATAAGGAGTTGACTAACTCAGGTTTTGATGAATGACTAACCTGAGTTTGATCACTGGGTATGCAATAAGTTATGTGGAGGGATGTGAGTGATGTAGATGAGATCTATCCATTTCATATGATGGAAGTGATATATGTGGGCCTCTTGATTAAGTAGGACTATGAAAATGCATGACCATGCTCAAATGAGTCAATATGAGATATTGAGCTCATTTGGTTAAGTGAATCTACTTAGAGATCAAGAAACACAAAGATTAATAAGAGAAGGACATGATCTATGCCTCATTGATCAATCTAGATATCAAGGATAGAAGGACCAAGTTATACAATATAATAGACACAGAAAGGTTAGGTCGAATCTTGACATTCTCATCATTTGGGTATCAATGATTCATTGCTAGATGTCGCTCATTGCTTTTGTATCTAAAATAATTTTAGATACATTGCCAACATTACAAGAGTCTATTGGGTCATGCATAAAGAATATGCTGATTTGAAGATGAGTTTATTTTAGTTTGACTAAAATGTGATAGACCTTAAGATTATTGGGTTGAGTCTAATTTGAGTTAGACTCAATTGAATCCACTTATTGAAAAAGGAAGATCAAAAGTTAATGATGATTAATTTGGATTAATCATGCATTGAAGGAGGAAGACAAAAGGGTAAAAACCCTTAGTATTCATTGGATGAATATAAAAATCCTTTGCCATTGCATTTTGATGTATAAGACTCATCTTCTTCCTCCTCTTCTTCTTCTTGGCTGAACTTCACTTGTTGCTAGCACAACAAGGTTGTTTCTTCTCCTAGTCATGAGTTCTTGAGACAAACAGAGAACTGATAGATCGTTTGGAGTGATAGAGGGGGGTGAATATCGCGCTTTTTAAAAAAATTCTTTTTTTTCAAATCAAAGTCGTGCAGCGGAAATAAGAAAGAGACACAATTCGGTTACTTCGTTCGTAGCCTAGCTCGACTCCTACTCGAAGGCCCGCGGTCCTTGACCGCACCGATGGGCAAAGCACTATAATCCTTCTTTCCGAAATCCTCGGAAAGAAGTGAATTGTACAATGGAGCAAGATAGTAACACCCTACTATCTTGCTTAAATAAAATTACAATGCAAGCTTAAATTAAAATATACCGACAAATGAATTGCAGATGAAGCTTAGGTCGGCACTCTGTATGATGTTGTTTGCTGAGCTGATGAAGATGAGTAGCGTGAGCAGCTTGCAGAGTAGCACAAGAATTGATCAGAAAGTTCTCTATGGCCTCTGACTTCAAGCTTCAAGTTATAGGTATGATGGATGTTCGGTCGACCGATCCCTCTGTTCAGTCGACCGAACAAGCTCCGACCCCTTCCAGCTGGAGTCTGACGTTGGCTCGATATTCTGCATTAAATGGACTTCAATGGTTCGGTCGACCAATCCCTCTGTTCGGTCGACCGAACAGGCTCCTTCCCTGTTCGTCAAGATTTATCGTGATCTGCATTTACTGCACCTTTAATATTGATGGTTCGGTCGACCGATCCTCGGGTTCGGTCGATCGATCAGTGTATTTTCCTTCTGCATCTGATCGTTGCTGATTAAACTGATCTGTGCTGAGTCATCTTGGTTCGGCCGATCGATCCTCTGGTTCGGTCGACCGATCTAGCCAAACCTACAACACAGTATTAAGCAAAGTATCCCTGCAACACAAAGGTTAGCACAGTAATATATAATGCATGAGTATGACAGTTAGGACTATCTTGATCTCAACTTGGAAACCTTCCCGGTTTCTTTAGTTGGATCAACAACCTTAGGTTGTTCCCTTTAGGAACCCGACCTCACTGTCACTCTTCCAGTTGCATACCTCAATTTACCTGCCAAACATGATCCTCCAGACATGTTTGGTCTTTTGTCTGCTCAATGTCTGATCGCCTGATCCACTAAGACTTTTCCTGCAATACCATATTAGCCAACAGCAATAATAGTAATACAGAAAACAATGGTAAACCTAAACCTAGATTTACCGAGATCCGCTGGTCCGGTCGACCGTGCGCGGTCGACCGGAAACCATCCGATCAACCTTGCTTGGAGTTCACTCCTCCAAGACTTCTCGTTACCTAAGGTTACCACCCCTAGGATTTTCTCCACTTGGCTTCACTCACCAAGACTCAGTATTCGGCTACCCAGGGATCAAGTCCTCTAGACCTATCCATCTGGCTTCCACGACATACCGAGATTTCCCTTACCTAGCCTACAACTAGGACTCAGTATTCGGCTACCCAGGGATCAAGTCCTCCAGACCTATCCACCTGGCTTCCACGATATACCGAGATTTCTCTCCTTGCCTAGACTCCAACTAGGACTTCCCTTGCCTAGCCTACAACTAGGACTTCCCTAGATCAAGCTCCATATTTAAACATACTTAAACATATTTGTCTAACATTAAAACCTTGGAGGTCGATTGCACCAACAATAAAGAACGTGTTCATATGGATAGCATAGAGGTGCGAACATTCTAATTGTGCTGAGATCTCCATCCGAATCAAAGTTGCTATGGGGAATACAGTTTCATGTTGTAGGATCATTGCGCTAGAGGGGGTGAATAGCATTTGTGACTTTTACATTGTTTGAAAATGTTTTTGAGTTAAAAACACAGTGGAATAGATAAAGAGCAGAAGAAAAGGAAAAACAATCACTAACACTATTTATTTTTAATTGGTTCGAAATCTATGATGACTCTTACTCCAAAGCTCACACTTGTTGAGTGTTTACTTTGAGCAATTCACTAATAGTTCACAAATTACAATAAAGATGAGTACAATGTAATTTGAATGTTATAAAAGAATTATATCGATGACTTAAGGATTCGAAGAGTCGCACTTTCAGTTGTCGAAGTCACGTCGTGGAGATACAGGATCATCCTTAAAGCAGCGCACAAGAGAGTAAACATTAATTGAAGTTGTGTTGAAACTATTGCTCAAAGATTTTTTTTATAGACTGCTAAAGGTGCCTCCAGCTGTGATGTTTATCCCCACAACTTCATCGATAATGTCCGCTTTCTAAGAAGTTCATCCATTCGAAGGCACCTTCAAGGCACTTGAAGGCACCTTCATGCCTAGATCCAAGGCTCCTTCAGCTACTTGGAAGGTGCTTCTGTGCCTCTCCACGTGGTGCTTTGGCCAAGGTAGCTGAGGCACCTCCAACCGTCTTGGAGGCACCTTAAACACTATTCATCTGAGCTTTTCATTGTACATTTCACTTGCTACAAGGTATATTAGTATAAATACAAATATACCCTACAAAACAAAGTTAACGTAATAAAATATGATTAATAAACTACTTGATAGTCTCTGAACTGTCTGGTTCTAACTTTCAAATTTCTCTAAAATCCTAGGTCGAACCAACGCCTACTATGCTCTCAATGGGGATGTGTTCTCACCTACTCCTCTCTAGAGAATTTACCTTTTTCCAGACTAGTTCTTCAGACCGTTTGGACTTTTACTCAGCATCCAAGACATCTGGACTTTCTGCTGGTTGTCTAATCCCCGACCCATCCAGTCTTTTGTCGGGTGTCCACGACCCCCAGGACTTTAACCTAGAGTCTTCGATCCTAGGATTTCACCCAATGTTCTCAACCCGCCAAGACTTTGCCTAGTCCCCCGGACTAGAACTTTGTCACCTAAGTACAGCTAGGACTTTTTATATTTTGTCTAGCCTCAACTAGAACTTTTACTTTACCTAAGATCACTTAGAACTTCCTATACACTTAGTTCAACTTGTTAGACCAACAATAACCCTTAACTTAGTACCCTTTGGCATTATCAAAACTCAAGTTCAATTGTCTGGTGTTCCCTGCACCAACACACGTAACAAAGGTAATTATTCTATCTGATAGAGTAGCAAGAATGAGTATAACTTATTCACAAAAATCTCTGGAAGGATCCTTTTCCACTGTGTTATGTGTTATTTTATGCATAAGATCCCTATATGATGCACTACACATGCCATAGATAAAACTACATAAACTAAAAACAAACTTAGTAAAATGCATAAAATGCAATCAAACAAGCAATAAATATGTACATATGTATAATTCTCCCAGATTTGGACTTTTTATTGTCCTAATAAAATCAATATGATGATAGAGGGTGATGCGTTGGAGGAAAAAATGGTGGAGGGAGATATGGGCAAGGAGGGAGATCCTAAGGCGATGGAGATCGTGCCCTAGGAGGGAATCTAGGTACTCATGGTAAGTTGACAAAGTGCTCATGAAACTGAAAAAGTGTGGCAACCTATTATCTAGTCAAGTCCATGGAGCACCTAAAATCCTTCATTCTCCCTTGCTCAATGTGATAATCGTTTACAAATTCTGAGACCTACCCCTAAAAATTCTTCGTCATTCTAAAATGATCTCGTATTTCTTGGAATTGTTCTTGAGTCAATGCAAATTGCCCCTTCAACATGTGTTGGTGGGTACTATGCTCCTCATGAAGAGTGTCCAAAGAAGCACGAAAATCTGAAAATCAAATCTAGAGGAATCCATATTGCCATAAGTGAATCAATATTTAGCCAACTCAGGGTATCTAGAGGAGGAGGATTAAAGGTGCTCTCGGGGATGGAGACATACTCGGGTGCTAAATCCTTAACTGTAATGCCCGAAAATTCTCAAAATAATTTTAGAAATATTCTATGATTTTTCTAGAATTTTAGGATATTTTTATAGAATTTTTAGAGTAGTGGAAGTAGCAAAAACAAATAGAAACGTAAAATAGCCTATGCGGGTTTTGAACACGAGACCTACTAGACCGTATGCTTTATGGATGACTCTAATAACCAAGTGAACCCAGCAGGGCCGTGCTGAAAGAAGAGGGAACCAATTATATTTATATTTAAGTTGGCCAAATTAACCACTTAATATAAATAGGAAACTTAAGTGGGGATTGAGTTTTTCATGTTTCGGCAACTCCTCCTCAACCCTCACGCCGCCCCCTCCTCTTCCTCACCTCACGGCACACCAAGGCCCCGAGAGACCTAGGGTTTCACTCCTAGAGACGTAAGGGCACCTTCCGACAATGACTCCGACACGAGGGCGTTCCTCTCCGCGAGAAGAGCGCGTAGACGCAAGAGGATCGTCGAGGGAATCGTCTCCACCGGAAAACTAGCGATTAGAATCGTAAGAAATCTAGCGCAGGAGGTAAGAAACCCCTCACCTGCAGTATAAGTAGCTCTTTTCACAATTTTATGCCTTAGTTTAGTTGTATACAGATTTTCAACACGTAGGGTGTGAATTAGTGCACCCCAGATGTTTGATAAAATGTTTAGCTCAATCAAATGCAACATAGGCATTTTAATAGCTTAGATAAATGCACCAGAAGCATTTTATAGCATATTTAGTTTTGCTACAGCTTTTATGGGACTACGGTCCAATGGGTGGGTACCCACAGTCGCCCCTAGGTTCAGACAACCTAGTCCTAGGTTCAGATAACCTAGTAAGAGTAAGGTAAAGTATATTAGCTACAAAACAGTATTTTACTTTTCAATGGCACTGTACTGGACTTCAGTTGTCCTTGGGTCGGGCTCCCATAGTCGTCCCTAGGTTTAGATAACCTAGTAACTCTACTAAATTCGGAACTTACAACCCCGGGTCTAGTTAGGGATGCGCGCATAGCAAGTATAGTTGTCGGGCCCATCAGCAGCACGATTATGTATTTTCATCTACATTATGATAAATAGTTTCAAAACTTCACAAAATAGTTTATGTGAATACAGTGTAGCTTAGCATCAATTAGTAGTAATGTAGCTCAGCTTTCACTTCAATTTAGTTCCTTATGGAGTCACATGATAGTACTATGCTTAGTTATGATTGTCATGTGTTGTATGTGATTATGCCATGTTTAGTATCTATAATTCAGTGTGTTCAGCATATATTTCAAATAGCATGTTTTAAAAACATGATTTCATCGTATGCATGTTTTTGTGAGGTAGATGGTTTCTTACTAAGCATACGCTTACAGATACTTCTTTTCCTTATACTGCAGATAAAGGTAAAGGAAAGATGGATTAGCGGAGGCTGGAGGACAATGTGATGAAGATGTGTGTGAAAAAGGAACTTGGAATAAAGATGCTTGGGAACTAGCAAACCTGAACTTAGCATTTCTGATTTTAGTTACTTTCCTACATTTTAGAATGTTTGAGTAGCATGAATCGTGTAGTATGTAATATTAGATAGCACCCTATGAGTGATGTTATGCCTAGTAGTTTTATTTTATGCTTATAAAGTTGATACATGTGAGTGGGGCACGAAACAGTGTTGAAATCAGACTCCTGGTACGAAATTAGAAACCCCAATCGATCAGTCGATCGATTGGAGGCTTCTCGATCGATCAGCTGATCGATTGAGGAGTTTGTACCACGAACAGTAAGCTCCTGGATCGATCAGCCGATCGATCCGGACGCGTTCTGTCCCGGACAGAGAGCTCTGGGATCGATCACTGGATCAATCGACCAGACTGGATCGATCAGCCAATCAATCCAAACGGGACCTCCGTGCACAGTAGCACGCTGAATCGATTAGTGGATCGATTGATGTAGCTGGATCGATCAACCGATCGATCCATAAATTCTTCTGTGCACAGTAGCACGCTGAATCGATCCAGGGATCGATCAGGCCACTCCAATCGATCCACCGATCGATTGAAAGGCCTGATAACAACTGGAAACCCCTCATCTTAGCCCTTCACCATATGGGAAGTCTAGATTACCTCCCTTAGCATAGGAACAGTATTCAAGATATAATTGAACATGAATTTCAGATCTAACAGTAATTAGCAGAAGAAATTGTATTAGTTAGCGAAAATTTTAATTAACTCAGTTTTCCACACATTAAGAATAATTAGCGATAGTATAACGTGACGATCCAGCCTTACAGCTTAGCCTTGCTGGATCTTGATAGAGTTTGAAGAAAGTGGAACCCCATATCAAAGTCAAATTTGTTCAGCATAGTCCAAAAGAGTAAAGTTTAACTTTTCTAACCACCTCGTTACTCTCACCTTGACCAAAAATGATTTTACTCATGACACAGTGGAGGTAGCAAAAAATAAGGTTTTGAATAGATGAAGCTTTGGAGCGAGATGGATCATAGGGCTCATTTAAACTAGTAATTTCATTCCAAAAAAATTTCTATTGAAAATGTAGTCAAACTTACGAGATCCCCTAGTGGGCAAGTCAAAGAAATTATTAAAGTCATAAAGAGACTATTGGTATTCATGGTGGCAAAAGATGAATACGCTCGCCCCCAGTGGCCTCGCCAACCCGTCCCAGGGCCAACACGGAGGAGGTAAATCACGGGCGGCTACTAGTTTTTGGAATAGTGACTAGCATATAAGGGAGGAATTTACCTCGGCTTTGCCGAGATTCGAACCCCAGACCTCATGGTGGCAACACCTCATGCGCTAACCACTAGACCCATCCGAGGGGACGACTATTGGTATTCATGATTCATCAAATGAAAGCTAATCTTGACATCATGATTATCATCCAAAGTAAAATGAGTCTTTAATGAACTTATGAATTTGAGGGTAATGCGGGGATAGGTTGAATGGTTCATATACATCAAGTCATTCCAATATAAGTTGCTAATTAACCAATCAATATCATCCTGAATCCTCAAAGCATTCATAGTGTTAGAGTCAAGATATCTCATACAAACTAATTTATGGGAAACAAGAATATCAAATCTAGATTTCTGTTCATCATTTCCAATTCCAAGATAATTTTTGTTACCCTCGTCGTGTGATTGATGTTTGCTCTTGTCTTTGTTGGATGCCTTTCCTTTGTCAATTGCTTTCCCTTTACTTTGCTTGGATCTTCGCCTCCTTCGCTAGATCGATCAATTCTTTGAAGTCTTTTCAAAATGTTGGACATGTTTGCAAGTCAAGATGGAAAGAGAGTTTGTGAGATGTGTTGATTGGTTGATTTGGGGGAAAGAAGAAAAAGAGAGCTTCTCGAGGGAGAAGTAAGGAGATCATCTTTGAGAAAAGAAGGATCTTGGATAAAAGAAGATTTTCTTGTGGGAATTAAGAGGAAAAGAAGAGGAGAGGAGAAGAGATCTTAGCATCAAAGTGGATAAAAACTTAGATCTAGCTCTTAGGAAGAGTAGATCTTGCTCAAGGTGGAAGAGAGAAGAAGAAATTTGAGAGAAAGGAGAAAGGAATATGGGGAAGAAGAGAGTTACAGAGTCCACACGGCCGTGCTCAAGTGAGGCATGACCATGTTTAGGGTTTTAATATCCTAAATATCTCGCCACATGGCCGTGTCGATTGACATGGCATGGATGTGAGTTTCCCTGAGAAAGCGACACGACCATGTCAAAATGACACGGTAGTGCTATGTGTTTCTCTAGATGCTCGGTACGACCATGTTGAAAAACATAGTCATACCGTGCCTTCTTGGTACAAACACAATTGTTCTTTTTTTTTTTGAAGAACAACATGATCGTGTGAATTGGCACGGTCTAGCTGTGGGGCACGTTGTCGGCAACTTCGGAAATGACACGGCCATGTCAGGGAGACATGTCCATGGCATGATTTCTTTTGATCAAGGTACACGACCATATCATGAAGACACAGTCGTGCCATGGGATTCTACTGCCCCAGCTGTAATGTGGCACGATCGTGTCTAGGAGACACAGTCGTGCCATGTGAGTTGTTGCCCCAATTTTTCTTTAGCGCGACTTTTCTTCGTTTGTTCTTCCAAAATGCCTCCACGCCTATGGAAAAGTCCACGGCCAGCTCGTGGAGGCCAATAAACCTAAAAATGAAAACAAACTTGAATTAAATCCAAGAAAAGGAAACTAAAAATAAAAACTAAAAACGAAAAGGAAACCCTTAGGGTGCTTCTCAAGAAGTGTTTGTTTAAGGTCATGAGCTCGATCCTGATTTAGCTCAACTAGGAGTTTTTTCCTTGAAGGGTTGATGTTCCCCTGCAAGGTGGCATCTTGTCTCAGACCCCTCTTTCATCTGGGCTCTTGTCAGAATAATGTATTTCTCATTTTTGGCTCTGGGCTTTTTCTCCTTGATTATCGGACTTGGTGTTTCATCCGGTGATCTTCCATTGAGATGAACATCATACTTCGCTTGTTAGAATTCATCCAACCTATAACAAACACTTTTTGTAGATGAAAAAGAATTAGTGGTCTTAGATAAATCAAACTCTAGTTTCTCTTCGCTAATCACCAACGAAAGTTTATGATTTTTAACATCTATAACTACTCCCACTGTAGCGAGGAAATATCTTCAAAGAATAATAGGGATTTTTGGATCCTCTTCCATTTCTAAGACCACAAAGTCCGTAAGGACAATAAAGTTTTTCATCTCCACTAGCACATCTTCAACGATACCCATTGGATATCTACAAGAGTGATTCTCCAATTGAAGGCCATGGTAGTTAACTTCAAATCATTTAGTCCTAACTTTTTACAAATAGAGTATGGAATGAGACTTATGCTTGCTCTTAAATCATAAAATGTCTTACCAATTATAGTCATGCCTATTTTGTAAGGTATTGAAAAACTTCTCGGATCTTGGAGTTTAGGAGGTAATATATTCAGAATCAGTGCACTACACTCCTCAGTCAAAGTAATAGTCTTATACCCATCCTTCTTTCTTCTGTTGGAGATAATTCCTCTCATGAACTTGGTGAACTTGGTCATTTGCTGCAATGCACTGATCAAAGGAATTTCAATACAGAGTTCTATGACTTTTTCAAGAAAAATTTCAAATTCTTCATCCTTCTTAGCTTTTGTAATTTGTTGAAGGAAAGGGATTGGTAGAACATAGTTTCTTGGTGGAGGCTCTTCATTCTCCACCCCCTCTTGAACCAGACCATCGTTAGAAGGGGAAAGAGAAGGCTCTCTAATTTGTTCAATTCCTTTCTTAGCAGTCAATTGGGGCTCACTCAAGGTCCGTCCAATTCTCAAATCAACAAAATTGTAGTGTTAAATAGGATTTAGCTTTAGCTTTCCTGGAAAAGTCCCTTGAGTTCTTGAAGAAAAATTTGCTAACTGTGCCACTTGATTGTTGAACACCTTCAAATGTTTCTCAAAATTCTAAATTCTTACGTTGAGTTGCTAGATGTCATTTTTCATTTCGAGCTGAGTGGCTTGAATTTCTTCAAGTAGCTTTCTCTATTCTCGAGGGTTGATAGTTTTGTTGATAGTTGGATGACTACCCTTGATATTGATTGTTAGGATAGGAGAAATTTGGATGATATTGATTGTTAGGATAGTTGTTTGACCATGCATCTTTTGTGTGTTCCGTATCTCCACACACTTCATAATTTATGACTATTATATTTGTTGGAGATAAAGCCGGAGATATACAAGATATTAGTTAAATTTAAATACTCGAATTAAATTCAACTTATAGCTAAGATAACCTAAATTGATAATCTTAGGCTGCTAGCAAAAGTTGATTTCTGCCAAGTGATGAAGGATAGGCTGTACCGTGTTGACAGAGTGGGCTGAGCGGCCGGGCGGGCAAGTCGGCCGAGCAGACAATTTGTGCAAGAAGATCAGTCGAGTGGGTAGAGCGGTTGATCGGGTATATTACAGAGCATTTTCTTCTAGTACGATGATAAACTTAAAACGTTAATCACTCTAATAGATAATTATGAATATTTTCTAATTTAGCTTAAGGTCAATGAAAAGTTTCTTAAAATAGAATTAGTCACATCTAAAATTAATCCATTCAGAAAATTAGATACTAGAATTATTAAATTTAAATTCATCACATGAATACATTTGATTTGTTAGATATTTATCTCATCTAAAATTTAAATTCATCCCTTTTTTTTCACCATACCCATGAGGTCGCTTGTAGGTTTTCAAATTAATAAATAACATTTATATTTTTAATTTCCTTGAAATAAATGCTAACTTGACTAATCAAAGCGAGACTTTGACTTACTGTGATCACGTGATAGGAGACTTTCATTTTTTGCTAGATTTTATTTTAATAACCGCTTGTTTTTATTGCTAACCATGTGAAAGGAGACTTTGACTTTAGATTCTATTTTAACCACGTGATAGGAGAGTTTGACTTTACTCAAGTTATCAGAGACTCTGACAAAAAAAAAAATTAATTGACAATTTTCAACAAAAAAAAAAAAATTAATTAATTATTCCACACAAACTTGAAAGGACCTTTTGTGTATATAAATAGGTATGATAGTTTCCTTCAACTTAACGATTCAATCTAGCTACTCTTCCATAATCACTCTATGGCCATTAGTTATGGTTTCAAGGGCAGTTATAATTCCTCAAAGCATGCGACTTTCTTCCTAATCATCTTATTGTTTAGCACTAAAGCATGCTGTGACGATCATTCACATGCATCTAAAAGGAGCGATTGCTTGGAGCTTGAAAGGAGAGC